>NC_138763.1:58631955-59348531 GCF_965113315.1 Podarcis vaucheri
ATTTAAAATGTGATTTCCCCCTCAATTGGATTCTAGGTCATCCCTATCTTCTGAACATAAGAAACCTAAAATCCCTGTAATACAGGTGTTGGCTAAAAAGGGATGTGAAGGTGAAATATAAGATACAAATAGGGAAAGGAAATTAGGGAAGAAAGAGGAATAATATAAAAATAATATATATTCTGAAGCCTCCATAATATTTAAAATTATTGCTCATATCCCTGATATTAGCCCTTTTCAAAATTTAGGGTGCAAGCATGGAGTCAATGCGTCAGCGTAGTCACAGGGGCACACTGTGTTTGGGGTGAGGCTAGCCAGTGGGCCCAGTTAGTGGGTCCCACTACATGTGTTGTGCATCAACCAAAGACATCTGTGCAGGGGAAGCCTATGTGCTTGCGACTGTATAGAAGCCTTCTTACCTACAACCAGAAGTCCTAAGCCATCAGGGTTGTAGCTGCATAGAAGTCTTAACACATACAATTGCACATACAAACCCTTCATTTTACAGACATCAGGATACAAAACTTCAAGGCTAACCAGCCATCAGACAATAAAAAGAATATCCATCACACATGCCCTATGCAAATTAGTGTAAGATTGATAAGGAGGGTTGTTTGTGTGTGTTTCTTTGGGGGTAAGTTACTTTTTTTTTCTTGACCTGCAGAGAATAGCAGTACTCCAACTCTGTTTTAAAATGATTATTCCTTGACAGACAGGACACCATTAGCTTAATTTTGACTTGTGCTCCCTATTAGTATAATCTACCCTGAGATATTTCAGTGACAGTAGCAAATACCACTTTGAAATGAGCTCTCTCACTTCAAAGTTAATTACATGTATTTGGTTTTTGATAAATGAAAGCATCAGATGTGATTAATTGAAGGACAATCAATAAGATATAGCTATTAGACATCTTGATGAGCTCTCCAGAGCCACTGGACAATCTATAGCAATCAACTAACTGAAGTGTGCATACTACGTCCTCAAATGATTCAACTAAAATAAACCAAACAAAACTCAGACTTTTTCAAGGGACCCATTTCCTTTTTCTTAAGCTGGAGACACAAGCAGGCAGGCGGTCTTTACACACACACACACACACACACACACACACACACACACAATCTCAAATCCAAATCAAACTAAACACACACAGCTGTATTGTGATTTTTCAAACTCATACACCACTGGACAACACTTTCAGTTGTTACTTGAAATGTGGGTGGTTCGTGCACACCCAAAAGACACAATGGCAGTCATTTTGCTGACCACTAGCCTTTTGTGGGTCCATGGGTTTAATTCTCACTTTGGGTGCAAGGGGTTGGGATTTCAAGCCCTGCCATGCATGATAGAAATGTGTGCAAATTTAGAAACCACAGAAGTTACCAACAGTTTGAAGATATGACAAGTAGATGTGTTCAGAGGCTAAACTTCTAACAACTAGGAACATATTGCTCTGTACTGTCTACACTGACAGTGGCTCACCAGGTTTGAGCGCAGAACATTTCCAGCACTAACTGGAGATTCTGGAGATTGAATGTGGGACCTTCTGCATGCAAAGCAGACACTTGATGCTTCCCCTAATTACAGTACCTCGGGTTAAGAACTTAATTCATTCTAGAGGTCCATTCTTAATCTAAAACTGTTCTTAACCCGAGGTACCACTTTAGCAAATGGGGCCTCCCGCTGCCGCCGCCACACAATTTCTGTTCTCATCCTGAAGCAAAGTTCTTAACCCGAGGTACTATTTCTGGGTTAGCGGAGTCTGTAACCTGAAGCGTCTGTAACCTGAGGGGAAGAAATACCTGAGTGCTTTTGCCTTCATGCTCTCTGTGTTCTTGAGAAGCAGCTGTCTGGTCACTACAGAAACAGGGGAGATGGAGGCTTGGCCTGATCTAGCAAGGATTTAAGGTCTCAATCCGGAATCCTTTAAAATGCTTTTTCTTCCAACTTCTACATAGCAAAGACTGCTGAAATAAGTTTAATATAATATATGCCTTATTTTACTCATATTGCAAGGCTAATGCAAAGCAATCAAAATCTTACAACCAATTATTTCCATTTATTTTGACATAAAGATTAGTAGGTGGAAGATGAGGAAGAAGTCTCAAATGATGATGCATCATGTCAGAATGGGAATTACCCTTTTCCATTTCTAAGAGAGATATACAACCGTGAACGGAATAATCTGAAGGTACAAAGCAACAGAATATTACCAAATGTTTTATAAAAATATGGAAACATAACTGCATTTCACAAGTATGGTATGTAAGTACTATTAGCATAAATGCTGACAACTGTTAATCTACTAAAGCCCTGATTAATGGATACAGCTGTCCATTAATACTAGGCTACGAAAATTGATTAGTCAGTTAAGAATTCAATCCTCTTGTTCAATAAAACTGCACTTTCTCTGAAAATGCAATATGGAATAAAGTAATGCATCTGCCAGCACTTACATATATTACAAATATCCCTACCACATATTAGAAAAGAAAGCACACTGTGTTAACTGTATTATTTTTACTATTTCAGATGTGGCATCAAGCAATGCAGCCCCATGTAGATGGGTGATGGATGAGGATTACATCCACTCTGCAACATGCCATAATTGTATTCAAATCTGAGTCCACACATACCAACCCAATGTGCACTAGCCCAATCTACACAATTAGTCCTCAAAATTAAAGGGTCATAATCGCATGGACTGGGACTATGTGTCAGATTCAACATATGGCCTTATTTTAAAAATTATTTTTAACTGAAGTATTTAGGTAGATAACAGCTACAACAAATTGGAATATTAAAACAAACACAAATTGTAATACAACAGCTAATTAATCAGTATGAATCACTAAGCTGAACTGAGTCAACTCAATGTAGGTGAAGATTTGACCACAACACAAAGGTCTTAGAACTTCAGCTCTTACACACCAACCCAAGGAAATACATGAATAGAGCTTGGGAAACTATTTGCATAGATGGCCAACAAAAAGTATCAGGAAGGCTTGAACACAGGGGAGGCAAACGATGATGGAAAGCCAGATACTGCTAGATCCCAATTCACTGAAGCCTCCCATATTTAATACCTTCTGGAGGATAGGTCAAATGATATTACACTGACCATGGGAAAGCTTCTTTCGAAGGTCGCAAGAAACAAAGACCATCACGCTCTAGACATAACAAAATGACTACGTCGATCTCTTTCACCTGTTTGGTTGTTTTAACTGTATCTTGTTTTGAAACTGTTTTGTGGGTCTATGGACTGCAATAAAGATATTTGATCACTATGTAGTTAAAGCCAACCATGGTTATTTATTTTTAATGGTCCATGATAGAATTTACCATGTTGTCACCCCACTGAAAAGGCAAGGGACTTGCTTCTAATAAATTTAGTCCAGGCCAAAACACGAACCAAAAAACAGAGCTACTGGCATCATCAGAGATGTGTCATAGTTTTGCTGAATGGGATGTCTGAAAAAGCTAATATGGGGGCAGTGCACACCTGTCCCTGAATTTGCATCAGGTTTGTATCCCAGATTTACAATCTTTCACATAAACTTTTGCAGACCTTAAGGTACCGTATTTTTCACCCCATAGGACGCACCGGCCCATAGGACGCACCAAGTTTTTTTGGGGGGAAATAAAGAAATCCCCCCCCTTCAGACCAGGTCCGGGGACAGCGGGAAGCCGCGCTGCGCCTCCCAGCTGTCCCCGGAGCTTGCGGGGCAGGCAGCGGGGAGAAGCGCTCTTCTCCCCGCCGCCCGCCTTCAGACAAGGTCCAGGGACAGCGGGAAGACGTGCTGCACCTCCCAGCTGTCCCCAGAGCTTGCGGGGCGGCAGCGGGGAGAAGCGCTCTTCTCCCCGCCGCCCGCCTTCAGACCACATCGGGAGACAGCGGGATGGCGGCGTTCCGCCTGCCCGCTGTCCCCCGACCTTGTGGGGCTGGCGCTGGGGCTCTCCTGAAGCCTGGAGAGTGGTGCGCAGCGAAAGCCTGCATTCACCCCATAGGACGCACACACATTTCCCCTTCATTTCTGGAGGGGAAAAAGTGCGTCCTATAGGGTGAAAAATACGGTATATTTTTAGAGTACACTCTCTTGCTATCCACTGACTTTAAAGAATCTTTAATATTTCACTTAATATTGCTCACATTTGTTGCTTGTTTTGAGCAGAAAACAGCAGACACAAAAACCCCCACGGATTTTCACACACATATATATACTACTTGAATTTGCCTCTGGCTCAAACTCTACCACCTAGTTTGTGGTATAGTTGCATAATCTCAGCCTTCAGGTCAACCCTAGGCTATGTTTTTAATGTGATGTTCTCTCCTTTTTCTACATGTCCATGTTGGAATTAGACTCCCAGGGAATAGAGATGCTAACAACAGAGACTCCAAAGGACCTGAAACTGTGATATTACAAACAGTATTAGTGCCACCATAATATTATGTGAAACTTTGTATCTTCTGATTATGTGTTAAGAAAATAAGTGTTATAATAAACTGACACTTCACTCCTTTTGGTATTTGGTAATGACAAGAGTTTGGAGAGGAGCTGCATTTACTTATCTGAAAGGACAAGGCAGTGAGCAGATCCTTTGTAATCCCCCTCCCCCAAGAACAATATCCTCAATTATGTTTGGAACAGCATTTTGGCGGGCAGGTGCAAAAACACAGGAGTATACTCAAAACAAACAGAGGCCAAGCTCTGTGATCATTAGCAGTCCTAAGAAAGACTTCTATTGTGTCTGTGTTTTTAAAACTTTCAAATGACACTTTCCACTCATTTTAAACCAACACACATTTGAGGCTGGAAGGAAGATTTCAGAAACTTTTCCTTCTGCTTTTGCTAAACTGGGTTTTCTTGTTTCATCTGAACCAAAAAATTGTGGTTACCATGTGCATCCTTTTTTTTTTTAAGCCAATAATCATAAATCTTTTTTGTAAGTAAAACTTTACAAGTTTTAAAAGCAGGACAGAAGTGTAAAAATAAACAAAAACAAAAAGCAGAAATATCAGTCTATAAAATTATGGCAAGTTTTAAATTCACTCTAATACTTCCTTTATCGCTAGGGAAGCATATTACAGAAAAATGAATCAAACAACTGCCGTTCACTGAGCTCCATGGTTACATATTTAACTGGTGTTCCAAAAAATGTGCAAGTAAAATTCAGAAGCATAAGAATACATTAAAAATCAATCAATATTGAGTATGGTTAAAAGTAAAAATATTTTTCAAGTTCACCTTTCAGCCTTCTTACAGAATTTCCATATCTACAAGTGGATGTTTAAAAAAATGAGGATTTACCCTCATAGAGAAGTTATTCAAATAAATAAAACCATCTTCTCCACTTTATTATTTATACTTGGATCAAAATATATGTATCTTTTGATCTGTAAATATTGGGTAAATTATACAACCCCCTTTTGATCCCAGCAGTGTCCCTTCCCAAGCCAGTAAGTATTTACGGAAAAATACCATTTGTACAAGTGTCTGCGGGAGGAGAATACCTCTCACACAGTCACTGCTACTGATCTTAGGACTCTGAAAAGCAACTTCCACAAGACTGTGAATCATAGAAGCTGCAACTAGATGAAGCTTTCCCCAAGTCTAGCTTCTTCCTATTATACAGATTTTTGTAGAAAGTCTGTGGCTCTTTGAAGAAAGCTTTGTGATAATATTCTAACCCAGAGAAATTAAGCCCTCCATGGTTACTGAAATCCTTCTCTGTCATTCTGTTATACAGAGGCTAAAGTAACAATACCTCTACATCTTTGTTTCTTTCTACATCAGCTCTTGATAACTTTAATTAGTAAAAGTCTACGCAGAAGCCTTCCACAACTTTCAAACATTACATCGCCTGGGTTGTATCCAACAAAGTAATTCTATTAGTGCAAGAACTTCCACTTGCAAACTGGACTTTCTCTCCCTCTCCTCTCCCCACTTGCCACCTTGAAATTGTGTTGCTTGGGGCACAGGAACAAATTTTCACACTAATGGAGCAACTTGGTTGGATACAACCTTCTAAGAGTGACTTTTACAGGAGCCACTGTAGCTTCACTTCCAATTCAACACAATGCCGTACACAACAGATCCCATGGCCCACAAGAAGGAAGACAAACAGATGGATGAGAAGCAGGCAAGCAACTCCTCAAGCTGATGATTCACTGAAGTTAGAAATGGTAGTAACCTACCATGAGGAAGCTGAGACTCCAATTGGAGTCTGAAGCTGAGACTCCAATACGTTGGCCACCTCATGAGAAGAGGTCTCCCTGGAAAAGACCCTGATGTTGGGAAAGATGTAGGGCACAAGGAGAAGGGGACGACAGAGGACAAGATGGTTGGATAGTGTTCTCGAAGCTACCAGCATGAGTTTGACCAAATTGCAGGAGGCAGTGGAAGACAGGAGTGCCTGGCGTGCTCTGGTCCATGTGGTCATGAAGAGTCGGACACGACTAAACAACAACACCACCATGAGGAAGAGATTCCTCACTTCTGTCTGCATTCACATGACCACTGAGAGCCAGAAAATCACTGTGCTATGGTTTCAAACCCAGACTAAAAATAAATAAATCCCAAAGTAGACAAGTGTAGCATTTTCACATGCCTCACATATTGTGCAAAACAATCTATTTGGCGTAAGGAAAATATTTAAAGGGCTGGCCTATTCCCATTGCGTTACAGAATTGTTAGTACAGTGTTATGTCTGTGTTTATTCATGAAAATTAGTAAGGGATGTTTCAGCTATTAAAGGAATGTATATCCTGTCTGATTTTGACGTAGCATTGTAGGAAAATGTATCCTCTTCACTTCCTGAGAACCTGACCAACAACACTACTGCTTTGAGAGTGATGTCTCTTTGGGGCTCTTGTACTTTCCCTTCAGTTTTTGCTATTACTTATAGCAGCAGAATTCTTTTGTAGGCCATCCAGAATGTACAAACATTGAAAAATGGAGGGGGTGGGGGAGCTGTTAAGAAAAAAAGACAGGGATAATAAACCTTTAAGAGATCAAGTTTCTCAGTAGATCAAAAGATATGTGGAAACACAAATTTGTGTGTAACTATTACACATCTGAATATCCCATGATCTGGACACTGCTGCCTTCAAGTACTATTTCAATTCCTATGATTTAAACTGACAGTTCAAACTGTCACTCATAATCCTTCTATCACTTAGCAAGGTTAGGAGAATAAACGCTTCAAAGGAGGAGAGGAGGTGCTGCCATTTATTGGGCTACGACCTCAAAGGCAAGACACTTAGAAATTTACTCAGCTTACTAAAGATCCCCCTCACACCTCAAACACTATACAAACTCAATATAAACAGTCTCTAGGAAGTAGTATTTCTCCAGAAATCAATCACAATAGTATATTTACAATATACTGGCCAACCAGGGATAATATGAGTCAGGTTTCACTAAGATTTAGCCCAAGAACCTATTTTCAATATAGATTCCCAGAACACATGAAGTCATAATATAGAGTGCCTGAAAAAAATACACATGTATGTTTTCCTTACTCAGAGTAACCACAACTAGCTTCTACGCATCTAGGATTCATGGTGTACGTAACTGACCTACAAGATTTGGTACCACAAGATGTAGTGATGGCCACCAACTTAGAAGGCTTCAAAAGCATATTAGAAAAATTCATGGAAGAAAAGGCAATCACTGGCCTTGAAAACAATATACTACCTATATAATCATAAGCACCCTATGATTACTAGTCATGAGAAGGATATAGTCCTCACTCTGCTTTTGGGTTTCCCATAAGGCATCTGGTTGGCCCCTGTGGTTAGTAGGATGCTTGTCTAGAAATGCCTTTGGTCTGATCTAAAAGGGCTCATCTTGTGTTCATATGATTAGAGATAAGATTTTGAAATCAGAAAGTGGTATCTCCATGACACTCTTCTTCTTTTTTTTAAGAAATAGATTACTGCCTCTTCCTCACTGTGGTCTTGGTTTGCAGCTTTTCACTTTATATTATGGAAAAACTGAGGCGGGTAAGATTTTCAACGCCTTCTCTAAAGATGGTCAATAGTATGAGGGAGCAATGCAGCACTGTGAAAAATAATCAAATAATAATTAGCTTCCACAAGAACTTTGCCAAAGAAAAGAGCAGTCTTCAGGGCTCTTTTTGGCTGCATCTTGGCTCTCACACTGTGTTCCACATGTCCCACAATACACATTAACTTGTACAGTATACTTTCAGCCATGTGCTCCACTGTTACCATGGAGCCAAAAGAGAACATGACTGAGTTAGCTCACAAGTATCTGCAATATAAAATCATTGAATGTGGTTTGTGGCAATAGCACAGTTACTTTTTTGTTTTATGTTATTAAAGTACACTATTCCTTAAAATGCCAGCAAATGGAAAAATAGTTCAATAATTAAGATATGTATATCACTCTTATTAAAAAATATAAAATAGTAAAAAATAAGACAGACAGCACTTATAGGTCAGAAAGGGCTGCAAACACTTTTGGCATTTTTCTACAGGAAAGAGAAAATGCAGATTCAGAATATCAAACACCAGTTGCCATTTCCAGTCAGAATCTCTTAAAGCGCACACCTTAGGGAGATCTCTGTTCCTATGCTGAGACACCTCACAATATGTGCTCTCCTCAATTCTTTTACCAATGTTGGACTATTGTGAGGTGAATTCTCTATCAACTATTATTTTCAAACAATCTACTTCTGTTGAGCTGCAGCCACTTCCCACTGTTCCATTAAAATATGGATTAGTGTCGCTTTTAACCATACATGCACACAATCAAATTCTCCCACAAAGGAATCTCATCTCAAATGGAACCATTTAAAAGTCCATTAAGAATCGTGGATACAGTTTGGGACAGCAGCTTAGAGAGACTGTTGAGCACCAAAACATATCAAAACTGCTGATAAAATATCAGATGTTCTTGCCCTTGTTTAGGCTCTTTTGTCTCCTGTAAGTACAGCATATGAGACAAAAAGTTACAGGTATTGGTGCCAGTCCTGTCACAACACATGCCATACAGCCAGTAAGGTTTGTGAAAAACTCATGATTTAGAAAGTTTGGGGGGAGGAATGGTGTCACAGACAAATTATCAGTCTTTATTCTTTATCTAGTTGTCTCTATTTTGACAATATGTGATGAATTAGCTTAGTTTAATAAACCATTCACAGAATGTGTTGGGGATTTTTAGCATACAAAATCTCAAAGTAGCTATATGCATGTGAAGAACAAGCTCAAATCAGAACCACGGATGCAGAAAAGAATAGCAGAATAAACAGGTGGCAGTGATAAGCGGCAAAAAAGTGTTGAATGGAACAAAGGGCTAGAACAGTTGAAAGAGGAAATTGTGTACATTGCTTAGAGGTTTTCATGATGCAGCATACAAATTCTGTTTAACAAAAAAAAAAACCCACCAACATAAAGAATGGATCACACAACTACTGGGGAGAAACACCAACTAACTCCAGAACACATATTCAATCAAACTTTTTGAAAAGATTCTATCGCATTTTCACAGCTTCAAGGAGTTCAGCAATCTTGTGGAAACTGTTACTATTTCATAAAGCTGAAACATCACTTTGGGATCACAAAGTGCTAAAAAGAAGTTTATAAATATTGCAAAGAAATAAAAATAAACTGGTGAAGGTAATTTTTGAAGCAGTCATTTCTGAAAGAGAAGTTGTGGAGATAACCATTTATGTGAAGAAGGTGCTCCTCTGTTTTGCTTTGTTTGTTTGTTTAGAGATTTGCTCATAATACATTTTGTTTAGCCACTACTGTTGCATTAGTATGTGAAAATCTATCAAGATTTTATGCTTGATTTTTACTTGTAGTGTTTCTTGAGGTTTAAGAGGATATTTTGCTTTGCCGTTGAATATATTGCTTTAAATATGGCTCCTGCATGCTGCATTTGATTTACATTTGTAATTTTTGATTCTGATATTTTGCAATGTTCTAAAATCATGCTGTAAACCACTTAGAGCTATTTTTATTTTACTGGAAATGTAAAGTGGTATATAAATTATCTATGGGAGTCTTATTTGAACCACAGGAAAGGAACGCTTGCATTTGTTCAGTACACCAACAAACAGCAAGAAAAACACTATTCTGAAATACCCAAAGACAGATGTCAGCTTTCAAGTCTTGTTATGGTGAGGTTAAATCATGACACAGATACTGAAGAAACCTGAAAATCAAACCTTTTATACTGCACTGGCAATATCCACATGGGCAATAAGTCAGAGTCAGTACCACTTTCAGAGTAAACATATGACCAAAGGCAGTACAACTTTTTCAGCTTCCTACAGTGTCACAATAAATGACAGAGCAGGCACTTGCTAAAATGTTAAGACCACACACAATCTATGGCAATTACTTGGACACTTTCCAACATTCCATCTGCAAAGACATTGTGGAAATGTCTTCTCAGTGACTTGCCTTTGTCCTGGATAAACGCAGTCACCCAAAGTATAAAAGAACATGCAAGGAAGATAAGATGTGCTGTAAATGAAAGGCAGGTTCTTCCAGAATGTGTCATGCCAAAGAACTGCACAAAGAAAGAGGCACTATCTTGTCTCACTGGGACCTTTGCTGTAGACACACGCTCAGGTGTTACCCGTGTGGATAATTGGGCCCAAGGCAGCAAGAATGCACAAGCTTAACTGATTGCAGCAAACTGATTGAGCGGTATATAAATCTTGAAAACTAAAATACCGGCCGGGTAAAAGCAGTATGCGGAGCAATTACTGGCTTGAATGATATGATAGAAAATGTTTTAGCATCACTGCAGATGCTAATTATTATTTGCTAATCACCTTGGGAATTTGTTTGAATGATGGGATAAACTACCCTATAATAAATTTATATTTATCCTTTTTTCTGTTGTGTTGCAATATTTTCTAGTTATTTATTATTTTTACCAGAGCTACCTAACAATTTGTCACACATACTTCTCTATTAAAAAATATTTAGGTACTTCTAACAGCAAGAGGTTAACTAAATATCTAGATCAAGAAAGGGCTCAAGTAATAAACTGATGCCAATTTTTGAAGAATTCCAGAACTCCTTACAAACAATGGATTCATTTATTCAGAAAGCTCAAGAGTTTCAAATGCTACCTTTGCTAAACCTTTGAAATGGCAAAAATGTAGCAGGTCTCTCTCTCTTTCTCGTGAATAAGGGGGGAAATCTAACTTTACATAAATTAAATATATAAATTTGATTAAATATGTTTGTGCCTTTGCGATGACATTTAGAAAAGGAAGTATTCATTTTCTGTTTAGAAAAAGAAAAACTCTTTCAAATGTAATTTGAAGCTGTCAAGCCAATCTCCTTTACAGATCTTTTAAATGTCACCTACCTTCGGAAGGGAATGGCAAATTCCTTACAAAACGTGCAACTGCAAACAGGCCACGTTAAATCAAGAATTTATTAAAATAAGCCACTGACATTTACATTGATTAAGCGTAGCCCTTTTGCTTTCTCCCTTCTGCTAGAAGCCCTTTCAAAAGAAGTGTCACAACATCTTATACTGGCGTTGTTCTTACAGTAATTCCGAAACACACAACTAGGCGTTACGCAGGCAGCTAACTCATGAAAAGGGGCTGCGTGAAAAGAACTCGCTGGGTTCTATGCATGGAGATTAATGTGAAATTGTAGTTGTTCTACATTGGGACTTGGTGGGGTGTTCCTTTATTATTTCTCCTCAGCATCCTTGAAATTTACAGCCAATTTTTTTTTAACTGTGCTTGGTATAAATCAATTACAACACTACACTTAATAGCTTTAAACAGAAGACTATATTAATCATAGCTTTAAGAAAAGGCTAGCACTACTCACAGTCACAACATGTATTAGTGAACTCTACAGTTTAGCTTATAAAATCAGCATTTACAGTTGAGATGCTTTTTTTTAAGCCTCAATAAGGGCAGTATTTCTTGTAAAATAGAGGGAGAAGACGGCACTTAAAAGTAATTGTGACACACACAACCCTGAGGCAGACACGTTAACCCCGCTTAACCACTGATCATAGTTTTAAAACTATTCTTACCCTTTGGTCCACAATATTTTAGCAAGCTATGAATTATGATTTTCGACCATGTAGGGAATGAAATATCTCCCGTGCCTCATCATGTACAAGCACTGCTGACTCGTAACAACCACCAACAGAATTTAAAGGCAGTATTTCCTGTAAGTTGTCTCCTGCAAAAGCATTGCTATAGGGAAGTCTGCTACTGAATCTGTAACAAAGTGAAGGAGATTACGTAACTATTATTCCAAGGTATAAAAATCTGCTTCTAATCTATAGTTACTCACAGGTAATGTGAAAAGGGTTAATTCCCAGCTAATTAAAAGGTGCTGTATGGAAAGGCATCATGATAATAAATATTCAGTTCTACATACTGTTAAACGTTAATCTCTCTCTTCTCTGAACTAAGAGGAGACTTAACAACAGACTCTGAGCCAGCACAGAGGGCACATACTCGCACACACAAACGCAAAAGATACTTAGAAACAGCCAAATACCACTATCATCTACAACAGCTATTTGAAATAACTATACATCACGTATGCATCAAACGACATGCCTCAAGATTTGGAATGTGGTGCCATCAACAGGCAGGTAGTACCCAATTCTCCCCACTTTCTGGTTTCAGGGAGGGTATGGAGGCTCTGAATTGATGACCATTAGAGAAATGCTTGGTTCAGATAATGGTGTTCAACATGTTTCAGATGTAGATTGTCCATTAAAAACCAAGTTTTCAGCTTGAGAGTGCTCCTGAAGTGATGTGTCAGCTGTGGCCAAGAGTGCCCAGCAAAGTTGGAAATGGTTCCATTTCCTTGAGGCTGGCATGGCCACTGTCACACATGCTTTGCTCTTATCCATATGAGATAGTGCATCATATAGGATGTGTCATTCTAGGGAGTGAAAGTTATTTTTTGCAATTTCTTCAGTGGAGGTCTTAAAAATATGTTTTGGGCTGTGAAGAATACAAAACCTGCCCTTATTTTTGTGACTGGACAACATTTAACTTGGTAAGTTTACATCTGATGAAGAACTACATAAACTGGTGTCAGAAAACGACAGAAGTTTAATTTTAGCTTCTGAAAATGTCAGTTAGTGCTAAATAAGAATAAAAATAAGAATATTAATATATACTGCAAGTACTTGGCAATCATTTTTAATGATTTTATGCAATTTTACACACATTCTAATTACCAAGCAAAACTAAATTATATTACTTTAACCAAAATATATTTTGAATTCCTATGTTTAAACTTTTTAGCACCCCCTCATTTTCAGAATTTGAAAGTTGGAAACTTCAACACACCCTACTGCATCAGAGTGAGGCTGGCCTTGAAGAACGTTGAAAAACTATCCATGACACGATCAATGTTTTAGCCAACTCATTGCCTACCCTAAAATAAAAAATGAGATGATTTAACATTAAGATCTATTGCATGCAGCACAGGCCAGTTTGGGTGGGAAGAAGTGTTGACATTGACTGTGTATAAATGATGTTTTGTTTTTAAATGAGATTGGCTATTTTGTATGCTATTTTCTAAACTTAATATCTCAGCAATGAGAATGAAGTAGTTTTTAGAGGGCTTTTAAAAAAGATTATTTCCAATTCATTTCGAAATTTAAAGCTGGTACCACAAATTAAGGCTTTAAAGCCTTACATGGTTGTGTCTAGAATATCTTAAGGATGGACTTCTCCAATTGGAGAATGCCCACATGTTAAGGTCTTTACGGCAGGCCTGTGGCACCACTACTAGAAGAACAGTAGATGGGAAATTTTCATTGCTGGCCCAAAGCTTTAGAACTCACAAGCTCAGGAAGCGCTCCTGGCCTCTCTATGCATATTTTCATATTGCAGTCTATACAGGATATGGTTACTTGGGTGCACCCCGACATGGGAATGTGCTATTAGTGAGCATTTGGCTTAGGTGGAGCTTGACTTAACAGTCTGGTATTGGAGCTGCAATAATTATTGCTAATAATGTCGCATTCTGATTTATTGCTATTTTGATGGTTGTACTGTTATCATGATAAGAACTTCCATATTAATACACTGTTCCATGTTATGATTGACAAAACTGTTTCTAGGATTGCTTTTACAAACCATAACCCCCTTTGTGAGAACACAGCCATTATTATTCTTTTGGTATAAACATGTAAATTACAAGTGATTGTAAGGGCATCTAACTGGGTGGAAGCACCGCTGTTTTCACTGAAACTTACTTCCAGGTATGTCTAGGGGACGCGGGTGGCGCTGTGGGCTAAAGCCTCAGCGCCTAGGGCTTGCCGATCGAAAGGTCGGCGGTTCGAATCCCCGCGGCGGGGTGCGCTCCCGCTGCTCGGTCCCAGCGCCTGCCAACCTAGCAGTTCGAAAGCACCCCCGGGGGCAAGTAGATAAATAGGTACCGCTTACCAGCGGGAAGGTAAACGGCGTTCCGTGTGCGGCTCTGGCTCGCCAGAGCAGCGTTGTCACGCTGGCCACGTGACCCGGAAGTGTCTCCGGACAGCGCTGGCCCCCGGCCAATAGATGTGAGATGGGCGCACAAACCCCAGAGTCTGGCAAGACTGGCCCGTTCGGGCAGGGGTACCTTTACCTTTACGTCTAGTATTGCAAAATTAATTGGTTTTAGTTCAAGGCCAACATTACTTTCCAAGAGTGCCCTGTCATTTCTAGGCCTTTTCAGGTTATCATTTCATAAAAATGCCAGCACCTCCAGTGGAATTTTCAAAGAGATTAATATCTAAAGTTTACTTGCATAGTACCATTGTACAGTTTACGTTAACATTAAGTATAGTTCTTTTTCTGAGGTTGCTTACTTGGAGGGCTAAGAGAAGACATATATTGGTTTGGTTTTTATGCATGAATCCACTCTGGTTTAATCACATGGGTGAAAGCTTTGTTTTGTTGCTATGGTCAGAACATCACATAACTTGTTATGTTTTACTCATACTCATGGGGAAACAATCCAAAAACAGCACCCAGCAACAGGAGACAGCACTATGACCACAGCATTAGCCTTCCAAACAAACTGTGGACTGTGATATCCACCAACAAAATAGAACAGACCACCAAATGGCCTCCATAGAACAAGAAATCCACCTAAACAGCCATTCAGCTCATCAGCTAAAGGACAACTATGATCTGGAGGGATGAGACTATACAGAAAATGTGTGTTCCAATTGTCCTTATCTACCAGGGACAGTAATTCACTGCCCTTATTTTGCCATTTGGGGACATATTTTAATGCAAGGAGCTATAGGTGGGGAATAGTCAACATGATGCCCTCCAGGTGTTACTGGATTACCAATATCCAGCAGTCCCCAACAGCAAGGCCAATGGCCAGGGATGATGGGAACTGCAGGTCAACCATCTCTGGAGGGCACCATGCTGGCTACCCCAGCTACAGAAGCTGTGATTTAGGATTCAGGTCTTCTCTCCAGGCTATCCATGAGTTAAATCTCCACAAGTGGAGAACAGAAGCAACTTGTCTCTAGTGTACATGCACTTAAATGGATGTGCATAGACAATAAGGCATCATGAAGTGCACAACCTGGAATTTCACATACTGAACAGCTGCCGTCATGCATTTTGAACAGTTAATAAGACATGATAATGATGTCATATGCACATAATTGTGGGTTCAGATATCTCTGGTATGCAGGTTGAGACCCTATCTGCCCGTGGACTGTCTCGCCAGAGTGGTGCATGCTCTAGTTATCTCTTGCTTGGACTACTACAATGCGCTCTACGTGGGGCTGCCTTTGAAGGTGACCCGGAAACTACAACTAATCCTGAATGCGACAGCTAGACTGGTGACTGGGAGCGGCCGCCAAGACCACATAACACCAGTCTTGAAAGACCTACATTGGCTCCCAGTACGTTTCCGAGCACAATTCAAAGTGTTGGTGTTGACCTTTAAAGCCCTAAACCAGTGTTTCCCAACCTTGGGCCTCCAGCTGTTTTCGAACTACAATTCCCATCATCCCTGACCACTGGTCTTGCTAGCTGAGGATTATGGGAGTTGTAGTCCAAAAACAGCTGGAGGCCCAAGGTTGGGAAATGCTGCCCTAAACAGCCTCGGTCCAGTATACCTGCAGGAGCGTCTCCACCCCCATCATTCTACCCGGACACTGAGGTCCAGTACCGAGGGCCTTCTGGCGGTTCCCTCGCTGCAAGAAGCTATAGGGAACCAGGCAGAGGACCTTCTTGGTAGTGGCACCCGCCCTGTGGAACGCCCTCCCGTCAGAGTTCAAGGAAATAAACAACTATTTGACTTTTAGAAGACATCTGAAGGCAGCCTTGTTTAGGGAAGCTTTTAATGTTTGACAGACTACTGTATTTTAACATTTTGTTGGAAGCTGTCCAGAGTGGCTGGGGAAACCCAGTCAGATGGGTGGGGTATAAATAATAAATTATTATTAATTATTATTATTATTATTATTATTCTCATCATCATCATCAGTTCATACCAATCGGGGACTGCCTGTCGTAGAGGTCTATGTATGTACAGCACACACTAGCCAAAGGGATGGAGTGAGGAGGTAACTATAATGACAGGGCAGCACCCACCTCAACAGGATGGCCTAACAGCGCTGGGAGTCCTGTCCTATTCCTCTCTCCCTGCTGCCACTTCCTGCTTATGTGTCACTAAGTTGAGGGTTTTAGGATTCCCACTGCCTTAAAGGGGTCTCCATGCGAATTCAGCCAGCTCCTCTCCTCCTGCTCACACAGACAGTTGAACAACCAGTAGCCCTTAGGTATATTTAGAAACCAGCGCTACACAGGAGCATACGAAATAAGGATGAGGGGGAGAAATAGCAGGAAGGACGCAACTACTCTGCTCATGCATGATGCAGGAGCTGGGCGATCTAAAAATGACAGACTGATGAGAGCATAACTGCGCCACAGTGAGGACACTGCACATATCAAACCGAAGGGGGCAGGGCTACCCCACATCCCCCCCAAGCATGTCCTTTTGACATGTTGGGGGCAGGGAAACATCTGAACCACCCTGTGTGACTTAGTTCTGTTGCGAAGCCAAACAATTACATTAAGTTGTCTTTAACAAAATTATAAAACCTTTTGGGGCCTTTAAATTAGAGGACAACAGAGCTACTGCAGAGTAAATGCATACAGTACAGGCAACTCCTTTCTGTGGGGGAGATAAAGATTTCTTTTGAGCTCTGTAGTTCCATTAGGCAATGTAATGCTGTTGTTGATGGGTTTTTACCTGGGCACCCAACTATGGTCATTCTTTGAAAAAAAGGACCATTTGTATCCAGGAATAATCATCCTCAAACAAACTGACTGCAGCAGCTCAATACCGAAACATCAGCCTTAAAGGCAGCCACCTTATAGGGATTTTATACTACAAGGATTCGGAAAAGTGTGTTTACAAAACACCTCAAAGTGCAGTAATATCTCAGTCTGAAAGCAACTGTCAATATCAACATTAAGTGAGGGCTTCCAGAAGAATTTTGCTATTTTATATTGTGTTGTCAGATCGCAAATATTACTATTAATTAAATACCTTGTTTATTTTGTTTTAAGCACTGCTTTTCAACTTTTATTAAACTGATTGTTAATTTTTTTCCCAAGGCTTTGAATTTTTCTTTTTTCTAATTATTTCTGCATTTTTAAAAATCACATTTCTTCTTCAATGTTATCATTTATATTATTTTGTTTTGTTTTCCCTGTTTTTTAAAATGTTGTTTTAAACTTTTTAACGTTGTAAACTTTATTTTTTTTAAATAGATTTTTATTAGTTTTCCATAAATAAAAAAGAAATCACAAAAACAAAAACATAAATAAACACAAAACGACTTCCCCGTACCGCCCCTTTTCTGCATTCTTGTTTCAAGATTTTTCAGCAACCCTTTTGTATTATGCTTATTTCTAACTCGTAAATTTAACTTCCATAAAAAATTTAAAACAACTGTAGTTCTTTATCTCTTATAACCCTGATCCTCTAATTCTCCAAATTACAACAGTTTTTAAGATAAACTTTGAATTTGTTCCAGTCTTCGTCCACCGCCTCTTTCCCTCGGTCCCGGATTCTGCCAGTCATCTCTGCCAGTCCCATATAGTCAATCACCTTCGTCTGCCATTCTTCCAACGTGGGTAGATCTTGTGTCTTCCAATACTTTGCTAGAAGAATTCTTGCTGCTGTTGTAGCATACATAAAAAAAGTTCTATCCTTCTTTGACACCATTTGGCCCACCATACCCAGGAGAAAGGCTTCTGGCTTCTTATTAAAGGTTCTCTTCAGAACTTTTTAAATTTCATTATAGATCATTTCCCAGAAAGCCTTAATCTTCGGGCAGGTCCACCAAAGGTGATAGAAAGTTCCCTCCGTTTCATTACACTTCCAACACTTGTTATTGGGCAGATGATAGATCTTTGCTAACTTAGCCGGAGTCATGTACCACCTGTAGATCATTTTCATAATGTTTTCTCTTAAGGCATTACATGCCGTAAACTTAACACCAGTGGTCCATAACTGCTCCCAGTCAGCAAACTCAATGTCATGCCCTATATCCTGTGCCCATTTAATCATACTAGATTTCACCATTTCATCTTGAGTATTCCATTTCAACAGCAAATTATACATTCTTGACAAATTTTTAGTATTGGGTTCTAACAGTTCTGTTTCTAGTTTTGATTTCTCCACTTGGAAGCCTTTCTTTCTGTCCTGTTTGAATACTTCATTTATCTGTCGGTAATGTAACCAATCTCTCACCTTAAACTTCAATTTCTCAAAACTCTGCAATTTTACTTTTTCACCATCTTGTTCTATCATTTCACAATATTTAGGCCCGTTGTAAACTTTAAAATATATATATTTGTTATCTGTTTTCCTGTAACTCAAAAGTTCTGATTTGGCTTAGCGTGAAATGGGAAGCAGATACTAAGAGATCTCATTTATTCCTTAGGCCATACTAGGTTCTATATGGTCACAAGGTCTTCAACTTTGTTATTGTGAAATGAAGATAAATTTGGCACATGTGGTGGACCAGCTTAAAAGTCCTATCTTTTGACCCTTTGGTATATTAAATATGCAGCAGTCCCTCATAATACGATTATCCATTTTCACTTACCCAGAAGTGAGAGCGTTGCTGGCTGAAGATTCCTTTCAACTACCTCAAGCTACCACAAACTGTGTGTCTTGCAGCAGATCACCTAACAACTAGCACCCAACACCTTATCTCCTGCAACATCAGCACTCTTCCTCCTGCAGAGGCAAGGGTGTCCATAGGCTGTGGTCACTGTCAGCTGATTCCATTTAGGCCTATTCTAATAATTTAGGCCTATAACATAATTTAGGCCTATACTAATCCTAGGCCTCAGAGATGGCTTATCAGCCTCAGCAACATGTCATTACAAGCAGAAGATGAATCCTGGTGCCTTGCTTTGTGCCTCAACCTAGCCCTAACCCCTGGCCCCTGAAACCCCACTCTGCGTGATCCAGCTTCAATGTTGCTTGTTTGGACTATGGTCTTAACCAAGCAACAAGGAGCAGATCTTGGCTGAGGCCTGAAGGGCCTTAAAATCAACCCATTTTCCCACCATGAGGATCTGACTTGAAAAACTGCATCCTGGGATTGTTCTTAAGTCCAGCGACTCTGCACACACCCAACTAGGCCATGCTCTTTCTCCCCATGCAAAGCACAACTAATAAGTGTTTTCTTATGGTCCAGAAAGTAGAACATATCTTTATCTTATTTGTCCTTTTTGTTCAGCTTGGAAGACTGAGATTGTTTATTTACTTACCTAGCTTTTTTGAAAGCCATAAATTGGCACTGATACACAAGTCGTAGGGGGAATTGTTTAAAACATGTACTGTGAGTTTTAAAAATACATAAATAAAACTTCCTACAGCCTACACTAATCATCTAGCACAACACATTCATTTTCATCCCTGCTTTTGGATAAATATTCCAGATAACAAATCAAATCAAGTACCTAAATGTAATTATTCCATTGTGATAACAATCTACTTGAACTGGTGCAACACCCTTGCTTATTTGTTGTCATAGCAAAAATCACTAAGAAGCTATTTTACATCAGCCTTCCCCAATGCCAATAAAATTTCTTAGATCAGGCTTCCCCAAGCTAGTGCCCTCCAGACACTAGTGCCATATTGAAAGCACTGGGCTGGAATAGGTTATACTAAATCTTGAATACAAGAGGACAAAAATGATACAGGTAATAATGCAAGTCAAAAAACCAAAAATAAATTATCTGCACAGGAGAGTTCTTATATGGCCCGAGTGGGATTCACATGCTGTCACACAAGGAAGACCCACTCAAATACTTAGCGCATTTTAAATCTTCTATTAGAATGGAGAGGAAACAGCCATTATTGACCTTGGTGATGTACTAAATTTCCCATTCATAAGTGGATAAATCAGTGCTTCTCAGCAAGCCATGAGCTATTTGCTAAAGAGAATCCTCATATAGAGTTTTGTCTTTGTTTATGGTCCCTACTCCCATCTCCTTTTGTTGCAGTGCATCTATCCCTACCACAAATCCTACAAACATCATCCAAAGCTCTGCTGGCCTCAAATCAGTGTGCAGGTATGCACCTCCAAAAGAGCTCGCACACTGGAAACAAGCAACAGGATATCAACCCAATGAAAAATGGCAAAGCAAACCCAACATGGGACACAGAAATATAACTAGAATTATATGTCAAAATTCCTACATTCCAGAATCCAAACATCATGTTTTGTACTGGATGCCTGGGATTTTTCCAGCCCTACTCAAGCAGCTGAGGGCACACCACCCAGCACTTCCATGTCACTTTCTCAGCACAGTGCATTGTATGTGTAGTTTGCACAGTACACTGACTGCACACAGCTTAGGGCAACAAAAAATCAGGCGCACTGAATCCATGATACTAAACGGCTGTACCACACTGACTCCCACAAACTTGCTGCTAGCAACCAGCTGCAAAATGGAGCCAGGACTGAATCTGTTATTAATTGGATCTGAAAGCCAGGAAATGTTCTGCAAAATACACTGATGCAGGGTGGCTGATGCCAGTGCAAGTTTTACCCTTTCCATGAAATACGCTGCTTATTCGTTTCTCTGGCACTCATTATCATCACATTCATTTCATCTGCTTGTCTTCCCCCTCAACTCCGAAGTGTTGCAAGAGCTCTGCAATATATGTAAGCTGGTAGTCTTGCTTGCTATATCACACTAAAGCCAAATGCAGGTGAAAAGCTTAGTGTCATACTAGAGAACACAAGTAATTGCCTTTTTACTGAGGTCTGGGATGAGCAAGGTAAATGCCACAGATAAATGAAGCCAAACAAGATATTGATGTTCCTGGCTATATTACCCCATAGCTTGTAAAGTGGCAACAGAAATGCACTGTAGATGGGCAGCATCAATGCAAAAAGCATGAAGCAGAGATTACAATCAAAAATTTCAGGCAAACTGGCTTAACAGTCAGCTTCCTTGAATGATCAAACACGTGGGACTTGAGGAAAAACCTGCAGTAATCAATTTACATAAAGCATATTGACTATGCTACTGAACAGCAGAGGCAAAGAATCACACCAGAAGACCACAAAACAAATAGGCATCAGAATCAGAAGGAGTACGGTTCCCCATTATTTGACAAAGGACCAAAATGCAGCACTTAAGATAACAGCCTGGTATTGAAAACACTGCAATATTTATTTAGTCTGCAAGGATTATAGGGTCTCTCTCTCTGAAACATGGAGCCAAAAGGTGGATAAAAATGTGAAGCTGTTAAGATGCTGTTGCAGCCAACAAATCTGACAGGAAGGGCAGGAAATAGAACTTTTTATGCAGTGGACTGACAAAACATCCAATGACAGAGCAGGGAAAATATTTCCCGCTCCCAAGCTCCTGCATCCAATAGTATGGCAGCAGCCCTGTTCAGGACTTATGATAATTAATAATAGTAGTCAAATTTTAAATTGGATACTCTATATTTGCTGCATCCTGAAATGAAGCAAAGCATCTCAACTTCTAAGTACACAAGAAAACTTGGTAAGACGGCTGACAAATGAAGATGAAGGGCTACATGGATGGAAATATCATGGTTATTAAAGAAATAGCACTAAAAATGTCTGAATTAGGATGAGAGACCTACCTGACACACATGGCTCAAATATAATTGTATACTTGCTAAATACCTATACCAATATCACTTACGAGTGGGTATTTCCTATTCCAGTACAACCCTCAAATGTTAGTCACCTGCACCACTCATTACAGCACTCATTACAGATGACCACCCTGTGATATATTCTTCATGCCAAATAATTGGACAGGAAATTTGAAGTATGCTGCATTATTCATATTACACGGGGGGGGGGGGGCTGCATAATGGCATGACTAAGAATTCAGTCACACACCATTATGTTTATCTCTATCGTTTGTGTACTCTCCAAAGGAAGTTCAATGCTCTTTGGTCCTGTTTCTCTACGAAGATTCCCACATTCACACATCACACTAAATGTTTCGCCATGATTTTTTTTTACTGCTCCTGTATAAAACATACACAAGTAAGCAAGCAAGTAAGCAAACAAACAAAAGACACCAACTAGAACATGAAAAATAGGTTCTGTTCCATCTTCAAACCCACAGCGCTAATTTTCGACTTGGAGAGGTTTTGTTGTTATTATTATAGATATGGAAAACATACAAAAATTTCACAAATACATACTATACATACAAAACCCTACAACGCAAATGAAGAGTACATGCAGGATTCTCTGCCATTGCAGACGTTTGCCCTTTAACCTGTGTGAAAGTGATGCACCAGAGGACATGAGGAGCTGCCAACACATGCGGGAATGGCATAACATAAAGTTTGTTATATTAAAGGAATTTGAGGGATTAATATTCTTTTAAAAAGCCAAGATAATGAATTATAATCCTCCACTATTCTCCTTAAAAGCTCAGAGTACTCAGTTGATATGAATATTGCCAAATATATGTCAGTGTGGTGGTAATTTTTGATATTTTAACTACATCCGCAGCATGTTTTGTAACTCTTCTACTTTATTTGATTTACTGTTCTGAGACACTCTTCTTCAGTCTCCTGAAGAGGTAATCCACTCCCATCCCGTCTATAGCATAGCTGCTTAATTGGCAAATGTACAAAATACAATTACGTTGCATACAACTGACAATGCTGCTTATGGGAATACCACAGCTCAGGCATTCAGTTTTATTTTGCACTTTTATCTTCATTAAGCAAACTGTTCACAAACAACGCTTGCTTTTACTGATGTAACATGTCATTCAGTTTTTTATCAAATCATCCTAGGCTAATCATCTAAACTGAAATTAAAGGAAGTTTATGCTAGGTTAAACACACATACAAAAAAGCAAAAATAACCTTAATTGCAATTAGTTGCTTTAGAAGCAAAATTCCAAGTGTCAAGAAGACACTAACATGTGGTTTTGATGATCGGTACAAGTTTCTAAAAAGGGCAGAAAGCAGGTTCCTCTTCCTTGTCCCCCATATGTACCCACTGTTCCAGCTTACTCCCTCTTTTCCCTTTACTTCATACATTTACATTCAAAATTAACCAGCTTCGGTGATGCTTGGTCTTTCAAGCTTATGTTTGGGTGATCTTAACAAGCTGTTTGGCAAAGACAGCTTAAATTGAAAATGTTTCATTTGCTGAAGAACTATAGTTGTTTTAATGGCACTGTTGTATAAATTAGTTTAATCATAATTTTATTATTGGTTTTACTGCTGTTTGCTTTACAGTGGTACCTCTGGATGCGAACGGGATCTGTTCCAGAGCCCGTTCACATCCTGAGTAGAACGTAACATGCGACTGCTCGTCTGCGGGACGCGCTTCCGCGCATGTCATTTTGAGTGTCGAGCAAGCGACAAAACCCGGAAGTAGCACACTCTGTTACTTCTGGGTCGCCGCGGAGCACAACATGAAAATGCTTAACCTGAAGCTACTTCAACTCGAGGTATGACTGTATTGTTGTTATAATGTGAACACTCTAAACACCCTAGGATTCTGATATATGAAGGATGGTGTAGGGATATAGTAAATAAAATAAAAACCTATGGGCTTACTGAAACAAGCCATCTTCATAAAGCAAGATTTTAAATTTGGCTCATTTCAGAAAACCGTGTACAGTTACGACTAACTATGCACAGGTTCAGACATAACACTAAACTGTGATCTGTTAGAAACAGAAGGAAATATTTTTGATCTCTTCCTCACAGATGCATCAGAGGAAAACGATGAGAGCAAATGACCCCAAGGCTCATCTAGGCTCTTTCCCACAACAATAACCCATCATGCTTATCATTACTCTGAATTTAGCCAAACATTCTAATCAATTACAACAGCTTCCATGTCTGGTCCCCTCAAGGCAATCCTTACTCAGCTGTTCATCACCCAGAGGTACTGCTGCTTATGAGTTTTTGCCTGCAGTTACAACGCATTATGGATCTTCTAGTCTTAAAGTTCTATATTTCAATTGAACAGGACACAATCTAATCGCAGCATAAAGATTCAAAATAATAAATGTCTACTTAGCACAAAACAATGATATTCCAAAATATTACAATATTACAAGGAAGGTTTGTCTTCAAAAGCTAAATTATAACGCTTCACTTGTTGCTGTAATATTGAAAGCACACTCACAAAAATAATGGAGGAAAGAGATTAAATGCAGCAAGTTTTTTTTAAAATTACTAATACTCAACATTTCCAGTGCTTAAAGTTTTCACATAATTTGTCTACTGTATTTGTAATCCTTACAACAATCCTGAAAGGGAGTCAGTATTATCATCTCCCATATAGATAGAGGGACTGAGCCCAAGAAACAGTGGCTTGTGCTGCGTACTGCACTCATGACAGAGGCAAAATTCAAAGCAGTGATTTCTCTATTCATAGCCAGGTTCTTGCAAAGCCACCCTGACTGAAGCCAGGGCCAATCTAAGCAGCAGACCATCACCCTGTCAAGGGCTCTGTGGGAAATTACCAGCTAGGATGAATGGTGGCAGATTTTTATCCTGTTTCACTGGGACAGCACAAGTGCAGGAAAGAGGTCAAGGATCGGGCCCCTTGGGGGATCCAACGAGCTGCGGATCCCAAGCTCCAGCACCCCACCCACTCTGAAACACCCCAGACAGAATTCACTATGATGAGCGTTCCATCTGCGCAAGCATTCTAACTTGACAGGAGGAATGATCACCTTTCTCCTTTCCCCATATGCTGTAGGGGGTTCTCCTACCCTTCCAAGTCAGTTTTGGAAGCACAACAGGCATACAAATGGGGGGGAAGTCCCACTGTGCAAAGCTTCCATTGAATCCTGTCCCCCGTTTCAGAGTTTTCTGTTGGCTACCTCCCATGGTCATTTTCCACCCACTTGGGTGGAGTTTAGGTTCTGCTGCAAGCCTGCAACAGTCTCGCCCCACCACACTGGCAGCACTCCTCTGTCTGCAGAGGGACCAGTCACCAGTATCAATGGGATTATGGTTGCAGACTTAGCCATTACACTATTATTTTTCATTTATGAACCACTTCCCATGAGCCACCCCAAATCCAATAAAGATACCATTTGGAATAAAGAGGTTGAAAGAGGAAAATCTTTAGCAAGTCACTGAAAAGACAACACAGAAGGTGCCCGTCTGATAATGCCACAGGAGAGAGATCCAAAGGATAGATGCCACCACACTAAAGGACTGGCTTCGGCACCATGCAAAATGGCCCTACGGGTAGGATGGCATCTGCAGAATGCCCTCTCCTGCAGAACAGAGTGATTGGGTAAGCATGTAGGGGGTGAAACATTATTTTAGGTATTCTGGTTCCAATCTGTATTGCACACCAATACCAGTGCCCTGAACCCAGCACAGCAGCTGACAGGCAGCCAGTGCAATCCTTTTAGCAGCAGCATAATATGATGGTGATATATCTGCCCCTGTGAGTGGCTGAGCTGCAAAATTTTGCTCTAGCTGCAATCCAATCTGGAGGTTACCAACACTTGGACAAGAGTGGTCAGGCTATCCTGATCTAGAGACAGCCATAGCTCTCCTGGCCGCCAAAGTCACCTGGGCTGCTAGCAACAAATATGGGTCCAGGAGCACCCCTAAACTATTAATCTGCTCCTTCAAGACCCCACCTAAAGCAGACAATTGATCTATTATCCAAATTCAGGAAACACCCACTCACAGAGCATTAGCTTTCTAACATACAATCTGAAAGGTATAAACTAAAGACAACACACACTGAAATGATGAAAACTTCCTCGAACAAAGTATAGATTTACATCACTCTTGATTTCAGCATGGCTGAATACATGCTCAGGAAAAAACACACAAAGAAACCCACTCTACAATCCTGCAACTGCAGAATCCAACCCAAATTTGAATTTAGCTGAAAACAAAAAGGCTTTTCCCCCCAAACTGAATTGCAAAGATCAGTTGAGGAAATAAATGGACAGCAACTCACATGCTATCACGCTTTAGGGTTTTGTTATGATGGGACACCATTCTATTACTGTTAAGTGACCTCAATTTTAAACTTATGTTTTCAATCATGTGCAGTGTTTTCACAAGATTACCCTTGGCACTAGAGGCTTTCCAAACTGGATGACAACTCAAAATGCTGCTTATTCTAGAGTTAAATTACACAGTAAGGAATTTATTCACACAACAGTCATCCAAGAAAATACAGATTTCCTATAATTTGCTCCATTCTTTTTCTATCACCTTTTCAAATAACTGCAAGCAAGCTTTACTTCGACACGTTATACCTGACTGGCATGCTATCCAAAATAAAGAGTGTGTTCTTTGCTATTTTCTTTACCAGTATGTGTCCACAGTGGAATGTAGTAGATGTTGATTCTTTAGAGACTGGACTGCTCTCCCAGCTATAAAAGACCAAAATTTGAGCAAACAGAAATGCAGAGAAGTTAACATATGGCAATCTTGCAAACTTCCCCAGCGGTTCACATGCCTGAATAAGCTCTTCTCTTCTTTCCCCTGTGCAAATCTCACTGAAGTGAACTAGTTTTAGAAACCGACCATGACTAAGGATGCAGGAGAGCTATAAAAATAATACAGCTTATCAAATAACAGGCCTGTAGTTGAAAAACAAGGGCACAGGGACGCGTAACTGTTTTAATGGCAAAGGCTAGGTTTTCATCAGCACCCAGAAACAAAACTGTATGGAGTAAAACAATAATTAATTGACTAAAAATTAATTAATTCATATTTTGCTAAAGCAGAAATTTGATGCACTCTTACCTGGGAGTAAACCCAACTGGGATTTATTTCTGAATAGAAATGTAAACGATTGTACTGTTACTGCTCAATCAAGGCAAGGTAAAGACTCCAGCTCCAAGGCTCGATATTTTGGGAAAGAAGATTTTCTCCACTGCAGTTGCAACAGCTACAGTCCACAGACCTAGGTGGCCAGATCTACACACAGCAGGATTTTAAAAATTATTGCTGCCACAGGCCTCTTCCGTACCTCCCGTTCAGTGTAGGCAGCTATTGCTATTGAAGGATGAAGGTTCAAAAGACTCCCTGGGTGTCCCAAAACAGAGATGTAGCCCCTGAAGCACCCACAAAATTATGTTTCTAATCCAAAAAACAATTACAGAAAATAGTACTTTTTTACTTGATACACACTCACTTTTACAGGACCTGTAGATGCTGCTCTCAATTTCACATTCATGGCAATTTTTGTCATTTCCCAAGCTGGCTTCCAAAACCACAAGCAAGGCTGGGGGGGGGGAGCTTGATGAGTGGGCCATTTCATTTGCATAGAAGCATCTGTGTGCACAGGAGGGACTATGCCATGGGTAGGCAAAATAAGGCCCAGGGGCTGGATCTGGCCCAATCACCTTCTCAATCCGGCCCGCGGACGGTCTGGGAATCAGTGTGTTTTTACATGAGTAGGATGTGTCCTCTTACTTATAATGCATCCCTGGGCTTTTTGTGGGGCATAGGAATTCGTTTATATTCCCCCCCCCAAAAAAAATATATATATAGTCCAGCCCCCTGCTGAAAAAGTTTGCTAACTGCTGGACTATGCTATTCTCCCATCCATACATTATTCCCAACAAGAAACTTCTTCATTTCTGCATTCATATGGGACATGACCCAAAGTAACACAACAGTCCTAACAAGAGGTCTGGTGTGGGTGGAGACTACCAGGAAACAATGGGAGTGACCAGAAGGAACACAAGCTGCCTTTGCTAGCTCATCTGTCTCTTCTCTCTAGTCCAGTGTTTCCCAAACGTTTTTGGGCAACGGCACACCTGTTTACTGAAAAAAAATCTCGCGGCACACCACCATTAAAGCCCCGCCCCGTGACGTCAGCGCGCAGCGTCACGCCGGGAGGGACGCACAAAAGTGAAAGTTTTTTCCCTCCCCCTTGCCGGGGAACCTCCAAGCTTTGGGCAGGCAGGCAGGCAGAGCTGGGAAGGGGGTTTCCAGGGGACACGGCAGCTCCTCGAAAGGCTTCTCTCAGCTGCGCTCAATCCTCCTCGGAGAGGATTTCCCCTCCGGTCCCATGCCTTCGTTTGGGGCATCGCTCCGGCTGCTCCCTCTCCCGCCGCGCAGGAGCGATGCCTCTCTCTGGCTCTCCCTCCGCGCAGGCTGAGGGAGGGAGGGAGGGAGGGGCGCGTGTGACCCGTCTCTGCTGGGAGACCAAACCCAGCGAGGCAGAGTCGCGCGGAGGCGCCCAGGCAGCGCTGCCGGCTGCGAGGAGGAGCGCCAGGCAGCAGCAGGAGGCGCGGCCTCTCCTCGCCGCCGCCACCCCGCCTCTCGTCGCCCGACTCGCCCGCCTCCCTCCAGGCATCTCGCGGCACACGAGGCAACGTCTCACGGCACACTCGTGTGCCGCGGAACACCGGTTGGGAAACACTGCTCTAGTCAGCAATGGTGAGCAGGCACAGATGTGGGAGAGTGCAGAAAGGAAGACTGGAATCCATTCAGGAGCCTGGCACTGGTACAAATCACACCTCTTGCTTTCAAAGCAGGGGTTCCCAAGTTGTAGTCTAGGAGCTTCATTCAGGTGGTCCGTGGCAAGTCCACATTAAATAATCATATTAACTTTTAACTGTATTTATTTTATTCCTTACACTGCATTTTACTGTATTACAATTTGAGTTCCACAGAATTCAAAAGCAATACAACAAAATAAGAAATAAAAGAAGCAATAAAAACAATTAAAAGTTAATACAGCATATAGCACCATACATTACAATTGCTACAACAAGCAGAAAAATAATTAGGTAGTGCACCAAGACCTCAACAATTCTCCCAGCGTTCCGTGGGGCAAAAAGGTTCAGGAAAAACCTTTGTTTTGGGGGGCACAATTCTTTCCCAGTTGTTCTGCTTCCGTGTAAAGGTGAAAAAACCTCAAGTATCTGTACCTGAAGCTGCCCTTAGCAAACTCCATACACAAACATGCCTCTTAAGTAAACACACCTAAAGAATAACACAAAGCCAAGTAAACAACGTTTTGATAGGCTGCGCGTAAGCTGTGCTATAGAAATGCCCTTTCCGTTGGAAACAGTGGCCTATTATATACAGAACAGAAAGTCAGGTCCCTGCCCTGAAGGAGCTTACAATAAACGATTTGTCACGGGGGAGACAATGGGAGGGGAAGAGGAGGGAGGCAAGGATAAATAGAGGGATAGAAGGCCTTGAGACACAATTTTTTGGGTTTCGTACTCAAGGTGGATTTACCATAGGCTTCATGGAAAACATGGGGCAATCTGAAGGAATGGTTTCACAAAGTGTTTTGGAGGGAAATCTAAGCATAAGGGGTAGGGAAAGCAATTTAAAGACACAAGAGAGCTCCAGACACTTCAGAATGCCACTGTGTGAGGAGCAAAGGTCACAGGCAGAAAACTATGAAGACTTGGGAGAGACAGCCACAAGGGGAATTGAAGGGAAGGATGTGGGTTTTGTGCTGAATTCAAGACAGGATAGAAATCCAAGGTGGAGCATCATATGCTCTGAGTAGCATATGCTTCTCATGGCATGGAGGCATCAGAGTGGCAACATGACAACAAAGAAACAGTCAGGAAAATTACAGTAGTTTGGGTGGCAGATGACTAGATTGCAAATAAAGGTTTCCCCTAGAAGGGCAAACAGGAAGCGTATAGATAGTTGTACAGAGGGGAGCAACATGTCTTGGCAATAAACTAAAAGGGTTTGGGGGGGCAGGGGTAGAAGGAAAAATCAAAGAATGGACCAGGGCTTTATGCCTTTATACGGGGACTATACAAGGAGAGAGAAACTTGGGAGGAAAGTACATTAGGTTGGTCTCAGACAATGATAAAACATCCCACCAGAGATATCAGCTAGGCAGTTGGAGATCAGGTGGAGAGGCGGACAGAAAGGTAGATCTAGGTTTCATCAGTAAATAGATAGTATTGAGAGTCATGAGATTTGATGAGAAACCCTGAGTCACGTAAGAAGAGAACCAGCGAGGGCAAAGACATGGAAACACAGTATTAAGGGAGTCAAGTAGGAGGGAGTGATCAACTGTCTCAAAGGTAGCGGAGAGGTTAGGGAAGATAAGGACAAAGTGGAGACTGCTGGATTTGGCTGTAAGATAGATTTCTGTGAGAGCCAGAAGAGGACAGAGGGCAGATTGTTAAGGGAGCTGGAGAAAATTAAGGCAGCAGGAAGACATTAAGAGCTTGCTGTTGAAGGGGGAAACTGGACAACTGTCAGGAGGACAGGATAAATTAAGAGATTTTGGTAAGAAAAGGGGAATAATGGCAAGAAAGGGAAAGGTCATTTATGTGGTTAAGAGGAGCAAAATGGCAGAACATGACAACCAGAAGCTGGGAGAGGACAGCACCAGAGCATAGGTGATGAAATCAGGGTACTCAGTTTGTTAAGTGACACAGGGGAAAAGAGAAAAGAGTTTAGGAAGTGGCAAGAAAAGGGAAAGCTTGGAAAGTGTGAGTGAGTAAGGAACGAAGAGAGATTGGACCAGATAGTGCTGGATAGAACCTACTAAAGCTGTCTATGAGAGGAACAGATTTCACCTGCTCTCTCCCTCATCCTCCAATGCAGCCTCAGAATCTGCTCCGGAGGGTCGGTGGGCCCTTTGGAGCAGATTTTTGTGGTGCTTGTGGAGGTCCAGGGGGGACGCGAGGAAGATGAAATCCCATTGTACGAGCCTGTTCCCTGTTGAAAGAAGAGATAAAGTCTTTGGTATAAGGAGGGAGGGAGAGAAGAAAGGCAGGCCTTAGTTAAGCATCAAAGGTAAGGAAAAGGCACTGAGGAAACTTAAAAGCTGGTGTGCATTAGGATAATGGAGTAGGGTGCTTCACAGGGAAGTTGGCACAGGAAGAGATGAATTTATAATGGACAAAATCAGACAGCACTTTTGTTCTTTTACAGATGTTCAGCAGAATAATATAGTCGAAAAGTATCTACATCTTTTCAATATTGGAGTTATTTAGTAACTTTGAATCAGTGCACATTACTCCAAGTCTTCTTGGAGCTCAATTCCATAAAGATTAGGTCTTCACTCCACAGATTCCCTTACCATGCTGTGCTTCAGGGCCCTATTCACTTCACAATTGGCAGGCACTGCTGCAAGTAAATAGCAACTGATTGTTTGACACTACAGGTGTATAACATGTGCTGGAGCAACCAAGGTGTTTCACATTTCCCAAAGAAAAGCTTCACTATTATTAATTATTATTATTACTACTACTACTACTACTACTACTAATATTATTTTCATTTCTATACCACTTTACATTTTTAAGAAAAAAATATCAAAGTGGTTTACAGCCTACATTAAAACACCAAACAATCCAGAAGAAAACATTACAGAAGAAAGTCAAATATAAAGTCTGCATTCAAAACAACATAATTAACAGGAACCTAAAATTTATCTCAAAACTATCAAATCAAAACATTACAATGAAGGTCATGTACAAAATGAACATTTAATGCACCAAAGTTAACCAAAAAAAAATCTACCTTGAACATTTCAAAAGAAAACATTACTAAAGAAAGTCAAATATAAAATGCACGTTTAAGGCAGCATAATTAGCAATATAATAAAATATTATCTTAAACACAGAAGATATCTGCTGTTGTTGCTGCCAACAGAAGTTCATGTCAGGCAGCAGCTGTGGAAGCTCAGGCTCAGTGACCTCGGAGACACTAAGAGATAGCTAGGACATATTTAAACATGTCTTGCAAAAAGTAATAATCACTTTTTAAAAAATTATCTGTATTTATTTTTAACTTCAGAGTATTAGAACAGGTGAAAGGAATTCTTGTGGGTTCCGATAAAATGTGTGCCTCCGCAGCAGTACTGTGCCTCCGCAGGACTGTCCTACCAAAAACACATGATTATCAGGATGAATTTCACATACATTTTTCATGAGTGATAAATAAATCAGGGTATTAGATTCCTATTATCCATGATCATTAATCTTTGCTGAGAAAGTCATGGGAACCTGCAGAACCAACAGAGATCAGAACAACATAATCGAAGTTCTGGCAAAAAAACTGAAAGTCAGTGAAGTCTTACCCAAAATAAATTTAGAAACTTATATTGTTAACATATGCCCACAAATTCTCTGTGGATTTCTTCATTTGTAGCCCTTAGAAATCCCTTACTCTGCAAGTGTCATTTATTACATTTAAAATCCTGCCTTTCATTTATCACAGAGCTTGGAAGCAAGCAAACACAGAATTCCCAGGCAATCTTCCATCCATGAGTTAACTACAGACTCAGAACCCCTTTGACTTCAGCAAAATTGTTGAGTCAAGACTAAAGGTGGTGGTGCTTCACATGGGAATAAATGAAGGGCTGGCTTTCCTCACCACTAGCAACCAAGCACTGCTCTTAGGTGTCTGGGATTAAGTAAAAGGGCATACTCTATCAGATGTGTGACTTCCAGGCTGGTTTGAGACCTCCCAAGCACTATTCCTTCCCTGAAATTAACACCTGGGGGAGGGCAATGAGACAAGGAGAGAACGGTTAAATAAGGACTCCACTGAAAAGGTAAACCTGCTTGCTTGGTCATTTGTGACAAGTAAGAATTGCCTCCAGGAGATGAAGGAGGGAAACATTACAAAAGAGTGTGGCTGTTTTTAGCTTTTCCCTTTTGGGCCACAAAAGATGTGGGAAGGGCAATAGTTCAATGGTAGAGTCTCTTATTTTGCATGCAAAGGGACCCAAGTTAAATCCTCAGCATCTTCAGATAGGGCTGGGGATGTTTCCTAGCTGAAACCCTGTAAAGCCCCCGCAGGCAATACTGAGCTAGATGAGGCAGCTTCCTATGCCCTGAACAGGGGCATATGAGAAAAAAGTTTGTGGACTAGTAGCTTTTATCTGGAGAATAATTTCTAGTCAGTAGTGATAGCAAGATGACTTGATGGGCATCTGTTGCTGGGTATTACCTTGTCTTATGCAATCTGTCAAGCGCGTCCAATTCAGAATTTGCCATTTTTAAGAATGTAATGAGGATATTCTCATAACAGCATGAATTGCTAAAGTATTATCCATACAGCAAGCATCCAATCTGACAGAAAATTTGTCTTCACCAACCTCAGCTGGAGTAGATCTCTATCTGTAGCCTTCGTCTAGGACACAGCACATTTAGGCTTGATGCTTTTTAACAATAGGAAGATTATTAGCACTGGAACCCAAGACATGCTCACATAAATTATGTTGACAAGTCCTCTCTGCTAAAATGACAACGTTAAAAATGAAAGCAAGTGGCAGCGTTCCGCTGTTACTGCAAACTCCTCTTAATTTTTTTTCTTCCATTTAGGAAACACACAAGGGCAAAGGGTACAACTTGGCTTTCAAAAGTGATTCATGACAGGAATGCCTTGGTATTAAGTGACATTCTGGAACTGGAGCTCTGCAAAAAAGTCACTCTGCAAGAGTTATCCTGTTAAATTGAACCTAAATAGAAGCACACTATAAAGAAAACTGTCGATCAAAGACTTGTTCTATATTGGTAAGTTACAAAGCCATACTTTAAAAATAAACGGATAAGGGAATGAATGGCATTCAATTTGCACTACAGAGCTTGACACACTGAGAACCGATTCAGCTTATGGCAGTAGATGCATTTACCACATTTACACCACTGTCCCTGATGGGTAACACAAAGTCTGAAGGGGAAACGCAAGACAGCATGGAAAGGCCAACAGTCACATGTACCCAAATAAATAGAAAACACATTGCAGAAACAGAGCCATTCTTGGCTCACCAGGATGTAAACACAGTGGCAGTGAATGGGTGAAGGATGCCCTTTTCCAGCAAGCCCTCCTTTACTCCTGAAGACCCTTTCTTGCCTCTCTACAGGAGCCACAGCTTATTTTGCAGAAGCAAGTCCTACTCCAAGATACTATCTAGGCATACATTCTGCCCTAACTCGTCTACTACCTCGCTTCCTGTAGACTACAGCACCAGCTGAACATGTCCTCCAACATTTAGAGCCAAGTATATCCCCCTATGTTATGTCAAGGGTAGCTTTCATGTGCCCTCCAAATGTTTTGGACTCCAATTCGTATCAGCGCCAGCCAGTATGGACAATTGTCAGGGCTAGGAAGTAACAGACAGGACAGAGCCCTTTTGCTTAAGTCTGAAATCTACTGTCGGGCAAACTGCAATTGTATACAGTGGTACTTCGGGTTAAGTACTTAATTCGTTCCGGAGGTCCTTCTTAACCTGAAATTGTTCTTAACCTGAAGCACCACTTTAGCTAATGGGGCCTCTGGAGCACGATTTCTGTTCTCATCCTGAAGCAAAGTTCTTAACCCAAGGTACTATTTCTGGGTTAGTGGAGTCTGTAATCTGAAGCGTATGTAACCTGAAGCGTATGTAACCCGAGGTACCACTGTACAGGCTAGCTGAGGGATGCGCAGAGAAGAGCACTTCTCTGTATTCCACTGTGCAGCAGTCAGTCAGAGACTGCCTCTGTGGCAGCTTAAGTGTTCTTGCCAAAACCTTTTCTTCCCAACCTTTGACCTCAGGGTCAGCTTCTAACACTGCCACTTATTAAAGAGGGTGCTCCCTTATAGGTTTATTTATTTATTTATTAAAGTATGTAGCTTTACAACCTGCCACCTACAACACTGAAAGATTACAGGGTGGCTTACAACAAACAATGTAACAATCCCCCATCCGCCCTGCCGCCCAAATGCCCATAAAATATTAACATAGGACGGCAGTTAAAACTTCAGACTATGTCCACTAGGCTTGCCTGAAGCAACATTGACAGCAACAGCCTCCTAGTATCCAAGGCCTGGAGCAGCTAAACCTAAGAAACCAGGGAGGGCAACCTGAGAACATGAAAGAGGTTGATATGTGAGAGAGACAATGAAGAAAAGGTTAATCAATTCAGGTTTATTTTATTTTGTCAGGGTGCAGTTCTAAATTAGACAGTAGTTCTATTATAGAGACAGCAGGACATATCCCCAAGAAAACAAGGACATTTCCTGTTATTTACAGAGCACAGAACACTACTTATGCAGGTGTATTCAGGAGCAAGGCCTAAGGAGTTCAGTGAAGCTTACTACCAGGTGAACAGATACAGCAACTTCCCTCAACATGATGCCCTCCAGATGTTTTGGGACTACAATTCCCATCATCCCTGACCACTGGTCCTGTTAGCTGGGGATCTTGGGAATTGTAGTCCTAAAACATCTGTGGGCTGAACTTGCCTATGCCTGGACGACACACTGGCCATGCTAGCTGGAGTTGATGGGAACTATAATCTAACACTTCTGGAGAGAACCAGGGTGGATTAAGGGTTAGGTATGGGATTGGAGGCTTAAACATTTTAACTTTTCCCATCAGGGAGCCTGCGGCCCTGCAGGTGTTGTTTGACTCCAACTTCCATCAGCCACAGCCAGCATGGCCAATGGTCAGGAACCACAGCTTACTTTGAAACTGATATCTTTTGTTTCAGAAATAAATAAGAATCCAGGATCAAACAGTCTGAGATTATTTATTTTTCACACCTGCGTTCATTATCCAGTCCTTGCATCATGATGTAAGAAATGTTTCATGGGGTCATGCTAGCTGCATGATCCATATGATTTTTTCTTTATGGAAGTATTTCCAAAAGATGGAGACAGAAGCAGTTGCCTAATTTTCACCTATGAACATTCAGAGATTTATTAATATTTCCACACAGCCCAAACTCTTAATATGTAACTAAGAGTTGCAGCAATGCGTTTTTTCCCTTGGTAAGATGTTTAGTACACTATTTTGCCTACAAACTCCCTTTTTTTTGTCAATTTGAGACTGAATAAGAAGTTACTGAAGAAAATACTGAAAAATTCACTCACCAACTCCACAGTTGGAAAATTTATGTGCTCTTGTAAAAGAGCTGAAAACCACATCTACAAACCATCAAAAACAGAATTTTATGAATCAGTTATATAAATGAAACGTCTGGAATACTATCAGCTCTGAAGTGCGTCACTACTGTATTCTGAAAAAACTCTTAAAATGCAACCGTTTTTCGTCAGTGGCGTAGCATGGGGGGGCAGGGGGGCAGCTGCACCGGGTGCAACATCTTGGGGTTAGGGGGGCGCAAATCCATGGATTAGGGGGCGCAAATCCACGGGTTAGGGGGCGCAAATTACTTGCCTTGCCCCGGCTGCTAACAACCCACGCTACGCCACTGTTTTTCGTTTACGTTTTTGAAGTAGCTTACACCATCATCCTGCAATGCATTAAAAAAAAAAAACTTTTTTTCTAACCAACTTTCACTAATACAAGCACATCACGGATGAGATCAAGATCTAGGCTGCATTCAGACATAGGATTTTTTAATATCAGTTTTACTAGTTATAATGCTACCACTTCTGTCATGATTTCTAATGTTCCTTTTACACTGCAGAACCTGTTGCACTATGGAACTGTGGCTTTTCAATTGATATAATACCATGTTGCACTAAATTTCAATCACACCAGGCATGAATGTCATCAGATAGGCTGCCACTCCTCTACCCTTTCTATATGTGTGTGTGTGTGTGTGTGCACGCGCGCACACACACACGCACACTTCCTCCCCCATGATTCACCACATGGTATACCAAAAGCACCACCCAAAAGTTCATTACATGAACGTCTGAATGGAGTCCTACTGAAATCCTTGGAAGCTTAGGTCCATTTAGCTGAAATTGCAAAATCAACTGGTTCTAACAGCATGGACTGTTTCCCCAAATATTCATCAATACTACCAACAGCATCAAAGACAAGACATAAAGACCAAACAACTAACATTGCCTCTTTTTCTGGCTTAATTCTTAAAAATAAGAAAATATGCTCAACGTATAGAAGGCATCCTTATATGTATTATAGAAATATACCAGTAGTTGCTTTATTTTTTGTCCCTATTACACTTGATCAAGAGCACCTGGCTATAATTTCATTAATCTTTATGCACATTTATTTGGCTGTAATTAACTTAAAGAAAAACTATCAGCTTAAAAGTTACTCTTCTGTTGTTTTTTGCATTTCTTATGCACAATATGGTATCAACTGAAATACTTAACAATACATGAAATCCACATTTTGTTTTGCTTTTTTAAAGGGGCAAACTTTTCCTGAAATAGATTTTTGAAACCTCCTGCCAAACTAGGTTTGGGCCAAAGAACACTCTTCATGGATGAATCCCACTAAGTAATAAGCTTTAATCTACACAATTACACTGATTTATTTATTTTTTTAAAGAGATGAGACTTTTTTTTTAAAAGCATGACACCCCCCCCAAGATGTTGAACTTATAAACCCAATAAGGTTTTTGTTTGTTTGTTTGTTTTGGTGGGAGGGGGCTCAAATTCCACAAGAACTATAAGAGAGATTTGATTTCCTGGCACAGATGTATATTGAATCAATATTTAGACACATACAACATAAAGCATCTTGGTGTAATCATGTGGTATGTGTAATAGTATTTGGAAAGGAGACAATGTTATACCAAAGAGTTGGTCAAGAGAACAGGAAAACTTCAGACAATTACAAGTTAAAGGGTCAGATGTAAACATCTTATTTATCCCTGAAAATGCCTTGCCTGACCAGCAGCAGAGTGATAGGTAGAGAAATTGTGTGTCCACAGGAGTTGCTAAGGAGCTGGTTTACACATTGATATTTCTCTGCTTATCTCCGCAGATGGCAACACCTTTCCACAACCCTCGGCCATTTCATTCTTGGAGACACAGCACCTCACTTTGAAATTTTCCATTTTAAAAGGAGCCAAATGATGTTTATTACTGCTCTCTGTGTTTCAAGAGGTGGGGCAGGCAGGGAAAGGGAGGAGGAGATCCATACAAAGTACGGGAACAATCAAAATCAGGTCTTCCCCTCCCCCCCAAAAAAACCCAGCAGCAGTTATTAGCAATACGGTATGTAAACATCCTCTCTGGCAGCTCGGTAGGGGACATTACTTCATCATTATTAATTTTTACAACCGAATGGCCGAAAAACGAATCGAGCTCTGGTTATGTAGCTTGGGTTCCGAGGAGAGAGAAAAAATCCGCTTTCTCGTGAGGGGTTGTAAGGCACACACACCCACCCTGCCCGGCCACTATGCAAACGTCACAATGAAACTAAGCAGAACGCTTCCCCAGGAAAGAAAGGGCTTTTAAAAGCCTCACGCAAAGCAGCCCTCTCCCCAGATGGGGATGCCTTGCTCGCAAGCCCCCGCCCCCGCTTCCCGAAGCGCCTCCGAGACCCATCCGGATTTTCCCGGCGTTGCTCATTTCCACCCTTTCCCCCAAACCCACATCGCTCTGCAACTGTTTGCTCTGCAAGGCTCTGGCGGATCCCGCTTTCGTTTTGCCCACAAAATCAATAAAGCGCCTTCCACGCCCGTCCCGGGCCCCACCCCCACCCGCCTCGCTGCAGATCTCCAAAGTAGTTTAAAAAGAGAAAGGGGAAGAGAGAAAGGGGAGGGGGTGTGCGTGTATGGAAGGGAGGGGAAGAGGGTCGAGACGGATCCCACCCAGCCGCCCACCCTCTTGCAATCGTTTCCCCTTATCGCCACTTCCAGCAGTAGGAAAACTTTCTCCGGCTTGCATTCAAGTACAGCGGCGCGGAGCGGGAGGGGGAAGTGCGCCGGGCCCCCGAGTCGTCTCTGGGCAGCCTGGGGAGGAGGAAGTCCCGGGGCTGGGCGGCGTGCAATGTCTGCCTGCCTCTCTCCCTTTCCCCCCCTTGATGCCCCCTCCCCGCTCCCTTGTCTTGGCCGAGACTTTGGCAGCGCTGCAAACCGTGGGTTACCCTGCTAATCTGCTGGCAAATGTTGTCCATCACACTCAGCACTAAGTAAACAATGCAGAGCCCAGCAAAACAAAAGATTTCCACTTCACCTCATTTAACGTCTCTCACTTACTCTCCGCCTAAGCGGGGAGGGAGGGGGGGATTTTTAAAGGATGAAGAAGGCGGGCAGCAACTTATTGTCATTTTCCACCCCCTCTCCACCCCCCTCCTTCCGCCGCTTTCCTCCTCCGCCGTCAGCTTTTCGCCCTTCCACCATGCAACAGCAGCAACAACAAAATATCGGCTCTTTTTCTCAGATTCTCGGTTTGGGAGGTTTGTTTGGGGTTTTTTTTTGGAAAGCGGGGACAGGGAGAGGCAAGCGATCCACTTGTTCCGATCTGCCCCACTTGGGCTCTGGAAAGCCAGTGCAATCTTGCCATCCCCCCCTCCCCAAAAGAGAAAATATATATATATTTTTAATGAGACTGTGCGAATGGGGAGGTGGGGGAGAGGAAGGCGAAACATCCACACAACCCAGCGCGCGCGCGCGCGCTTAAGCACAAACCTGGATCGGAAAGCCTTTTTGACAAATCTACACACACACACACACACACACACACACACACCTTTCCATCGCGCTGGGTGGATGGGGGACGGGGAAAGCGGCATTCGCCCTAAAGAGGCACCATCGCGGCGGCGAGAGTTGGATGGAAAGGGGCTCCGCAGACGGATTAAAGCCGGCCGGAGGGGGTGAGGTCTGACCAAAGATGTCCTCACATTTCAAGCTTCCCCTTGTCCTTCTCCCGCCCCCCCCCCCTTTCCCTGGATGGCGCAGTGAAGCGAAAGCACTTGGACACTAGCACGGGCGCAAACATTACGAGGATTGCAGGTAGGTTCTGAGCGGGGAGAGCGAGACTCTGAGCCCCGCCGAGAGAACCCGCGCTTCGGCTCCCCTTCGCCGCCTGCCTGCCCGCCCCGCTTACCTCGTCGTCGGGCTCCGAAGGTCCACCGGGAGCAGCCCGCCCCCCTACTTGGGCGAAAGCCGCCGCCTGGGCTCTCAGCGCTGCATCTTCCCCCCCTTGATCGATCGCCTCCGCTGGCTCCCCGCTCGCTCGCGCTCGCTCGCTCTTTTGATTATTATTATTCCCCGCGCCGGGGCTCCTGGTGCCAGAGATCCACCTTAAAACGAGACACGCACGCACACGCCGCCCCCCACAAAAAAACTTAATCCTCTCCTCCTTCGCCCAGCTCCGGCCGCTACTCCAAGTGAGGGGGGAGGGGGAGAATCGAATGGCAACTTGGATTCTTTTCCCGGCTTTGTGTTTTTTTTAAAGAAGTCTTTGGCTGGGGCTCCTCCAGCAAAAAAGAAAAAGAAAAGGGGAGGGTGAATCCTCCCCCTCCCGGCTCCGTTTCTTCCTCCTCCGTTGTGCTAGGAGAGGTAGGGTCTCTCTCTCTCTCTCTCCCTTTTTTTTTTCTTTTTGGGCAATAGGCGGGGTCTCTCTTTGCAAACCAATGACACAAACCCACATGGACCAGCCTCGCCCCCTACAGATACTCTTCACTGCAAATAGGCTTTCTCAGGGGATTAGTGGATCAGCTAAAGTACAAACAGACGCAGCAAGAAAGAAAGAAAAAAAGAGGGGGGGGGAGAAGGAAGGGGGGGCAAGAAGAGGGAGGAGGAGCGTCTCTTGCGCGGCGCTCTCTCTCCAACCCACCCACCCCCCAGTCCTACGGTTCCTCGCGTTTTCGACTTTCGCAGTTGGCAGGACTTGGGAGAGAGGAAAATTTAGGAAACGGGCAGGAACCGGAGCTGGGGAGAGAACCGGAAAGAAAGTGCAAAGCCTCGCCGCGGGAGCAGGAAAAAGGCAGCGGGTTCTTTCGGCGCCCCCCTCCCGCTTGGGGCCGAGGGAGCCCGGAGCCGGTAGTTGAAACGTGCCGCACGCTTTGCACCTTTACCGGTTGCTACGGAGCCGGATCTTGCCCCTTCTCGGCGTGCAGGCGCTCCACGCATTTTCTCTCCAGCCACGTGGAATTGCTGCCCTCGGCTCCCGGGAGCGGGAGTTTGCCCTTGTAACGTTACCCCCGCGTGGCAGCGATCATGATGCCCCCTGGGGAACCGGGATACCTGAGAAGTTCAGGAGATCCGTCACTTAGCCAGCAACTCCATGAGGAGGCCCGAGCTACGTAAACAACCCAGCGGGGCACAATATCGCCCAGCACCGACCATTGCAAATCACCAGGCAAACGAGCACCGCAGTGCTAAACGCGCTTACTTGGGAGCACGTCCCGTTGGAGGCAGACGGAGTTGCAGGGAACGCGTGAGCTCGGGCTGTGCAAACTGCAAGCCCTCAGCAGGGTTTGCTAGGGGTCGTTTACTCTGATTATAGTACAGTATGGTTTAAAGAGAAAAGCAGCTGTGGTGTATCCTCGCCGACGTGTGCAGTATTAGTGCTCCGGGGATTCAAGACACCTGCTCTGGCGTGAGTGCATGTAGGTTTAAATGATACAGTGGCCACAGGGAATGCACACACAGGGAAGCTTTTTTTCACGCAGATGGCACCATGTGGTATGATTCTGGTGTTGGGATTGATGGGAGCGAAGCAGTTTTACACCCCCCACAGCGTGAGAGTTTGCACTGGTATATAACTGGGCGAGAGAGTATTTGCCAGTTCTGTGGTTGTGGGACACGAGCCCATTAATGCTGCAGAGATGTGTGTTTGGCAGCAGCAGCAAGAAGGATATAGGAGGGTATGTATGGCATCGTTGAGCAGGAGCGATTTGGATACAGTGGTTGGTTGGTAAAGATACTGAATGAGCTGGTGAATGCTTGTAATGGTTGTGTGAATAGAGGTGAGAGTGATGTTGTGTAAACTGGTTGTGTGGATAGTGTGGATGGAAGTTTGTATTGCGCTGCCTACTAGTTTTACCCAATGTTAGATATATATATATTACACGGGAAGACACCCGAAGACACCAAAACCTGCATTCCTGTACCCGTGAAAATCTACGAAAGCAAATATCTCACCTCTACGGGGAGGAAACCTTCCAGCTGAACAAGAAGCCGAAAGCACCAGCCTGAAGATGACGAGTGAGACCTCGTCGAAACGTCGCACAGACACCCCGACTCTTACACGGGAAGACACCCGAAGACACCAAAACCTGCATTCCTGTACCCGTGAAAATCTACGAAAGCATATATAAGCCGAAAGCACCAGCCTGAAGGTGACGAGTGAGACCTCGTCGAAACGTCGCACAGACACCCCGACTCTTACACGGGAAGACACCCGAAGACACCAAAACTACAGCATTAGGGTTTATTTTAATATAAACCATCTGAAATTGAGTGTATTGTGTATATCTGTGTTTTGTTTTTATATCTGGATTTTCCTTATTGTAAACCACTTTGACACCTTTGAATAGTAAGCAGTCTATAAATGGACTAAATAAATAGTGTTTAAATGGACCTTGCTTTGTTTTGCTTTTTAAAAGCATATTTAAAGCGGGCCTAAGTCTTGTCATATTCAATAGGACTCACTCCCAGATAAGTGCACACAGGATGACAATATCAGACTAATTCTGTTTAGGGGCAGAATTTGAAGGAATGCAATATAGTGCTTTTAAAAATTGCATATTGTGCCACATAAACAGGCCCGGCTTTTCATCCTGTTCTTAGGATTGCTCTTGTCTTGAGACATAATTAGCAACATTCTTCATCCACTCTGAAGCACACTAGAAGCCTTAGATTTTGCAGCTTTAAGTGATTCCAGGGTATTTAGAGCATGGCCAGACTTCAGCTTCCTGCACTCCCTGTTGGATGCTGCATAGCACACACTGGGAGTATGTGAAATGTCCAACAAAAATCTGGCTCCTTTCCTCCCAGGAACCCCTATGCTCACCATGAGAAGCCAGCTCATGCAAACCTTTTATATACTGAAGAACTCACAAATCTGGAATGTGAGGGTTGAAATAATGGAAATCACCCTATTCCTCAAAATGCATACTGCCTGTACAGCATGTGTGTGCCCTTAGTCACACACGCATCAGTAAAAAAGAATTGTGCTGGCACATCAAGCTCTGTGCTTGCTTTGTCCAACTGGGGGCTTTCTGTAGCAGCTTAGAAGCCTTTCGGCACCACCCTGTCATTTTCTCCCAACAATGTTTATTTGAATGTGTGATTATTAGATCACACATTCATCATCACCCCGTACAGAGCACATGTAATTTGAAATGGATGTTGCAGAGCCTCGGGATAAAGGCCACCAGACATGCTGAGCCCCTCCTGATGACATCTTAAGACAGAGGAGCTGACATGTACACCCCCACGAAGCACTAAAATTGATTTGAATACCATACAGTCACACTACGGTGTTCAAATGTCGAATGTGAGATAGCGATGGCACAGTCAGGCACATCCTCATTTGGGTCTTAAGTCTGTATTGCTCTGAGGATGGCTGTTAGCCCTATCACTCTTAGGTGTTTTGTTTTGTTTTTGCTTATCACAAAGATGCGGGCAGGTGGTGATCTTATCCTTTTTCTTTTTGTTGTATAATCTTCTAGCCTGTCTTGTCCTATTTATTTATTTCTGCTTATTCAGGAAGGAAACAAAATCCATAGCTTGGCAAAATAAAAAACCTGAAGCTGTATCTATTGGAAAAGGCATCATCATGTGAACTGTAGTTCGTGAAACTATGTAAAAAAGAGTTTTACTGTATATTCATCCAGAAACAGAATTTGACTATGATTATACACTTAAGTCCACATTTAATTTGGTTATTTGAAGGAGGATTGACTTGGAAGTAAAATGTAATAAATTCAGTGGGACTTATATCTGAGCAAGCATGCATAAACGAGTGAGCTGAGAAGTCCTTGTCTCAGATCTCTCCTTAACCATGAGCTAGCTAGATGAAGGGACAATCAAACCAGACAATATATTGACTCTATGCCTGTGCCTTTTAGGTGCAGGGTTGTTGTTTTGCGTGAATTGCTCGCACAGGGTGCCTGATCCGCATAGAGTGGGAGGTCAGAGGGCTTTTAACACATCGCCCTTGCTATGATCTCAGTTCCTTGTACATAAAGGCAGAGATGCTAAGCTAAATGTATAGTTTAGTTTGACCCTTGAGCGAGCCACTCTTTTTCAGTTGCCTTTCCCCTTCTCTCTAGCCTTCCTTTTCTATCCCAAATGGGAATAATGCTACTTGACCTATCTTAGAAGACTGCTGTAAGTATTACTGAGATAATGCCTGTGAAGCACTCTGAGTGAACACAAGTACTAATGTTCAGAATTGGTAGTAGTGTTCCTTTGTTACTGGTACTGCATATGTGGTTATACATATAGGCAGTTCTGGGTGGAAATGGCCTCCTGTTCATCCATAATAGGAAATTTGTGTACCATATGTGGTCCAGTAAATATTTTTGATATGCCAGGTACTTTCATATGGCCAAAATTAGATATGGATAAGCCAAACCTGGGAACATTCCACACCTGATTTTATATGAGTGCATTTAATAGCTATGAAGTAGAATAGTAATTGTGTGGTGGTTGAGTGCTGATGATAGCGGTTGATTTTGCAAAATAGCTGCCAACAGCGACTTCTGCACCATCTTGATTTTGGTTTACTGTGTATTTACTGAATGCATGTATCATGTTTATTGTGTAACTGTACTGTTTGTTCCTTGTGTTGGACTTAAATTGTTAAATAAATTGGGGAGGGTGAGAAAAACATTAAAGAATGTAAAAATATTTTATTCTAATCTCTGTATGCAAAATTATGGCTGATCTAGCCTTAATCCAGCAATATACTCTGGAACATTTGCACTTTAATTTTACAGTGTTCTCTAAACTAATTATTTGCGTGCTTTCACACATCTTCATGTCATCTTAGTCTGAGTTTGCACTCATGAAAGCTCGAACTCTGTGATCAGCAGTTGGCAACCAGTGAGCCAAATCATCAGCCTTTAGACGATTGCAGGCTGACCTGTAACAAACATCACCTCCTTCCTCTACCCACCTACTTTTCCATCACCTGCTTCTCTCTTCCATTACCTCTTTACTTTCTTTCCAGGACTAGTGAAGGAAAAACTGGAATGAGCACATCACTCTGTTGCTTCAGTCCTTTGCTTCACTGTGGTAGGTAAGTAGAGTTGGAAAGAAGAGTGGTGATAACATATACAGGTGTGTGTGGCTTCTGTCCGTTGGTGAGATGTGTGGCAATGGAAGAGTAAGCAAACTGAACAGAATCCCCAAAGGATTTTAGCCTCTGGTCTACAATGGCAATAGATCTGCTTGGTCGCCAACGAGATGCAGACTGTTGTTCTAAACTTTTCAAATGCTCCCCATGCCGCTCAAATAAAAAAAGACTGTTTTAGATTTGATTTACTGCATTTTTTCAAAGATAATTTTGATACATTATTAACCTAGTACATGTCATTTCAGGTTTTTCACTTATCAGTGATATTTTGGTTATGATATGGGCTTAAACATGTTTTTGTGCTCATTTGCAAAGTGCTGTTTGTGCAACCTATGGTGCTGGAGACTTCAATAAAAAATTATAATTAATAATGACTCGTGTTTTTTGCCATGAACAGAGAGGCCTGTGTAGCACTCACGAAGAAAACAAAAAAACGAGTGAATTCACAAGAGATTCTCCGCTAGGTTGGCTTGTAAAGGTATCAGTTAACACATGATAAATGTTGTGATTTTAACATGTGCCAGGTGAACTTCATCACCTCACACATTTTAAAAAAACCTCAGGCAGCAAAAGTGAAGAGCTCCTCTCAAAGTGCTGCATTGCTGGAGAATGTAAGCTGAAAGGGGAACTGTTTTGAGCAATTTCAGTGTCTATACGACAGCTTCGGGGCAAAACAATATAGTATAAAGTGGGTCTGTGCCTTTGACAAGAGTGACCAGGTTGTCTTCGGAAGTAAGGCAGGAGGACATTTGTTTTTGTTTTAATTATTTTCCTCCTGCCACAGTTCTGTGATAATTAGAGAAACTCCACCTGATGAACTTTGTCCTGTCATGAAACTACTGAAGCCACCTGTCTTTAGGCCAGAGGTTGGCAGGTCAATCTCACCACCACTACGACTCTTAACTCATAAAACCATGCAAGGGGCTGTAGTTACCTCTCTCACGCTTATGAGACTAAGGCCATCCAAATTTACCTTATTGCCTCTGGGAGCAAAAGGAGGAGGACCACAAAACATAAGCAGCTGCAGAGTTCCAGCGATACCAACTGATTGATCCTGCATCTAATGCCATGATGAAAATTTCATCTTTCCAATAGGCTTTCTTAAAGGAGACCATGAAACAGAACAGGGAACAACTTTTCAAGCATGGAACATATAAACCATTAGCTGTGTATTATCATATTATAGTTTAGGGGACCCTAAAAGAAGGAATTCTTCCACCTTTCAGGCTGCTTTAAAATGTCAACACTGAGAACCAATTCAAGCATTCAGTTTTCCTTGCCCTGTACCACTTCAGAAAAGGCAGGTGGGAAAATGGCATTCTTATTAAAAAATCAGCATTATTGGAGGAAAGCTTTTAGTCTGACCTTCTTAAAACAGTGGTACCTCGGGTTACAGACGCTTCAGGTTACAGACTCCGCTAACCTAGAAATAGTACCTCAGGTTAATACCTGCTTCAGGATGAGAACAGAAATCGCACGACAGCAGCATCAGGAGGCCCCATTAGCTAAAGTGGTACCTCAGGTTAAGAACAGTTTCAGGTTAAGAACGGACCTCCAGAACGAATTAAGTTCTTAACCCAAGGTACCACTGTAGTCAAATGCTTTCCATACATGATATTTTTTAATCCCCTACCAATACCCTGATGTCGTTCAATCCAAAGAAGGTTGCAGTACACAATGTAAACTAGCTTGTACATGTCCAATAGGGTCAATAAATTTCCTTAATAAATTTGTTCTTGATCATTGCATATTTCAGAAGAAAATTAATCCAGATGTTGAAATGAAAGGGAATGAGAGTAAAGGACGTAACATTAAGAAGGATCTTGTTGAAGCCAGGATAATAACAATCATAATTTGGTCTAAGGATATATCTAGGTGGCAATGGGGAGCTACAGCAGACATAGGAGCTGTAGAGTATTCCAGGAAGGGCAGGTACAGTGGTATCTTGGTTCTCAAACTTAATCCAGAAGTCTGTTCCAAAACCAAAGCGTTCCAAAACCAAAGCGCACTTTCCCATAGAAAGTAATGCAAAATGGATCAATCCATTCCAGACTTTTAAAAACAACCCCTAAAACAGCAATTTAACATGAATTTTACTATCTAATGAGACCACTGATCCATAAAATGAAAGCAATAAACAATGTACTGCAGTCACACAATCAATCAATCAATCAGTAGCTGAACAGGGTTCCACACAGTCACAAAAACAAAACAAAAAAGAACCACAAAAACATAAAAGCAAAATAAATAGCAAAACCAGACAGACCTCAGCGTTACACTCAAAACGGAAGTGTGGCACTCAAATTGGAAGCGTAACACTTAAAACGGAGCACATTCGACTTCCAAAAGAACTTCGCAAAACGGAACACTTCTGTGATTGCAGTGCTTGGGTTCCAAGTTGAGAACCAAGGTACCACTGTATCATTTTTTTCAGGACACATGCTAACATATTGTGGAAAGCCAACTATATGGAGTGCATCCGTCCAAGGGTTTGAGGAAAGGAAACATGTCAATATATGCTGCAGGGATTGGATGCATTGAAACAGACACAATCTCAAAAAACAAAGGCATCCAGGAATTCCAAAAAATAACCAACTCAGGGAGAGCTGTCTAAAGGTGGCAGTATGAAGCTCAGCAACTAGGATGTGTAAGGCTATATTGAAACCAAACTAGACTATATCGAAACCCAAACATAAACCTTCGCTGGAAATAAAAATAGCTTAGGGGGAGGGTGCTTTTGAGTAGAGAAGCAGCTGAAAAGTGGGTGCCTATCCCGTTCAATGCCCATTGCTTTTCTGCTCAATATTGACTCCTTCCAACACCTCCCCCTGCTCCATCACTGCCAGTAAGATTCAATATGCAGTGTATTTTGACCTGCGATAAAGGAAAACAAATATTTTCTCACTCTTCCAAAAATAATAAAAACGTAATTCTTGGCATTATATTGTTTAACACCTGAGATACTACGCCTAACGGACAAACCTTCATTTGAGCTAAAGCTGAACAAGACTTACAGCACAGTTCACATGTCTTAAAAAACACATCAGCATCATAAACAAGACGGTTTGAAGATGACCTCAAAAAACTAGCAGTGCTATGCTCAGTTAGGAAACCAAATACTGCTTTTAACAAGAGAGCGAAATCTAAAAGATTTTTTTAATATGCAGGTCAGTTTTTCTTTTTATGTCTCCAGATTAGTTTTCAGTGTGCAAACAGTAGATGTGAAAAGCTACTTATGCTTCTGGCCTTTTAAAGACTTTAGTTTGTGGAATAAATTAAACCTGTAAAATACTGTTGCACACCACCCCAATCTCAGAGCGGTGTGAAATTCCAGGGATTCCATGCACTTACCCAGGGTTCCTGTTTCTTTTGGAATGAGGCACAGCAGAGACTGCAGTGTCTTTAGGATATATGGTTTACTTACATAAATGTACAATCTGAGCCGATGATGAACACATGCACAGAATTAACACCCAGAGAGGGCCTTGCTTCCCCTATAGCAGCATCCTTAGATTCAAACAGAAATCAAATCTGGCTTTCTCTAGCTTCCCAATTAGGTTTTCTCCTAGCTTCTAGCTCACATCACTCAACTCTCAACTCTGACCATTTAAGGCAGGGGGCCTTACCCATTTGCTGTCTCACAAAGATTCATTTCCTTTGTTCCCTTAATGGCCTGTTACCTAGGGCCTAGGCTGTCACTACATCAGGAAGTTAGCCTGGCTTATATTTTAACACTTGCAGATTCTAGGGGTTAGAGGGGTGTCAGCATTGTTCTGAACCACAGGCCCAAAGGAGGTCTTGTGGGAGTGGTTGGGTACAGAGATACCAAAGAAGGATGCCAAAAACATCAGAATGATCAGCAGGGGTACAAACTTGAATAAAATATTGAGGGACCCAGGTAGGCCCTGCCCCACATATGCACATGATGTGGCATGCACACAACATTTGAATGGCAATGCCCATTAACTTGGGCAAGGGGTAACCCCCTCAAATATTTTATTGGGGGGGGGGTGAAGTGACCACGGCCCCTAGAAGTTGACTCCTATGGTGATCAATTCTAGTTCTTTATTTAAAAAAGGTGTAGACTTGCAGCAAATCATCCTGCCAGGTCTCTTGGCCTTTGGAGTGGACATCACAGCAAGGAGATGGCTTGTCTGCACCCAAGCCAACGTTCACACATTCTTTATACACAAAGCAGCATACACCACTTTGGCCAGAACTTCTCATCATTCCACCTGACCAGATAGATGGTAAATACCCAAATCTTATCAGTAGTTCTGCTTTCAGGGCTTAGAGCCCAGCACCCCAAGCCCCAAGATAAGGATAACATCAAAGCAAGCCGATTAGCCTATATCAAAGCAAATGGATTTTAAACATATATGACCTCGTTGCTGCAACAAGTGACAGTTAATTGTAGGGTTATCTTGACTGCTAAGATTGTGTTTGCAGAGTTTCCAGAATAGCTCACCTTTGGTTCAGCACACAGCATATAGCTTACTACCCCCCAACTCATAATAATATACTTAATTATTACAAGTAGCAGCACTCAGCTTGAGAGTAACCTAGTATAGGGTTGGGGTTTTTTTTGCATTTTTTAAACACACGGTCAGACATAATTTTACTTGTTAAACCTACTCTGAGGAAGTTATTGGCATTATATTTTCATTATTCTATTCCAGTTTTTGGATTAACTTCTTACCAAGATCATAACAGAAAGTTGGTAGCAACTGCAATAGTTATAGCAGATGAATTAGAATTATTTTCAGTAAGGGCTTGTGCAATTATTTTATAAACCACCTTGGGTTTCCACAGGCGTTAGGCAAGTGGAACTAGCAGCACCCTGTTTTAGTCTTATTTCCATCCCTAAGAGGAACACTCTTCTTCCAGCCAGCCTAGAACAGGGGCCACGTAGGTTTGAGCTTCTCAGGAGGAAAAGCTTCAGCAGTGGAGAATGGATAAAAGGCCTCTCCTCCACTCACCCACCTGAGGCTTTCTCCTGTTGTGTTAAATAACATCAAGTGTTAACTAAGTAATCCACTGAATATGTAAAAATCACTCCCTTGTTTTTGGTTGACCATGTGTCACTTCCAAACTGATAGCTACTCACTCACCTGAGTTCACTGTTAGAGGCGACAGTGTGATATTCCAGCAATAAAACTGCTAGCACATTTGCAAATCTAAACAGGGTCCAATATGATTTTACCCTGACCTATGAGCTGTTTTTTTTAGTTTGTGGGAAATCAAGATTCAAAAAAACTAGAAAAACAACCACACTTTTCTTCTCTACTTCATTGCCAGGTCATACCCTTCTGCAAGGTATGTGCTTTTCAAAATATTCCATGGAACTTAGTGAAGAACAAGCTGTCTTTCTTAAAATAAGCTCATTTGCATACTCAAATATAGACACTAAAGTTGCAAAGATTTATGCGACTGCATTGCTTAAGCACACACCTAGTTTGACTTCTATGACACATACTGTAAGCCAAGCACCCTAGATTGCCTGTGGTGCAAGGCTGGGAGATAAGCACAGGAGTTGCAAAAATTATATTGTTGGTGGAGCAAGCATATTTTCCCCCCAAAATTGATTCTTTTCAACATGAGAGAAGCTTATCTATGAATTGGGACTATTCATTTCATCAGCACACAGATTGATCTAATAATGTATTTTTTTTGCTGTGGTTCTGGTTTTATATACGATACTTATTTAATATGAAAGTCTGTACAGTTAGAACTAGATTTTGGCTATATCACAATGAGTCACACTAGTTTAAAGATGCCTGATATTCTTTATCAAATGTCACACTTTTCCCCAGCTGGCAAATGCATTATTTTCAAGAAAGAAAGGAGGGGAAGGGGAGAGACACTTGTATGCTGAAAGCCTATTGAATTGAATCATTCGCAAGAGACAGGAAACATGTATTACTTCTGCCTTTCTACAAATGGCTAAGTGTACATTGGTGAGAAATTCTAAAATTCTCTGCTTTTTGCAAATGCAAGGAAAAGGACCTGCTGACACCCAAAAAATGTGTCTATTGGCAATTCTTGCTTTCTGGTCACTGTGAAAACACATTTTTATTCTTTGTTTTCCTCCTATTTGTTTTGTACTTTTGAACAAGCCAAGACAAGATAAATACCTTATGAAGCTTGTGCATACAATAGGTGTAATCTGTTCCTGTGGTATCAAGTCAACAGACTTAATACTTGAGTATATTCATCCTTGAAGTCTCCCCCATGAATGCTTCTACGTAAATTACACAGCTAATCCTTGTGTCAGTCCATTTGGCTTAAAGTTTGATGGATGTGCAGTGTTGATAAGTGTGCCAGGTGTTCCTAAACAAACATATGTTTATGGGTACCCCTCCCTTCCTATAAAAGCTGAACTTCCTCAAAGTTCAACCTCTGTGCGGCTCAGCTTAAAACTAGTTAATCAATAGAAGGAATCAATTGCACTTCCCTATCTCAGTGATATGGACAGTTTCATGTAATTTGAAAGGCTATATTATGATTAAGGTCATCTAATCCAAACACCTGCACTGAAGCAGAATCCTCCCTATCCAATGTCCACCACCAGTTGGCTGATAACCTCAAGCTTATACTGTTCTATGAACAAAGGAAATAAGCAAGTACAATGTAACACAAGTGTCTGAAGGACAGCTGTGTTTAGGACACCACATCAAGATCAACTGTTCAGATCAAAAGCAGGTACTTTGCAGATCTGAGGACGCTATATAATATCACTAGGAGTAACTTTAGTCCTTGAACCTGTGTAAACTACTTTCACATTTTTGTCTATAAATTGAAGCAGGTGTTCGAGCATCTTTTCCGGTGGGTGGGAATATGCACGTGCTATCCTCACTTCCAGGGTTCCTGTGTCTTCTTATGGAGTAGATATATGAATCCCTGTTTCAGGTGTCACTGTCAACACTGGAGACCTGGCCCTTTCCCAAAGGTGGTAATACTGGGCAAATACCAGAGCCCTGGGGCCCACTGTGGAGGAAGCTGAACAAAACAATGATGTCATATAATACTGTTTCTCAATTAATCTTAATTATTTGCTATTCATCGTATTGTTGTGAGCACTGTTAGGATGACAATACATGCTTGTGATTATGTATGGGTGAACTAGGGAGTCTAATCTCTGTTAGTGGTTGCAAGTTTCCCAAATTACATTCTGCATTAAACGCATAGTGTAACGTGTGCACTTGTATGGATAACAAAAGAAATTGTTTGCAGCACACTGTTCCTAAGCAGCACTTGGATGGAGAATGGTGAAGTCATCATTTAGACACACCATGTGGACAGGTAATTCTGGGTTGCATTTTTGCATGTTCTACCCTGGCTGGTTAAGGTGTCTTTTGATGGTCTATTGCGTGAAGAATCCCCAAATTCTGAAGCTGGCCCCATATGAAGAGCAGTATTGGAACAGAAGCTTTGGAGTTGTACTGTAGGAGACCTACCAGAGGACCAAGGAAGCAGGTGTGCAACAAGGTAGCACAGAAGGTGTAACGAGCAAGAGATAGCTCATAATCATTGGTAGCAATAATACATTTTGTACAGTAGTGAAAAACATGTTACTACTGCTACCACCATCACCACCTAGGGAGGTATAGCAGGCATTGTAAAGAATATGGGTCTGTCAATGTCTAACCAATGATGCAGACAGAAAAGCAGAACAGAGAAATACAGATGACATAGCACAGTAACAATAACCCAAACAAGGCTTCCCATCCGTATGTTAAAGAAAAGGCTTGGTTGCTCACATTGTGGCAGGATGATGTCATACTGTGGTGTGTTTGCACTAGTGGGCCAAGGAATTTTGGGGTCTGAAGTGGAGCCCAAAGTTGCCCCCTTCCCACAAGCAAGGGTCAACATTTCAACATTTTAGATACCAATTCTTGATTTCTTTTATCACCCCCTCATGGTGTCACCTAAAGCAGCTTGTTCTTCACCGTGCTGCATACCAGGAACAGCCTGACTAGATGATCCACTGGGGACCTTCTTATCTATAGGCTTTTAAAAATATGTTTGGTTAAACATAGGCCCACTCCAGTCAGCTAATGAAGGCTGCCTTCTTTCAGTGCACCCGTTCACTTGTTCACTTGTGAATTGTGAAAATATTGTTAAATAACCTTTTATGTCCTATGAGTGACTACTTGTTTGCTGTAGACTTTTTGCTGTTTCATTTAAGCTTTTTGATCAGGCCCACACTATTGTCTGCTGATTAGCAACCATGCTTCCTGTGTACAAGTGATCATGAAACTGCAGAGTTTGCAGCATTCTCTGCCTCTTCTATTTCAGGCTCAGGTCTGTACGGTTCATGTATCATTCTATAAATAGAAACGAAATCATGGAAATCAGGACTGTTTGGTTAATTCTGTACAGCTGATATTTTTACAGCACCAGGAGCAGAGTTGCTGTGATGCAATGGCCAGAGTGGGGATCCTAATTTCAAATCCCTGCTTAACCACACAGTTCACTTTGAGAAGTCACAATCTTTGGGTCCTATTATGTCTGATATGTAAAGCCCTGCTCCAGGCTCCTTGGATTCCAATGCGATATATAAATAGGTAACATTTCCAGGCACAATAGTTTAAGGAAATTAACAAGGTAGCAGCATCCAAATGGTCGGAACAATATTACCTAGGAATTAAGAATGTAAAATTGGCTGGCTAAAGTAGGACATTAGACAGCTTCTGAGAAAACAAAGGTTTGGTATAAAATAAGATCTCTGCAAACAATTATAAAATGTGTGTGTTTTTTTAAAAAGTAATGGTGATGAAGATAATTATCAGCATTAGCTTAAAATAGTGCTTACTAATAGTACATGTTCCTCACAAGCTCAAATCTTCATTCCTTTTCTTTCAAGCATTATCACACATTAAACTAGCTCTCCCATAAATCGGTCCATAATGTGAATGAGCAACCTATATCGGTGAGTACAGCATAATTCACTTTTCCACTTTCTATCTCACATTTGCAATAGTCACACATAACACAAATGGTGCAAGAGTGGGTCAACTGAGCATTTTAGTGATTTGCATAAAAACTGCAGAAGACTGCATTTCTATACAGATTTATCCGGGAATATATGTCGTTGAACACAGTGGGACTAATTTGGGTAAGCATTAGGACTGGACAGTGATAAGGTCCTTTAAACCAATAATAATAATAACAGCAACTTTTGGATTAACAGCAGAGGAAATCTGACAGCATAAATGTAGTAGACAAAGTTTATTAAGTTTGTTATCATATCAAGAAACACAAATGACTGAACAGTTTCTGGGTATGTTCTTTGTTTCATGTATTGTTTATTTCACTAATACACTGTCCTTTTGAAAAGATTGGGTGTGTGTTTGTTTGTGCATGGAAAAGCCCACTTCCCCATTCCAGATAGCAATTCTCAGAGTGGCAAAGAAGAAAGATCTCTTTCATGGCAAGCCTGAAGGCCAATTCCGACTTTCCATTAGCAAACTCTTTGGAATAGGTGCTGCTTGCTTCCTGCTTGGGAACTATGTAGTGGAACAATTTAAGGGTGTCTAAAGCAGTGTTCATGGGAATGCAGCTAAACAACTCGCCCTTTATAACATACAATATATATACCATCAGTATTATTATGGGGAAAACTTTAATATTGTGCTATCTCTTCTGCCATGTGCAAGGCAAAGGTGGGCAGCAGACATGGGTATTTTAACACCTGTTATGCCATTTTTCTCTGCACACATGAGATATTGGCTGAAGTGCCTGACAAATTTAGTAAAATATATTTGAATAGGATGAAAGTGAGAGAACCCAAAACAAAACAAAAATTTATTAGAAACAAGGTTTTATTTAGCCAGTGGCACTGGATTAATGCAGGCAACATGGGAAATGAAGATTATTACACTACCTTTTGTACTAAGCCATAGCCAATGTCACCTATATAAATTTCAGACTTACTTCTTTTAAAGCAGGGAACAGATACCCTATGAAGGTTATTAAGGAAGCTGCGGTACTGCATATGCTAAAAGGTTACCCACTGCAGTGGTCTCCATATATTGTTTACTTACAAATACCAACAGCCCCAGCCAGCATGGCCAATGGTCAAGAATGATAAGAGTTGTAGCCCAACAAATTTTAGAGAGCACAACATTGACTATGCCCATTCTCTATAATATGGTAAACCACATTGAGCAGCAGGATCCTATTTTACAGACCACATTGTTTCTGTTACCCTTGCTAACTGAAATAGTTTGCATTTCTTTCTTTCCTTTTTTTAATTGAAAAAAAAATCTGTTTTACAAATATCATATAGTGAATAAATAGTAATTTAACCATCTAACAGTAAGTGATTCATGGCAGTTTCCTTTGAATGTCTTCTATCCCACACATGAGGTTTATTTACTGTAATGTAATGTAATGTATTACATCTTGAGGGAATGTTGTAAGCAGATATTAGCAATTAACTCATTAATCTAAAAATCACAATTCTTGCAATTAATAGAGCACCGCACAGTCACTCTAATTACAAACTCTGCACAAAAGGCCAGTCTCATAGGGAACACAGAGTTGCCTAATTAGCCAGGAATTCAAAGACAGAAAATTGAGATGTTGGGGTCAAACAGCAAAAGATGTGAATACATGGTAAGTGAGGTTGGTGGCTGGGCTGTGAGGAATAATCAGTCCACCAACTCTTCCTATAATTATATCTGCTGCACCAACATCCCTTGTTGAATTTATTTTTGTGTTGGGTTGCTGCTGTTTGTCCTGCACCTACGATTTGTGTTCCCTATAGATATGCCTGAAGATTTGGATCTGTTAACAAACACACTAAAAACATGCACAAACAACTGTGCACATTGTTTGTTTGTTTTATTGTGGAAGTGCTTTTCAAATATCTACATGCAATGGACCTGCAAGCAAGCACAAGAGGCATAGCAGGAAATGAAACACGAGATCCATAAGTTGCCAGGGTAATGTGCTATTTGAGAAATAATAAGAGCACATACCTTGTGTTGGCTATCCAGGCATCATGAAAGGATGGTAATTTTTATGCTAATTCTAGTGCAAGATAACCTCAGTTTCTCCCCTCACATTTCCTGAACAGGCTCACTTATGTCTTAGTACTATTACCAGTGCCTATTTTCTTGTTCTCTCATTTCACCAGTGTGGTGTAGTGGTTAAGAGCGGTAGACTCATAATCTGGTGAACCGGGTTCACATCTCCACTCCTCCACATGCAGCTTGGGCTAGTCACACTTCTCTGAAGTCTCTCAGCCTCACTCACCTCACAGAGTGTTTGTTGTGGGGGAGGAAGGGAAAGGAGAATGTTAGCTGCTTTGAGACTACTTTGGGTAGTGATAAAGCGGGATATCAAATCCAAACTCCTCCTCCTCCTTCTCCTTCAGATTTGTCTGAACAGCTGCCTAAAGCAGGTTGGTCCAAGGCATGGCCCAAGGGCAGCATGCATCCCTCAAGGCCATTTTTTGGTGGCCTCTGACAGGGTCCTAGAGTCCTCCCTCCTCTACCCCTAAAGCTTAGTTAGCACTTGTCTGGATTTGGGAAGGAGAAGGCAGCGCCAGAGGACCTTGCCAGAGTCTTGTGCCTCCTTCCCAAAGCCCAGTGCTTACCTGAGGGCTGGGTGGGGGGCATCCTGGCACCCTGTTTTGGCCTCATTCTCCACCTCCACCTCCCCCCCCCACAGACACACACACACACATATTTTGGCCCAAGGCAGTGAACAGCATATTAAAGCAATATATACAATAGAGTACAATAAAGTGCTATAAATCAATCAGCAAGCAATACAAAATAGGAAAGGAAAATCACAACACAGGATAGCCAAAGAAAAGCCTCCCCAAGCTAAAGGGTGAAAAGGCACTTTCACTGAACCTATTTCCCAAACACTTAGGAGCTAAAACCTGATTGGGCAATGAGAAATCACAAAAATAAATAAAAGGCAGCAGCAGTGGGAAGCAAGTGCACCTCAACTAGTCAAAATAAGGGTCCTCTCACCACAGTGTATTCTAAGCCTGCTTGTTTCTACTGCGATCATCCCTGCTCATGCCACTGCACACCAACATCTCTGGAGATGATAATACATTAACTTTCCCCTGCGCAAGGCTTTAATGGACAACTTTTTAGAATTCAGCAGACTTTATCAAAATTTACCTAGCAATGTGTATATTGTACGCATAGTTTCTTCCAGTTTCCAACTTGCATGTGTGAAATAACCTCGCACACATTGGAGACAAAAGCTTCATATTCCCCTCAGTCACAATTCACAAAGCTGAAGAGTGACCTCTGTGTCAAGCATGTGAATAATTCCTGAACGACAGCATTATCTGTTTTCTTTGATAACACACTACAACAGAGATGTTAAATGCATTTTTCTGTGGATTGATCCCCAAGTGCTGTACTGTTTAATGGGTCATAACAGCATAGGCAGAGAGGTATTTATAAGGATCCATGCCATGAAATCACACAGTAGGGATAAGGTGCAACGATAGTGTGTTGAGGATCACGGTGATCAGCCTCGCCTATATGCCTAAGTGCCTTTCAGCATTACAGCACTTCCATGGAATGAACCCCTGGAAAAAAATGGATCACGTGCTACTACTGTTAACACATACTTGCAGAGAATAAAGGTTAGCACACACTATTCAATATAAAGTACTACAGAAAAATTTAAGATGTTGAAAGGGACACATTGGCCATAGCTAGCGAGTCTTTGACCCAGGTGGAAGAAAACCTAGTTGAATATTTTCACATGTGCCCATGCATACACTCTCTCTCATAAATATAATGCATACCATTTAAAAAGTGTTTAAAAATATTTACTCTTTCACACCACAGCTGGCTTATTGTTTCTCAGGAGTCAGCAGTGTAGGTCTGATGTATTTTTTTAATAACCAAGTTTGCGAGACAAGATAATAAACAAGTTATTATTAATAGCTCTCTCATAATAACTGGCTGATTCTGAGAAAAGAGTTTCATAAACCAAACCTTTGTTCCTCAAACTTGTGTGAATGTGCTATAATTTGTCATGCGCCCACATGGAAAGTCAGGAGAGACTGAATGAAACTACTAGGAATCAACTAACTCATTTGATAGCTTAAAGCTTAGCTATTACCCAACTACACTGATATCAGGAATCCTGATATTTACATTGATAGTCATAGTCACCATTTTGTGCTGAACGTTTTGGAAACGAATGATGCAGAAATGATTAAAAAATTCACCATAGGTTAAAATCTTTCTGCTTTTGGAACACTCAACTGTAAATATAAAATATGCATCTTGCTGAATTCCCAGGGTGTTCCCTCTGTTGCATGCATCTCACAGTCCCATGAAGACTGTTCTGACATTACAAAGATGTGCATCTACCATCATTTTCTGGTCTTCCTCACACATGTTTTTATGCAATTTCACCAGGGAGATGGCAAAGCAGCTTTGGGGTGCTTCTACACGGAAACTGATTTTGGACATCATGCTGGTGTCCACATGATGTCGTTCTCATCAAAATGCTTTCCCTTATTACTTTCCGTATATTGACCATTTCAATGAAAACCCTGATAAATAAAAAATCTGCATAAACAATAATTTCAGATTAAATGGGGTAAGGAATATAACATGGCATGTGGAGGAGGAGGATGCCAGGAGGACGTTGAAAAAAAACTGCATGTATGGAAGTCCCCCAAACCCTACCGTTGGTAACATCAACATATGGCATGGATGATGCCAACATACCACATCATACTTTGAATAGGCTCAGAGTAGCTCCACAAAGAGAGACTTGGAGCCAATTCACTTTGAATTCATGGACGAAACATTCCAGAGTTTAAAAATGGGCAAATGTATGCCTGGTGCCATCAATTGCAAACGGCACCTCTGCACTGACATAGATTTGGTCTATGATGTTGATCCTGAGAAGGATCTAGCCCGTGGAGCCAAAAAGGTTTCCCAGGCTGGAATCCCAGCCCTGAGCTAAATGCTCAGGGGGTGGAGGGGCTCTATATCCTTTCAGAGTACATTCTGTTTGTCAGTGTGATGTGAGTCTTGTGTGAATCTTGGTTCAATTGCCTTGATTTCCTGGCCCTCCAAATGGTCTGCTGCTTTTAAGTATGAGGGTTTGATTACCATTAAAACTTACTTAAGCACTTTGAGCTCTGCAAATGGAGAAAAATGCAAGCCAGCCATTTTTTTCCATGGGTTAATTATTAAGAACGCACTAGAAATTTTATGAAACTGTATGCTAGTCATGCTATACTAACTTTGCTCATTATTTTTTAAAAGATAACACAGTTTGGCCACTTGGTTCGTCCATAATGAGTGTATATACCAACTTGTTGTAAGTTACCCATAGTTGCATGACAAAAAGACAGGGAAGTTAACATACATCTTAAATTATATCCATTACTGTCATATTATTAACTTCATACATACGCTAAATTTTATCTGGATGAAGTATTGGAATAATAAGCTTTCAATATCTTTCATTCAGTAATTAATCTTCTCAGGAAGAAAATTTCATTTAAAGTGCTAGTAAAATATATGTAAAATATTAATCAGGGATGCAGTAAGCTAAGTGCAGATCACTGGAAGAAATCCAATGCAAATGAAATGTGAGCACCCACCAATATGCATTCCCTAGAGAAGGCTCTTATCCAGCCATTTAAACCCCACCCCCCAGGCAGGGCAAGATGCTTTATATCTATGAAGAGAAATCCTATTAAGGCTCCAGTATTTTTTTTAAGCATGCAGACACACAGCCCTAGACTAGCAAAGAAATGGACATAAAAATAAAATTTGGGATATTGTACAAGTTTACATTAAGTGTGCTGTCTTAGGACAATATGATTTTCTTTAAATAAAAGTTGAGAAGAATAAAATGGGAGTTATTAGAATAGCAAAAACATAGTGTCTATGTACATAATGGTTTAAGTTAGATTAAAAACCATAACTTACATAGAAATATTCCATTTAGTACTGTGGCGGTTAAATATAGTCCCTATCTCGGTTAAACGGTTTTCCTCTTGTCTCGGTAAAGTATATTAAATATAATTTCCTGAAAAGTAACTGAGATTATTATATTGTTTGCAAACTGAGAGCATTTGTTTGGATTTTTAAAAGGAAGAAATATGAGCACTGGCACTTGCATAGCTCAGTATGATTTCTTTTTAAATTACTCTGTCATGATGCATAGTGAAAACTGTTATCTGCAATAACTCAAGAGATTTAGTGGACTCAACTAAAACCTTGCCTTGTACTTAAAGCCTTTGTACTAATATCAATTAGGCCAAAACAACAACAACACTGAAAAGCAATATATATGCACTAGCTTCTAGGTTATAACAGCAGGTTGTTCTTCAGAAGACTGGGTCTTGTCTGGTGACATGGCTGGGACAAAGCACCTTAATCTGTACAGAGAAATTTAAGGTTGGAGCAACAATGCAAATTGTAAATGTAGATAAAGTAGAACAGGCATAAGCAAAGTTGGCCCTCCAGATGTTTTGGGACTACAACTCCAATCATCCCTAGCTAACAGGACCAGTGGTCAGGGATGATGGGAATTGTAGTTTTAAAACATCTGGAGGGCCAAGTTTGTCTATGCCTGAGGTAGAAGCTGAGAGGGAAGCAGGTAATGGGACTGGGGTAGTCAAGGATCCAGGGAGGCTTGAAGGACTGGGGAGAAAAGGAGGATGGGTGAAGAGATACATGGGTGAAGAGATACATGGGTGAAGATATGATTACTATTTATGAGACGAACACACTGCTGTGTTGTACTAAGTTTACTAATAGAAAAGGGAAAATATATTCTAGAGGCAGAAAATGCCTCTAGAACACTGCCTATTACACTGAACAATGCCTTTTACACTGAAAAGAATGGAGTAAAGCAAAACAAAACCCAACAACCAGTAAAGCTACTTGGCTCCAGAGATACAGGGGCTCAAGCAAGAGATCTCTTGGAAGGTCTATAGTATGAGACCACCCACAACGGGTGAACCCAACAGAGGGTCTTCCTAATCACAAGCCATGTTTGAAGACCCACATGAGTAATACTCATAATGCCAAATAAATCCAGTGGAAGTTGGGCTGAATATTAATACTAGCTTGGACCTCAGCCATACTAACAATGTCTGCATTAGGCAGAGTGCCCAGTACAACAAGAACCGGATAGTTTCCAGAGACTGAAGTTTAAGGTCTCATTAATTATCGGAAGTGGAACACTATTCTTCACAGTTCAAGCATAGTAACTATTCTTCATAATCCAGCACAATTCTTAATATATTATTCACAGTCCAGCACAATTTTAAATCCAAATATAGAGTTACAATAATTAATCCTTATGCTCTGCCTTACACAAAAATACCTTATACCAGTACTTCTTCAGATTTTTTAAGTGGTCTGCAGAAACCTGCCTGAGCATACAGAAATCTCTGAACAACCCAGCTAGTTGCTTGAATGAAGAATTTTCATGGAATTGCTTATTGTTCATATTCTTTTCTTTAAGCAGTGAGAGAGAGCCATAAAAATACCTCTTCTCTTATGCCAAAAGTGCTAAGTTAATTCAAGAGTCCTTGATTAATAACTTTATCAAAATATTTTCAAATCTACTGAATCACCCTATCAACAGGCTTTCTGACAGTCTCAAACAACTCTTAAAAGTTACTGTTTCCAGAGGGGTAGCTGTGTTGGTTTCATGCAACCAAAACAATAGCAGAGAAGGAAGCAGCAGCAATGACAGTCCATGGCAGTCTCTTTTGGAAGAAGGCATTCCCCACATTTGGCCCTTCCCCTTCCCCACTTCCCACCTCACACCCTTATCTGTTCCTTCTCTATGTCAGTCTGCTGATTCGCATCTCCCCACCTGATGTTCCTAGGGCATTTTGCCTGGCTGGCTTCCCTCAGATGCCTCCTGGTTCCTCCTGGTTTTCAGAGTCCCCTTGGAGCTGTCTTTTCCTGCTTCCCCCTTTCACTGTCTATGTCAGCAAACTTTTTCAGCACGGGGCCGGTCCACTGTCCCTCAGACCTTGTGGGGGGCCGGACTATATTTCGGAGGGGGGAAATGAACGAATTCCCATGCCCCACAAATAACCCAGAGATGCATTTTAAATAAAAGCACACATTCTACTCATGTAAAAACACACTGATTCCCGGACCGCCTGCGGCGAAGGCGATTGGGCCAGATCCGGCCCCCGGGTCTTAGTTTGCCTACCCATAGTCTACACCATGTCACAAATTGCTGGACACAGAACTCAGCTATGACTCTTAATTTCTGAGCCTGCAAGATCCCTGCATATTCTTTCTTCGGTAGGCCAATTTAAAAAAAAAAAGGGGGGGGGAGAACACAGAGTTGGAGAATGGATACAGAAAAACAGTGCCCCCCTGCTGCAAAAAGCCAAGGCTTCACAGCACTGTTTCATGATGAGGCTGGCTCTTGTGGTGGAAGAGAATTAAAGGCTTCTGCCTAATATGGTTGCATGGGGTTAAAATGTGAGGAGGAAAGAGGGTGCCCCTCAGAGCTTCATTAAGAATGTAGAGGACCCTCAAGGAATTAAAATATTAAGATGAGAACTGTCGCCTACTTTTGGAAATGTTTTCCTTTCGGGGAATATCTCCGAAACTGTTAATCAGCATAACAAGAGGAGGAAGAGACACTTGACGATCAATTGCTCCTTGCAAGTGAAGTAGTTCAAAATAACTGTATATGTTTTGGGGGCTCCTCAGTGTAATTGCATGATACCAAAAGAGTCAAGTATATTTAAGAAATAGTCTTGCCTATTCAGTAGTATACAAAGCAATAAAGGCCTGTTGAGACAGATTAATCACTGATGTGGCACCAAGGAGTCTAATCCATCTTAAAAGTCTTTTATTACAACTATCCTGTCATGCAGCAGGAATTGTTGTTATTTAATACAAGAACCTTGTAACAAAACAGGAAATGCATTTTCATATTTCAGAAAATGTTAAAGTAGCAAGGCTATGCTGTCATCTCAAACATATTTCCAATGTACAATTTCAAAGCACACAGGAAAGCAGAGGAGGCAGATGGAAGCAATTCAAGTTTGGAGCAATTGTATCAGGAAATATGTCCAAAGTAGTAAACTAAGCGGTTATTTGCTTTGCTACCTCATACCTGAAGAGGAACTTTTGGCTTCTTATTTCAGCACCAGGCAAAATTGAATGTGGAACACGGGACCCCAAGAATGGTAATTTCTAGGGCAAAATTGCATGTTTTAGTCAGAGAACCAAAAATCTCACTTGGAAGTCAGCAAGATACACAGCAAGGTCAGGCCTTGGCTATATTATTGCAGTGGTTCCCAAGCTTTTCCACCCAAGGACCACTTGAAAATTGCTGATGGCCCTGGCTATTGTAGCCTTTGTAATGCACTGTGCTAGAAGCTGAATTCTTACAGACGCACCATAAAGCTCAAGGACCACTGGTGCTCTGTGGACCACAGTTTGGGAACCCAGTTATTGGGAATCCAACAATATTATTGTACATAATCCATATTAACTTTCATAGAAGTTTATTTTCTGACAATAGCCAGAAAGACTGGTGGCATTTTAGTCTGTGGCTTTTCAGTTTAGATAATGATGAGGAAGAGGGAGTGACAAGTATGTATGATATAGAGCAGGGGTTGCTAACTTGTGGCCCTCCATGTTGCTGGACTCCAACTCACAAAGATCAGAGATGATGGCGGCCATGGTCCAGCAACATCTTGAAGGCAACAGTTTAATCACCCTTGGTGTAGAGAACGTAAATGGATATAGAGTTTCCTCATCTCTCATAATACTAGAAACCGGAGTCCTGCTGTGAAGCTGAATAGTCGAAAATTCAGAACAGACAAGAAATACTTATTCACATGATGCATTCAGTCAAACTGTGGAATTTGCTACCAGAAGATGTTACAATGTCCACCAATTTAGATGGATTCTATAAGGGATCAGACAGATTCACGGAGGGTAAACCCATCAATGACTATGCACCCCAGGGGCTATATACTACTCCCAGGCTTGAAGGTTGCATGCCTCTGAATAATACCAGTTGCTGGGGAAAGCTATTACCCCATGTCCAGTTGTGGGCTTCCTACAGGCATCTGGTTTGCCACTGTGGGAAATTGGATGTTGGACTAAATAGCTCTTTAGTCTGAGACATCCGGCATGGTTGTTCTTATGAATAAGCAAATGTGTGTAGCAAAAATAAAGTTTCAATGTTAAATGGGTTTTCATCAAATTCAAAGTTGTTGATCAGGCAGCATTCTCCTTTCACACACAGGAGGGAATGATTCTTTTAAGATGGTGCTCACTACAAAATGTGAATTTGTCATCTAAAACAAAGGTCAATTAACTGATAAAATAAACATTCCAGCCCTACTTTAATCGGACAAAATAACATTAATAACAAGCCTTTTAAGCAAAGTCAATGAGATTCAGGAATAAGATTTCTTTCACAAGACCTACTTGCATGGGCAAGACTTTGAAAAATATGAGTATGTGGTGAGACAAATGAGATTGTATCCCGTGTGGCCCTAAATTAATCTCAGTAGTATATTTATTCTGTAGGTGCAATGTTTTGCACCAGCTGAACATTGTTTTACAGGAGAAAGGATAAGCAGGTTGGTGGTAACTTTGTTGCACAACAGATTGTGTAACCCAATGCACAACATTTTCCTGTTAATGCAACTGCTGCACTGGATTCCTCTGTTGTGCGCAGTGTTAAAACTCACCCATTAGCGCAACCTTTGTGAAAGCAGACAGAGAATGTTGCATACAGCCCCTGGTTACCTCTAAGTGGGATTCAAACCAGGTTGATAGGAAAAGCCCATCCAGTTTAGAAAGCAAGTCCTCAAACATGCTGCCTCTCAACTCCTTAGTGCAAGATGTTGGGCCGTGCCATTTGGAGGTTCTTTCTGTCCTGTGATTCTATGAGTATGTGATTCTACATTACTAGACTTCAACATATTTAGCACTGAATTTGCATCAATAAATACAGGGACTGCAATTCATTGAGCACGGCTAGCACAGCTGAAAAGAGCCTTTTATTTCTCTTAATTTGATTTCTTGCCTCCAAATAGGCAACTACAACATAAAGGCCGTTAACGGATAACAATTGCTACTTATAAAGTCTCCAATACATAAATAAAGGATAATGTAGAAGTAGAGCAAGGGAACATAAATGCACTTATTGTTGGCATAGCCATAAAAAAAACTCCCTCCATGAAAATAACTGTAACATTTTATTAACACATTTAGTGAAACAGAAATGATGATGTTTTCCTCCCATCTGGTTCTTTCTCCTTTCCAGGATTCCAACTTCTCTTTCTCCTAATTTACTGGAGATAAAAATAATCTTCCACACTTAACACGTTCCTGAAAGCTAAGCTTTTTTGTGTACAGGCACAGAGGCTGCCTGGCAGAGTACTTTACTGAAGGTCTGGTTTCACACCATGGCAGAACTTTCTGTTAATACATCAAGACTCATGTCCACAAAGCTTCAGAGTTCTGAAACCTAGGGCACTTCCCGTCTGTCACTATTTTCAGATGGGACTCAATCACATTCTGACAAATTCAAGCTGTGCTGTTTTAGTTAATCTGGAGCTCTTACACGCAACAAACACACTTCCCCAAAAGTTTTGACCTTTTGCAATAAGGAAAGCAATGGGGAAAGGACCTGGAAAGTGCATTGGATAACATTTGGTGGATGCAACACCATCCAGTATCCTCACAAACAAATCAGAATTGATGTTCAATAAATAACCAATGTTATTTAATCTCCCTGCAAACAAACCAGGAGGAACGCTCAGTCAATGTACCCAACATGCCTACTAGGAGCAACCCTTGTCCCCAAACTGGAAAGAATATGAAACCTGCAGACCCTAGATCAGACCAGATCAGATAACCACTCACAGTGATCAGATAACTGTAAATCTATACAGCTCATAAATTCCTGGGGCAGGACTAAGTCTAAGAAGCTACTAAATGTATATGATAGCTTCTTATAAGCAGTGATGTGGCTGCATAAGGAGCAGCCCAGTGGGTGTGGCTCCCAAGCCATTCACATAACTTAGAAATCAGCTTTAAGTAATTCCTGAAGCAAAGAAGGCCAACTGGGAGTAGTGAAGTGGTATTTTTGCTGGCAACTGCAGTTAGAGAACAACACCTTCTAAACTACAGTGGTACCTCAGGTTACATACGCTTCAGGTTACAGACTTCGCTAACCCAGAAATATTACCTCGGGTTAAGAACTTTGCTTCAGGATGAGAACAGAAATTGTGCAGCGTGGCAGCAGCAGGAGGCCCAATTAGCTAAAGTGGTGCTTCAGGTTAAGAACAGTTTCAGGTTAAGAACAGACCTCCAGAACAAATTAAGTTCTTAACCCGAGGTACCACTGTATCTGGTGCTTGCCAATGTTAGAGTGCGGTTTCTACAGTGGGAAAAAATAACAGCCACAAAATTAAAACATTTAAAAACCAAACCACGTTGTAATGTATTGTGCAATACTTCAGCCACAAAAAGTTGTATCCCAATTTATATTGACCTTAATCAAGAGAAAAATCATACTTAAGTCCCTATTGAAATCACAGCTAACTTGTCCACCGTTTTCAAGCAACTAAGCTTCTCTGAATGGAGACCCATTTCTACTAAAAGCATCTCATGGAGATTTCGTTGTAGGCACCTAAACCTGTTAAAAAAAAAAAAGTAGGAGTAACAAGAACTGGTGTGGGCATGTAGTCTTTCCAGTCCTTCTCAGCACTTGTTTCCTTTAGTTTGTTTCCTGTATGTACACAAGCAGAACCTGAGCACAACAGCACTCTGTCCACCTGCGATTTCCAACAACTGGTATTCTGAAGCATACTGCATAAACGTCTTGGCTAGTAGCCATTGATAACCTTGTGCACCACGGATTTTTCTAATCCTCTTTTAAAGTCATTCAAACGGGTGGCTATCACTGTCTTTTGTAGGAGAGAGTCCCACAGTTGAACTATGCACCTTGTGAAGAAATACTACTTTTTATCCCTCTTGAATATTCCAGTATTCAGCTTCATTGGGCATCCACAAGTTCTAATATTATAACAGAGGGAGAAAAACTTTTATCTTGCCTCTTACTTGCCTTTTCTCTAAATCAAAAAGTCCCCAATACTGCAACCTTTCCTCATTTTGGTTGCCCTTTTTCTGAACATCTTCCAACTCTGCAACTCTTTGAGGTGAGGTGACCAGAACAGAACAGTACACAGTATTCCACACGCATTTGCACTATATGTTTGTATAGTACCATTATTATATTGGCAGTTTTGTTTTCAGTTCCTTTCCCAATGGTCCTTAGCATGGAATTTGCCTTTTCCACAGCTGCCACACACTGCATTGACATCTTCATCAAGCTGTCCACTATGACCACAAGGTCTCATTTCTGGTCAGTCATCACCAGCTTTAGTTTTGTGGGCAAAAACTAAAATGTACACCTTAAATATAACCAGATGAGAGGTGCAGCAGAAATCCCTTTCCTGTGCTTTTCTTCCAAGTGTTCTAGAAAGGGGAGTGGGGTTGCAGTCATTTCATTCAGGTTGGTCAGCAGCCTTGGTCCTAACTTTAGACAGAAAAGAAAATGGGCATGATCCAACCAAATGCAAGAAATTTCAAATCCTGCTTATTTTAGTATGTTAAAGCACATGATTAAGCTCCAGCAGTTTTGCCCACCACATTCACCATGGCAATTGTTGTATCTTCTTGTCTTCTTTTGGCAAGCAGGATAAGCAACCAGCAGGAAAAGAGGTTTACCCCCTCCAGAAATGGTTCCGCTTCTTTTGAGGGAGAATAATAGCTTTGTAACACCCAAAGTCGCCCTTTATTATGCTGCCAGGAAAAAAAAATGCTGAAAATGAGCTAGAACTAGCTCTCCTCCCAACTGTGAAGCTGTAGAAGTGAGCAGGATTGCTTTGCTAGCTTGACACAGCAGTCCCTTGCAGGCCAGTGTTTCCCCAGTTGTCAGTGTTTATACTACATTTTTTTAGATTTGCCTTGAGAGAGTCTTTAAACCTCTTTTGTTGACCACCAGCATTACACTTTCCATTTTTTAAGTTCGGAATAGAGTAGTTGCTTTGGAAGACGATCATCAGGCATCCGCACAACACGACCAGTTGGAGAACAGCCTTTACCAAAGGTGTCATGGGCTTTGAACACAAGGGAGAAATGTGCTAAGAGGAAGGCACGCTTGGCAAACCCTCACCGTGATCAACTCCTGCCCGGAAACCAATGTTCCCACTGTGGAAGGACGTGTGGATCCAGAATTGGCCTCCACAGTCACTTACAGACTCATTGTTAAAACTGTGTTTATGGAAGACAATCTTACTTGGCTACAAGTGATCGCCAAAGAAGAAGAAGAAGACAGCAGTCCCTGCCCAGTTCCAAGTTACAAAGGTAGGGGAAATTCTAAGAGCTGTCTGGCAGTTACAGATCCAAGATGCCTGCACCATTAAACCAGCAAGCTTCTGCATGAGCCTTCCTTGCTCCGAAGTGGGAAAGACTGGCAGATTGGTGGGGAGGGACTTATTTGAACAGTGCTGCACAAAGGCAACCCAAAAGCAGAATTGCCAAACTGACATTCTGCGCACTGCTGCAGAAATGTGGGGCTAGTAGTTACCATTTTACCTTGGATAGCACAGTACTATATGTGATTTTAAAATCTCATTTAAATTGATGGGATTCTTCATTCTTGCTGGATTTTGCCCAGTGTGTATAGCAACTAATTCTATATAAAAATATAAAATGAAGTCATACTTCCGTTAGGGCTGCATCCTTTAATTAGTATAATTGCTAGATCAATTGACTAAAGCTTTAGTTGATTAATTGGTAGGAGCCAACTTGAATCCATGAGGGCAAATTTTAATTGGTAGAACTATGGACTATGAATTAAGGGCACATTTGTTTATTTTTGGTTTGGGTGTGATACTATTATAGAAAAAGAAAAAGGAATTTAATGATGTCGCTTCTCATCTTGAGTGGTAGCTATTGGTTATTAAAATGCATATATTTTTACACTTCCCTCGGTATCTTGAAGAGGTACCTATATTTAGCTTTTGTTGATAGTTAATTGATTTAAATTTAATAAATAAACTTACAAAAAGAAAGATAACTAAGCACCTAATAACCTTTGTAGGCTGAATACTCTAATTTATATTAGGTGTATATTCTTTTTCCTATATAATCTTCTACTTTGAAAATGTACCCCACTCCCCTGCTCAATTCATAGAAAGATGAAAATGTAATAGTTCTCACGCTCAGAGGATGGTGTTTGCTCAATGTTATCGGCCAGAGACTGGGGCTTTTTCCAGACAGAACTCACCAGAACTCAGTTCCGGCATCTTTCAGGTGGGTCCCACTGCCATTATAAGAGAACAAGAGAAGAATTCATGGTGAATTCCAGTACCTCTTTTTCTAGGAAAATAGCACCGCCAGAGACTATTAAAAGGTGAGAGAGTCTAAAGATATACATTAACTCTTATTAACTAGAAGTGATATCTGCAAGACTGATTCCAAGAGAAGTTACTTGAAAGCAAGGCTGCTTAGGGTTGCAGCTGTAAAGACCAGTTCTACGCAGGCTTACGTGTAGGCTGTTGCAATAATATACCCGCTTACCAGAGGGTATAGTGCTGACTGGGACTGATGGACACTGATGGACTGAAGGACACCAGGTCAGTGAAGGCTGCTCAGCTGGGACTGGAATTATTTTACTTATTTATGTATTAGATTTCTTACCTACCCCTTACCACAAGGCTACAGGGGGTTACAATGAAGTATGCAATTATATAACAAAACAGTTATAAAAAGCAAAGAAAAGGTCTTAGGTACTCCTGGTTTTCGTGATCTAAGATATCCATTCCTCTCCAAACAGTCCTTTTTCATATTTGGGGCTGCTGTGCCTAACTTTCATTTATGCCATTTGGAGTCAGAGAGGAAATTTGGTTGCCAAGTAATATTTTAACAACGGTGCTTAACACATTGTATTATGACATTTGCAATAGTTTCACGATAAGCATCACTTACACTGAAGATATTTTTCCCCAGGCTAAGTCAGCTCATTATTTGTACAGTATATAGGACAGATTTGCGCTTGTGTTACCATAATAAAATATTGCTTTACTCTTCAAAAACTCCCCATGTGCTTCCTTGGGGAGCAACATTTGTAGAGTCAGATACTGCTCCGGAAAGACAAAAATGAGGAGCAATTCAACCCTTTGCTTCTTTGAAGACATTTGTCAAGTTTCTCTCATTAAGAAGAGGCAGAGGTCACAAATCTGGCTTTTATATTTCTAATCTGTAGAAAACATTTAAAAACTGATCAAAGGTACAAACTGATACATGTTCCTTGTAATATCTGATGATGTCATTGTGTGTAAATGTGGAATTTCTACTGGATCTTGGGAGAATCCCCATATGTTAATAATACAACATATGCTTATGGGGAACTGACAGTGGGGCTCAAGGTTGCAAATGTAATCCCAGTGTCTTTAACTATAAACTTATCCAAGACAACTAATCAATGGCAGTAGAAGCAATTCAGCAAATAAAAATAAGATCTATTAAAATGGCAGAGGTATTTACTTGTGGCATTTACGCTCTGCAGTGCAATGCTGTCTGTCGATCAGTAACTTCTCAGTCACAAGATAGAAGCAATTTGTGCTGCCTGATCCCAGTTTTCTCATTAATATGTAAATGAGGCATGCCAGTTGTTAGGTTAGAAGAAAGCTGTCATGTTTATTGTGACAGATTTAATGGATGTGTTTGGATTGTGCATTCAATGTGTTTTCAAGAGCATGTCTTATCTTTGTTTAGGCAGTAAATCAAACATGTAAACAACAATTCATTAGCATCTGTCAGAAGCTCAAAGCTACACATTGTTATAGTTGAAAATCTCCCCAGAGGTAAAAAAAAAAAAAAAAAAGTACGTATATCTGACTTACTCCTGATTAGTCTGATTTTCTTTCCTCTACTGTTTACCAACTTGTACCAAATGTTTGGACGGTAGCATAGCTATGTTTCTGATAGCTTTAAGGATGAAGAATAAACCTGTTAAGCACCAGGTAGTCCCCAGAGCCTATTACTTATAGGTAAATGTACCTACTGTTGTGACGTGACCAGTCAAATCAGTCTGCAATTTCTGACTGTTCAGTTCAGTGTTTCTCCTTTTCCTGACACTTGGAGAAAATTGTAAGATTTCTTTGACGCAGGTTTCCCCCTATTTTCTGCTTTTTCACTATACATGCTCGTACGAGGTTTTTGCTTGGTTGATTGACACAAACTAGGGCTTGCTGCGCTCTGAACATTGTGAAGGATAAACCTTGTATACACTAGATTCTTGCTGCTAAAGCAGTGAGGGATATTATGGCCTAACACTGTATGCCTCAAACTTAAGATTATGGTTTGGACCCTGTGATCACCATCTGATACTCTTCCTTGTGTGCCTCTCCTACGAGAGGTCCAGAAGGTGGCAACATGAGAATGCGCCTTTTCTGTGGTGGCTTTTCACTTGTGGAATGTTGTTCCTAGGGAGGCTCACCTGGCACCTTCCTTACATATCTTTAGGTGCCTGGCAAAACCATTCCTCTTCTCCCAAGCCTTTGGCTAATTAAACAATCTATGTTTTTTAAAACTGTAGGGTAGGGGCTATTGCTTGTTACTATAGTTTGTATTTTTGTGTTTTTGTATTGCAAACCATCCTATGACCCACAGATGGAGGGTGGTAAATTTTTTAAATAAATGTTGTTGTTATTGTTGTTGTTGATGGTGATAATGGTGCTTTGGCACATTTTAATTCTATAGGTATTATGAAACAGATTTTAATTATACCAAAATGACTTTCGTTGACTTTTACCACTAACTTCCAAGCTACATTTTGATTTAAACATTGTTTGTTGCCTTTCTGAACTAGATTCAAGGTTGGACATATTTTTATTCTTTGTGGCTTACCTACCACCTGGGTCTGGAGGAGAAGCAAAATCCTCACATATGCAATACCCGTTTAAGCTGCTTTAGCACTATTTATTTACCTGAGCAGCAAAAGAGAAGTGTCTTGGATTGCAGAGCAGTTTGCAATGCAAACAAGTGGCAACCGAAGAACAGCTTGTTTCCATTAAGGACTCCAACAAACCCAGGTCTTCCAGCACAAATGGTTTGTATATACGTCACTCTACTACCATTGTCATGCATTTACAAAGAGCACAAAAATCTAGCAATTACTTTCTGTCAAATATTTATGGCTTGCAACTGACGAGCATTTCCTCTCTTGTGATGCCTTCCAGTGACTTCCTTATACATTTTGTCAGATCTTTTCCAGTTTTGTTGCAGTGCACCAAGTGCTGCTAGTATTTGTGTTTTGCAGGTGTAAATGTATATTCCTCAGTGGGCACATAGACAAGCAACACAGAAGTCTAGAGTCACAGGATATAATTCAGCAAGAATTTTACATGTACGTGTGCCATTGAAATGGAGAGGAGTACAGGGCTTGTGCATGAATCCTATTAATTTCTGTCTGGTGCTTCTAGAGAATCTACATATTTATTGTGCTCTGAACACTGAAGGTTAGGCATGCTGTACATTGAATTCATACTACTAAGGCACCGAGGAATACTATGGCCCATGCTTAGTTAATGTTATTGTTTGGCATGTTTGAATGTTTGAACTAGCACTTTTAATGTTTGAACTGGCCATAAGTTTCCTTAGTCTCATTTCATAAGTCTCATTTCAAAATTGATCTGGTTGTATTTATTAAAAGTAACTGTAACTCAGATATTGTCAGTAACATATGCTACCTGAAAAGGGGATGAGTGTGTGTGTGTGTGTGTGTGTGTGTGTGTGTGTAGAAAAGCAGTGGCATTGTGGGTCCATGATTATGCATGGGTACTGGAGTCAGGATGATAGTTGAAAACCTATTCTGCATCACTATTTTATGGAAATCTTTCAGGCCTGTTGCTGTTGCTCACTCAAGGCATCTTATTACTGTGGTGGACCCCTAGGTTGTCCATCTGTGCCACCAGCCTATCTATTTTCTGCTTAACTGCTATCTGCTTCCCTGCCACCCCCTGCAAACTGCTTTTGGGCCAGGTACTTTCTCCCTAGCTGCATCACGTTTGGAAGGCAGAAAGTAAGACTATACAGTGGTACCTTGGTTTACGAACAGTTCTGTTTACGAACTATTCGGTTTATGAACTCCACAAATCTGGAGGTAGTGTTCCAGTTTGCAAACTTTACCTCGGTCTACAAACAGAAGCCGAACAGTGGAAGGACACCGGTGGCAGGAGGCCTCATTAGGGAAAGTGTGCCTCAGTTTAAGAATGGATTTGGTTTAAGAACAGACTTCAGGAATGGATTAAGTTCGTAAACCAAGGTACCACTGTACTTTTATTACTACATTTCTACCCCATCTTTCGTCAAAGGAGCTCAAGGGAGTGTAGATGGTTCTCCCTTCCCCATTTTATCCTTACAACAACTGTGTGAGGTAGGTTAGGCTCAGAGACAGTGTTTGACCCAAAGTTACCCAGTGAGCTTCATGGTTGAGTGGGAATTTGAACCCTTGTCTCCCAATCCTAGTCCAACATTCTAACCATTGCACCATGGTGAGTGTACAAGCTCACCTTGCTTTAGAACCCAGTGTATGCAGGCTATTCACTACAGAGTAAATTAACAGAAGGCAGGCAATAGCTATCTGCAACATAGTGGTGGCAGGCCAAGTTCCCTGATATGGAACTAGAGATGTTAAAAGTATACAACAGAACCCTCATTTTTCTTGCTGAAATGCTGGGGAGAATGCAGATCATTTAACATCCAGAGCTGTCCTTAGCATGTTTAGTAAGTGGATACCCTAAATCTAGCAGGACCTGGGGAAGCTAGGGTCATCCAAGGAAGCTTGCACTTCTTCTAGACATCTTGGTGGCAGGTTTAGGGCAGATATGTAAAAGGTATTTGAAGACCCAGCCAAAGCAGAAAATGGATTTGAGACAAAGTTTTCACAGACTGTCAAGGCAAGCAGCCTATACTAGGTTTCCTCTTACAAATGATAACCCCTTTTGGTCTTGTAGGACAGACTGGGCTGGAGAAAGCACAGAAGTTCTTGCCTCGCCCTTCAGGTGGGATCACACTTATTGTCTGTCTGCCCAGCTCTCTGGAAGGTGGGGGTGGGCTGTCTCTTTGCTGCCTGACAACCAAGAGGACTAGACAAATTCATGGAGAACAAGGCAGCTACTAGCCATGATGCCATTGTCCTACCTCCACTGTCGGAGGCAGGTTACCTCTGAATACCAGTTGCTGGGAATCAAAGGTGGGCAGAGTGGACTCATGTCCAGCTTGCAAGTACCCCATAGGGATCTGATTGGCCACTGTGAGAATAGGATACAGGATGAGATGGGTCATTGGCTTGACCTAGTAGGCTCATCTTGCATTCTTATGATAGCTGCAGCAGACCAAAAAAAAAAAAAAAAGAGCAAGCCCTCAGGTCACCACTGTAAACTTAACCTCCCAAGAGACAAGCCAGTATAAGGCTTCCCAAGCTGCAAAGACACCACCGGCTTTTCATTTCTATGACTTCCCTTTTCCCAAGGACCTTACAATTTAATCAGGACTTCTTAATAGTACATGAATTCTAAATTGCAATCATTTGTTGCCAAGTAGCCGCAGGCTTTCCTGTCTTGTAGAAATATCTCTGTTATTTCCTCTTTTTAGAGTTTACGTAAATAAAATAAAATAAAACTTTTACAAATCGCACTTGCTGCTTAATGTTCTCAGCCAAAATACCTTTCTGCAAAAATAGAAATCCTTCCTTTACAATCCATCTAGCGGATGCCTTTTCTGTTCCTTTGTAAAAGTAATAACAAATGTACCACGTAGAGCAAATGAGAAGAGCATATAATCAAAATGATAATGGTGGGTATTATATGGCTGGGTTAAAAAAGAAAAAGAAAGCCTATCCCCATATGGAAATCATATCTCAAGGCAATGTTCTCATCTCTGATTTCAGTAATAATTGTGCGTATAAGAAAAGGTAGCAAGAAGTACCGAAACAAATATGCTTTATTGGTTCATTAACCAGGTATTGTCTTGATGGGCCTGTCTCTCCTGGCCAAAGACCATAGTGTGATATATAGAAAGGAGATGTGCCTTTAAAAAGGAGAAAGTCAAGAGCAGCACCAGCCCTGACCTTGGCCTTTCGGGAGCCACAATATGTAATTTGGCTTGATTAGCCATGTAGGTTGGGCTGAATAAATGCTCTTGTGGCTTTGAGGCCACCACAATTCAACATATTAGGTCAGAGTTAAATGAAGAGCTGGAAGCACATGGCTTTAGCCATTAAGGCCAGTGTTTTTGTTTTTACAAAAACACAGTGTGGAGAGGAAATGCATTAATTTTTCTTCAGCTAAAACACACTGTATGAAACAATTTTATCATTGGTAACATTTAAATATTTTAAGTCATTTTTTTTTTTAAAAGAAAAACCAGACATCCTTTCCCAATGATAATGGGATTTTTTTAAAAATCCAATAATGGAAATGCTTCTGAACACTGTTTATTGGGTAAAGGAAGGTGTGATCAAAAAAATTTAATTTCATAATCATATGCTCATTTCCACCTTCCATCCCTATCAACATTTATCAACAGGGAGAAGGTCTAGAACGAATTTTGTGTTGTGTGAATCTAGTAAATGTAGAACAATGGAATTGTCCTTCTCGGTGACTTTAGTGCTAAATCAGCATGCAAAATGGAAAGACGTTCATGAAAGTGGTAATCTGTTGTCATGAGTGTTTGGAGTAAACAGCGCTGAAGAAGGACATCACATTCCCCAACCTGGATTGATTTGGCTAGTAGGTTTGGATTAGAGATGATCAACAACATGAGAAAATTGTCCAACTGACATTTGGGTTTTGTGTTTCCAGCACATCAGATTAGTGTATAGGGCACCCACCACAGTGTAATGATTGTTGTGGAAAGCCATCTCCCACAAGTTGTGAGGTACTGTTCCTTTAATTATTTGGAAGCTGAATTTTACCACTGACATCAGAGCTCTGCTTTTTATTTCCTGTTCTTATTCAATTCATGTGCTGTGAAACTGGATCCTAGGAATGTTGAAGAACAGTTTCATGATATAGAAAAGTAACCTTAAGTCAACCACACCTGCGATCTGTATGATTACAGCACAGCAGCATGAGAGGAGATGCTTGCCATGTGATTATCCTGATGCATGATCATTGATGAACTTAAGAAATCTGATTTATGTTTTGCAGATTGAATTTCATTTACTGGTTGTGAACTTGAAGCTTGCAGTGGGGCATCTGCCCTGCTCTTTTTCATGCAATGGAAATGTTTCATGTCCTCTCTCAATCTGCTAGGTAATGCTTGCTAAACAATCCATGAGTTCTGTTGAGTGAGCTACAATGTCATGTAGTTGTTAAGAGCATGAATCTGGAAGTCTGTGTGTCAAAGTCACTCAGGGCTAATTTGCATGAACACATTGATGTGTTGTGAATAGAATTATATGCAGTAGCCCTCATAATTGGCTAAATTTGTCCACCATGGGGTAATTCAGGGCTGGATTTAGGAGCAGGCAACTGCTTGGGGGCACTGGGCTTGGGAAGCACCTGTCACAAACTATCTACTCAACTATTCAATCGAAAGCAGAAACAGATAGTACAAACAGTTCATCTTCTATTGTAAAGCTCACAACACTGACCTGTATGGCCTTGGTTATGTTAAGGTTTGATGTTGTTGTTGTTGAAATTATGGTGGAAATCTATGACATCATTGCCCATTCAGCAGTCCGCATGTTAGTGTTTGTGATCAGATCCATGCATACAAATTTATCCTCTCATATATGTCAGGGATAAATCATGAATGCAAATCTTACATCAATCTCATAACATGGGCTACATCAGTCATAAACCTTCCACAATTTGTTTGTGCAATATGGAAGCAGGAGAGATAAGATAATAAGAAACCAGAACTTTTCCGCTTTTGGACAATCTTCCTGTGAACAGGACTACAATCACTTTCTTTAGGCAGTTTCCATTTGAGGTTCTGTATGTGCTTGCAACATTTGTGCCAAGCGATCAGCAAAACAGTTCTGGTTTGTTGGTTAAGTGACACAGCACCATACCAAATATAAAAAAGCAATCTACATTTCATTTTAATGATTAGCACTTTTGCTGCAATATTTGGTGACAGTATCCTCCATTCTTAACCATTTGGGGGCCATTAGAGGCAGTAACAGACATATATAATTAGTGCATTTTTAAGACATAAATTGCAGCCTTTGGGGCCACTAGATATAGCAGCTACAATCTGTCATGCCACATCTCATTCCCTTCTCTGCATTTGATGGTTTAAGAAAATTAACAAATAAAAATCATGCTTATAATAATTGCAACATTAGTATTGTTTCCTTAACCAACAAAGGGGAAAAAATATCAGCACCAGATGGCTAGTTTCATATTAATGATCTTAGACCAATTTTTGCCTTCAGAAAATCAAATGAACACATAAAATATAGAAGTGAGTCCCATAGGCTTGGGAAAGAATAAATTAATTGGGTGAAAATTTGATCCCATTGAAATCATTTGGAATTTTACTATTGATCTGAATATGTAAGAATTGTCCTTATTAAATTACAAGCCAATTATATGCAAAAACCAAACTCGATACGAGCCTTCTGGGTTATCATGGTGATCACTATTAGGGACTGAATGTCCTCCCACACTTTGCTGCCATTTTGATATGTGCATCTCACATAGGTAGTGAATACACAGGGCATGAAAATGGCTACGGGTAGAGCTGAAACTGACTCATCAACTGGCCCTGGGTCATTCTGGAAAGAAGTGACAAGTGGAATACCACAGAGATCTGTCCTGGGCTCAGAGATGTTTGACATCTTTATAAATAATTTGGATGAGGGAATAGATGGGATGCTCATCAAATATGCAGATGGTACCAAACTGGGCAGGGTAGTGAAAAACATTGAAAACAGAAACAGGATTCAATATGATCTTGACAGAATCAGAAACTGGGCCCAAACCAACAAAGTGAATTTCATTTTAGATAAATGTAAAGCTGTGTATTTAGGCAGGAAGAATTAAATTCATATAGAAAAGAAGGTATCTGGCTTGATAGCAGTGTATGTGAAATGGATCCAGAGGTTTTAGTATACCACAAGCTAAACAAGGGTCAGCAGTGTGATATAGCACTTAGTGCAATTCTAGGCTGCATCAATGGATGCATAGTGTCCAGATCATGAGAGGCAGTAGTACCGCTCTATTTTGTGTTGGTCACAATGCACCTAAATGACTGTCTTTCAATCTGGGTGTAGCAGTTTTAAAACAATATTGACAAACAGAAATGCGTCCAAAGGAAGGTGACAAAGCATTTTAAAAGCATTTTACCTACCATTATTCAGCCCCAAAGATGTTCCATCAGTGCTCCATCAGGATACTCTTTGAAAACAAAATGAAAAATAAATATTGAGGAGACGACTGTACACAGATACAAGCAATGAAAGATACAAAAATCTAAATGAAAAAGGGTTACTAGGTTGAATCATTCAAAGGAGAGTGAGAGAGTGGTTCTAAATGTAATGACGACTCCAGCACATAAATTAATCTTTTGTATAGGAAGAAATAAAAGTCATTAAATGTCATTGTCTTATTTTAAAAAGCACCAATATCCTCTCTGATTGCAAGTACTTAAAGTGGGATGATTAAACAGAAACCTTATCTTCAGTGTTCCAAGGAGAAAATTGAGAGAAGTTATCCAATTACAGATAATAAAGAGCAGGGAAAATCCAAGAATAGAAAAATTCAGTTAGGTGAGTTATAGAAGAGCACTTTATAATCTGTCAGTCAAGACATGATATATTGAACAACAAACAAATGGGAAAGTAGTATAATGTACTATATGAGATTCCACGCAATTTGAGGTACTGTAATGTCATATGTCATAGAGCATTACTATTCTTGAGTCATCCCAAAAGCCCTTTGCACAAAACTACAGTGGTGGTGATGGGGGAATTGCACACAGTGATGCCTTTACTGCCAGTGGAAGGCTACTGGTTTGCATCAGTGGGATTCTACCAGCGTAATGTGGAAAACTGAAGTTGGAAGAGTTGGAAGTGTGGTGGGATTTAGTTGGATTTAGTTGGAATCCTATTCTTGCCCAGGGGCTTATGCTGCCCCCAGCACCAGCCTGGAAAGGAAGAAGGTTAAACACTCCTAATGGGAACAATTGAGATTTGCAGACAAGTGGCTCCCACTCTTCCTTCACTCTGTAGCCACAAGAAAAAAAACTGAATCCCATTAACAGTATAGCCGGTGATGGCACATCATCAGAGGTATGTGTTATTGTCAGTTTTGACCTTAGTTTAGCATACCAAGAACATGAGATCACCCTGCCCATGTTTGTTCTGAACAACAAATTTGAGGAATGTGTCTGCAATTTTGCACTTGCTCTAAGTCCTTGTAATGCTGAGTCTTAAAATGTCATTCTGATCCATCACTGGTAATCATTCCAAAAAAGCATACCCGTCAAGTGTCCCTATTCATGGACTTAAGAAGCAAACCCAGCTTCCAATTTCATCTGGGAATGTCCTGTTTTCCCTTTCTAGCTGCAACATGGTGGAATTAATGAGGTGCAGATGCAGGGAGGCATTGTATAAAAATATATATATATCAGGGGAAACTGAACTTCAGACCCTTTTTTGGAGCAAATACCCCATGATGTAAAAATTTCTCAATAATTATGTTTACTTTTGTTTTCTGATTCATGACTAGAGATTGGCATGCTTGTTCCTAGCCTTAAAAACTGATTGCTGTTATCTGGATAGGATCCCACAGTATAATTTTTCATTTAGTCAAACTATCTAGACATGGGCAGGTGTCAACAACAAAATTGTGTGACAACTTTACTATGGCTGGCAGCAAACCAACAATCCAGAGATGGTTGATCTACCCAGGATTGTATTAGGTTGACTCAGAAATAAGACTAGCTGAGCTAATATCCAAGTCAAGCAAATTTAATTCTCTCGGACCCTCAGCCCCACCTCCTCCATCTACTCAGTGGAGTAATCTCTTAAACACTTCCCTTTCATTTGCATTTATCTGGTTGGGGCAGCTGGTGGCAGTGCTCTAGTAGTAACACACCATGGGGGGGATGAAGGGAAGAGGACTTCTCTCAAACCCTCTTTCCAGTGTTGTTCTCACCATAGCTTGCCACTGCTGAAGCACCACCACTTGCAAGTGGGGTGACAGAAAACATGGTGGTTAGGTTTGGGCAATTGCTGGATGGATAAAAGAAGTTTCTTCTTTGGCTCAGATTAAAATTAAGCTGGACAAGAATTCCAGAGCTATAATATTCACATTGTTGATGAGGCAAGTATGACTATCCCCCTGGAGATTGTTCTATTGAGCCTGGAGCTTGACAACACCTCTAAGCAGATTTTGTGATTATGAGAGGATGTGTCCATCCATCATTGTCATGGGAATTGCTGCCAGCCACATTTGTTCTGTTCACATGTTACGTTGATCAGTGGAGGTGTATACTTAGGCCCTAGGGTACTTGCACAGACAAAAACTATTTACTGAGAACTATACTATACCCCATATAAACCTCCAGCAGGAAGGTTTGTTTCTGTGCGTTGACACTGTCACAATGTATTTGATGAGTTTTAATATCTCAGCCACATTTCCATAGGAAAAATCCTGGGAGGATACCCAATAATGTGCTGACTTTTAATGTTATTGGTTTTTCAACTCGTAGTTGCCAGATAATTAACGACAGATAGTAACCTCAGGATCTAGCTGGATTGTGCCAAGATGAGAGCTAATATATTCTCAAGGCCATTTTCTATTTGCAAACATCACATTGCTTGTTTCATATCCAAATAGTTAAACATTGTGATAGATAAACAGAAACCTATAAATAATGAATGAATGGATTCTGATATATGTGACCGTCTTTGGTACTGCTTTTGGCTGCCATACTGTACATTTCTGTACGTTTACAGGCATGTATTCTTCTTGCATTCTTAGTACACACAGGGCTCTGCGTTCCTATATTTTATCAATATTCTCATTTATAGAAAATGCCTAAAATGTAGTGTACATGAGGAAACATGCTCACTTGCTCAAAATCTAGTTATATGAAAATAGAGAGACAAAATGAAAATGGTCTTCTTGGAGGAAGGGGAAAAACTTCATTATTGCTGAATGAGAGGAAGCCAAAGGAAGTGAAACAGTTGCAACAACACCCATACAATACAATAATTAATCTACCAATAAGAAATGAATTGAATAAATCAAGACTACTAGGATGATTTTTTTAAACAACTTATTGAATTACCAGAGGCCGTTATTCATGTGCCTTCTCCATGAGAGGTCCGGAGAGTGCCTACATGAGAAGAGGCCTTTTCTGCAGTGGCTCCCCATTTGTGGAATGCTCTCCCCAGGGAGGTGCAGCTGGCACCTTCATCACACACCTTTAGGCACCAGGAAAAAATGTTTGCCTTCAACCAGCCATTGGGCTGATTAACTCCTATAGGGGGTGGGGTGGGGTGGGGAGGAAGGTTATTGGTGTGTGTGTTCCTGCTTTTATTGTATATTTTGTGTTTTTATCTGAGATCTATGGATGAAAGGCAGTATACAAATTTAATAAAATAAATGAATGAATAAAATAAAGGAGGACAAAGATGCCTGCTGAATATGTTAAAGGGTTCCATGTGAGAACAGACGATAGCTTTCTCAAAAAAGGTGGAGTTTTGGAAAGTAGAGTAGTATCTGATGAATGTGGAGACTGAAAAGAAGAATGCAGAGAAAGCAACGAAGATACGTAAAAAAGAGGCAAGGCTGTGGGACAATAGAGGAATCCAGTTGAGGCAGGAACCTTTTTCATAGGCTTCTATTCCCATCTGAGCAACCTTCTAGGAGACACATGCCAATGGTGGGCACGGTCAGAGGCCAAAGTAGACACAACTTTTACCCCCCTTTTTTACAGTTGTCTAGTTTCTACATACACTCAGACACCCCTCTCTGTCCAGGTAATCAAGAAGTATTATCAGAGTTCAAGGGCACATTCCCAGCAAAATCCCTCAAGGAGAATATGAAGCAGGGCTGGGGAAGGGTGTGATCTGAGGAGAGGGCTGTGTGGCCTGAGGGCTGTGTGGCCAGGGGAGAGCTCTAGAGGGCCCAAGGTTCCCCAGCCCTGATATGTAACACAATTACATATTATATATATAAATATTAATCAATAAATATTATGTATCTATACAGTGGTACCTCGGGTTAAGAACTTAATTCGTTCTGGAGGTCTGTTCTTAACCTGAAACTGTTCTCAACATGAGGTACCACTTTAGGTAATGGGGCCACGATTTCTGTTCTCATCCTGAAGCAAAGTTCTTAATCCGAGGTACTAGTTCTGGGTTAGTGGAGTCTGTAACTTGAAGCGTATGTAACCTGAAGTGTCTGTAACCCGAGGTACCACTGTAACTGTAAAGTGCAAAGCAAGAAACTCAGCATGCAAAAAAATTGAAAAGAGGGATAAATAGATTTAAGCTCAGAATCAGGAAGGCTAGCTGGCAAAACGCTATAATAATCAGTGGAATAAAATGGGACTACATTTTGATAAAATAAGTAGATAAAAATGATGAATTTTATAAATATTATAGACAGAGGATCAACAGCCTTTGAGCTAGAATAGTAATGTGAGCTGAGACAGAGGAAAGAAGAATGAAGGATATTGCCAGAGCTCCTCTCTTGCTGTGAAAATGCTTCCATCTGAAGGAGGAAGGTGAAAGTGGTTTGGGGGACAATACAATAAATGCTCCTTTCTGCATACTGAATTTGAGATAATGATAAATCATTCAAGCAGAAATGGCTGTAAGACAGTTGGAAATATTAGTAAGAACAGCGGAAGACGCGGAAGGAAGAGAAAGATGGAGCTGGGTATCATCAGTGCCACAATGATATTGCAGGCCAAAAGAGGAAATTGGATTGCCAAGGGGAAGTGTGTAAAGAAAGCAGCAAAGACGTGAACCTTGAGGGAACTGAGAAGAACGACATTAAAGGAAACTTTAAAGAATGATTTGTGAGAGAGGAGTGAAACCAAGAAAGGACAGAATCACTAACACACACACCCTGCCCAAATGAAAAAAACAGACGCAGCAGACAACTATGGCTACAAGACAGTGTGAGATGATTTCCGTTAACCACATTGATTGGCATTCTCCTCAGCATTTTATCTTTCTACTTGATTCTTTTGTTTTAGTTGTCTGGTTCCATACACACATTCTTTTTTTGCGCATCTAAGCCACTTTCACCTTCTCTCTCCCTCCCTCCCTTAAATGGCGACATCCCTCTTCTCAGCAACTGGAGCCATTATCTGATCCTTTCTTTCTCTTTTCAAGCTTCTGTTACTGCTCTTGCTAAAGTCTGTCAGTTCTCCGCCTCTACTATTTCTACAACTCTTAAAGGTGCAGATCCCTGTCAGAAAAAAAATATGGTGGCAGATATAGTGTCATGGAAGGAAGGAACAGCTAAAGAAACTTTTAATGGTTACATCACAGCTGTCAAAATCTTTCCCCCATTTGCAAAGACCCCCCTCCCCCAAAGTTGGCTTTTCATTGTCTGCATTCAACTTTTTAAGGCTTTGGCATTTTAGTGTAAACGTACATTAACTGTGAATTCAGGCTGTGTGATTTCAATTGTAGCCTGCTTCAGGCCCTAAGGATTGAAACTCATCCCAGAACACAAATATTCATTTGGGAAATTCCTATCAGATCTTATTTAGCTGTGGTCATCAGCCTGTTAATTGAAACACACAGCTCCTACCTGACGCCTTGCTTTTGAATGTAAAGTCATTATCTGCATAGTACAATTAAGGACAGAGCAGTTTCTGACCCATTCTTTGCCTTAGCAAAAAAAGAAGTAATGACATCTTGATACTATGCACTACCCAAAGCTAAATTTCTTGCTTTTCTGAGAATCTAATTTAAAGCTAATGATCCTTTTTATTTTGTATGATCTCTTTGAGAAAAGATACAAACACAAAAGGATTCTAGACCCAGCTTTTGCTTTAATAATATAATCTCAGAAATGTAGATTGCAATAAATTCTAGTGATCTACATTATGCCCCATATTCTTTGATGTGTCATTTAGAGTCTTCAGCTAGCAGATCCTCTAACTTTATTAAAATGATTTTCTTCCTCATTTTAAAATTAAATCTAGGTTTCTTGTGAATAGTGGTCTTTCTGAGAGATACACTGACAATTTTTCAGCTTTCAGTGTTTGCCAACCAGTCCTAGTCACTTGAACAAAATATCAAATCTAAGCAGTTGGCCAGATAAAACATCTCCTCTGGCTTGACATCCTGCATATTTCATCCATCATTTTGCTTTGCTATAACAAGATAAATAATATGGTATGCTAAATGTGTGAGCACAAGATGAAACCAGTGTAAATCAGACCCACAACAGGGAGATTTGTGGGATGAAAATCTATTAATTTGTGGAGTGATTTGTAGATTACTTTTTCTAACAAGACTTATTTAGACCCTCCATTCTCAACCTGATGCCCTTCAGATATTTTGAACCACAAATCACATCATCCCTGACCACTGAAAAGCACTAGGGTGGGAAAGGCCAATGTCGACTTTGACCTGGTTTTAAATGTGCATGGTTTATACCAGGAGTGGACAACACAAATAACTTTGAAGGACACATTTATATTTCTGCTAAATCAAAATGAATGCATTGCTGAACAACATGGGGCAAATTGTTTGACATTTAACTTACTCATTCACTATTCTTTTTAACCCTTTCACTACTGATGCTTCTGTCACTTTCTCCCTCTCGCCCTTTTCCCTCTCGCAACCATCTCATTACAAGCTATGATGGTCCTGTTTTTCTCCATTCCACTATTTATAAATCCCCATCTTTCAGTCTCTTCCTTTGGTCTCTGCTTTTTTTCCTTTCCACCTGAGCCTTACTATCCCTTGTAGCAGCTGTACACAAAGCTTTCATTCTTCGAGCATTTTACACCAGCAAATGAGTTGTAGATGAAACTGGGTTGTGCTACCATAGTCTGGAAAAAGTGGTGCAAAGTGGCTAGCTGGATATCTCTGCCAGTCTGCTTTTGATGAGCTTGGGTGGGCCATAGACAATGGTATTTGAAGTTCCCTGGTGTGGGTGGGTAGGTAGGGATAAGGCCACAACTTAACCACAGTCTGAGGACCTGTATTCACCCATAAACTCAATTCTATCTTTAAAACCACTATTAAGTACAAACCTGGTAGCTTACAGTTGAATATGATCTGAAAAAAGTAGTGTTTAGTGTTTATCTTCCAGTTTCCTTATTGAAAGTGGCAGGATGTGTTCTGCACATATCAGTACTATGTCTGAACCACTAACTTTATATACTCAAGGTACAGAAGTGCACCAGACAGGCCATTGCTTCTGTTGGATCTGACTTCTGCTTCTCCTGCCTCTGGACAGTCTGTTGCCCAGGGTTGACCTCAGGCAGAGACAATCAGAGTGACCACGTGAGGCCTCATTGTTTCACGGGTCATGGAGGCTTGTGCCAAGCGAGGAACAGATTGGGACTCAGCCCTAAAGGGCAAAATGTTGCAAAAATAGCATTAAAATACTGTTGACCAAAGATTGACATTTGATATTATTGGTTATGTCCAAGCTCTAAGGACTTACAACTAAGGAGAAGGTGCAAGTGAGCACAGTGGATTCTTAAGCTCGAAACAGAAATTGCTAATGGGGGACACAATCCAGCTTTCAAACACTTTCAATTCCTGTTCATTTCAATGGAAGAGTTGAAGTCAATAGGAAATGTGCTTATCTTTAGTTGGACTGGGTCCCTTGATTTGTGCATATGCTAACTGTGATGCGCTGCAGCTAAAATCCCGATTTAGAAAATTTGTTTGCTGGTTCCATGGAAATGGATTTCTAGCACAAGATGTACAGTGCATCAAAGAATGACCTTCTCCTTTCTTTTACTTTCCTAGCTGTAGTTATCTGTTCAAGTATGCATATTCTAAATGAGGTGGTTTGGCTTATAATAACAAATAGATCTTCCTTTTTCTTTTTCTGCTTGCAGAGATAATTCTATTGTAGCTCTGATAAAGCTCAAGTATGCTAATGTTCAGTCAACCAGTTGTCTATTTATTTCTGTTTATGCCCGCTGCTCCATTAGTGACTTTTCCCTCCTTGTTTTCCTTGAGGATGCTAAATGGTTGAAACATTTCCTAAAAATTAGTTGATTAGCTTGTTAGGGGCACATTTCCAAGACTAGTTCCTTTCACAGCAAAAGAGAAGATGAAGGTAATTTTGTTTGCAAGGAATGTATGATTGGGAGCTGACTGTTGAAAGATACGCTGTGTCAATGTAATGAGGGAGTGTAATATCTTAGTTTGCATCAATATGGAAATAACAGTGCAGTTTGACAGACCTGATGCTAAAGGCAGTGCCAGAACGCTCATTATGCATTCAGCCTCTGATTATGAAAAATAGCGTGTTTTCTTTTAAAGAGGAATACACATTATCAATCAAACTGCACCAATTATTTCCAAAAGGGATCACAGCTAAACAGGCATGGGGGCTCTTCAAGTAAAACTGCACCTGAAAAAAGGCACATTTCAATGTACATGATAGTTTAATTTCATGACAGTTGAATTAATTAGGCATTTTAAACCTCCCATTCTGATTGGCCACTATACACAGCAGTCCCCATTAACAGGATACCAAGAGATGGCTCTCTTTTTTATTTCTTTGCTGAAACACATCACAGTGACATGAAACAGGTCATGATCAGGGAGAAGAGATTTTAGCATTTAGAAAACCTTAAAATTCTCCAGTCAGAAGGCTTAAATTCTGTAACTGCATGTGGAATCCCATACCCGCACCAGCCTACTGAAAAGTAACATTTTGGATTTTTGCACAATTGATAAATTTTGGGAGCAAAGACTAAGTACAGAAGCAAAGATTCATGGGTCACTGGAAATATTGTGTGTGTTTGTGTGCGTGCGTGCAGTCTCTGATACATGTGTTTGCATACATTTTCATTCATTTGTTCTGGCCACATGATGAAGTTCCATGTGTACACTTAGCCTGTTTTGGTACTCCTTGATGCCTTTATGTTCTTATGCACATACAGTGGGACCTTCTATTTTCCAAAGTTATGGGTTGTGAGTACTGGAGCCTGAGCCTTGTTCATGCATAGGCTCCAGGAAAATGTGAACCTTCATGCTTGCAGGTCAGGGAAATACTAGTGGGTATGGTTGGTCCATGTGTTCACATGCATACAAACCTTTCTGTGTTTATGCACACACATACATTGCACACGTACACAAAAGTATTGTGGAGCAAAAATGGGGGGAAGCAATAGCAGCTCCTCCAGTTTGCCAGTGTAGAAAGGCACTTGGTTTATTTCATTTACCCTCACTCTTTCCCCAAGCACAATATTGCTATCCATCAGAAGAAGTCATTTTAGGCAGGACACGATTCCAGACAATGGGGAAATCTCACATTCCATAGGTTTCTGGGGAAATAACCCACCATATACACAAACTTCCCATTTTCAATCTCAGATCCTTAGCTCAATCAAGCAGTTCCTTTAGCATTTCTTTTACTTGTCCCATAGTGTGTTCACACTTGGACAATATTTGTGGTGGTTTTCCAAAATGCACAGGGTGTGCACACAGCCCTTTCCATGCTTTTGTGTGTCTAGGTGCCATTTCTAAGAACCCCTAACTGCTAAGCCTCCCCTTCTAACTCAAGGCAACAGACACAGTGGGTTGACTCTTTAGTCTCTATTGCTATTAGGCTACAGTTTTGAACTTGCTTGCAAGCTATTATGATTCGTTCATTGGGTTTGGTGGGAGTGGAATGAGAGTGGGAAGGAACTTTAGAAGTCAGGCACAGGCAAGCTCAATTTTAACAGGGTGTGTGTGACACTTTTGAAACCTTTGTTTTAAACCTCTCTCTTTCCCCTTCCTGAATATGTGGCCTCTGCCAATTTAACACTTCACTTAAATCATTAAATTGGCCAGAAGCTGATGCGAGCTTCCTCAGCAATTTACATTGCTTGAGGCTGTAACCATGGAACCCCTTTTAATAGATGAAGCTACATACCTTGAGTATATATATGTGTTTTTATATAGTATTAGACATCATTAGCTCCTTAAGATATATATGGGGGGGGGTAAATATGGGACTCCACAGGGGAAAAGCACCACTGAGTTCCTCCTCAGATATGGGTGGGAATGATGCATACTCCACATTGTGCATGAATTTATATACATTTTGCTTGAGATAATGACTATTTATTGCATTTATATCCCACCATTCCTCCCAAGAGGAAACTCGTGGGTTTTTTTTGCCAACATTTATAGAAAATTATAGCCAGAGAGATAGCTAGCTATAGCTAGAACCTCCACCAACAGATGGTGCTATAAGCATTTCTAGCTGCTGAATTTCCAGTTCTGTGGTGCAATGTTATTCTTCCTTGGATCTGAGATGTTGGCCCCCCATAAAACTGTTTGGAATTGTGCTGGTTGACTTCGCAGTGACTTGAAGCTCCCTCAGCGCTATCAGGGTTCCCAGACATGGGGAGGATCTTGAGCATATTCAGCCAAATGCCCTTCAGACCTTCCTGTACAACAGAGGAAGGCTGGGTGGGAATGGAGCTGGCATATGCAGGAATGTATGTGTGGTCTCACTGTTCCCTACACAGGTCCAGGAAGTAACACCTGGCCAAGCCACCTGTCTGCTTGTCTTTATCTTCGATTTCATAGAGTAAGATCAAGTGGAAAACTACCTGCAAAAAGTGATACTTTCTGTATTAAGAATTTTATTTGTTCTCAGTGTTTTAGTACGTGCTTAAATCATCACCAGTGGTTGAAGCAATGATTCTTCAACATCAACTTCGTTGTACTGGTCATGTTGTGAGGGTGCCTGACGATCGTCTTCCAAAGCAACTACTCTATTCTGAACTTAAAAATGGAAAGCGTATTGCTGGTGGTCAACAAAAGAGTTTTAAAGACTGTCTCAAGGCAAATCTAAAAAAATGTAATATAAACACCAACAACTGGGAAACACTGGACTGCGAGGGCTCCAGTTGGAGAACAGCCTTTACCAAAGGTGTCATGGACTTTGAAGACACTCAAACTCAGAATGAAAGGGAGAAACGTGCTTGGAGGAAGGCACGCTTGGCAAAACCACACTGTGATCAACTCCTGCACGGGAACCAATGTCCCCACTGTGGGAGGATGTGTGGATCCAGAATTGGCCTCCACAATCCCTTACGGACTCATTGTTAAAACCGTGCTTATGGGAGACAAACTTACTTGGCTACAAGTGATCGTCAAAGAAGAAGAAGAGAAGAAGAGTTTGGATTTGATATCCCGCTTTATCACTACCCAAAGGAGTCTCAAAGCAGCTAACATTCTCCTTTCCCTTCCTCCCCCACAACAAACACTCTGTGAGGTGAGTGGGGCTGAGAGACTTCAGAGAAGTGTGACTAGCCCAAGCAGCTGCATGTGGAGGAGCGGAGATGCGAACCCGGTTCCCCAGATTACGAATCTACCGCTCTTAACCACTACACCACACTGGCTCTCTGAGAAGCAGAAGAAGCAGCAGAAGCAGCAGAAGCAGCAGAAGCAGCAGAAGAAGAAGAAGAAGAAGAAGAAGAAGAAGAAGAAGAAGAAGAAGAAATCATTCAACTCTTTTTGTTTCTATTTCTTTCTTTGGCCAGGCAAAATTACATCCATTGGTGCAAATTCTAATTACTTTTCTAAAATTTATTTTATGGGCACACGGTTGATTTCTATAGGAAACAGCAGAGTGTTGGGATTTATCATCACTTCACACTTAGCTGAGTGCCTTGACTTCTACTTTTAACAACCTGCCCAAGGCATGACAGTATCCTAACACAACACATACCTTGATTTCCTATCTTGCCTATATTCTCAGCTGAGCCAAAGGTGTTATGTTCATCACTGACCTAGAGTCATGTTAAAAAGAAAAGGAGGGAAAGAGAGAGAGAGATAAGATAAAGAAGCTGTTTATCGCTGCCTGCTTTATTTTCAGTGAGCACATTCAAAATGCAGAATCAAGCTGGCAGACCTCTTGATAAAATAGACACCCAAATTGCCTGTTACATGTGAAAGGAAAAGGAGAAGAGAGCAAAACCACTACGTAAACGCACACAATGAATGTAGGAATTTATCTGCAGTAAACAACATGAATAGGGGCCAGAAATACCGCTAAGATCTTTTCTTGTTTGAATGGTTTGGCTTTCTATTATGCTTTATGCTACAGGGGTTTGTCGAGACTACAGGCTGCACACTAAAAAAGCCTATGAATATGCCAATAGCATTTATGTTTAATATCTTGCAGGGAAAATCATTGCTAATTTTAGGTTTTTAAGTATAGTGCAGAAAATAACATGAATTAGGAACTTTGCAGTCCCCCCCTCCATTTTATCCATCTGTCCCTTAAGAGAGGTCTAAACGAAAGCTCTGGTTTTGTAAATATGAAAAAGTCAGTTGATCATGTAGGGTTTCCGTCTGCTTTTGTATTCCGAGGTCTCTAATGTCAAGTTGTCTGTAATTTGTACTGAACCAGAAGCAAAATGCTGCCTGCTGTCACTCGAGTGTCAATGGATTCCCTGCAAAACGGAATCTTGGTGACATTTACACATCCTAAGGACCTGTCTCAGCTTTTGCATTCCACTGAGATGATGCAGGAATAACTGTTTTTGCCAAGCTTCAAATCAAAGCTCTACTGGCATTTTGCATCTTCAGTGAAGAACAAAAATGATAACTTGCATTGTAACTGACCTCCTGATTTTTGGAGAACAGCACCGCGCTGTAGATAAGCTTGAGAGAATGCACAGTCAATTTCCAGGTGCTATAAAACTAACAAAAAATAAATGTGTTTGATGATGAATTCATTTTGGGAGATTTGCCAGTGGGTACCTTACACTTGTTTCACACTAAATACCGGTAATCTTTTTATCAACAAGGGTGTTTGTGTATGTTTGTGTGTGTGTGTGTGTGTGTGTGTGTGTGTGTGTAAACACATATGCACACCTTTCTGTTCCTTTCCTAGGAATCATAATAAAATTACTACAGAACTTGAGTGCAGTGCTTCATTCACTCCATGACAACGAGCCTCCTTGTTTTCAGGCACATTTGCATATCTTGTGGGAAACAATGCCACAAAATAAACAAAAGGTTCAGTAAATACCCTTTTAGGATATGGTTAGCATAATAATGGATGTTGCTCATGCCGCATTGTTGTGATATTGAATGATTCCTCTTATCGCCCCCCATTATTATAGACACACCTGTTTAAACTAAAGTGTTCCCCTTCAGGGGCCCATATCCATCCCTGTCCATCCAGTGAAGTTGCAGTCATTTGCAGTACTTATGTGTTGCAATAGTTTCTATGACAACAGGTGATGATGGTAAAAGTAAAGAATTGTGTCTTGATTTTTATGGGCAGAGAGATAAAAGGAATGGATTGCTGTAGGAAAGCTTTCCCTTTCAAGCTATTCATATTTAACAAATGATGGCAGCCATATAAAAAGCAAATAATGTCAATTATTATTTACCCTGGACGCTTTTATATTGCTCAGGTTCTGATTTGCCTGAAAATGTGTCTCCACTGGGAGGCAGAGTCACCAGTAGATATTCTGACCAGAAGTGTCTAGCTCCACCCTGGATAGCATTTCACTGTTTTCCTCTTCCTTAGCTTTGCCCTCTCTACTTGGCTGTTCCTTCCCCCATCCCACCCTGTACTTGGTTTTGTCTATGTTTCTCCATTCCTATTGTACCATCATTTGTCAGATCTTGATTGTTCTATTACTTTTGGGGGGAAGTGGGGGGTCCACAAGAAAAATATTCAGACTCCACAGTTGGGCAATACCTTTACTGAGACTAGTCAAAATGCCACTGAAATGTGTCAAGCTTTTGAGCTCTCCAGAATACTTTATCAGGAAGGGTGTTAAACAAACATGTTACATCCCTCTCACCCCCTGCTTTGTGCAACACCTTGCTTGCTGGCTTATGGAGAACTCAAAAGCTTGCCACACATTTCCTTCTACTGTTTTGGTTGGAATCACCTAACTATGGAGTTCTTAAAAGTCTCTTCACCTTTCATATCTATTTTATCTTTTCCCTCTTTGTATTCTAATCCTCTTAACTCTGTTGATTCACACTTGTTAAACCCTAGTTTACTTCCATTGTACACCTCTGCCTTATCTTTTGCTGCACATTTTCTTTGGAAAATATGGCCTCTTCTTTACATCCACACCTCAACTTACCTGTAAATGTTTAAGCTATACACAATAACACCTCCTGAGCCTTTGACCTCCAACCCCTGCCTCATCCTCTCCTTACTCTTCTGTTTTTCTTGTATTTTTGCTAGTAGTTAAAAAAAAAAGATTTCTACAAAAAGGCTGGCAGGTTTCATGGTGGGATTTTTAAAAAACAAACAAACACTCAATTGCTTCCACAGTGCCTATCTTCTCAGGTGCTTTATAATTTATAAATACTATCATATGATTATATTAAATGCTATCTTAAAGACCAGAGTACTACAAACATTTGTCATTGTACTTCTACATTCATTGTTCTCTAAGAGTTGAGCCCAGCCCAATTTATCTGTGAGGGATAAGCATACATTTACCCTGAGCTATTGATTCCTTTCCCTTGAGTCTTAGCTTTGAAGGTAATATACTCCATTCAGCAAGTCTGGGCTTGCAAAGACACATTTTGAAGAGTTGTAAATTAACACAATTACAAGACTGTCAAGGGGGACTTAGCCAATTTATACCAGATGAGAATCAGGCCTTTAAATATATAGACAATATTGTGATAATATATTTTTTTCCTGAAGGCTCCTGCATATTTAATCCAACAGTACTATGATGTTATCACCAGCAGCAGACTTAATTTATGCATCTTCTGGTACCTTGAAAATGTTTCATAACCTTGACAATCCCTTGAAAACAAATAATCTCAGGTAGCCTTCACACTACCAATAAAACTTTACAGTGTAGCCATGCCAATTAAGAGTGAATATTTCATGTATTGTAAGGATTTGTTTTGGGTTTTGTTTTGTTTTTTGGTGTGTTTTTTTGAGGGACTGCCTGTCTTTTTAATAAGGTTTGTTTTTATTGAAGTAAAAACCTGCCCTTTCCAATAAGCGAGCTAGTCTATCAGAGTTGACATTTAATAGAAAACAAAGTACGAGCCTGAGAAGGTTACCCAAACTGGCACATGTTTTAGCACAGATTATCCGGTAACAAAATTGGACATGTCTAGTTTAACTTTCATGACAATTTTTCTGTCAGGGCGTTTTGTGCAGATTGTCAGTAGAGTAAGAAAGCACAGTAACACATTTAGCATAAAGAGGGAAGGGATGCTCTCTTCCCTTCTTTATTTGATAGCTAATGTATGCCACACACTAGGTTCACAGGATAAATTAATAAACAATGGATCTAGTTTGTTCTAATTTGTATTCTATGCATGTCCAGCACAGTCAATTTATGTTTCGGGTGGGGTGTGTGAAAGCAGAATATCTACAGGGAAAACCCGAAATAAATAAGTTAGGTTTTAATACTTATCACATATTTCTTCAGGTTTCGCTTTATAAGGTGTTGAATACAATTTTCAAGGAGCTCTGAAACCGCTAGTTAAGTATCCCCAGAACTGCTTGTAATATATATGAAGTAAATTTTTAAAAAATACATAAATAGCATGGCATTGAAAGTATGGATCACTAGAATGCTGTGTGCTGGCAATAAATTACTTCTTAAACATACACTACTGTATCTTTTGACTTGCTCCCAAAGACTTGCTCACAAGTGGGTTTAGGTGTAGCAAAGGTTAGACGAGACACCAAAAAATATTCTAGGTTGACTCAAAAGAAGGACAGCATGTATCTAGATCACAGTTGGCACCAGTCTGACCGATAGCCCCATATCACTAATACTGTACTCTCCTGCCAGTATCCTCCTCCTCGTGGTTTGTAGCAGTGCCATCATCCTCCGCCCCCATCAACTCCATTCTTCTGTCTCTTCTAGAAGTCCTTTCCCTGACTCTGTTCTTTAGGCAACACACAGGAAACTTGTTGGAAGGGAAACAGCAGGGATTATTCCGTTTGTAATTTAAGGGTTAATTCTGATATCAGCAAGTCAGCTAACCAAGGGCTGGCTGGGTGAAGGCTTAACAAGCAGGCAGAGTGACAAAGATGCAGACGCTGTGTAGCTCTGATGGAGTTTTCCTCTGTATGTTTGACTGAACATCTCCCTGCTATGTATGAGGCCTGCAGTAGGAAAGACAAAAACTCTCTGTTTGTTTCTCCTCAAACTAAACATAGTTTTGTTCCGTTTACCTCATTAAAATGCTATCAGGAATTCTCTCCTCTCTGAACTACGGTATGTCTGTGTTCTGAAAGTGACTTTGCTAACAAGATACGTCAGGAATAACTTTCTGACAGCAAGAGCTGTTTGACAGTGGAACAGGCTCCAACAAGAGGTGGTGGACTCTTCTTCCTTAGAGGTTTTTAAGGAGAGGTTGGGTGGCCACCTGTCACATATGATCTAATAGAGATTCCTGCATTGCAGGGGGTTGGACTACATGACCCTTGGGGGTCCCTTCCAATTCTACGATTCCACACCTTCACAAAGTCCTTTATTACTACCAGACATGAGAAGAAACTCGTGTGGGGATCTACATGGAACGTTTCCTCAGCTCTAAATCTTATGCTTACACACAGAGAGAGAAAGAGAGAGAGAGAGAGAGAGAGAGAGAGAGATACCCTGACCAAACCTCCAGAAGTTAAGAGAAACTATAACCTGCAGGCTTACTGAAAGCTATAAACCGATACACACACACACACACACACACACACACACACACACACACACACTTATTTGCCAGGGTTGTGGATGTAGATATCCCTGATAGAGATCACAAGTTTTGGCTGAATCTGGAGGTAAAGTCCAGTAGTTTGGGGTCATGTCCAAGCAAAATGACATTTCATCTAAGTTTTTAAAACATGTGAGGTTGAAAGGTTTGACACAGCTTCTCGCTTTTCTGGCAACTGGCCTCAAAACAAAATACAAGCTAGTCTTACTTTTAATTTTTGTTTTCTTTTTAATTGGTCGCCCTGCTTTACAGAGGAGCAGGAACATGAAATGATCCAGTATCGCCTAAATCCTGAAGAAACATGCTCTTTAGTAAAGCAGTCTATGACTACAGCCTCACACTTCATAGTGAACAATAGGGTCATTGCTAACAAATACTGGTGGTTGGTGGCTACTCTAAGCTTCAGAAATGTGTGTCCCTCACAACCCCGTGATATCTGAATGGCACAGGTCAGAGACAGAAAGTAAGAGACTGAATTTTTGAGCTGGTTGGCAAGAAACTGCATTGGAGAGCTGCAAGGATGAGCTGTTGCTCTTAAGCACTTTCTGAACATGCTCCCACTTTGCATCTGTTCAGCCAGGCTGTAAATAAACAGTGAAAAGACACAATAAGTCAAGCACTCATTCATAAGAAGATAGTTCCCCTGCTTGGGGAAGTGGGGACTCTAACACAATATGGACCAGAATTAGATCCAGCTCATTATTTCCTTCTGGAATCTCTTTGTACCAAAAGCTGCTTGCAATAATAATAATAATAATAATAATAATAATAATAATAATAAGAAGAAGAAGAAGAAGAAGAAGAAGAAGAAGAAGTAGTTTATTACTTTCTACAAAAAAATGCCTCTGAGCAACTCACAAATATATATAAAATATCAAACAGCTTGTGAATCATTTTAAACACATATGTTCATCCAACAACAAAAATTAAAAAGGACAACAGCAACCATATAAGTATATAGGAAAATTATTAACTCTCCTCCTGGTACAACACCAGTCATTTAAAAAGGCTGTAGAAGCAGCCCACAGAACTCTTGGTTAGCGCATGAAAAGTTTCCAGACAGGTGGGTGGGTGATTGCATCAGCATTTTGTTCCACCAACCATTACAGAATTCTTGCTGAATCATCCACCCCAGGACTTGTCACTCCACTGGGAACTTTTAAAATGTCTTAGAGAGGGTTTGAAAGAGTGGGCAAGCAGTTCCCAGCACTTTACTTTTTATATATAAAAAGGAAGTTTAGAATTGTCTCTCAGCCAACCTCTAATAAAAACTTGAAAAAATATTCCTGCTGGATGAGTGCTAGAGGAAGGACTATTTTAGTTGATACCAGCATCAACTACATCGTAAGTAGGAGGATTGCAACTCTACCTGAAACATATTGCCTTCAGTGAAGGCGGACACACAAGCATTTTCCAGGCAATTAACTGAGGGCTGAAATACAGTGATACCTCGGGTTACAGATGCTTCAGGTTACAGACACTTCAGATTACAGACTCTGCTAATCCAGAAATATTATCTCGGGTTAAGAACTTTGCTTCAGGATGAGAACAGAAACCACGTGGTGGCGGCGGGAGGCCCCATTAGCTAAAGTGGTACCTCAGGTTAAGAACAGTTTCGGGTTAAGAACGGACCCCCAGAACGAATTAAGTTCTTAACCCGAGGTACCACTGTACTGACTCCCAACTACCCAACCGTTTCTTAATGGGGTCCTAATTTTCACTGTACTTGTGGCTATGCCTCCCCACTCTCCTGAGCAGTACTTTAATGTGGGGGTCCAAATTCTGCCTACAGGTCCTACCATTAGGACCATAACCCAGATAAAATAAGTAATGCTTAAACAAACAAATGCAGATAACTAAATAATATGTCGATGAGTGAGTATTTAATATCCCAACACATCTGGGGCTCTGAAGTCCTTCTTAAGAGGAATGCTGCTTACCAGATGTAGTTACGTAGTTATTATATTCATAATGCTCAATTGCTTTAGAATAAAATAGGTAAGAATGGTTTTTAAAAATCCCCAATATGCAAGGTTATGTAGCCCAAAACTACTCAATGGAATCTGACCACTCACGAAGGCGTCAGTTTGTGCAACAAAATATAATATTTGGATAATCTTGTAGATACCCCCAAAATACAGATGTTGCAAATCCTTGTATTAGAGCATTCTTCTACTATGAATCCAGACCGGAGGCTAGTGAAAGCTGTATTTCCTTCCGGCATTTCCTTTCCACCATACTTCTAGATAGCAGTCTTGGCAGATGTGATTCTATTCTGTATAAATCTAATTCAGCACTTAAGAATGTGATCACTTTCCTGGGGCCATCTGCTTACTCTTCTGCTAAACGAACTCCAACCTCTTTGGCAACGTCCATCTATTGTATTCTGTAAATCCTGACATGCATTTGGATTCTCTCCTTCTTTCCCTCCCCCCATCCGACCCAAACACTTTCAATTTTTTAGCCGGTCTGGAAGCTGAACTGCATCCAAGTGGTTCATTATTTATATTAGAAGTTATTTGTGTATCACCGGCCATTACAGGGACATGCTAAATTTGTTGCATGAAGAACTCAGTCACTGTACTCTGTACAGTGTAAGGAAAAGTAAATCTATAACTTTGATGGTATTTATATTAATATTCTTTCTAATATAGATCTTAGGCCCATTCTTGCATTTGATGAAGTGGACTTTAGTCTATGAAACCTTATGCCATAATAAATGTGCGAGTTGAAGGTACTGCAAGACTCTGCATTGTTTTAGCCCATCCAGTCATCTATATGTTTCTTTAGTACATGCAGAGCAATCAGGGATGCCAAGGAAGAAATGTCTAGCCCAATACATCCCTGTCTATACAGGCACTGCTTTGTGGCAGCAATTTACTGCAGGTTCAGTGGCACATTCTCCAAGCACAGGATTAACATGGGTCACTGTTGAGAAGCAACAGTTGTAACCAAAGACATGCAGCTGTCTCTCTGAGGCTGCTGTTGGTGGGAAAACTTGTGAGTGCCATCTCATTGGCACCGAGTGGAACCTTCTTGAACTATTAACAATGTCAGAAGCCCAAGGTCATATGGGAAGCAGCCCATGTAGCACTTCCCCTATGCTGCTGTGGGGAAAAGCCACAAAGGTACTCATTCCATGTGGCCCAGGACTTCTGTCATATTTGTGGCCCAGGAAACAGCTGTGCTGTTGTGGTTCCCATGCAATGAGGGTAGCTTATCCTCCTTCCTAGCTTTTACTCCATTCCTGTAGGTCCTTTATTGGCTAGACTCCTGTTTCCTAGTCAGCTTCCATGGTGTGTCTCATGCTTGAACAGCCTCAGCCTCATCAGGATGCCACCTGCCCCTCCTGTGAATATATCCTTAAAACCCACTATTCCTAGTTCTGGTGTTACGTCTATTACTGCCAGAACTCGAACTTTCTCACTTTTGCTCCCCATTGGGTACCTGCGAACAAACACCTATTTTGTGGTTGTTTTTCATAGCACACATAGAAATGGTGCTTGAGTTATATGCTGCTGGATTCTATGATGGAGAAGACTTAAACGTATCCTGGATTCCTTAAGCATTTGCTTGGATGCAGAAGTGTGGTAAACTCGTACCTCTAGATACCACAGATGACCAGTTTGCTCATGGTTACATGTGCACCATGTTAAATTACTAGGAGATAATATTAGTATCTGTGGTGCCCTGGCATATCTTACATTTCTGTTTTGCTTATCTATTGCAGACTATACATCTCCTTGATGAGCCCTTATTAAATTTATTGATAACAACCCATCTTGAATCTTCAGGGAGGAATTCAACATAATGCTAAGGAGATTGCACCATTTCTTCTTGCCTGATGGAAATATCTTCCCTCTCCTCCCTCCTCCTGCAGTGTTCTGTGGGTTCTCCCATACACACCCAACCACATGGGAGAAGGAAGAGGAGGAAACCCCCCGTTCCACTAGCAGAAGTCATTGTGCAGGCTTCTGCTGGCAGGACCAGTTAATCAAATCTGGCCCACAGTGTTTCTCACCCGAAAACCCAAGCTGGGTGATGTATAAAGAGATCTCAGAATGAGAGCTCTCCTATAGATGTGGCTGAAAATGGCACACTTGATCAATTTCAGTATTAATAAACTTGCCAGAATAAAGAGGAGTAATGAAGCTGTAGCACTGGGCTTCCTAGTTTTGTGTATTAAGTTGGCTTGTATTAAGGGAATGTTTCAGCAATACAGTAATGGGAAGCAAGGGATTTAACTAAGCCTCTGTTCATTTAGATGATCAGTTTCTCTCACTTCATGTAACAGATCCATTCACCTTTCTGCCTGCTCAGTCGCAGTGTACAACGTTCCTTTGAAGAAGCTGCCTTTCCTTATCAACTCCAGTGCCATCCATCATCGGTAGTATTGTGGGCAGAGATCATTTCTCCCAACCTGCACATCCTGTTCTGTGAACAAGTGGCTAAGTAAATAGCTGGGATATAATTAACCCTGATTTCCTGCGGTTTTCTGATAGGGTCCTCACCAACGCAACTCGACACAAAACTCTGTTCAGCTCACAGCACATAGCTTGCTTGTCCTATAATTTCTCATGCCCTCATCAGGACACCTGCACATGTAGCTCCTTCACCCTGGTGCAGACTTCCATTCTACAGTCATCAAGGCAACAGGAATGGCATTTTTTAAAAATACAATCAATACACGTTGAATTTTCAAAGCCTGTCCAGCCCATATACTGACTATATGGCCTTGGGCAAGTCAATGTATGTCAAGAGTTAGCTCCCACCTGTCAAACTGAAAATAAGACTCAGCTCCTTCACAGGGCTGTGCAGTGGATGACAATTATTATAAAGAATTCTACACATTTCAAACCAAGGATGGTAAAAAATAAATCACAGTGATTAAGTAGAAATAATATGTGACTTTAATATCAAAGCAGCACCAGTGAATTCAGCAGGCAAGTTTGATCATCTTTTGTTAACTTGAATGCTTTCTAATAGCCAGGGATAAGAAGGTACTTCCTTAATGCAGGAGTGTGAATCTGTGGTCTTCCAGATGTTGCTGGACTAGAAATCCTATCATCCCTGAGCATTGGCTATGCAGGCTTAAGAACTGAAGAACATCTGGAACGCCACAGGTTAACCACCCCTGCCTGGTTGGGAGCGACTCTCAGGCAGTTTACCAGCAGGATGGGGTTTGAGACCAACAGGGACGTCTTTACCATTGGGTGTAGTGGCGCGGTGAGCCAGGGCACCAAGCAGTGGAGGGCGCCAGGCGGAGAGTCTGGGGAGAGTCCAGGGAGGGGAGAGCGGGGAGGTAAGCGAGGCGGAGCGGGGGCTTGGTGCCTGCACGCCTCCAGTGCCCATCGGAGGCGGGAAGGCTCCTGATGCTTTCCTGCAGTCCAGAGCTCTCTCTGCTGGCTCTGCGACACACCACCTCCTTGGCTGCATGGTGTGTGCTTGCATCCCAAGCTCTGCACATAATAAACATGACTCTACCACTGTTCCCCCCCGTCCACTCTACCTCGAAAGGTCAACAACTTTGCCCCCCCCAAAGGTGTCTACTCTGGGAAACTGGGGGGTAGGGTGGGCACCGGAGGGCACCACAGTGCCGGATATGCTTAAGATGGCCATGGAGACCAATGCTGGGGCAGGACAGAGAAAGGCAGTTTTAATCCGAGAGACAGGCAGAAAGGACTAGGAGTTGCTTTATAGGAGTGACACACTTGGCATGCAACTGCTTTTTGGAGGAAGCTGATGTAGGATTTTAAAATATTTATTATAATTGTGACTATTATGTATATACTGCTCTTCCTTGGGGCTCCCAGTAATCTCCCACACAAGGGACTGATCAGGTCTACACCTGCTCTGCTTCCGCAAGGAAACAGCAGCAGATGTTCCTCACCATTCACTGACAATCTATGTTAATGCAACACATTTTGATATAGGTAAGTGGTAGCATCTTCTTACTAACCTTCCAGAACTGTTTTGAACATAAAGAACTTAAAGACCAAGATGGGTGGCTGCCACTTATTCAGAGGCCAATTTAGATGGGGAGGCATGGGCACAGGGAAGATTGGGCTCCCCACTCGTGCCTACTTAAGCCATATTCCCCTCCCCACTTTACAAGAAATTGCTGGGACTTTATTTGGTTCATCTGGCCATCATATCTAAGCTGTGCGCCCATATTGCATGCCTATATATAAAAATGTATTATGCATTGCATAGCCATAGACCTCCAGGTATAGGGCAGTATAATAATAATAATAATAATAATAATAATAATAATAATAATAATAATAAATTCCTATAGAGTGTTTACATTTACAGGAAAGAAAGGTGTATGTACTCATGAGAATAGATTTGCGGGACAAGCAAGGTTCTTTTAGCTATTTTTGGTTTGTTTCCCACAGAACAGATAGAAATTTAAAGACGACATTCTGTTGACCATAGGAACAAGCCCATGCAATCACTTGGGCCTTAAAATTAGCACAAAAGTCACAGTACAATCCTATGCATACGTACTTGGAAAGGATTTCTATTGGGACTTATTCACACATAAGTGTGTATAGGATCGCAGCCTAAATTACTGACAGTATTTCACTATCAATCATTTAAGCAGTTCAAGTAAGCCCTGTTGGACTTGTGGTATTGTTATAAAAACCAATATCTGGTTCAAATGTTAGGGCATGGACAAGCAAGATAAGAGGGAAATTAACACCTGATGGTGTTTTAATGCAGAGAGAGGTACTTCTAAGCTTACATCAAAAAGGAAATATGTAATAATATTTCTATTCAACAGGCACATGACCCGTATCAAGCTCCCTACATTTCCTTCCTCCCTTTCTTGCTTAAAACAACTAACGACAGATAAAAAACAAAGTCTGTTGTTGTTTATATCTTGGAAAGGTTTAAAATAAAAGCTGAAAAGAAGCTAGCAAATACTATAGCTCTGCATACATAAGTTCAAAATTAGGAAACTGGCATGATGAGGAAATTATGAAGTTCCTCTGGCAATGAAGGTGACAAAATATCTATCTGCCTGCCTACAACCTGTGATTTGTTTCATGGGAGTTTGTTTGTTTTTTAAGGAAAAGAAATGGGTTGTAAACAGCACTGACATTCTGCTTGTGCTGAGGAACGTTCACATCCTTGCCTCTTTGCCGCAGCCGTACCCCACACCTCACACATGCACAAAACCTGCTCCAGAGGGCACAAAACCTGCTCCAGAGGGGTGGGGCATCCTCTGGAGTAGATTTGGGGGGGGGGAGAGAGAGCAGATCTGGAGGGTGGGATGCAAGAAGAGGCATTTCATTATAATCCAACACTACTGGAACAAATAAAGGGGTGGGCTGTGCTTAACTCTTTCCCTACTTGTAACTTCTCCATTACTCCTCCCTATGCGGTTCAAAATGCATGTTTGCAAGGAATATTGTTGCATGGAACCCCAGTCTCCAAGTAGTGTGAGATTCCAGGTTGCAGGTGTTTACCCAGGGCAAGAAGAGAAAGGCAAAGGAATTGGCTGGTGTCTTCAAACATTGGCAGCTGATGCTTCTTTCTCCCTGGTGAGGGGGAGGATGGGGACTTTCAGCAATCCTCCTGCACACTTGTGGAAGCCTGTGCAATGTGTATAAGAAAGGAATGTCTTTCTGGTCCTTCTGGAAGGTATCAGCCACAAATTCTGATCTATGGCTGTTCTCAGCATCCACATTCACCTTATAATTATATGATCATAAAAATCTATATGATCATATCTTTTTTAAAAAGCCTGGCTTAAGGTATTTCGTTCTCCAGGCATGTATAATACAAAATAAATTATAGGTTGCAATTTGCTTGCCTTACATGTAAGGCATACATGGACACTTCAGATCCTGCGTGAATCTCAACATTTCAAACGATAAAGTCCCTGATAAGCCTCTTATTCAACGTCCTGCATTCATCTCAAGAAGAAAGGGAGAGTATTGTAATTAATAGGCCTGTTTAGCTTAATCAGAGGCAGCTTATTTTCATTTTTTCACACATTCCCTTCAGAAATACATGTCTGTCAACAGCCTATTGGTCCGCTTCCAGGTATGATGACTAGTTTAGTATACAATCTGGAGTGCTGACATTGCAAAAAAAGAGAAAAGAACAGTCAGCTCTTTGTGCTCACCTGCAGCTTTTTTCCATTCATTAATAATTGCTACGGAGACAAGGGAAATGTTTCATACACCAACTCTGGAGTGATATTGCCTGTGAGTACTGTAGTGCTTTTGTTTGATCAATATTGTCAGGTGTTTTCTATAACACAAACCATGAAGAATGATGGCCTTGATCCTGAAAACATACTCTAACATGAGCCATTACCAGAGGAAATCAACGCGTGCGCCCCTCCCACCCCGTCAGCCAACGCAGATACAATTGGGAAAGCCTGATAAACATATCCACACAAGCAAGGCCATAAGAGGAACAGCTGGCCTGCTAATGCTTTCTGTGTTGTAAGGTGAAGAAATTCAAAGGAGAACAGGCCCATGCACACAATCCGGGTGTAGAAGAGGAAATGATCAGTACTATCACACCTGTAGCACAATGGTCTCACGTGCTACTAGAGGTGGAGAACGTGCCTTCTGGGGATCCCCCAGTGCTGCATTGCCTCACCAACCCCACCTGGAGGGTTTGGGCTGGCTCTGAGTGATGTAGAGAGAGGCTGAAGAAATAGAGAATGATAGGGAGGGGAAAGGACATCTGGACCAATCTTCTGGATTTCTACATGCCCTATAGCTTTGAGGAGCTGCAACACAGTGTTGGAGCACATGCCTTGCATGCAGAATACCTCAGGTTTAACCCCTGGAATTTATATGTGTTTAGAATCAGGATTAGGTAGCTGATGGCAGGGAAACCCATTGCCTGATGGCCTAGAGAGCCACTGCTAATCAGTGGAGACCGTATTTACTGAGTAGACCAATGGTCAGAGTCGAGATAAAACAGCTTTGTATGTTAAGAGAAGCTCTGGATTGTATCTAATGTTGCATGTGTGGTGTTCTACTTGTACAGTAGGACTTGCCTTTCTTATCCTTACATGACCTTAAAATCTGCTCCAAAAGGTCCCCCAAGCCTCTGAAGCAGATTTTGAGACTCTACCGGTGTGTGTAGGTAGAGGAGAGGAGGCGAAAGTTCTCTTGTGCAAGTAGAAGTCTGCTGTGCTAGGGGAAGAGCAGCATTGGATATGACTTCTGCCCAGAAAATGTTAACCACCATAGCAATAAACCCAATTGCTTCCATCTCGTGTAATAAGAAAGCAACCTTTTCCGATCCCAGTGAGTCACAAAAACTGATAATATATTTATCTTAAATAGATCCAGAAAGGTTTTTCTCCATCTTCATTTACCAGACCTCTCCAAACTGGATTTTTGTATTGTACAGTATATGGTTTATGCCTTCTATTACAGTATATGTCTCTTGTGTTATGGGCAAATGTTATGTTCCTTGAAATGGCCAGTTTGGCTGTTGGAGTACCCAAACCTAAGTGGCTTGAGACCTGGGTACTTCAAAGACCATCTTCTCCAGTCAGAATTGAGGTAAATGGTAACTAGGGACAGGGCTTTCTCAACGGGGATAACCCAGTTTTAAAAATTATCTCCTAAGCGGGGTTCACCTGAACTCAAGCTTTACATCCTAGGACTACCAAGTGAACATCTTTAATATAATTTTTCAAGGCCTTTTAAAGGCTTTGAAATATACTCCGAGTTGAGTGTGAATTTATGCTCTTTATTCAGCTCATAGTAGCAATGAATGAATCTTCCCCCAAAACATCTAGCTATATATACATTATTTATACAATGGACCCCACGTTATTGGCTAATTCCTACAGGGCTGCTCCTGTAGGGCAATCAGGTTGTGGATTCACCTCCTCCAGAAGCCTGATTGGCTGCTCCTGCAGGCTAATCAGGTCGCTGATTCACTTCCACCTGGAGCTGGATTGGGCGGCTCCTGTGGACCAATCAGACTGCTGCATTCTGGAGCCTATTGCTCTAGGATTCAGCTCAGTACATAACAGGTTTGTATGCTGTACTGCTTAATTATGTTCTTATAGCTTATTTAAAAAGATTGACTCCCTTTCCTTACCTGCCATTCACCATAAGATACCAGGGCGGGTTAAAGCAAAAGAAAACACAATTTTAAAAACAGATAAAGTAATTACTGTTATAAAACACATAAAACCATTCCAAATGGAATTGTGTCATTATTGATATGGTTTTAATGCCTATTGCAGGATGCTCTGAGAAACTTATTGAACTGAACCACAAAGTACTAGGTTATAGAACAGATAAAATATATAAATCTTTATCAAGCAATTTGCAGAGTGATCATTTTCTTTCAGGACTGTATCCCATATAACTATAATTGCCTCTTTATGTAGAATCTGGTTTTCAGTATTACTGGTTTTCAGTATTACTACCCTATGATGCTTTTAGTTTTTCCAGTTGTGTCCGTACATTATTTTTGTTTGTTATTTTAAAAGTGAGTTAATGTACCCCCACCCTGGTGATTGCTTGTATCCTCAAAATATTTTAAATAAATATTTTTCCCCCAGATGCAATGCAAGAGGTGTCCCTGTATGAAGGCTGTCTGATCAGTTCACCCAAGCTGTTCTGCTGAATTTATATGATTATGCATCAGGTATGTATGAACATAATAACATTTTAAATACATATTGACAAATGGTTGTTGTATGCCTGCATGCCGTATAGATAATTAATAACACTTACAAAGGGTGCTTGCTAGGATGTATAAATGTCAATAGATTGCTTCAATCAGAGAATGCAATAGAGAAATTTCATTTGGCTTCAGATAAAGGCCAATCAATTAATTAGATGAAAGATCTGCAGCAACAGAGAAAAATGAGAAAGCACTAGAGAAGAAAAAGGGAAAGGGGAACCTAACAAACAAAAGGAACAAATCAAAGCCAATAACAGTCACGTCCCAGTCTTACTTGATGTTGCACAGTAGAATGACAGTGAGCTGCACTGTGGACAGCTGCTGATCCTTGATTAAGACTTTCAGAAAGGAGAATAAGATGGAGAGGCATGAAGTGGAATTCTGACAATTTCCCCTCCCCCTCCCCACTCCATTTTGGCAAACCAAATATCCTGTGTTTGGATTATCACAGAGGTGTTTCCTGGATGGAGACAGTGAGGCCAATTCTCAGTTATTTTCTTGGCCAGTGCTTGCCATGTTAACATAACATGATGGATGCCACAATTATAGTCCTGGGAACTAGCTGCATTAGAAGGCAGAGGTTTTCCAAGTCTAATGAAGCACAGTCATGTTCATCACTTGATGACTGTGGCATCATCAGGTGGTGACTTAAGAGTAAGGTAAAGGTAAAGGTACCCCTGCCTGTACGGGCTAGTCGTGACCAACTCTGGGGTTGCGCACCCATCTCGCTTAAGAGGCCGGGGGCCAGCGCTGTCCGAAGACACTTCCGGGTCACGTGGCCAGCGTGACGAAGCTGCTCTGGCGAGCCAGCACCAGCGCAGCACATGGAAACGCCGTTTACCTTCCCGCTATAAAGCGGTACCTATTTATCTACTTGTACTTAAGAGTGCTTTCGAACTGCTAGGTGGGCAGGAGCTGGGACCGAACGACGGGAACTCACCCCGCTGTGGGGATTCGAACCGCCAACCATACGATCGGCAAGTCCTAGGCGCTGAGGTTTTACCCACAGAGCCACCCACGCCCCTATGACTTAAGAGTGCAAAGGCGCTATTACAAAACAAAGCGGTGCTTTTCGTATGAAAATTTCCACGTGTTCAATTGTGATTCTTCTTTCTTTCATAGAAAGCTGAGAGCACTCCAGTGTTATCAAGTTGTGGGAAATTAAGGGAGGTTCATGCACACGGGAACAAGCCTTAAAGAAATTTCTTTTTCTAGTTTCCCAGTTCTTGGACAACCTTGACACAGGGTGTGATGGATGACCCTGCTTCGAAAAGCGTAGTCAAGATTGGAAGGTTCAGAAACTCAAGCAAAACCAATTTCCATAAAAACCATACACAAACTTTGTTAAAACAAGACTCTACAAGAGATAAAAACTTCAAGTAATTGCACTGATTTAAACTGCTTAGAAGCTAAGAATAACAAAAACTGCCTTATCTAGCTAGTTAACATAAACACTTACACATAAATCTTAGTAGGCTGAGCAACGAAGCAAGATATATTCGAAAGTAGATATATTCAAAGGTGGACGCTGGCCTTGGGTGTCGGGAGTTCTCTCCAATCCAGGCTTTAAGGGAACGCTGACCATGGGCGTTCACCCCTTCCACCCCACAAAATCAGCACCTGCTCCCTTCTCCTGTCTCTAATTACCTTTCGACACCAGCCTTGAAGACTTAACGGGAGACAGCTGTGTGTAAGCTCATTATTTTAGGAATTCTTGCAAATTCCTGCGCAGCCCACAAACTGATCTTAAAGGACAATATCACCCCACAGGGTAATTGGGTGAAAGAGAGGACAAGGTTCCCATACTTGTCCTAGTTGTGAGAATTTATTCTTATTCTTACTGCTACTACTACTACTAGTAGTGTATATTTCTTTATATACCACCCTTTTTCCTGGCAGGAAACAAGGCAGCTTACAGACAAAAATAAGAATTGCTAAAAACATAGAAATAACAATATTTTTTTAAAAAATTAAACATTGATAAAATTAAAACTATATCCTTATATAAAATCTACCAAAAATCATACCAATAATTACAATAAAAACAGCACAGCACCAGCCCTTTCATTAAAATCAGTTGGTTCCCTAAAGCCTGTTGGAACAAGAAAGTCTTCACCTGCCAGCAGAAGGACAACAAGGAAGGAGCCAGTCTAGCTTCTCTAAGGAGGGAGTTCCAAAGTCTGGGAATTTCAACAGGTTTATAGAAATTTCACTTGGCTTTCATAACTTTATGACATAATGCATTTTTTTTTAAAAAAAAAAACCATCTTGGGAGAAAATAGATTACTCAGACATTTGGAAAAGTTACAGATAGGTAGCCGTGTTGGTCTGCCATAGTCAAAATAAAAAAATTCCTTCCAGTAGCAGCTATCTGCCAATCTCCCATTCCCACCACCCTTCTGAGTAATACCCCTCCCCACCTTCTCACTATATAGAAGGATCTGGCAACTTCTGTTTCAGTGTATCTGAAGAAGTGTGCATGCACACGAAAGCTCATACCAAGAACTAACTTAGTTGGTCTTTAAGGTGCTACTGGAAGGAATTTTTTTATTTTGACATTTGGAAAAGTCTATGTTCTTTTTCTAAAATATTTGTCCTTTGTGATTTATGTGCTTGATTCTCCTGAACTTCTATTTCATTTGCTGTTTTACTGTTTTTAGGGTTTGTTTTTGTTTAAATGATAATGTTGTTTTAGACTGGACACCACTTAGAGATTTTTTCGAAATATTGAGTAGTATATAAATGCACTTTAATTAATTACTTAATGAACCCCCTACCCTCAAACAATATAGGGAAGACACTAGAAATTCCCTCACTCAGGCAAATCAGTCGTTTAACCACATCAAGTATGCTGCTTCATAGATTGCAGCTAAGAGACGGTGAAGCGGTGTTTCTTAGGAGGCCGTGTTTCATAAGAAAGCATAAACAAACTAAAATGCAACCAACAATTGCACTATATCTTGCTAATTACTTGGCTCTGTATGTGGGGAAGGAAGGGGAAAAAAACCCTTCCTGACATCCACAGGTGATGAGCATATACCCTGAAGCATGAGATTTGATTACCCTTATCATTATCCTAGCTTGCATAGCAACGAATGCAATTAGCAGCCATAAAATTAGCCAGCTTGGTTATTTTTGGTTTTGGTAGTGTGTTTTAAAATCTACTGAGCAAATGTAGCCATGATGATGATGTTTTTTTTTTTTATTTATTTAAGGAGTGGTATTTATCCCAGGGTTAAATGTGATACATAAAGACCATGAAATGCCCTTGACTATCAACCATTTTAAAAAACGAATTAAAGCTGCTTGGCGGTGGCTTCTGAAGGGTTTTTGGGTTGTTGTTTTCGTTGTTGTTGTTGTTACATAGGGTTCTATTCAACCATCATATCCTTTATCTCTGTGTAAAATGTGCTAGCAAGATAAGAGATAAAACATGTAGTTGTTCTGAGAGTAAAAGACAAAAGCAACCACAACAAGAGCAGCAGCAGCAGCAGCAGCAACAACAACAACAGAAGAATGGAACTTAAATAAAAACAGAATTAAAACTAAAATGCCATTAAGAAATCTGCACAAATACTATCTCTGAGCATTCCTTCATGTTTTAGAATGACCCTAGTGACTGGACATAGACCAGCATTAGTTGGAGACAGGCCTGTGCAAAGCTTTTCTGAGGCCCAATGGCGAGAGTCTTGTTACAATAAAGTTATAAATTTAAACAACAGAGCAGCCCATCCCTGCGGACCCCACCCCCAGACCAGCTCAGCTCTCCTAGACCCAGGGCAAGTGCACCCCGCTGCCTCCCCTCTCCAATGGGCCTGGATGGAGGGACTTACAGTGATAAATCAATTTTCCATGCTGTTTCAGGCTGAAGTAGAACCAATTAAACAACAATGGTAGAGCAGGGTTGGGGAAACTCTGGCCCGTGGGCCAAAAGACAGGTCTCAAGGCCATTTCCCCAAAGCTATGTCCACCTGCCTCACAACTTATATCACATGTGACCTCAGGTATCGGGCAGGTAGATGTGGCTGGATTCACTTTGCAGCTGAGTTCCCTGTAGGGCATTTGATTGTGTGGCTGATCCCTGCAGAAATAAGGGATGAGCAACCATGAGGCAGGGGGACAGAAATAGTGCTGTGGCTCACTGGGCCAGAAAAGTTCCCACACTTGCGGTAGAGCACCTACTTTGCATACAAAAGATATTTGGTTCAACCCCCAACATCTCCTAGTAGGGCTGGGAATATCTGCCCATCTGAAATCATGGGCTGTCAGTCATTATCGACAATAATGAGCTAGATGCATCAATGGCTTGATTAGGCAGTTTGCTATGCTCCTAAGAGAACTGTTATATCAGAAGAAGTATCTGTTGTGGACACTTGGAGCCATTCCCTAACAATACAGTTTAGTAATTTTGTCACGGCCCTGTTCTGTTTGTTAGTAGTTGTTAGTTATATCCAGGCAGGAACCAGAAGGAGCCTTGTTTTTTCTGTAATGAAAGTTCTCGATCCCTGTTCTACTGGGTGTTTTGGGAATTGTTACGACATCTGTATCACACACACGGCATCCATTGAATAAACAAGAGACTCAGAAGAATGATAAACCAGCAAGTACACTTGGGGAGAAGAGAATTCGTTCATAACTCCAAGGAAGAATACTGAAACCAAATTGGGTGCTCTCACTTTATGGGACCTTGTTTCATCCACACATTTTTGTGCCAGTTTCCAATTAGTCTTATTCCTTTGCTGCTACCTGAATGCATACCAAAGTGGGCATTAAGTGCAAGTAACATTTTACCTGACCTTTGTCCAATACTAAGTTTAAAAGGTTGCGGTGTAATCATACAACACTAGTTGTGTGGGAAGCTACTTTACAGAAAGTGTTTTCAATACAGCAGGTAGGTGAAAAGACCCATAGACTTGGTGTTAAATCTTACCCTCAGATTCTATGCATCTCTGCTAGCATTCACACAGAGAAAGAAGTCTTAACAGACTGCTTTTACCAAAGAGGTCCATGCACTGGTAACCTCAAGACTGGATTGCCACAATGCAGTTTTATGTGGGGCATATTTTGAGGCTATTCTGGAAGCTGCAGCTGGTGTAGAACTTGGTAGCTAAGTTGTTGCACCTTTGCTGAAGGAACTGCACTGGCTGCCAGTCTCCTACTGATCCAGGTTCAAGGTGTGGTTATATACATATAAGGTCCTAATACAACTCAGGGCCATGTTTGGGAGAAAAAACCTTCTCTGAAATGTAACCATGTCCATTCACTGATAGCTGAAGATCAGAACTTCCTGGTTGCTCCAATTCCTGTGCAGGTAAATTTTGTGGCAACAGTGGTAAGGAACTTTTCCGCTGTGGCCTTTGGAATTCCTTCCCCCTTACGGTAAGGCAAGCAACATCAGTGACATTGTTTTGATATCTTTTAAAAGATCCATCTGTTCACCCAGGCATTTGTTGATCTTTAGTTACCTAACCTTTACTGATTTTTGTTCACTTATTTTTAGTATGGTGAATGACAGTTGCTGTTGTAATCTGGTTTCTTTCCAATGTAATTTAGGATTTTAATGCATCTTTGTTTAGATATTTTCTTATACACCACCCTGAGATTTTTGTAAACGGACAACAGTATATAAATGCTTTTAATAATAATAACAAGTAATTATACCCAGCTGTAAACACAGATAGCAAGGTGGGTGGGAATCTGTTTTCCATGTCCTTAGCAATAAGCCTGTCTCTGAATATTCTTACCGTTCTATTTACATGTCTATATGAAATTTTTATACTCCCCTGAGGGTTGTGCAAGCTGGCTGCAAACCGAAACATCTGTTTTTCAGAATTAGTCATATGGGTAGTAGCCCAATCACTTTTAGTGGACACATTTATGAGATGGTTCTCAGATCATACTTTTCTGAAGATGGTAATATGAATCTCAATAGGATGCAAAATAATCTCGTCATTGGTAGACTTATCAGCAAGGGGTCCAGACACTATCTCTCTAATATCCTAGGCTAGCCATGGCTTCATACATGTTTCCATTCTCTTTGCTTTACAGAGGCATTGCATCTATTATTTCCATCCGCAGTGGATCAGAATTGCAAAACTTTATACACCAGTCGGCATCAATCCCAAAAATACTGTATAAATTGATGGCATGTGCAACAGTATCCAGAAGACAGAATGGCAGACATAAAAAGTGAACACTTTTATGGCCCTCCTACTGTTTCACACTTGTTCGTCAAGGTTAACTATATATTCAAGTCATTTTGTGCTGTCATTAAATATGTTCTACTGCCGCAGTGCCTATTGCATGACAAAGATAGCTTCAATACAGCTACTTGTCTTTTATACTGAACAAACTCTAATTTTATGATGCCATAAATGTAATCACAAATGCTCCCATTTTGCATTAATAGATTTTTTCTATGCAATATTGAGCTCTTGAAATTTTAGAGTAAACAAATTCAGCAAGATATGTATTTTTATGGAGCTATGTTTAATGTATACAGATTGATCCACCATAGCTTTGTTAAGAACAAATCATGCCACTCCAGATACCTTTTGGTGGCAGCTTAATAGACATAGTATATCTGAACTTCAACAGTGCTTTTGAATACTGCGTGTAACAAAACAGTAGGCAGTGAATAATTAGCCTCAAGTTGAGAAAAGGTTTGCGATGAGGCTCTGGAAGAGCTGAACTCCTAGGTTTAGTACCATTTGGCATCTTACAATCACATATATCTATTAAACTTATGGGTGGATTTAAAGAAACTAGAAGTAGCCACAACCTCCTTAAAATCTACAAACATTTCAAATTAATCACAATAAAATGTGAGAATTTGGATGGGAAATTTTTAAAAATCAACAAGGTCAAATGTAAAGTAAAGCTAAAGATAACTTGGCCAAGCTATACATGTTGTGGTAACCTCCAGAGCAGAACTTCTACTGCAACATGGGAAGAAGAAGAGGAGGAGGAGGAGGAGGAGTTTGGATTTGATATCCTGCTTTATCACTATCCTAAGGAGTCTCAAAGCAGCTAACATTCTCCTTTCCCTTCCTCCCCCACAACAAACACTCTGTGAGGTGAGTGGGGCTGAGAGACTTCAAAGAAGTGTGACTAGCCCAAGGTCACCCAGCAGCTGCATGTGGAGGAGCAGGGACGCGAACCCGGTTCACCAGATTACGAGTCTACCGCTCTTAACCACAACACCACACTGGCTCTCGGGACTTCCTATGAGGACTGGTAGCTTCAGTTAATACAAATTACGGCAGCAAAAGTGTCTGACACGAACAAACTAAGGGCAGTGTAACTTAAGCATCTTCATTGAATACTGCCTGTCCAAGAGCAGTGGCAGTATACCTTCTTCACATGCAGAAGGTCCCAGGATCAATCCCTGACAGGTCTAGGTCAGGCTGGAAGAATCCCGTCTGGAATCCTGGAGAGATGCTGCCAATTGATGTGGACAACACTGAGTGAGATGAAACATTGGTCTGATTTGGGTGGCAGTGACATCAGGGCAGTGTGGGCACACCAGCGAGAGCACTAGATTTGCGTTGCTAGTATATCTGTGCTGCCCTGACCACATTAACACCCTGCCCTATCTCACCACTCCAACAAACACCAATGATGCTGCTTCAAGGGAGCCAATTCCATAGCGCCGCCCCACAAGTTGCTCCTAAGTTTTAGATGTTGTTTTAACCTCACTGCTTGCTGCATTTATTGTTCTATTCTGCTGAGCTGCCCTGATAGTATCTATATCAAAGGACAGCATATTCACTTATTAAAAAATAAATAACATGTTTAATTTAGTAGAATATTTATATCCTGATTAACAGTCCCAAGAGACTCTTGGAATGGCTTACAAAAATTATCACAATAAAAATGATATCCTAGCTCGGTACCAGGAAAGGAAATGTCCCTATGGTGACAGCATTATTCAGGTGGCATTTCCTGCCTCAGCCTTTGTCTTCCCTGGTGTTGTCCTTGAGGCAACAGAGCAGCTGGATCTCACTCAGCTCATGGTGGAAGTCTTCCCTTGTTGGTGTTGCCAGGCAACAGTGCCCACAGAGGTCCTCTGACACCAGGATGTCAGAGGGTGGAATCAAACATAGCCCTATGATGAACGTTTTGTTTGCACAAGTATTTCAACTTGTCAGATGAAATGATCCCCTCTTCTCCCTCCGCATGCTGTTCTGGGGGGTTCTCCTGACCCTCCCCAGAACCATTGGAGGGTTCAGGGGTAGGGGAGGGGGAAGGGGGAAGCCCTATTGTGCAACCCGAAGTCTTTGGAGAGGGCTTCTGCTAATAGAGCTTGTTAGTTGAATCCCACCCAGACTGAGGAGGTGGGTTCTACACCTAGGACCAAAATTCACACACACAAAATTCCCCCAAATGCAGCTGCTAATTGAGGGTTGAGGTGGATTATAAGCAGGAAGCGATAGGAAATTCAAACAATTGTCACTGGCAAAGTGCAATATTTTTCTCAAAACCCTCCCCTTGCGACCTCAGAAACCAATTCTTGCACAGTCCAACTTTGTCAGCTGAACAAAAAAACAAGAACGAAAACCACACTGCTCATTGCTCCCACTATTTCCAATGGTTGGAAACAAATTATTTAGTGGAACAGCAGTTACAATATAGCAAGCAATTAAAAGTTGGAAATCATTCTTCAACAAATCTTTAAATGAGAAAACATTCTGCATAGGGGGTATTACTCTTTTAAATGGTGCAAAGCATATAATTTCAACAAGGGTGCAATTTCCATAAAGCTCTTGTATTTGTATCCCCCCCCCCCTTATTTCCCCTTTACGGATTGCAGTTAAAATGGATAAACTGCTTATAGAGAAATTCATTTTTATTTTATTTTGCCTTTTTCATGTCAATTACAGAACACTTTGTTAAAATGATTACATAATTTTCGCAGAAGCTTGGTACTGCAGGCTGGAAGAGATAAACCCACTTAAATGTGACTAATGTACTCACAAATGCCTGCCCAGAGCAGAGTTTCTCAGTTAGACATCCCTCACACTATTTTCCAGAACATTCCATAGAATCAGTCCAATTGCCAAAGAGCTCCCCCCCAAAAGGGGGGGAGGTAAGGGAGCCTCTTTGCCAAAGGATATATCTACAAACTCTTTTCACCCCTTTTTTCTTTTTGCCAAAGCTTAGAGGTCATACACTCCTAAAACCTTGATTTCCTTAGATCCCTCCTCAACACTTGGTTCCTGTCTTGTGATAAGGTTACACTGAATAGTGCTGGCATCCTTCAAGGTTACTGTTCCAGAAAATATTTGCAAATAATTTGACATGCTGTCAGCTAGCAGCAGTGAACTCATATAATTCAACATACTAATGTGGCTTTTCACGCCTTAAGCTATAAATAAGCTTGATAGTCGAAAGTTTCTGTAATGTTTATTTAATAGCAATCTTTTCTAAATAAATCTTGATTATTCCCTTGCACTTGGATGGAGATCTCCTCCTGATATAACAGTTGTTTCTGACCTCAGGCCTCCTTTTTCCCTGTTCATCTCCCTGAAATAACCTCTTAAAGACATAAGGGGTTGGTTGCTTCTGAACGATATTATGTGATGGATCTAAGAATGTTAACTAGAGACACCTCTCCAGGACTCTATAATCAATGGCCTCACCTCCCTTTTTTATTTTTGGAAAGATTGTGTCCATTTAATTCTGTTGCCCCTTTAACCACATCATAAATATTTCACATTACATCTGGAATATATCTAAAATTTGTTCAGTTCTGCCCTGCATTTATTTACAGTTGTTCAGTTCACATGTAAGCTAAACCATGGCTTAGCGTGAACAAGCATACATTTGGGCTCCTGGTGAAGTGGCAGCAGCTGCTTAGCTACTCCTCTAATTGTTTTGTCACTGAATTGAGCTGAGCCATGTTTTGGCTTATCATGTCGTCCAAACCTGGTTCATTGTTTAGCTCTCTTCAGACAAACCACAAGCTTTGACCTATGGACATAGCGAAGATTTATCCAATGGCTTTTTAACTCATTTGCACAAAGTCATTGTAATGCTAGCCACTGGTCAAGCTGCTTGGTAACAATGACCACATATGTCCTTGAGAGCTAGCCAATGTCATTAGAAATATTTTATGTAGTGTGTTTCAACAGCAAAACATTTTCAGACAGTTCTAACAACCCAAGTATCTTGGACTGGGTTTGAATCAGATTTTCAGCTTACTGTGTTGTGTGGATACCTAGCGATCTTCATACCAATGTTGCCTTGCAAGTCAGCCAGCCAGTGAGAGCTGAATATTTTTCAATCCATTTTATGATAAATAATAATCATGCACAAATCTTGTATTATGAAGTATAGTGTTAAGGACAATGCACAGCAATGCTATTAATTTCTGAGCCCAAATCAAAATGGTGGCTGTGACTTATATAAGCTTGCCCATTTATTATCTTCCAGAGACACTCTCTTTCATGTTCCACCAACATCTGAATTGAACGTGACTGGGACAGAGGAGAGGGCCTAGTCTTCAGTTGCTCCTAAGCTGTGGAACTCCTTACAAGGGAGATCTACTTTGCATCTTTTTGGTTGGTCTTTTGCTGGTGGTCTAAGATTTTTCTCTTTCAACAAGCATTTGGCCTGCTGGGAAGTTTCTTATCTCATGGTCATGTTATGCATGGATTGTTATCTACTGCCTCTCAGCAGTTCAACTCCAATTGTTCTGTATTTTATTGCTTTATAGATGTATAAAAATTATAAATAACACAAATCTATTAGAATTATGTCCAGGAGCAGAAAATATCAGAGTAGTATCTAAGAAGTACACTTCCAGGCAGGAAAAGCTAACCCAAAAGAGTGTTCAAAGGAGCCTTTGAATTTTTCCAATATGAGACAAAGCCCAATGTTTAAGGAAATGTGGTACATTATAGGACTGGGTTGGATCTAAATTTGCCAGTCCCATATTCTGCTAATGAACAGAAGGAAGCTTGACTCGTCATCAGTGAAGCAACTTCTTTGTGCTGGGTTCTGCGCAAATATTTGGATTACTAAAGTGAATTTATGAAGCAATTACTTTTAATTCCAGAAGAGGAAATTAAGTACTCATTGATTCTTGATTTATAATCTGGAGCTAAAAGATCATGAAAAAGCAAATATAACTTAATTAAATGTCCTCTGACTTAGCTACTATTGCAGCTTTCACTCATAAAGTAAGTAAAACAACCCATTCTTGGAACATAAATGTATATTGGCTCTTCTAGTTCAGGAAGCAAATAATTTACTGACTAAATATATTCACTAAAGCTAACCCAAGTGAAAGGGTGTTTTATTCTTCTTCCTAGTGGCCTCTGGCACTTAAAGTAAAAGTGGCTGGTATAATTTTAAGAAATTTGCTGTACTCAGAATGGCAGTAGCACTTGCTCTGTAAAAGAGAAAACAAAGGGGTAGTTCCTTTTGTTTCGCCTACCAGGGAAAAAACCCCACGAATATGCTTCTGAAGTAGAATATACAGTGAAAGAATGAATCTTTATGGTTGCATTCATTGCCGACGCACTTCTGGTTATTCATTCTTGACACAGAACCCATTAACCTGGGAAAATTTAATTGAATTCTATAGTAACATTGCTATTTTTCCACCTTGAAGAGTAAATAAATTGGAGGAAAAAACACACTGCTTCTAAAGTGTAACACTTCAGCTGATGTATTTGGCCAATTAAGTAGTCAGTGTGACTTCAGTCCTTGTATTACTGAAATAAGAAAGCGTGTGCTGGGCGGGGTGGGTGAGGGGAGAATTGATGAACAAAATACTGCCAGATGAATCACAGAAATAAAATCCATCGTGAAGTGAGGTTTTTAATAAAGCAGACTATTTGTAGGTACGCTCAGTCAATCTTACATTAACTTTTGAGTCAATAATTGGGTTTTATTTCTGCATGAGTAAAGAGATGCATTCAAAACAGTTCTGAACTCACTTGAACTTGGCAAGCACCAGAGTTACCCCTAGAGACGAGGGTTTTGAAGGGTTTGGCTCTCCACCACGATAGCAATAATATGTTAAGTAGTTCCACATCATCTTTAAGCAATTGATGAGAGCTCTGATGGAGGTTAAGAGAACGAGCTTTGAATTGTGAAAGAAGATTTCCTTACTGAAAGTGTTTATGTATATGGGGATGTCTCTTATTATCATTTTCCTCAAGCTCTCATTCCCACTGACACACTTTTGTAGATAACAGAAGCACAAAGCCTCTTGGCTGAATCCTCAAATAAGTATGTCATAAACCAGTGATTGGAAACCTGTGGCCCTCCCAATGTCATTGGGCTACAACTCCCATCACCCATGACTATTGATCATGCTATCTGCGGCTGATGAGAGTTGGTATTCATAGGTTTCCCAACCCACTCATTGGTGGCTCCAGCCCATATAAACCACAGGGTCAAAACCTACGCTAAAGACAGAAGCTTGGGCTGCCTTGTATGGGTGAAGACATGTATCCAATGTTGTCATCTAAATAAGGATTATTTTCAAATATCATTAAAAAGCCATAGGAGGGCAGTGCATGTTTATGGCAGAATCTGTGATTCCCATGGGCTTAAAGGCCCACAGTCTTATTTACAGGACAACTGGTGGCTCTACTCCAACAAATTGTACTAGGGATGGGAACAACTGGTGTGGCATCGCAGGTTATGACATTAAATTGACATTGGGCTCAGACCTAGGTGTTCCAGTAGCAGACTGCAGGATCTTAGGATCTGTCAGTTAATATAGGGTTGTAATGTATAGGAAGTGGTTTTTCTCCACTGCCATATGTCCTTTAGGCACAAATGATATTTTCATTTCAAAGGTGTGTGTATAGTAAACCCACAATATGGCTCTTGCTCCCAGCAACTGTTCTTCACTGTCACAGGTCCAAGTGATTGGTAAGTTAGAACATTCCCCTGCATTGCATTATACAAAAACTGGTTGCTATGAAAATTGCTGTGTTGAAAATGGGCAGAGAATGAGACCAGGTGAACAATAGGCAGCAGAAGTATATACAATTGTGAAATCTCATTTTTTTATTACCATCAAGGGGAACATCTGCAGAAATGTGTAATGTGCAGAACATAAAGGGAAATACGATACATCTTAAAATGACCCTCTCCACCGAGAACATAAGGCTGAATAAATAATTAAACAGTGACACTGCCTTTAAAAGACTTGACAGAAAAAGTAACCATTCCCTTTTATCTGACACACAGAAAAAGAGATCAGCAAGGATGAATGATAAAACATATTGACATCTATTGCTAAGTGTCTTAAGAGAGAAGTATACGTTCAGACTGTACCAAGAAGACTATAAAGACCGCCCCTCAAAAAAAAAACCAACACAAGAAATAAGTGTGAAGAAGACCTTGTAGAAAGGCAATATTTTGGAGACTATGTATTGTGCCTTATGATTAACAGAGGGACTGCTAAGAATGAATTTTTGGATTATTAAAAAGGCCAGAATCCTCCCACAACTAATTATTTATTCAGAACCAATTGCTCTCATACATCATGCTCCTTGCATTTCTTCTTTGCATTCTCTGGGTTTTCTTTCCTTGGGCCCCATGTGTCTTTTTTCCATTGTATATTCATGATAATTTATGCTCATAATGCTATTGGGGTGCTTGTACACGATCCTGCTTTTGATACTGTTTGTGCCTGCAAATATTTTGAGGTGGTCACACAGCTTAATTTCCAATCCGGGCATATCCAATAATTCTTGCTGAGATCCCATAACTTTTCATATTACAAATGTTCTGGTTTATTTTTGTTCTGCTTGGTTGCGTTATTTTCCCTCTGGACAGCAATAACGTGCTAGCATTGGAGAAGCATCTCAGGACAAACCAAAGTAGAATAAATCCACCACCAATGTACTAGTATTGTGTCAAGAACATGTTGCAGAACAAAACACCAGCTCAAGGGGGGGGCACTTATTCTAGGCAGATCTTACTATTCCTTCTGTTCACATTTCTCTTTTTTCTAGTCTATGCTCTCTTTTATGGGTCTTCTTTTCAAGTCTGTCTACTTATCTTTCATCTCCTTTTGCTCTATTATTTGCCAATTTGATTCCCTTTGCAGATGATCTCCACCTCATCATTAAGTTCTTCCTTGCTCCTTCCTTCATCACGATGCCTGAAGTATTCTCAATTGTTAGCCTGCTGTTTGGCTTCCCATGTCTTCAAACTAAAGTCTGTCAGAATAAATGAACTTTATTCTGCTTTTCTGTGCTCATTCTCCTCTTCCTGGGAGCAAATTGGATGTGACAGGGAAGCCACATGTATGTTATGAAAATGTCTACCCCATATATTGAGCGGAGATGGAGGGAATGTACACTTCATATTAAAAAACAACAACAAGTACATGGTGGAGGGGAGCAAATTCAGCCCACCCCTCCCATCCCACTCGCAAACCTTTTGCTCACAACACTTATTGCTTTACTCACTGTTAGTACTAGACTTAGGCTGGTGGGAAACTGCTTTAAGCAGTGCAGTTTCAAAGAGGTAAGGTGAAGGAAGGGACTGCACTAGTAAAACACATGCTCTGCTTGAAGAAAGTTCGAGGTTTAATGCTTGGCATCTCTAGGTGGGCCTGTCTGAAATCCCACAGAGCCGCTGCCAGTCAGTGCAGAGAATACTAAGCAAAATGGGCCAATGGTCTGACTCAGCAGAATGCAGTTTCCCTAGAGTCCTGTGTAATGTAGGGGAAGGGGTGAGTTTCACGTTCCTCCATGCAAAATGTAAGCTGCCCCCAGCTGCCCCCTGCCTTATATGTATGTGAAGAGAGCAGACATGTAAGCTACTGCTCTGACATTTCTAGATTGGCCTACACTTTCTCCTCTACTAGATACCCTATCGTTTCTCCCAACCCTGTGTTATCTTTAATTCTTATTTCTTTCTCTCCATACATTCACGCAATTGGCTTCATGTTGCTACCTGCTTTATAACATCTATATAACTTGCCCTTTTCTCTCTTCCCGCCTCAGCCCCTCCACCTTCTGATTCAACTGAAGCTCTTGTTCAGTCTCTCATTATTTCTCATAAATTGACTATTGCAACATTCTCTTATTTCGTTTTCCTTCCTCCTCCTGTCCTGACTCTTTCAGCTCACAATCCATTACATTTATCATAATGGTTATGTTGCTCTTTTCTGTTCCCTCTGTGCGCTCCCTTTTTCTTCTTCTAGAGGGGTAGCCGTGTTTGCCTGTTGCAGTAAAAACAGCAAGGAGTCTTGGGAGACCTTAAAGACTAACACATGTATTGTGTCACAAGCTTCCATGGACAAAAAACACTTCTAATGCATCCAGTGGAGTCAACTGCTGTCCACGAAAGCTTATGCCATAAGCTTCAAGGAGACGAGTCTTTGCTCCTCTTCCTCTTATTTTTTATTTTAACTCTTCGTTGATGCAACAGCTAGAGGTAATGTTTTCAAAACTATGCACAAGCATTTAATAACCTTGGTACTGGCTATGGCTCCTATAGAAACAGACAAGCATTGGTGGTACTAACTCCATTTTCATTGCAGGGATAGTGGACAAAGGTCTGGAACATAGTGCCAGTTGAAAAATATGTAGAGTTGAATGGAATGTGTGGGGGAGCCAAATATAAGGGAGGGATTCAGCTAAATAGTCCCACTAGTGGAAGCTCACTTCTGCTAGTGCCACCTCCATAGTCGCCTTTGACTGTACTTAACCGTCCAGGGGTCATTTACCTTACCTACCTAGTGCCATGAGGTTTTCCCTCCACACCTGCTGAAATTGGCTTGCAGGGGGTAGTGTTGGGATAAGTCCCAGAACAGTGCGTGGGGAAGGGAGGTGTCATTCTGTCAGGCAGGATGAAAAGCTTGTGCACCCACCATTAATCTGGGAGTTTGGGGCATTCTGGGAAATTCAAATGGTGACTAGACCCAACTGCCTGGTGCTACTTGGAATACTGGACCAGAGTATGTTTTTAAAGAGAGGTGGCTAGCGGTTTGCTGCATTAGCAGTGGGTTTGGTAGGATACCGGGATCCCAGGAAGTTGCCCCAGAATACCAGCAGCTGATATTGACACTCATCCCAATGTGCATATGAAGATACTGTTGATGGCAAGGAAAAGTATGTTATAAAAAGAGAAATCCCTGGACATTTTTGTTGTTGTTTAAAAAATACTGGTGAAATTTCATGGGAAAAGAAATCTTACTGTAATAATAATAGGGGTTGCTCGTGCGTAAGTTGCCGCCACTCCTGGCTAGATTGCCTGGTTGAACCTTTTCTGTCTGGGCAGCCCTTCACTTCGTGACTGTCTCAGTCGCTAGCAGAATCCGTCAGTGGGCGTTTCTTAAACCTTTTCCAGCATAAAAGCTGTTTGACGCCAAGTCTCCTCCTACTCTCTCTGCGCGGAAGTCTTCTGCGCAGGGAGGGTGTGGGTAGCGGAGGACCCGTGCTCTCCCCGCTGGTCTCCGGCGAGGAGTCCTGGAGCCCTCTCGCCAATTCCCCCATCTGCCCCCCTTTATCCCTGGTGTTACGCTGATTTCCTTCCCCCGCTGATGAGCTGCCTCTCTCCCTGCTGGGCCCTTCTCCAGCATCACTCGGGAGCCTTGCCTCCGCCTCTGGCTCCGATGTCAGTTCCCTGACACTTACGAAGGTAAAATACAATTGTATGGTAACAGGGTAACACAGAAAAGTAGAGTTTTGGTTACCATGTACAACAAATCTGCAAATATATTTAGAAACAGCACCACACACAAAAAAGAAATGCCTACACTTTCAAGCCACAATTTAATCGATGTTTACATGAAGCTATGTTGCGGTTTTCTTCTTTTTCTTTTGTGGAATATGATCCTTTAATAAACCTATAGCGATTCTGCAGCAAGAGTTCTCCCCCAAAGAAACCCTGATAGTGGCCAAGGAAATCCAATTCCACAGCAGAGTTCAAGGCTGAGGATAAGTCAGTGAGATAACAAGCGGCCATCTTAAGTAAGCTATCATCACATACGACTTGAGATCAATCTCAATGATTCTTTGCGTGACGATTTTGCCTCAGGGCAAGGCAATGAAAAGTGCTGAGAGATGTTTGCTTACCGAAGTGAATCTGACATGGCAACAAGTGTGGGGGAAGAGGATATCAATAGAAAGAAGCCTCAGATGATGCCTCTGGATTATGTGCTCATAACAAAAAGCTCACACACACACCAAAAGCTGCACTCGTTTCTCTTGTTTCCAGTGGAGATTGGCAGCACTCATGGCAGTATTTCACCATGAAATAGTTCTGCTTTTGCAAATATGTACTGGACAGTGTGTGTGTGTGTGGGGAGCTGTAGGTAATACATGAATATGTTTCCAATTCTTTGAATTTAAGGGGTCCATCAATAACATTTTGTCCAAGTTGTCAAGTTTACTCCAAGAGCTGACAATATATATAAATAAATGCATCAAAAGCTATATTGGGTAGTAATTACGGTAGGCAATGTTGAATGTACTGCCAACAAAACACACACACACACACACACACACACACACACACTTCAATATTTCGGTAAAGTCTAGCACCATATCCTATAGGAAGCATGGATGCCCAATCACTTCTGCCGGGAGATGAGCTGTTTCTGGCCTTGAACCATTTCCACCCTAGCCAGTTATTATAAGAACACTGTAACTCTAGGAACTGGTGCCTGAGTTTGCCGCCTTCTTCCTTCAACCCCACCCCTTTTTTTCTTTTGTGCCATGTCTTTTAGATGGTGAAGGTAAGATGTATAGGTTTTTTTAATGGATATTTAAGCTTTTCTGTGAGACTTTTCCCAGGGAGGGAGTGCCTTAAATAAATAAATACATAATACTCTAGCCAATGAACAGAAGCCAAGATGGGATTATGAAGATTAAATGACCAGACTGTGGATTTAGAAGCAGATTTGATGATCAGCAGAATGGATCACCAGAGGCAGGGAGCACATTCAGGTCCTACATCCCTCTCCCAAAGTGGGGGCCTGAACTTCTTTCCTTCCAAAAAAACAGAAAAAGCAGCCCAAGGGGTAAAGTGCTGTTTGGGCGGGTATTGTTGCCCTTAGAGAAAAAACCTGCCTTTGCACCAGAGTTGGCTTGGTCCTAACTGACAAGGATCCCCTACTAGCAGGCTGCAAAGTGCCTCAGCAGGGTTCTTGAAATATACAAATCTCATTTTCCCATATGCCCTGACCATCAAAAATGTTATGTCTGAAGCAGCACGGTTTCTACTACAGCTTCTCCAAGCATTAATCCAGTTTCAGAGGACCGTAAAATGTTAACTGCTGCCAGAAATATCAAATAGTCCATCACAGGTTTTGCACCACAAACTATGTAAGATATCAAGCCTGCTAGATACGCTGCGGGAAGCCCATTGATTTTCTTTATGAACAGCATCTGCAAACAGTACAGAATTCACTTGTTTATCAAACACTAGAAAACACTGGTAAAGACAATGCTTGTGATCAACCATATAAAGGAATTCTTTCTGTGAAGGAAGAGAATGGCACCAGTGTTGGTGTGGATAGGAAGAGCTAGCACAGAAGTGACAGTAATTGGCACTGCTTAGTTGAGAAATAGGCATGTAACTCAAGATGTGATCTCAGATCGAGGTGGTGCAGTGATCAGTAGCAGTGTTCAAGCACAGAAGCCAGCAAATGAGATTTTGTTGCATCCCAATAACCGATAGTCTTACAGGCTGCAGTCCCCCTTGGATCAATACTTTTATCTCTATCAAGGTACTCTACATTTGTTTTGTTGCGCCTCTAACATCTCTGGATATGCTGTTGTTTTACACAAACAGACTTGGCCTGGTTATTCTGTTATAACAACACAGCCTTTGAAAAAGCCAGCTATTATATCGATCATGTCTAAATATTTACCTGCTCTTCAGCTAATCAATTTATTTGACTCTGAGCCACCGTGGGCTGCTTATTGCATATCATACAATTAGTTGTATGGCCCTGCAATGGCTGATATGCCTTGCTCAGTAAAGCCATTGACATTCCAAGGTGCCAAGGTTCACATTCGATTCAGCACATCAGGTAGAAGGGCTATTTTCATGAGCTGAATTATCTTCAGGTTCAGTTTTTGTTGGGAAAGCTGCCTTTTTGTGATGGTGGTGGTGGGAAGAGACAGAACATGTTCATGAAAAACCAAAGATGTGTGAGGATTTTGTTCATGCTCTACACATCATACATTTAAAGCACACCCATCCCCAAGAAACTGGGTTAAGGGTTTGAGAGCTTTGTTTTGGTTCCAGCACATTCCCTCTGAAAACCCATTCCTTACCACTGAATCTGAGCAAATAGCGATGTGTAGAAAACCTGAATTGCCATTTGTTCTGATTTAGCGATAAAGAGTGGGTTTTCATGGGGAAAGCAAAAAAATAAAATAAGAAGTGCTCTGACACAGAGCTTTATAGTGCAGACCTCTGCCTAGAAAGAAGGGGAAGAAAAGTATGTGTGGATGAGCTGAATGAAGTGGTTTGATTCACATTTTCTGGACCAATACATAGAGTGGAACAGAGTATTCATGGAGCAACTATGGTAGGGGTAGCCAACATGGTGACAACCTCTACTGTCAGGGGCAGTGTGTTCTTGAATACCAGTTGCTGGGTATCATAGTGCAGAAAAAGTGGATAAGCAATTTCCCTCCCTTTCGTAATACTAGAACTCAGGGATATCCAGTGAAGCTGGCAAAAAATAAACACAGTACAGTTAAACTATTGAATTTGCTCCCACAACAGGTAGTGATGGTCACAAACTTGGATGACTTTAAAAAACAATGAGGCAAATTCATGAAGCATAACATTATATATGGCTGCTAGCCTGTATTATGCTAAGCTCTGCCTGCATGATTGGAGGCAGTATGGCTCTGAATACCAGTTGCTGTGAATCACGAGTAGGGAGAGCATGGTTACACCCATGTCCTGCTTTTGGACTTCCCATAGGCATCTGTCTGGTTGTTCACCGTAAGAACAGAATACTGGACTGGATGAGCCTTAAAGGTAAAGGTAAAGGGACCCCTGACCATTAGGTCCAGTCGTGGCCGACTCTGGGGTTGCGGCGCTCATCTCGCTTTAGTGGCTGAGGGAGCCGATGTACAGCTTCCAGGTCATGTGGCCACCATGGCTAAGCCACTTCTGGCGAACCAGAGCAGCACACGGAAACGCTGTTTACCTTCTCGCCGGAGCGGTACCTATTTATCTACTTGCACTTTGACGTGCTTTTGAACTGCTAGGCTGGCAGGCTCAGGGACCGAGCAACGGGCGCTCACCCTGTTGCGGGGATTCGAACTGCCAACCTTCTGATCGGCAAGCCCTAGGCTCTGTGGTTTAACCCACAGCGCCACCTGCATCCTAGGCCTACCCAAATATTTAAAATGCTTTGTTTATGAGGCATGCATGATCTGTTATCATGCCCCTGATAAAACCATATTTCAAAGGTGTTCATGGATACAATTTAAATCTGCACAACATTTTTTAAAAGCAACATTCTGAATGCATGTATTTCCATCTTTAAAGGGACATTTAATTGGTGAATGCACATATACATTCACTTTGGCCAATGTGGTACTAATCATTATTTTTACAATATCTAATTTCAGCAATAGGTGGTAGGTGCACTATGATTCCACTGACCTAAAATGTGAGGCCCATACTTTCTTCTGAGAGAGAAAGAGCACTCCCAGAAAAGCAAGTTTAGTCTCACATGCCTCTACCAATCTGCTAAATTAGGGTTCCGTAGGGACAGAATATGAGAACCTCAGATGCAGCTGTCACCTGCCTAGCTTGTTTGTAGACTTTGCAAAACTTTGCAGAAACAAATATCCACACATCTGTACAAATTAGAACCGCTCGGTTAACATGTTTCAGATGTCAGTTTTAAACTACCTCCCCCCCTTCCACCTCACTCTCCACGTTAAAGTTCATAAAACATAATGCAGGCTTGCGAGTTACTCATTCCCCCCCAAACATCAGGGATTGTTGCAGAACCTGGAGGAGGATAATGTCTTCTTGGGCATCACAGAGAAACCAAAATCTAAGTTGACCTGGGCTATTGTGTTAGAGGCAAATGAAACTGTGGTAATCTCTTACTTCTTTAGAGAGTCAATAGTGGGGGGTTTTCCTGGAAAAAGAAACTATGTTTGATATTGGAAAAAAAGGCTAGAGAGCAACAAGTACAATGGAAAGACAAGAATCTGAGTTACAATGTTTCAAACACATCAAAGTCCCACCAAAATGGTTAATTGACAAAGATGCATGAAATACCTGATTTAGGTAGTGTATCTTTGCAATGAACAAAATCTTAAGAGCAATCCTGTCAGTTAGCTTTGTCAGTTAGAGAAGTTTAAGTTCAGTTGATTGATCTTGTACACATAAGGTTTGCCTGCTTATTAGTAAAATGTATGTTCTGAATTCTAAATTACTACCTTGAATTTGGAACTTCTTCTAGAAGGCAACACAGCCTCTAAATGCAAACTGAACGGAATTCCCCCCCTGCCCCAAGTTAATGGGTTCATTAGCAATAGGAATGAATGAAAATTCATCCCCATGACAAAACCTCCCACAAAAACATAAATCTCAGCTTGTCCCTTGTCATCTAACAGTATGGACTTTAGGGTTGCAATCCTATTCCCAAATAACTGGAAAGAAACCCCACTGGACTCAGTGGGACTTACTTTGGACGAGATATGTATAGGATTGCCCTGTTACCTCATTAAACGGAGCTGATTACATTTATGGCAATGAAATGCTAATTCAATACTTGAACATGTCTCAGAACTAACAGCTGTGTCATGATCCTTTTTAATCTTTCCAGAAGGTTCTTTGCGATAAGAGCAAGAGATACAGCCAGCCTTTTGTTTCCTGAGCAAAACTGCTCCTAATCTCCAAGGCATTCTGCAAATTATTGGGGAATATATGGCAGCCACTCCCTTTGCCTACTAAGTCCCTAAATCACTAATATTTATTAACTCAATATTCCATAAAATACTTGGAAACACCTTGGGAGTACCTTTTTAATTCTCTTCCACATTATTATGCACACTGCGCAAGGACTGCAGTTCATAGCTCTCCCTATCAGACACTAGATATATCAAATTACTCACGGAGTCGGATTTAATACGGTTATCATTGGACTATGATAGACTAACTGACATGAAAAGAGTACTACATGTCAACTGCAAATGGGCAAAGCAATCCAAAGCTCTCTGTTATGTTCTCTTCCCCACCACCTTTCAGTTAACAAGTCTGCTGCCAGCTATTTCTATTTTCTTTCTAACGTTCTAGAAAGCACAGGACCAAACCTGCTTTTGTAACTAAATAAATCAAGCATTGCCTTCCTTCTCTTTGCTGGTCATGGTACTGTTATAGCTTCTAGACTTCTTGGCCCACTGTTGTCATGCCCAACTAGGGTACACAGTAAAATAGGCAACTCGTGTTTTCCTCAGGATGGGGTGCAAACACTTTGGCCCTCCAGATGTTGCTGAACAACAGTAAGGTCTATCATTCCTGGTCATTGGCCATGCTGGGGTTGATGGGACTTGTAGTTTATCAGCTTCTGGAAGGTCGAAGGTTCCCCACTCCTGTCCTAAAGGGACCCCACTACCAGTGCTGTGACAAGGCAAGTTGTTTCCTTCTCCTGGGAATTAGAACTGTGGCAGATTAAGGTTATCTATTGATAAAAGGTATTGATATACCACCATCTCGTGAAATATTAGGGTGGTGCACAACATAATGTACACAATTAAAACATAAAATACCATCAAAGTTTGTGGACATTTTAATATATTGGTGCTAACATCCCAAGTTCACAGTCTTAATAATCCTAAAAGCTGTTGTGCAAAAAACAAACAAACAAACAAACCAAACCAAACCAAACCAAACCAAACCACCTGTCTGTTGCTGACCAGTTTCACAGGTTTCAAATTCCCCTCTCTCTTTCCAGCAGATTTCGGTCAATGGCTCAATGTGATTTACTGTGTTAGGCTGCAGGCAGAAAGCTAATGAAAAGCTGCAGCAGTGCCATTCTGCCTGCCCTGCTGCCCTGGCCGTGCCTCTGAACAATTTGGCTTTTCGTTTACCTGCTTGGAAAATATGCTTGGTTATCTTTACTTTAGAAAACAGTGCATGATTCACATGCCTTTACATAATTGGCAATATATTATGTGATGTTTGGTGTCCATTTCTCACATATTTCCAAGGCATCCTTTATAATTGTACATTCATGGGACAGCCCATAATTGTGCTCATGGGACAGCTACAGTATGGATGATTCTGCATTCAATATTGTTTGTGACTGGAAAAGTTTGGGGGTGGACATACTGCTTTGTTTCAAATCAGTGAGTGCTTCACTACTTCAAGCTGAAATCCTGTAACTTTTTATACCACCCATGTTCCAGTTTATTTTTTGTCCCACTATAATGCGGGCAATAGCACAGCAATAGCACAATAACCTTGGGGAAACATCAAAGAACAGCTAATAAATCAGAATGGTGTGTGGACAGCCCAGTATAAATACACCACTAATGCACTATTATGGCATCGATGATATTTGGAGAATACACTCACACAAAAACACCGTCTGGAGGGACCCTAGCTCGCAGCCAGGGCCGGTGCCCTGGTTGTCTTATTCTAGTTACCAACCTGGCCCCTGCGATCATTCCTGGAAGCCCTTCTTCATGTGCCTCCCCCACGAGAGGTCTGGAGGGTAGGAACACGAGAATGGGCCTTTTCTGTAGTGGCTCCCCATTTATGGAATGCTCACCCAAGGGAGGCTTGCCTGGTGCCGCCTTCATTATACATCTTTAGGCGCCCAGCAAAAACATTCCTCTTCAACCAGACCTTTGGCTGATTAACATTTTATGTCCTTTTAAATGTGTTTGTTGGGGGGCATTGGTTTGTTTCAATTTTTTTATTTTTTGTTTTCAGTATGTATTTTGTGTTTTTCTTTTGTATTTTTATTCTGTCAACCACCCGAAGATCTTCAGATGAAGGGTGGTATGCTAAATATAATAAATAAATAAATAAATAAATAAATACAATAATTACATTACTGCTCACCACTGTGAGTCAGGCCTGTAAACAGCATCGAGAGCTAATGTGGTGCAACTATATAAAGGTAAAGGGACTCCTGACCATTAGGTCCAGTCGTGACCGACTCTGGGGTTGCGGAGCTCATCTCGCTTTATTGGCCGAGGGAGCCAGCATACAGCTTCCAGGTCACGTGGCCAGCATGACTAAGCCACTTCTGGCAAACCAGAGCAGCGCACGGAAACGCCATTTACCTTCTCGCCGGAGCGGTACCTATTTATCTACTTGCACTTTGACGTGCTTTTGAACTGCTAGGTTGGCAGGAGCAGGGACCGAGCCACGGGAGCTCACCCTGTCACGGGGATTCAAACCGCCGACCTTCTGATCGGCAAGTCCTAGGCTCTGTGGTTCAACCCACAGCGCCACCCGCGTCCGTGGTGTAACTATACTGCATCCTTAAAACTAAGGAGACCTGGGTGCAAAATCTTGCTTAGACATGAAGCTCACTGGATGACCTTATGCCACAACTGTTGTAAACGGATGCAGGAGAACCTGTGGTCCTTGGTAGAAGGGTGTGATAAAAACAAAAGATAATGATGATAATGATTATGGTGGTGGTAATGTTTGGACAATTTTCACAGAGACCCTTCAAGTTCTATAGTTGTGTAACAGTCAAATGTGAGTTCACACTTTCTTCATTGACACGTTACAAGGGATCAAATGCAAAATGAAACATCCGGTCACTAAGAATGACAGTGCAAATGTACCCTCAGTGTTACACAGGGGGCACTTGAAGCTGAAAGCTCCACTTGTCATGTTCATGTTCCTTCTGTTGTATAGACCCTTTATGCTTCATAGAAGCTGGAAGACACATTGTCTAATATTCACAATCCCTTCCCACTGTTAAATCATAACACGTTGGGGGCGAGATAAAGCTTCTAACACCTTTGCCTGCCTTTCCAAAGCTGCTGACACTGTTATTCATTACACCTGACACATTTGCACAAATTAAACTGTATTGTTTTCAGTTTACGTGATTTTTTTTTTAAATCAACATCCCTACATTTATGTATGCTAATTTCTATATATATGGCTGCACGGAGATACTGCATCTGTATTGGAGGTATTAGTAACACATGAAGTGGGCTATAGCTCGAATGCTTAAATATTCAATGCCAAATGATACTTTCCAAACACATTTGGTCCTTTTCATCATAAAACTGCTTTTGCACTGATGATTTTAAAGAGGTCTGCTCGTGTTCAAGCACTTAGTAGAAGACCAATTGCATAACCTTTCTTCCTCTTTCCAAGCATTTGTGAAGCTAAATAAGACTTTACCAGCTACAATAACACCCATCAGTTATCTGTGCAGTAGTGTAAACAATGAAATTCTTATTATGTACTTAGAATTCGCAGTGCTATTTCCATGGTAACTCTGTTTTCATGTCATATCTTTAATGAATAGGTAATGAAAGAAATGCTGCATTTACAACTTCATTACTAGTTTAAAAAAAATAGCAGCAGTAAATTTGAATTATAGTTGCTGTCATTTTCAGAAGATGCTGCAGAACATGCTGGGATGGCAAGGCTGTCATTTGCAATAAATAAATACCAGAAACGCCTGTGTATTTGTGTGTGTGAATGCATACATATATGTACACACACATGTACATGATGCCAGTCATCCAAGCTGTGTTTTCCTTGTTCTCTTTATAGATGTTTCTTAAAGGGTAAAGACAGCAATATCAAAATCTTATTGAAAAGGGGGAGCCCAAATGGTTGGGGTCATGCTGCAAATTGTAATTGTGAATGTTAATCGGCCTTCTGCAATATGCCAGTTAAATAAAACAGAGAAGTACTGACTCATATGCCAATTCACTAAGGTAGGTGGGAGGATATAAGATACATAGCATACCTAAGACAGTGCTTACCTTTGAGACAGAATAGCCAAAGACCATCCTAGTCAATCAAGTGAATCAACTGAAAAGAAGGTATAATCACTACATCTAACCAGCACACCAAATAACCATAAAAAAGAACCTGCTCCTTTCATTATTGTTTTATACTGCTGAGTATGACTTGTGAGAATGAAGAACTACTTGTCAGAAAGGAAGCTTCTGATATGTTAAAAAGGTATCTTGGCCAATGGTCTGAGCCTTTTTTTGGGGGGGGGGGGATAAAAATTGGGATCGAGCACCAAGGGTAACCAGTTTGAATCTACTATATGTTTTGGAAAGTTGTTTGCTGTGCATCTTAAGATATTATCATCAAATTCTGCATGATCCTGAGATCAAGAAGCAGCTTTTCATCTATGACTGGATAGAATGGGATGCCATTTTGAATCAAGATGGCAGGCTGAAACTGCTTTCAAAACTGCAGATTTAAGCAGTGATTTTGAAACGGCACACTCTTCCGCCTTAGAATTCCCGAACAAAGCTGTGCACAAGGTTGCTAGGAAAGTATTGTTACGATTAGGGGGCGTGTAGGCTATATAGCAATATACTTCTAACTCCTGGACAGTATCGTAGCTAGTCAGGGGCAGGCAGTCCACAACGGATTGGGGAGGGGGCGTAGGGTGCCACAGTCTGTGAGGCAGTTCAGTTTGCTTTTTTCAACTAGTACAGTACTGTTACAAATGATGAAGCTGAAGGGTCCACCTTCCACTACTAGCTCCCAGAGCCCTCTGACTTGGCTAATCTTTCTATTACTTGTTGGGGTAGAGCCAGTTCTGGCCTCTGCAAACAGAAATGCTCCTTCTGTCCACAGAAGGATTTTGATCCAGAGAAGGAAGCCCACTGATAGAGTGGGGACACAACTTTTGTTTATTCTTCCTTCCCCTTCAAGACAGGGTGGCGCTGTGGGTAAAAGCCTCAGCGCCTAGGGCTTGCCGATCGAAAGGTCGGCGGTTCGAATCCCCGCGGCGGGGTGCGCTCCCACTGCTCGGTCCCAGCGCCTGCCAACCTAGCAGTTCGAAAGCACCCCCGGGTGCAAGTAGATAAATAGGTACCGCTTACCAGCGGGAAGGTAAACGGCGTTCCGTGTGCTGCGCTGGCTCGCCAGATGCAGCTTTGTCACGCTGGCCACGTGACCCGGAAGTGTCTCCGGACAGCGCTGGCCCCCGGCCTCTTGAGTGAGATGGGCGCACAAACCCCAGAGTCTGTCAAGACTGGCCCGTTCGGGCAGGGGTACCTTTACCTTTACTTCAAGACCCTAGTGCCTACCTGCTGCCCTGTTCTGGAGGGTCTCCCAATCCTTTGGAACACATTTTCAGATGGCACAAGCGCCTGGAGGGGGGAAGGGAAATCAGCCAAAAACACTTCCTCCCTTATACCATAGGGCATGTCCCGAGTGTGGGTATGCTCCCAACAGGGAGAATGAAATCTGGATCTAAACTGTTGCTAACTGCTATAGCTTATGAACTAAGTTGCTTTGTAGTCACCTGAGCTGTGGTGCAGATTGGGCCTAGAGGAAGGAGGTAAGCAAATAAACACTAGCTATTATTGACAGTGTCAAGGACGTAGGCCAACACAGGGAGGAGGTCCCATTATGGGTCATCTTTTCTAAGAGCCCCCCTCCACAGACCCACTACAGAATCTGAAGACCACCACCACCAGTGGATTCTTCATTATGTACTGTTATTTTACACATCCTTAAGTGAGAGGGTAGCAGCATATTCTTGAAGGAAGACAATTATATTTCTGCTACAGGTTTCAATATTGGGACACAAGAGCATCTCCTGGACAAGCATTAATATTATAGAAAACATTGATTCTGTTCTGCTGAAAACAGAATAATGAGCAGAAGCCAAGATTGCCCAGCTACAAAAGACTTCATTCTCTAATTGTCAAAAAGCATTAAACATCAAGTATTTATTCTGTGGCAGAAGAAGAGGGAACAGACTTCAGTGCCTCCCTCACCAGAGGTTGTCTCTAATTGTCATGCATAGATTGCAACAGAGGTTATGGAGAGAAATTTGTTTGCATTTATTAATCAAAAGGAGTCAAAGGCACACAAAGATATCATCAAGGCTCCCTTGTGCTAGGGGAGGCTGACAACTAAAATTTCTGATGAAGTGTTTGCAGAATGTTTGCAATCTGTTCAAAGCCTTTTTACTTCACAGGTGCAAACCTTTCTATCTGTTACATCAAAGAAACAATTGAAAATTAAACACAGTAAACATTGCAGTACAGGTTTTAATCTTCCATTTTGAAAGGACAATGGGAGGCAGAGAATACATTTCAGAGCAGCGGCCTCGGTTCTTTCAATATTCATTTGTGCACATTAGCATTTCATTAGTTTGGGTTTTAAATGGCAATCTTTGGGTTTAGACCAATCTCTGCCTTGCCCCTTTTGTTTTATGAAGAGCGGGGAGAAACCCAAGAAAGTTCAACTTAAGACTCTTAGAGATGCCATTTGCACTAAAGCATCCATGCATAGATAATTATCTTGCCAAGTATCTTAGGGAGAATAATGCATTGCTTTTGAGGTAACAGCACACGGCGGAAGTAGATTTAAGAAAATGATAATTCTTTTACTGTGACATTAGGAAAACTTAACAGGAGCCTCCTGAATGGTTCTACTGGATTCTGCAATCATGCCTTGTGAGTAATGTATTTTATTGTAACAGTCATAGTTCTATTTTAACATACTATATGTAACAGCATTGCTTCTTCTGTTGCTTTTTAATGTGGTTTGAAAGCTTTTCTTTTTCTAGGATGTAATGAACAGGGATATAGTTTCTTTCTATGTAGCTTCTTGGACACGGGTGGCGCTGTGGGTTAAACCACAGAGCCTAGGACTTGCTGATCAGAAGGTCAGCGGTTTGAATCCCTGCGACGGGGTGAGCTCCCGTTGCTCAGTCCCTGTTCCTGCCAACCTAGCAGTTTGAAAGCACATCAAAGTGCAAGTAGATAAATAGGTATTGTTCCAGTGGGAAGGTAAACAGTGTTTCCGTGTGCTGCTCTGGTTCGCCAGAAGCGGCTTAGTCATGCTGGCCACATGACCCAGAAGCTGTACACCGGCTCCCTCAGCCAACAAAGCGAGATGAGTGCTACAACCCCAGAATCGGCCACAACTGGACCCTTTACCTTTATGTAGCTTCTTGTGTAGATTTAAATGGTAACCAAGCCCTTTCTTGCATCCTGCCTTTTGATGTGAATGGGCAGCAATGTGAACAGGGTCTGCGCAATAACTCTGTTGCCCAACCCGGGGTCTTTGAATTCGCTGGGCTCCAGCTCTCAACTCCCATGCTGGCTGGGGTCGATGGGAGTTGGAGTCCAACAACGTCTGGGTGGGCAATACCACTTTGAGGAAGGCTGACCTTGCAATACTAGAACTTACAGACACCCAATGAAGCTAAATGTTGTAAGGTTCAGGGCAGAGAAAAGAAAGCACTTCTTCACACAGAACATAGTTAAACTGTGGCTCTTGCTCCTGCAGGAGACAGTGATGGTCGCCAACTTGGATGGCTTTAGAGAGGAATTAGTCCGATTCATGACAGTGACTACTGTACAGACTGCTCTTGTGCTCAGGTCCTGCTTATAAGCTTCTCACAGGTATCTGGCTGGTTACTCTGAGTACAGGATGCTGGGCTTGACTCAGCAGGCTTTTCTTAGGTTCTTATGTCTGTAGGATAATTTGACATACCAATCACCAGCATTTCCTGAGCGTTTCTGCACTAAGTATATTCATTATACATATCCTGAACAAGAGACTGAACAATATTCCAACAGCTAAACAAGGCCCCTGTCATTAACAGCAACAGAAATATTCTTTGTGCTCCCATCACGATGTGCTACAGTATGCGTTCGGTCATGGAGGCTGAATAGTCAAGATGCCGGGGAAAAGGTTTAATATACAGTTGTTTGGGTGCCGAGCTGAGTTTGTATTGACACAATATTAGTTTGGAGACAATGAACCCTTTCAGATGTTTTGGCTGCCTTTCAGCAAATGCATATAATTCAGATGTTTGTGGGGGGAAATGAATTGTGCGGAAAATGCATGCAAGCTGTCAGTCACAATACGCCAAATAAGGAAACGGGGGGAAAGCATAATCGGCAAGTATATCTACATAGTAAGGGCCTCTTACCTACTGAATCAAAGAGCCTAAATCCACAAATTGATTAGAACTGTCTTGAAAAAGCAACGGGTCAAGCACAAAGGGTCAAGTCTATGTTGGATGTTTTTGTAACCTGGGGAGATGTGACAATAGCAGCTCAGTTCTTTGTGTCTCAGATCAGGAAAATAGTGTAGGAGAAAGGGTTAAATCCTTTCCCACAGGGCAGGGGCAGAACGAGGCAGGGAGTAGGCAGAATGGGGAAGGCTTACGCACATCCCACTGATGGGTGCAGTGCTTCTGAACAAAACCCCCCACATACCGTAAATGGGAGGGGGGTTGCCTGCAACCAAATATATTGGTACTATTGAAATATAATATATTTTAATGTGCCATAAACCATTTTTGTCATATGAATGCCAGAAGAATCTAATAAAAACCTGATAATGTGGGACTATTAGATGTAAATGTATAAAAAAATACTGTAATGAAAGTATGGCTACTTAATTGAACAATGCCAAACAGCTAGTATCTGACAAGTAATGAAGATTTTACTTCCACTAAAGTATTGCATAAATGATAAGTGATCAGTACAGTGGTGCCTCGCAAGACGAAATTAATCCATTCCGCGAGTCTCTTCGTCTAGCGGTTTTTTTGTCTTGCGAAGCAACCCTATTAGCGGCTTAGCGGATTAGCGCTATTAGCGGTTTAGCGGCTATTAAAGGCTTAGCGGCTATTAAAGGCTTAGCGGCTAAAAGGCTATTAGCGGCTTAGCGGCTTAAAAAAAGGGGGGGAGTGGAAAAAAAATCGGAACACTCGCAAGACATTTTCGTCTTGCAAAGCAAGCCCATAGGGAAAATCGTCTTGCGAAGCAGCTCAAAAACGGAAAACCCTTTCGTCTAGCGGGTTTTCCGTCTTGCGAGGCATTCGTCTTGTGGGGCACAACTGTACCATGTGGCTAGCCACTGCTGAACCTCTTGGGTTTGCATATTGCCAGACAGGGGTAAAAATGGCTTAGGAATCTAGCGGAATCACTGAGTTACAGGAATTGTTTGATATTCCATTCCAAGGCCACCTTGAATGGCTGCCATTAAGAATCTTTACAAACAAAAATGAAAGTGACTTCATCCTTTTGAAACATTGCTCCAGTCATTCATTCTGCTCTTAGCTGTTTAATTTATTTGAAGTGTATATATTGTGTAGAGTGATGTTAGAGGAAGTCTGCAATTTATCCTGTATACACTCATCTAAGTGTAAGCCCCAGTAAACACAATGGAACTTGTTTCCCTAGTAAATATTTCTAAAGGTAAAGGTAAAGGTAGCCATGACCTAGATCCAGTCGCGGACGACTCTGAGGTTGCGGTGCTCATCTTGCTCTATAGGCCGAGGGAGCCGGCATTTGTTCGCAGACAGCTTCCGGGTCATGTGGCCAGCATGACTAAGCCACTTCTAGTGAACCAGAGCAGCGCATAGAAATGCCGTTTTTAGGATATGGCTATAATTTCGATGCAGAAGTGACTGTTGGTATGCATACATCATTTTATTTGTATGCTGCCATACAATTAAATATGTATCAACACACATATTTTATTTGTATGGTTACCATATTTCAAACAGTGAAAATCCGGACAGAAAAGTTGTTGAGCTTTATTTGACATGAGCTCGCTAAAAAAAAGAAAGAAAGCGCCGTTTTTTGTGCTTTTCTTAAGGGGAAATGGGGGGGGGGAAGCACTTTTTTACAAGCGGAAAAAAGTCAGGCACTGCTGCCAACTGCAGTATTCCGGATATGTCCGGGAAGATCAGGATTTATGGCAACCTTACTCAATGCGGCTTACAACATGTAAAAAATTACAATCACAAACATAAGTAGTAATAAACAATAGACGAAACATAAAAAGTATGCAACCAATTTCAACATAAAGCATAATAAGATGTAAAATAAAATTTCAATAAATTAATATCAATAAAAGCAACAACCCCCCCAAAAAAAACCTCCCTAAACAATACCCTAGTCCAAGAGTCTGTTTAGCAGCCTCAATTTTTGTAATCCGTTAGTGCCCCTCCCTCCCAGGCCAGGTGGGAAAAGGCCTGCAAGGCAGGAAGCAGGTCTTCCAGGACTCACAACCAAAGGACTCACAAGGGAGTTCTGAAAATACCGTGTATATTTGGTGAATGTATAGCTAGACATAAATCAGTGAATGAGGACAATCAGCGAATAGGTATAGAGCTTATCAGTATTCATTATTTTAATTCCATGGTTACTCATGGTGGGAGGAAACCATGGTCCCTTGGCTTTGGACCATGGTTTTTTGAAACAAAACAAACCACAATCCCTGGTTCAAACATCCGCTTACTAGGGATAAGGAATACTTTGCTTATTCACAGTAAGTCATGGTATGAGGTTTATCTTGATGGGCCAACATGATTACTGTCTGGGGAGAATGGCGTAGAATAGCATATAGGTGCACCTTAAGTGCAGGGTGGAACTTATACACATGTAAAAGAACACTGTGAAAATGCTTTAAACAAAGAACGTTTTGAAAAATACATTGAATTTGCCATAGCTCACTGTCACCATCTAGTGTCACATTGGTATATTGCACTTCACAACACATTTAAAACGTTTTATTTGCAGCTGTATAGCTGAGTCTCAGGTTTATCAATGACAATGAAACAAGGCTGATTTCATCATCCATAAGGAGAATATGTGTGCACACCAATGTATGACAGTGGGTGCATTGTACATTTGAACAAATACAGGATACATTGGCTCTTGTTTATATTAATTTATTATGTGTCTTCCTTTCAAACCTATCCCATATAATATAATAAATATAATATAATATAATATAATATAATATAATATAATATAATATAATATAATATAATATAATATACATCAGTGTTTTTCAACCACTGTTCTGCGGCACACTAGTGTGCCCCGAGATGTTGCCTGGTGTGCCGTGGGAAAAATTAAAAAGATTTTTTTTTTTGTAAAAGTCAAATTAGGTCCTAATCTATCCCTCAAGCGCCCCTTGTCCGTTATTGTGATGCATGAAGCGTGTTCCCGCCCACTCCCCGCCCTCCCTTGCTTCTCTCTCTCTCTCTCTGTGGCGCTCTCCGCCGCTTCCTGCTGGGCATGCGCAGCTCGCCTCGCGCTTCCGTTCCAACCCCTCCTTCCCCCGACTACCCCGCCGCTCCGTTCCTTTCTCTTTCTCGTGTGTCAGAGAGCGGCGGCGCGAGCGCGGCGGTTCCCTCAGGGCTGACGGAGGGCTTGAGGAGGAGGAGGCAGGACGTGGAGGCGGAGAAAGCGGCGGCGGCCACCCCCCACCTCCGGCTCCAGGCCCGTGTAGAAAGCTGAGGGGGAGAGATAGATAGAGGTGGGCGGCGGCGGCGGCGACCACGACCAACCGCCACAGTAGTTGTAGCGGCGGCGAGGGCGAGCAGGGACTACCGCTCTCTCTTCGTCGTCTCTCTCTCTCTCTCTCCTGGGCCCATCCGTTGAGTCTCCCGCGCGCCTCGGCTACAAGATGAGCATCGAGATCCCGCCGGGTCTGACTGAGCTGCTGCAGGGCTACACGGTGGAGGTGCTGCGGCACCGGCCGCCGGACCTGCTGGCCTTCGCCGCCGAGTACTTCGCCAAGCTTGGAGGTTCCCCGGCGCCGACCCGCAGGTTTGACCCCCTTCTCACACCTGTTCGCGCTCCTTGCACGGAATGGGGCAGATGGGGAGGAACGGGGCTCGCCGCTGCCTCCGCTCGCCCTCCCCCCTCCGCCGGCGGTCCCGCGATTCTTGGCTTTTTGGCGGTTGGCACAGAAGGAAGGCAAGGGGGAGGGGAAAAATTGAAACTTACACTTTCGTGCGTCCCTCCCGGCGTGATGCTGCGCGCTGACGTCACGGGGATGTAATGGTGGTGTGCCTCGAGATTTTTTTCATGAAACAAGTGTGCCTTTGCCCAAAAAAGGTTGGGAAACACTGATATACATAAATAAGTAACCTCATGTATCTAAGCTTTTAATAATCCTAGTGTTTTTGATACTTAACAGGCAATTTATACTATATTTAGTACATTTATACTTCGTTTGGCTTTGAGATCATTGTTTGCTGTTTTTACAATGAAGTGGTATACACATTTTACAAGTAAAATGAAATTTTACTGGGGGTGGAATATCAAGCAGATTACATTTTAAATGGCAACATGGCTGCCTCATGTGCTTTTTATGGAAAGCCAAAGTATAAATGTGATAAAATATCATCTTCATCTTCTAAGCATGCTACAACATGTAGAGTGAACTGCACTTCTTGTCATGAATTAATTTCTGCTGCACAAATTAGAAATGTGACTAGTATTTGGGAAGGCATTTTTTAGACCACTGCAACCCACTTGAATATTTTTTAGACCACTGCAACTCACTTGAATATTTACTCAAATATTCATCCCATGCTTAATAAAGATGCATTCAGCAGCTCAGGATACTGGGAAATGGGCTATCTGCTAAATGCTTCTGCATCCCCCCAGTGAACATGGAGAACTTCATCCTTTTTCATTCTGAATTAACTTTTCAATTCAGGTTCAATGCACATTTCACAGACTTAGTTCATTCTCCTGATGTGGCTTTATGTGCAAGAACTTAATTACAAAACCTCAATTGGGTTTCATTTTCATACAAAGCTGCAGCAAATGAAATTGACTTTTTTAAAAAATGTTTTTGTCAGTGGGGGTGTTGCTGTAAATGAAGCAAAATTAAATATGACAGAATTTGAACAGAAACACTTAGTTCCTTCACAACAAAGCGAATTGTTTTAGGCTTATATTTTGAATTACACACAATTATTGTCAAGTACCTCTAAAACAAGCATTTTCCACAAGCACCTACTTCTAAAACATTCCTAATGATTAAAAGGAACATTTCTACCATGTAGTTCTGGTTTCTTTTAAAAGGTAAACTCAAACCGAGTAATTGATTCTAAACAATGCACCATAACACCTCTGAAGTGTGCAGCTGTATAACTATCCTGGTATACAGAGAGACATCTACAGAACTCTGGCACAAGTATCCACTTTGAGGATTGTAATGGATTTGATAATTTTACCCTAGAAACAAATTTTCACATTCTCCTTGTTATTAAGCAAAACTAAGCATATTTCTTCTTGTTCTTTGATTGAAATGATTTCAGAACAACCCTATGCATGTATAGAGTTCACTGGGGCTTACTCCTCGCTACGTGTATATATATGATTGCAACCTAGGACCGGAGAACTGTTTCTTTGAAGCTGAAATTCATTGTAGAAGCAGAAGCTCTGTTCAGGAGTTCAAATAGTGTAAAACCACAACTTTGCAGTTTGAGTTGCGACATGGGGAAAAGATTTAGGAAAGTATTATTATTTATTTATTTTTCCAAATTATTACAAATCAAACAGAATTACTTTAATTTAATACAAATTCTTAAAATCAGGTTTCCTGCTCCTGTTGCAAACACGTCCACCATTTCCTCCCATAGCTGCATCATATCTTATTCATCGTCCAGTTGTCACCCTTCACTTGCAGTTACGTCGTTCTTCCAGCTGACCACTTTTCCTCCATACAAACAGCACCTCTGTTACATCTTATAAATATAAAATGTAGTTCACGTGTGTAGTCCTTCATATACATTTTTGTTCCAGACCTGGTGTGCTGGGAGAGTTTATTTCTATCTTCCATTGTTCAGCTCTTTGCAGTGTTTATCTGGATGGTACAAGGTCACATTCCATTCCTTCCGCTGTTTACAGACTAGCATATGGGCCGCAGCCATAAATAACTCACAGGGTGCACTTCCAGACTTCCACCATTAAAGTTCTTCTCTGCAGTTCTTTCTCGGCACACACTTAAGAGCAAGATCTTTTCTCAAATTCAGCTTCTTTTCCACATATGTTCAGCTGCAGTTCACCCCCCCCATTCCTCCGACAACACCCCAGTCCAGAAATGGTTGGCGATAAAATCCATTCAGCCTTGATCAAGAGGGAGGGCACTTATTAAATTCCTTTTTGAGCATAAAACAAAAGCCTCTGCCCTCTTTCTCAAAGTATCAGACAGAGTAACAAAACAACAGCTGCACACTTCTCTTCCATTGTGTAGGGGACGACAAGAAAAGGAAATACCATTTGAAAACCATAAGTAACCACAAAGGACCTTGTCCTTCCCCTTCTTTTCCAAGCTGTTGTAGGGGTTCTCAAGCTTCAGAAAAACATTCAAATACCTTCAGGGACCCAAGCCCAGTCCTTTCGGCAGCTGATTGATTGCAGTCCATTAGCATATGTTGGTCCAGGAATGCCTCTTGATTAAAGCCAATTGTCCAGATTAAGGAGGAACTATCCACAAATCATGCCGGTAACAGAGGTTCGTCCATGGCAGGGACACACTTGCAGGTTGCTCCCACTCTGCCTTTCAAGTTGGCGGACATGGGATTGCTTGGCACTGCAGGATGCAATGAACTCCCCAGACCCCACTGAGGAGCATTGTGAGGATTTATGCCTCCATTTCCCCTGCTTGAACTTCCTCATAGTCTGCAGAGGGCTACGGAGAGCAACCGCCATTGACTCATGACGTAGTCAGAAACCTGTATTAATTATATTGTTGGACAGGCCAACAATACAGCCTGCCATACGAGGGTCATAAATTCACTATAGGCATGCTACTTGTAGCGGCCACATCACACTATTTTTGGCTGCCATATTTCTTTACCACATGTCCATGGTTAGTAATCAATTGTATTTTTCAAATGGCATTGCCACTCCTCAGCAAACATTATTGAGCGGTATCATAAAAAGTATGGTGTATCGGAGTAAGTTGACTGTGGTGGAACAGGGACCCAGCCTGCTATCAGGCTGTTGTGATCCATCTGCCCTTCACTTCTCAATCAATGCAGAGTTATTAGGGATCTAAATCACATGGGAAGCCTATGTGCATAGAGTAGGCCTTTTCCTCCAGTGTCTGGGCTGTGGCAGGTGCAGGTGATGAGGGTAGAGAATGAAAGAGTGGCCCACTTCCCTCACGCAGTTCCAACCACACATTGTAGTTTTATGCTAGTTTAATGGTCATAGTGTACCTACCCTCACCAAGAATTCTGGGGATTTTAGTTTGGAGAATTCTCTGTTAATATATTCTTATCTAAAACTCAGTTCTTGGCCTTTCCAGTTTAAGACTGGAAAATTTGGACACATTGTGGGGGGAAATCGCACCCTCCATAGCAACATTGATTCTATGATTCTATCAGGTCCAGAGGAGATCTCCAACACATTGTTTCGTCAAATTTTGTTCAATCCATTTGAGCTTTTGAGTCCCAAGGACATGGGCAAGATACTTGCTGAATCAGCCTTGTTGCCCTAATGGAGAAATGCAACCCTGTTGCTCTTGCTTGATCTCAGTTTTGATACTATTAATCATGGTATCTTGCCAGGCATTTCTGGTAAAGTACAATTTTGCAATGGTTTTGTTCCTACCTGATTGTCAGTTTCCAAGAGCAGCATTGGGTGACTGCACCTTGGCACCCTGGCAGTTATGCTGTGAGTGTGCCAGTTATGGTCATTCCTGTATAGGGGTAGCTCGGCCACAGTGTACACATGTGTTGGTAATATCAAGATTGTTGGTAATATCAAGATTGTACTGCTCTAATGCATCCTGTGTCTTATCCTCAAAGTTGTGAAAATAGATATTAAAAACTGGCAATCAATGTTTGCAAATGTTCCACTGAAAGAATTAAGCTTCCACGCATGGTTTTCTGTCTCTTTCTCCTGACCAGAACTATGTGTTTCCTATACATATATGTACTGTGCAAATGTAGAAGTTGGCACCAGGTTCAGAATTTAACCTCCTTGGGATCTCAGTGCTTTTTTTTTTTTAACAGAAGCAACTGGCCTTTATGGTTGAGAAGAGAACTTTGAAAATGTGTGGGCAGTGCTACCAAAACATGAAGTAAAATATGCAAATTCCCTCACACCATTACTCCCTTTAATTAACCTTACTTACTCCATTCAAAACAAAATCTCACATTCTATATAGGGAAAATAAATCATGCAAATTGAACAGGTTTATGCAAAGTAAGTAGAACTGATTGCAGAATTTTAATTTCTTGTTTTTTCAGACACATAAGTTTCCTTTTAATTTTATTTTGAAGCAGAGTGTGAATGATGTCTCTTGCATTCCTCACTGCAATTCTAAAGTACTGGGATATATTTATTGTATAGAAGCAATATGTCCCTAATTAGGTTTGTCAATGAACTATTTTGCTTCGCTAAAATAAGAAATTATTTATATGACTGTCCCAGCCAGGAAGTTTGGTAAGTGACTGCTTGGTTATGTATAAGGATTTTGCAGTTAAGGTGTGAGGCTAAGCTTTAAACAGTGAAGGCAGTTCCACATGAGCAAAAGGTAACATGCATATCTATTCTACATTTTAATGTCAATACAAGTACCTTATTATAGTATTACATTAGAAATGTGTGGTACCCCCAAGGGGGCAGTGCTTTTCTTATTAGCGAATGTCTTCCTCACTGTTTGAACTAGATAGTTCTTGCGCTAAATTGTTCACAGTCTAACTTATTATACAAAACGAGGTGCCCTCTGGGTATGAATGAAAAATATATGCAAGGAACAATCAAGTGCCAAGAGTACTGGATAAAACCTTAGGTAGGTGGCAGAAGACAGATAAGCAGCATAGGAGTTTAAGTTGTAGGATCTTAAGCTGCAGAAAGATTTATTTTATCATTTACATTACAACCAGTTCTATTTGTAGAATAGATAATGAAGGGCTTATGTCTAGGGCCAAGTACTGAAAAGCAGGGAGCGCCCTCCTCTGCAGAGGGGTGGTGAGTATTTGGAAGGACTAAACAGCAATTTGTAAAACTGAGTTACTTTTTTAAAAAATAAAAAAGAACAACGAGAAGAAAACTAAACTAAATAGCCTTTATTGGCTGGGGGGAGGAAAAGAGATGGATTAGATTTTTAAATTCCACAACCTAAATCCTTCACTAACAGTTTTACTCACTAATTACATGAACGAAAAAATAATATGATTCACATTGGTTGGAATTTTCAAATGGAACCAGAAATTCTGCTGCGCAAATAAAAAGTTGGGGTATTCAGGGTTTTATCAAAAACTGTGCACACACAGGGAGTTTTGATCCCTGCCAAAAATCCACTCTGGAAGAGTGGATTGTCCCAACCTTCTGGAGCAAAGTTTGAGGGTGCATGGCATGGGCTGCAGAGGAGACACTTCAGTTGTGCAAGAGGAAGTTTGCTGCACAAGTGGAATGGCAGAACTGGTGGACACACTCCTCAGAGGTTTAGGATTTCTACGGGGGGGGGGTTTCTTTAATAACAGCAGCACACAGAGAGAGAGAGATGGTATCTGCTGTGCTGGGGTGTTTTTGTTTTTTGTTTTTGTTTTGTTTAATGAGGTAGAGTGTCCCTCCATCTGATACTGTGCTGCTGCACTGGTCCCCATTTTGGCAGGGCCACACCACCCTGCCTGCTTTTCCAGCAGTATCTCCACCTGTGGTAGCCAGGAAAATGCCCTCCAAGCAGGAGCCTAATCTAGCCCTAGATCTAATGTTTCTGCTGTGGCACCCAGGAGCACCACAAAATGCTTGGCTACCACCCCGCTGGCTTCTGCCAAGGTCCCATGCCTGCCCCCCTTTAGTTTATATGAATTTTGGGTGCTTTGTGGAGGGTTATTTAGTGGTGGTGTCTGATTTTTTTGGTCTGTGTTTATTTGCTTTGCCTGTTGTTGTGTTGGCTCAGCACCACTGGTTTTTCTCCTGTGAAATGGATATTTTCCTGCTAAACACAGCAGTTTCTTCTATTTCCAGTTGTGCCCTGGGCCCAGAAAGATTGGGCACCCCAGAACAAATTTCTGCTCCATAGCAATCTGTTGCTAGATTTCTCAAGCATTTGAGAATTCAGCACAATTTTCAGCACATCTACTTAAAGTAACTCCCACTGAAATTAATGGTGCTTACTTCTGATTAAATATACCCAAGATTGTGCTGTATCTAATGTTATTCACTATATACTAGATTTTTAAAGGTTTTTTTGTCTTGAAAATAGGGACACTCAGTAAATAATGGGCTGAAATAAGTTTTTTAAGTATTTTAGTTTTGTTTTTTAATATTTGAAATGTCTGTAGGTGAAAGTAAAGGTAAGGGTTTTGTATTGTTTTGTATTACACTGTTATTCCTGATTTTTATATCGTCTTTGGTCAACAATGATTTCCCTTTGTTGTTCTGGTTGCCCATTGAATGTTCTACCAGAATAAAGACTTTGTAACTGGGCTTCACAATCAGCAATCCTAAAAAGAAGAAAGCATGTGCCATAAATGATGAGAGTCACAGAGGTTAATAAAAACAGATTCATTTCCCCTGTGTTTGGGATGAGTTTCCAACATACCATTTTTGCCAATTCAGATAAATATTCTGATTTTGGCTCCCCTCCAAATGTTATTAAAGCAAACTGGCAAGCATTGCTTATAAATGATTGTTATAAAAGGCATGCAAAAATATGATGTACTGTTAAAAATATATATTTTTTAAAAACAAAACTCTAAAGGTATTTTGATGACTCCTCACAATGTCATTTTATTTCAGGAGTCTGCTTGTGCCACACAAACAGACTGTAAAGGAAGAAAGAGCTTTTTAAGCTGTCTTGCCCAGGATTTAGCAATTAAATGTGCATTGTGCAGCTGGTAACATTTTAGTATTTGGAAACATTAAGGGCTCATTTATGATGATCCCACAATGATGGCTGTGGTAGAGAAGTGTTTGATATAGTTTGTGCCCTTGAACATTAAGGAATTTGTTCTCAGATGAGATGACGTTTTCTGTCATAATCAAAACTCTAGTAGTCATCAGGAAATGGGGCAGGGAAACATTAAAAACATGCTAGGGAAGGGAAGGGAAGGGGAGTCTGGTGGACAAAAAGATATAGAAGTTTTGATAGAAGCACGGTTCACCTTAGAATAACAGAGGGCACAATATATGATGGAGAGGCAAGAAGGGAACATCAGGAGAGTGAACAAGCAGTGAGCACAGTCGATAAAGCCACAATGAATGGTAATGATGGGCAATAAAATACCCTTTTAAAAACCCAGGAAAGGATAAAGACTATAGACTAGAGCACTGAATGACAACACTAGAACAGCATATCAGCAGATTAGCATATAGCATGGCAAGAAGGCACAACTAAAGATTATTCAATCATGCCAAATGCTTGATGTGAATCTAGGCCAAGCAAGTCATCAAAAGCAAATAAAAGACAAGGTATATATATATAACCCAGCAGTAAAGAAGATTGAAAGACAATTTAACCCACAGCCCCTGAATTCATTAATAGAAGAATAATAAGCATGAGAGACAACCCACCGCTGATGAGAAAACAGGCTGCATTCACATGCAGTGTTAAACCATAATTGAAAATAAACTGGTTCAAAATGCACAACTGCTTTGTTCTTGCCCTGCTCTTGACTGTGACTGCAGGGTGGGGGACAGAGTCTGGTTTGTCATGATGTGCAAACCACAGCTGATGTTTTGTTTTGTTTCTTTTCTTTTCAGGAGAACACTGGAAAGTCTAATTACTGATGTTACTTAATTATTGATGTTATTCAAACTATGAAGAAGGAAACTTCAACTCAAGTTTGACACTATTCTTTTTCCAAGGCACCTGAACATTCACACACACATACATTCACTGCAATAATAATTTAACCAAAGTTTGATTTGCAGAAATCAGCAAGTTATACCTTTTGTGGCACACTGTTTACTATCCTCACTCTGCAGCAAAGGGAAAGAAGGGAAGCAGGGCTATTTGAATCAGTTGCCTACCTCACACAGTTGTTGTACCAATGCAAGAAGAGAAACTATGTACTATAGAATCATAGAATTGTAGAGTTGGAAGGGACCCTAAGGATCATCTATTCTAGTCCCTACAATGCAGGAATACGCAGCTGTCCTACAAGGGCATCTCATATGGGGATTGAACCTGCGACCTTGGTATTATCAGCACTATGCTATAATATGAGTTTAAGATTAAATTATTATTATTATTATTAAAATTTTAATACCACCCTATACATGTAGATCTCAGGGTGGTTCACAACATAAAACCACAATATAAAAAACAGAAAATACATGATAAAAACAAAAACAACCACATAATCCCCCCTTCCACACCACATTGTTGTTTTATGATCTAAGACTAGTTTCCTTTGTGTATTTCTTTTAATTTGAACCCATAATGCTTGAATTTCAGGAAAAGGCCTCCTGATTCACTCCCACTAGCCTCATTTCCAACATGTATAGGCATGATTTTATATTTTGTTACCTGCTTTGAGCTTTAGGGAATAGTTTATAAATTTATTAAATAAGCACCATTGCTTGGTAAGGTTGTCAGATGAAGCTACTGCGAACACCACATGAGCAAGGTCAATAATAGCCGGCAAATTAAGCTTCATTAAGCTTCCAAGTTTGAGGAAGCCTGCTTAAGAGTGTTGAGAGTTGTTAGGAGCCCCCTATACCTCACACAGAGCACAAATGTATGGTGTGAATGTGGCCTTAGAATAGTATGGTACAAGCTCACACCGAAAGCACTAACACAGCAGTAGTGCAATAAACAAAAGAAAAGTCATTAAAAAGATTTTGAAAACAAAAACTTGGAAGATGAGATCAGAGCAGAGATAACGGGAGGAATATGAATTGGCATGCGTATCGTGCGGGAGGCGCATGACCCAGAGGCTGCAATGGGGGGGAAGCCTAAGTGCAGATTGGACCTTGTTCCCGCCACGTCCACAAACATATATTGGCTAGCACAGTCCCCTTCTTCTGCTTGTTCAGCAACCTTTATGAACCTTCGTGGATGGACTTTACCACTTCCAACTGCAGGTGGGTGAGTGTTTGAAACACTGCCTGATCATACAAAACTAATATGTCAGAGAGAAAACTACTCTGCCTGAGGTGGATCAGACAGTAAAACGATGCTGTGTATTAGTGAATATGGGTGGAAGGTTATAGAATTTTTTGTTTGGATTGGCTTTCATCAAACCACTTCACAGTTAATAGATAACACAATATTTGCTTCTTGATTGCGTTTGCTATCCGCTGTTCATTCATTTGTTATGGATAATCCAAACAATGCTGCTGAAAACTCATTGCAATCCAGCGCTTTCTGTATTTTCCTTTCATCCTTTTTCAGACCTCATTTGTAGTGATTCTCTCCCACCCATCAATAAAAGATTACAATGCAAGACATTCCACCAATCCAGGCTGGCAAAGCACTATTGATACACTAGGAGGAGTGCAAGGATGAAAAGGAGAGGAACACCCAGTAAGTTTCATTGATGGAAGGGTAGGCATTTGAATCCAGATCTTCCTGGTCCAAGTCTGATACACTAATCACTACACCACAAAAAGTGTGGTGATATTAAATGTCATGTGCAGCCACCATTCTGATTTTGCTTCCAGCTGTTTTGCAGAACTCCTTGTTAAAAGACCCTGGTGTGCAACCAAATATAATTCAAAACAGATAAATCTCTGAAAGCAATAGATAAATAGGAAGTCAACGGAGAGCTGTTTACTGATAATAATTTAATATTTCAAATCTCCAAAGTTTACATGTTTTAGGAATGGATCTAGGAAATGACATCTAAACAAGTAGGATTCATTCTCAAGAAATGTTCTAGAGACTCTCAAAACAAGCAGGCAATTATTAAATAATACAATGGCATAGCTCTAAGTTTTTATCAGCCAAGGAAGGCTATATCCTGTTCCCTCCTTTCACGTGTCTGACTAAAATTACTTAATTTATTTCAGGAATTTATATACCACTTAATATTCAGAATTTATTAACGGTGTACACAAACTGTTTTACAATACCATAAGGAGAATAAGAACTATTAAATCATTCCTCATAAGAACAGGAGAGCTACCTGCTAAAATAGGTAAGTGTCAAGTTTAGGAGGGAGGGGCCCTGTCCCATCTTGGTTAGTGTTCCATAGACTGGGTCCACAATATGGCATGCATAGCTTCTGACAGGTACAAGCGATGCCTCTGAGCAGTTTAGAGTAACTACAGGTGAAATCAAATGTGATTTTTAAATAAAGCATCTGTAGAAAGGCTTAGATTTTCTAAAGAGGTCCTGGAAGTGATTGGCACATGCATGAAGAGGAATTTCCCATTGTCAGCTACAGATCACAAGAACATAGGAAGAATCCTGCGGTATCAGATGAAAGGCCTACCTAGAACAGCATTCTGTTCCCCATAGTGGTCAGCAAGATGCCTATGAGAAGCCCACAAGCAGGATGTGACCTCCTATTTATGATCACTTGCATCTGGTATTAGTATACTGGTGGTAAGAGAGATGGGGGAGAAGTTCAGCACTTCCTGAAACAATACATGAACCAGAACACAGCTGTCCACCAAAATGTACACTTCTCTGTATTTTGTGATGCAGGTGTCTGGCCAAAAAATGTGAACCATAATATACCTATTAGGTGCATATAAAAACACATAAATGAGTGAAAATAACATACAGAAGTGCATGATATTAGGGATAATTGTTTGTGTGTGTGTGTATACGCATATGGCAAATTGTTTTCAAGCATTTGTACAGTATCCAGAAATGCATACAAAAATATCTGCATTAAAATGCTAATGACTTTTCATAAGGACATTTAAAAAAGCAAGCTGAAGAACTAAAAACTGAAAGAAACCAAAACTGACAGATTCACCCATCTCTAGTAATATAGCCATAATGACAAGTAGCCACAGATAGCCTTTTATCTTCTATGAGCTGATGTGTCAGTCTGAGCTGACTTTTACCCACCTGCCATGTGCTTAAAATATCGTATGAAACTTGCCTGACACCGAACAAATCCTGGCCTGGCTATTTGAATTTGATGAGTGGTTATATAAGTAAACCAGGTAGAGCCCAGCCTGTGCTTAACAACAGCCATTGGGATCTATGTGACCTTTTGGTCCAAGCCGCAAGCATGTCTAAATCACTTGACGACAATAGCCAAAATGCTATAAAATTCAATATGTTTCTGCATGGGAAGTAGCACAGAAAAATCCATATGGCCAAAGTTCCAATTTCTAAAAGATTAGAGGTTTTGTTAAAAGGCTGATAGAAAGCAAGTTAAAGAGCCCAACAATGGCTTCCTCAGAAATACATAACCTCTCCTCAGGAGCCTCCTTCTGTCCCCAGCTTACTGGGATTCGGACTGCAGCCTAAAATTTATTGTTATTATAATCCTGTGTATGCTTATTCAGAAGTAAGTTATATTGAATTTATTGAGTTTTAGTCCCAGGTAAGTGTAAGGGGTGTGGGTGGCGCTGTGGGTTAAACCACAGACCCTAGGACTTGCCGATCAGAAGGTTGGCGGTTCGAATCCCCCCGACAGGGTGAGCTCCTGTAGCTCGGTCCCTGCTCCTGCCAACCTAGCAGTTCGAAAGCACGTCAAAGTGCAAGTAGATAGATCTGGCGGAAAGGTAAATGGTGTTTCCTTGCACTGCTCTGGTTCGCCAGAAGCAGCTTAGTCATGCTGGTCACATGACCCGGAAGCTGTACGCCGGCTCCCTCGGCCACTAAAGTGAGATGAGTGCTGCAACCCCAGAGTCGGTCACGACTGGACCTAATGGCCAGGGGTCCCTTTACCTTTAAGTGTGTAGAGGGCGCAACTAAAAAATGACATAGGTTTACACACACAAAATGACCAAAAGGATGCCATCATTTTAAAACAAAAGAGTCAGGATGGAGAAGCCAAAAATACTTATTTTAAATAAAGTAGTGAGATTGTCAAAAAATGCAAATGTTCAGAAGGGTCAAAATAAAGTACACATTCACAAAGCACTTGTTATATTAATATGCATAGTATGCTAATCACTGATGGATCTACCTCTAATGATTACAAACCACATGATGATTATTGCCACCTTGTCCTTATGATCTTCCCTGGGGCACCTGGCTGGACATTGCTAGGAACAGAGTTGAAATTACTGTCTGACATAGCAAGGGGTTCTTATGTTCCTCATTGCTGTAATTGCATGTACAATGCACCTTTTCTCCAAAAGGTCAACATGTAGTCCATGTTGGGATGTTGTATAGCTAATGTTGCCCGCTTTTGGTTTGGGTTTTCCTAAAAGAAAAAAGCTCAACAACTTTTGGGGTGTCCTGGTTTTTACTTTTTGAAAAAGGGCAGCCCTACTTTTTGTGGCAGTCACTCTGCATAGGACTGTTCTTTTGCAATTATTCTTGTGCAGAAAAATAATTTCAGCTCAGCAGAGACCTTGGAGGTTTGGTTTTCTCTGAGGAAAGGAACTTCCTCTGTGTTCCATATGTAAAATCTCATGAAATCCAGACAAATCATGTATACTATGGTTATGGAACAGACCTTTAAGCAGCACAACCTTGTTGCCAAGGTTTAAATGATCAAGTAAAACTAAGTAAGACTGTACGTGTGTGGAGTTTTATCCACATCATTTATGAAGAAGCATATACAATTTCCAAGAAAACAAAGGACCAGGGAATAGCAGGGAGAAAAGCTCATTCCTCTACCGTTCACTCTCCATGAATGAATGGGGAATTTGCACTCTATCTTATTCATTAAATTGGAAACTGCCATCCCTTTAATGAGCAGCCTGAGGGTGGACAAAGTGCCTTGAATAAGCTTTGGAATATAGAGAACTTGGCATCCTCACTGAAACATAATGTGGGTTTGCAATTGTGGGATTTTTCCAATGAATAGGAAGTGATCAAAGATAACATTAAAACTGTGCAACATTGCATCAAGTTACTGCCAATGCCAATCATTACATGCCTGAATGCACAAGAGCCTTGAAATAATGTTATAGACATGCTGCGGCATTCAAAATATTCAGTGAATTTCAAATTAAAATGCAAAAGCATGCCCTCCACTCATCTGGGCAGAATAGTGAACTTGAAGCACACATCATTCCAAGTATATCTGCAATGTCACATTCTTTATTTACAATCAGCTTCTGAGCACCCTCAATTTCTAGCAGGCTAGATGATAGGAAACTGTAATGCTAAATAAATTCAGAAAGGCTGCATTAGAATTTTGACCTCAGCCATATGAAATGCCAAGTTCTGGAGAGGTCAGGAGAATTTGAAGTACACAGCAAAGATAAAGTTAAAAAAAGAAGAAGCAGGGGAAGAAAAGAGCTAATTACAGAGTGATCACCTTTCCTACTGTGAAAGAAAAGAGACACACAATGCACGACTTGAATTCATCATTGTGTAGATGAAAGTTCCTGGCATATAATTCCAGATAGAGCTATTTACTGGGGGAAGAAAAGTGTTGCTTTATTTACATGCTAAACAGCACCACCTTCCAGTTTTGGTCTGTTGAAAAACAGCAGCAACAAATGCACAAGGAAAAGAAATGTATAGCATCCCATGCCAGAGGAGGAAGGCAGGAGAGGTAGGGTGGACAAATGCATATGCAAGCAATAGGGAAATTGCACATTACATTACATTTTTGGAAAGTGACATGCCACATCGTCTACCAGCACCCTATAGGGAGCCCAAAGTTATTTATCCTTGGAAAACAAAACAAAACAGATCCCAATGAAGAAATAGCAGGGAGATTATTTTGCTCTGAATCAAGAAATCAGAAAAGGGAAATGGGAGCATTTAACCTCAAGAAACCCCTGTGAAAACAGAATGCAGTCCAGTCTCAAAGGGAAGCATATAAATGCAATGTCTGGCACAAACTCTATATGGTAAACACAACCAAAGCATATTACCCATTTTATTTCAAAACAGTCCAGTGGGGAAGGTGAAGGAGGCAAATTTAGACTTGGGAGAAAAGTGAAGGAGCAACTGAAGTGTATTCCACCAAGAGAAGTAAATAAATACAGGATTCATCCTATTCTGTAGTCTCACATTTGACTGGCAGTGACATTGGGCTGCACACCACTGTTCAGTAGTAAACCCTCTTAGATTTGACTGGAAATCATTATTAGTTTTCACAGTGAACATTGGGGGGGGGATGATCTATTTTCAAGAGTTCTCTCTCATGTCATAATGATAAGGTCATGCACATGTGCTTTAGCATACTGCCCCCCGGGAGAAGTAATTCCAACTATGGGAGATAGCCACCTGGAAAATCAATGTCTCCCATGCCAAAACAAAAATATACCAGGGAACAAGAGATCTAGATGATGGGACAACAATTCCATCAACATTTGCAAGGCAGAGTCAACAGAACTGACCCACATAGAGAGCTGATACGTAGCAAACAAAAAGCTGCTTTGGTCGTGTAGTCTGGTTCCCAGTCTGAAAGCCAGATGAGTGCCCCAGCCCATAGTCACCTTTTACTGGACTTAACCGTCCAGGGTCCTTTACCTTTTTACCTTTACCCAGCAAATCACCAGGCACTTAATTTTAAAGTTAATAGCTAATGTTAAAGAACTTTTGCTGGCTTTTGGGGCCATGCAGTTTCATGGCAATCAATGAGCTTCATCAAAAGCAAGAGCCTGGCACATGCACCAAAAGAAACCTGGTGAGCCTGGACATATAATATACATGTGCATCTCATAGGCACACTTTTCTTGGGCTACATAATGCTTGACATGGGTTTCTTACTATCTTAGACACCGAGCAAAGAATGTCCGGGAACTGCTGGTGGCATTTCTCACAGGATACTGAATGCCTATCAGTGGATAGAGGGATGCCTTACATCTTTGAAAAAAAGGATGTGATGTACTCTAAGACTTCCTTCTTGCAGGCAAGTCCTGATTGAAAAGGATTATATTTGCAGCAATGTCAGGTGATGTGAATGCTTTATATTTGATGTGTGATCTTCAGTGACAGTATTGCACACACTTAATGTTGCAGTCACAAAGTATTGAATATGCATGTACAAAATCATCCCATGTGCACCAGTGCAAATAGGCCTCTTTAGGTGTTGTGTGAACTGCAGAATTTGCTTGCTGTGTTGCCTAAGCTTGGCAGGGTGTGTGGCAGAAAACACATTTCCTATCAATCTCCAAAACAATTTTAATGCCTACAGTTGTTGTGTAGGGTTCCTAAACAACTGTTAATTACAGTAAGCCCTGCCTCTGGCTACAGCTAATTTATGTATATGATGCTTCTGGATTAGTCTCAGTTTCTAAGACACAATGATAAAGCAAAGCTCTTCCGCAGAATCAGCTCAGTAATTATGGTCTGATACTGGCCTGTGTTTTGGTATGTTGTTAAATTACTCTACTGTTCAAGGTGGGGAGCTGTTCTATCTCACAGGTTATATTTCAGAAACAGTTCATACCATTATTACATTCGCTTTCAGTGTTGTAATTCACTCAGGTTCCTTTAATAATATTTGCTGAATTTATCTCAAAGTATTTCATTGTATGTTCATCTTTTCTTAGAATTAATGAAGAATTAATTTTAATAACACTAAATAAAAGATCAGTCTTATGAATAATATATGGAGGAAAAGAAATGGCTTAATAGAGTGTAATGCAGAACCAACTAAAAATATTAGAATGGTACGCTATAAAAATATGGAGGAGCGCAGGGAGATCTGGGGACAGATCTACATGTTACAGCCACATGGAAGCTGATTTTTATCGCTCCTGGTAGCATCATGTGATTGGGATTCTTTTGTACACTAGCACAAACATTTGAAAAGCAAGGTTTGGACTGGCATGGCTAAAAGAACCTGATGTCTATGCTGAGCTGCACCTTCACGAAAGGCTTTTCCTAAGATAACAGCTATCGCATGGAATAGTGGGGAAATGTTTCTCTGTGGCAGCTTAATTAAAGATTGGCCCAGAATCTCATTTGTAGGACGCACAATGAAGATGCTCTTTCACATTAGCTCTTAGGGTCATTCATACAGTATATTCACAATGGGGATGCTACTGAAAGTGACTTCTTTGCTGCAAGCGACTCTTCCTCCTCCTCACCCAACCCTGGTTACAACTGCTAGAACTATTTGCCTTGCAGATCACTGCCATCTTATTGAGAGTCTCGGTATCATGACCGGTCATTACTGGTGGCATCTGACAGAGATGCAGAACTACATAATCTTAAACCTTCGCCAACTTGGTGCCCTCCAGCTATTTCACATGCCTGTGGTGGCAGGGACTCATGGGAGCTGCAGTCTAAAGCTTAGCAAAGACTGCTTTAGCATTACATATAAGGATAAGCAGGCATGAGTCTCAGATTCACATGCTCTCTCAGTAGCAGCTGGCAAGGTAGGGAGGCTGGGGCTGCACTGATCTCCCTGATTCCCAGTGCTGCACATCACTGCCGGTTACCAAGAAGGAGAGGGTCAAGGTAGCACAGTGGTAAAGGGCAGCAACCATGGTGTTGGGAACAACGCAACCCCACCCATGCTGCTCCACTGGCCACTACTGTGCTCTGCCTTACCCTCCCCCTAAGTCATGCACAAGGAGAATGTTTAAAGCTTTCACTTGCAGTTTTGAACAAACCACAGTTGCCTGTTATTTCTCGGTATTGGAAGCTGCACTTTTTTCCTAACCGTAGTTGGTTCTAATAAACCAGGAACAATAAACCCTGCTTGGCAGGGGGTTGGACTCGATGGCCCTTGTGGTCTCCTCCAACTCTATGATTCTATGATTCTAAGTCATGGTTTCAAATCCTAGTTTCTTAACTGTGGTTAGAACAAACTGCAGCTGTCCAGATTCTGATGTTATGGGAAACAGGGTTCCCCTGACACTTAAAAGAGGAGTGAAGGGAAGGAGGAAGTAAGCAATGCTGAGGTTTACTATGGAACACTCTCTCACAACGAACCAATGTTTGTTTATTATTTATTATTTTACTTATTTTGACAATTTATAATCAACTCTAAGTAGTGTGTGGGTAACTGAACAATACAAAAAAGGTAAAATTAGTTAAAACAGTGGTTCCGAAATTTTGCTCCCTTGGACCACTTGAACATTGCTGATGGTAGATCACATTGGTGGATCACATAAATATTTTTCTGCCTGTTTGTAGCAATTGGAATGTGCTGTGCTAGATGCTGTATGATTTTTAATTGTTTCTTTTCTTTGCACGGAACATAAATTGCACAGAATTCGAGTTTTAATACCACAAACCACTATAAAGGAACAATGAAAATGATGACTTTTAATTGAAGGCATAGTACAAACCACCTGAATGGACCACTGCTTATAACTACAATCCCCAGCATGCAGTTCACCTACTATAATACCACACCTTCGGCCTGGACTCCCACAACTAGTTCCTTGTTTGCAGGCTTTCTCTTTGCATTCAAAAAATTTATGGGCTTCACAGTAGGTGGTTTTGTATTAATTGGCAAAAAGAGTAAGGCCTGTCTGAAATATTAGATTATAATTAACTTTTGAAGCTGAAAGTAGAGGATAAAAATGAAGGTGTAATGAAAATCATATTGGAAGATGGAAAGCAGAACTCAGAATGTGTGTAGTGGAAAAGGGCCAAAATAAATAAATAGGATATATATATATATATATATATATATATATATATATATATATATATATATTTGCTTTCGTAGATTTTCACGAGTACAGGAATGCAGGTTTTGGTGTCTTCGGGTGTCTTCCCGTGTAAGAGTCGGGGTGTCTGGGCGACGTTTCGACGAGGTCTCACTCGTCATCTTCAGGCTGGTGCTTTCGGCTTCTTGTTACTGGAACAGAGCAGAATCTGGTGTTTGAGTTTCTATAAATACTGTTGAGGGGTGTGGTGTATAGCCTCCAACGTTCTGGGCAGAGAGGAAGTTCCTAGATTAGTGTGCCTTTTCTTCTTTTGTTCCTTAATTACTTGAGGGATATCTTGAGTGATTTCATGAGTGATATTCTGAATACCACTGGGTGGGTCATTAAGTGTAGATTAGTTGCTAAAGCTTTCGTGTCTTGACCTCTTGAGCTTGTGAAGAGTTTTTCTGAGAAGATGGCTGTGCTGCATTTAGTTGTGCTCTGGCTTGGCTTCGTGTATAGGGGCGAGCTGTGATTTTGTGCCTTGTGCCAGCCAGATCTGTGTAGGGATTGCAGGGGGGTGCAGCATCCGGAGGTGCCACTATAGTTTGGCTACTGGATGGAGTCTGTAATATGTCTGTGGAGAGGGTCTGGGTTTGGGTCTGGTGTGGTTGATTGGTGACGGCGTTCTGTGTGCCTCTGGTTCTGGTGTCGGTTTTTGTGGGGAGGGCTAATTTCCAGATGTCTGGCAGGCGGGACGTGTCGTCACGCTTGTTCATGTTGTGAGGGTGTTTCTCTATCTCGATGGCTTCCATGATTATTCTCTTGTGGTGATGTTCCATGTTAAAGAGCAATTTGGAATCTGCAAAATTAATTTCGTGTCCTGTTTCTTTCATGTGTTGGAAAAGAGAGGAAGTTTTTTCTTCTTTTTTGACGGCATTCTTGTGTTCTGCGATATGTGCATTTATTCGTCTGTTTGTTTGTCCAATGTACGTGGCTGGGCAGACTTTGCAGGGTATTTCATAGACCCCTTGGTTTTCCAGCTGGATTTTGTCTTTTGGGTTTCTGAGGATATTGGCTATTTTTTGGTTGGTGCAGAAGGCTGTTTTGATATTGTGTTTATGGAGGATTTTGCTAATTTTGTCTGTAGTGCCCTTGATATAAGGAAGGAGGGCCATGCCATTGTTTTCTTCTGTGTCTTGGTTTTTGGGGGAAACACCCCCCAAAAACCAAGACACAGAAGAAAACAATGGCATGGCCCTCCTTCCTTATATCAAGGGCACTACAGACAAAATTAGCAAAATCCTCCATAAACACAATATCAAAACAGCCTTCTGCACCAACCAAAAAATAGCCAATATCCTCAGAAACCCAAAAGACAAAATCCAGCTGGAAAACCAAGGGGTCTATGAAATACCCTGCAAAGTCTGCCCAGCCACGTACATTGGACAAACAAACAGACGAATAAATGCACGTATCGCAGAACACAAGAATGCCGTCAAAAAAGAAGAAAAAACTTCCTCTCTTTTCCAACACATGAAAGAAACAGGACACGAAATTAATTTTGCAGATTCCAAATTGCTCTTTAACATGGAACATCACCACAAGAGAATAATCATGGAAGCCATCGAGATAGAGAAACACCCTCACAACATGAACAAGCGTGACGACACGTCCCGCCTGCCAGACATCTGGAAATTAGCCCTCCCCACAAAAACCGACACCAGAACCAGAGGCACACAGAACGCCGTCACCAATCAACCACACCAGACCCAAACCCAGACCCTCTCCACAGACATATTACAGACTCCATCCAGTAGCCAAACTATAGTGGCACCTCCGGATGCTGCACCCCCCTGCAATCCCTACACAGATCTGGCTGGCACAAGGCACAAAATCACAGCTCGCCCCTATACACGAAGCCAAGCCAGAGCACAACTAAATGCAGCACAGCCATCTTCTCAGAAAAACTCTTCACAAGCTCAAGAGGTCAAGACACGAAAGCTTTAGCAACTAATCTACACTTAATGACCCACCCAGTGGTATTCAGAATATCACTCATGAAATCACTCAAGATATCCCTCAAGTAATTAAGGAACAAAAGAAGAAAAGGCACACTAATCTAGGAACTTCCTCTCTGCCCAGAACGTTGGAGGCTATACACCACACCCCTCAACAGTATTTATAGAAACTCAAACACCAGATTCTGCTCTGTTCCAGTAACAAGAAGCCGAAAGCACCAGCCTGAAGATGACGAGTGAGACCTCGTCGAAACGTCGCCCAGACACCCCGACTCTTACACGGGAAGACACCCGAAGACACCAAAACCCATATATATATATATATATATATGGATTTTACCCTACCATTTCTTCAAAAGTTCAGGGTGAGTCACATTCAGAAAGCCATGATCAATATAAGTGCATTTTTAAACATCAGCTACTGAAAGCACTTCCTTCTCATCCCCATCGCAAAATGGTTTACTTCCTTCCTAATTCCTTTAATACTTGTATTTATTAGTTGTTTTATTTTGTTTATTGCATCCTTGAAATAGATCTTGGACAGGGGACATTGAGCATCCTTGATGGACCCCTTAATTTATTTTAGTTGTTTGTACAATAGCATTTACTCTAATTATAGCTTCCTGTTTTTATAAAGGTTCTTCTCCCTTTGCCATTTATTCCAGTTTTAACATGGTAAACATTTTGTTCCAGCTGAGATTTTTTTAAAAAAATTCTAAATCAATAAAAGCTGCGTAAGTGCTCTTCTCTGTTCTTCCATCAATTCCATCAATTGCAAAATTGCAAGGATGGTTTTCTGTTCCTCACATAAGAATGGCTTCCTAAAAATACCTTATAACTCTGGAAAAAGCAAGTACCATAACTGAACAACAGCCACTGAGAATGCCTCTCTGTGGCTTTCCCATTCAGACTTGGGTACTGGAAGGATGCCATAAAGATGTCATTCTCACCTGAAAGTACAGTTCACAATAGGTTGCAGGAAAGAGAAGGTCTCAAAGGTATGTAGGCTACAAGCCCTAAGTAGCATTGCGAGGGATTGTGCAGGAATAGAGACTGCCAGCTTGGACCTACCAGAACAGCTTGGACCTACCAGAACATGAACTTGGTTTTTATGGGAATGAGTGTGGGCCAGGTGTGAACAGCATGCCCAAGTGGCTTCTGTATAAAAAATATGTGTGAGATAGGCAGAGGGTGAGACAGTACAGAGTTAAAGGAGTAAATTTGTGTTGGGAGGAGTAACGAGGACCAAACACAACAACGGCGGTGTGTGCAGGGGCAGCTACCCCCCTACATCAAGTAAATAAATAGAAATATTTAACTAACTGGCCAATTGCATTGAAGATATCTCAGTTCAGACCCCCTAATATAAAGTCTACCCCCAAAAAATAAACCCAGCACTAGTACTAGCCACACGGTTCTTGTAACAACTGGATGGAAAGTGTTCAAGGAGAAGAGGAGCCAACCACTGCTGGTTTCTCAGGTGAGCTGATAGAGAGGCCCTGAGACCACACCTCTTTTTTTTTGGCTGCCTGCTTGATCACAGAAGAGGAAGGAGTGTAATGGAGCTGGCCAGCCTCTCAACAGCACCAATGCTGAGGTCCTATCTTTTACTCTGCACAAAGAAAACCATTGTGAGTCATTGTACCTCACAACCAGTTTTGCCAGCCCGTTCTCTCTGTCCCATCTCATTCTAGGAAACACCAACTAGACGTATGGTACTAATTTTCCTCATACATCTTTAAATCCAGCACTATATTAGAAGGCAGACAGCAGCAAAGGCTCTTAATTTTATTCTCTGCAAATAATGACTTTATATTTCAGCACCTAGTGAGTCTTTTCTGCACCTCAGGTCACAATTTAATCTCTCTTTAACCTTAATTTAATGCCCAATTTAATCTCAATATGACAGCTAATAATTAATAGTACTCATGTGGTGCTGCTGTTTGGTTGGGTTAGTCATGTACACACATACATATCACGGCCAAGAAATGCACTGTTTTACATTATGCAATCTTGGGCAAAATCCTGCATCTTGCTTTTATTTGGGGGAAAGCATTTTAAACATACTCAGAAATCAGGGAAGTTAGAAATTCCATTTACCTTGTCAGTGGGTAGCTGGGAAGGCAACACAGCTACTTGGCTGTGTTTATTTTAAAGAACTTTTAAATATCCCAGTAGCATAGCATTTATTTTGTTGACATAAATTTTACTATCTCTTTGAGCAAATATAGTATTTTTAGTGATTCAGTGTTGTGATGATGGTGACTATGTAATATGAGCTGGATTAACAGAAGGAAATGGAAATGGAAAAGAAAAGAAAAACTTTTCCAGTTCCAGTTCCAGTTCCAACTAGTTGCCCTAGATCAGGGTGTGGAAACCTGTAGCCCTTCAGGTGCTATTGGACCTCAGTTTCTCTCAGTCCCAGCCAGTATGGCTAATGGTCAGGGATTATAGGAGTTGCAACAACATCTGTAGGTTGCCCATGCTTACTCAAAATATCACTGGAATTTTCCAGTTAAGATTTCACAATCTTGTATCTTGGAATTTTTTCTAATTTCTGTAATTTATCTGTTGTTAAGTTCATATTACTATCTTGCTTCGCTGCATGTGTAGACAATGATGTACCGGTATATATACAATGTTGACTCCTGAGGATTATGTATTTTGATTCACAATGAATTCTCTCATTGGTTTTTTTTTGCCAGTTGATCCTCTAATGGATATGCCCAAGATTGAACCTGGGATCTTCTACGTGCAAAAGATGTGCATGTGAGCCTACCTGATTCATGACTCTAACGACCTATTGAACTTCATGCTAGTTGTACAGAACTGCAGCCAGGGTTTGAGGACAGATCCACAGACAAAGTATTTGTTCAGTTATTCAGAAACGTCTCTTCCAAATTGACCGTAAGGGACAAAGTCAACATTCAGTGCCGTCTTAAGCATATCTGATGCCATGATGCAAAGATACCTCCACCCCCACCCCCGGCAACTCCAAAACAAGGGAGGGTGTGTGTAAAATGTCCTCTGCTTCCCCCACCGCCCCAATCACTGGCGTGGCGGCGGCAATCAAGCAGGAAAATGTGCTGGCGAACATGCTCTCCAGCGTCAGGGCGCCCAAGAAGGCAGTCTGGGAAGGCTGCACGCGGCCTTTTGTCAGGAAGCAGGAGGAGGACAACGACCAGAGCAGGGCCGTCTTTAGCAGATGCAGAGGCTTGGGAGGGAAGCTTCCATCCTAAGCTTCTGTGGGGATCGCTCTCCTCCCGCGGAGGCTTGGGAAGGAAGCTGCATGCCCACCAGCCATATAGTTGGCGAGGTGCAGCTGGCGGGTTTGCAGGGAAAGGGGAGGCTGCTGGCAAAGCCACGCAGCTCTCCCACTCACTAGGGCGCTTCTGAGAGGCCAGCACCCTGGTGCAATGAACCACTAAGCTCAATGGGAAAGACGGCTCTGTCAACATTTAAGTGTGATGTGTGCAACACCTATTTGATTGCTGATTCTTATTTATTTCAAGTTGAGCGTGGGGGGGGGAGAGATGATGTTACCTGGAGTAGTGACAGTGTAGGGAAGGGCTGTGGCTCAGTGGTAAAGAACATGCTTTGCATGCAAAAGATCATAGGTTCAATCCCTGAAATCTCATCTTCTGGGAGAGACCTCTGCCTTAAATCCTGGAGAGCTGCAGATTCTGAGCTAGATAAGCCAATGGTCTAACTCAGTACAAAATAGCTTCTTTTGTTCCTTTTTGTTCACTCACTGCTTCTACACACAAAATCACTTTCCCCAAGTCACTTTTTCCTTCATCAGGTTCCAAAGTTATGTTTGCCCTCGCACCAAAGTAATAGATCAATCTGGCATGAGATATGTGTACTGTACTTAGACTGATATGCACAGTTTGCAAATGAAAGCTTTAGCTTCCCATTTTATTAGCAACGCTTTCCAATTTCAGGTAGCTTAAGTGTTCCACATATTTATATTTGTATTCACAAAATTTGCAGTCTTTGCTAGGGTAGCGGAGTTATTTAAATGCCTACATTTTTGGAACCGCGCTGAGAAACATTGTCACCTGAAAATGAAGTAAAAATTGCGTTGAATTTAACAATTGTGCCCTGAGTGATTTATATATTAAACTATTTAATATAAAACAAGATTAAAAATATTGCAGCTCACTGCAATATTTTCTCCCAGCAGAAAGCAGTCAGATGGAAAATTTCATACATTTCAAACAGATTTTTTGCCTGAATGGTTTTCACATATTTTTCTAAAACCTAGTTGTGTGTCAAATGATTTATTCTCCTCTAACAATGCAGTACAAGTAGCTAGGAAGGTGTGCAAGTGTTGAAATGGTTGATGGCAGTTGGCCAATTAAGTGCCCTACTATATTCTGACTTCCCCCCCTTTTTGTGCTTACACATGCTAATTTTGTTTAACACACTGATCTTCTGCCCAGCAGGAAAAGCTTGCTTAGCAATGTAGTCTGCCACAATGAGAATATCTTAAATGCACAGATACAAACATGTATCCAGAGGGGAGATTTAACCAAACAAACTACTACAGAACATAGCCAAAAATCTCAAACGTTGCCAAAGGACAGAATACTAATTATATTTATTGTATGAAAAACAGTTATCCCAGACCGGAATATTGCATGACACTTCAGTTTGCAAAATACAGTTTTTCTCTGGTGCCAGGAAATTAATTTATGAACAGGTGCCTCATTGTCATGTCTTTGTCATCTAGTAAGCACTATGAACTCATAGTTCTCAAACTGTGGTGCAGGACCCTCTTTCAGGGGTGCAGAACATGGAACACCTGAAGTAGAGAGATGAGCCAAAATCTTGGGTGGGTTGAATGCCCGCTGCTAAAGAACCCTCATTGATACACATTGGATTTGTGGGGTTAACTAAACCACCACTGCCTCATGTGGCCCAACCTTATTTGGGAAGAAAGAGGTCTAGTGAGAGCTGCTGCTTTCATTGTGTTTCATGTGCATGGTTTTAGGAAAAGGCCAGGTACCTAGTAGTTCTATTCTTCTTCCAATGCCTATGTTTGATTAAAAACAATGAGTAGTCTTGTGTACTTTATTGGAACATAAGTCTGAAACACAGCAGTTTTGCTTCACCCTTGAAGGCATACTCCATTGTCTCTCAATTCAGGTGCATGCCAACAAGAGTTGGAAGAGTGGCTAGGGAAACCAGTGGGTTATAAATAATAATATTTATATAGTGGGGTATAAATAATAATATTTCTATAGTCCAATCCCTGCAATGCAGGAATCTCAACTAAAGCATTCATGACAGATGACTATCCAACCTCTGTTTGAAAACTTCTAATGAAGGAGAGTCTACCACCTTCCAAGGGAGTCCGTTCCACTGCTGAACGGCTCTTACTGCCAGAAAGTCTTCATCATGCTTAAATGGATGGAACAATGAATGTTTCTACTCCAGTGGCTGCAAATGTTTTTGGTCTGGGTGGGCATATTTGGGTTTTTTAAAGGGGGCCAAGGGCACCAGTAAGAAAAGGCTGCTGTAGGGGTGTGGCTTGTCACAAAATCACTGCTACCACCAAAGAGTAGAAAAAGAAAAGAGATGGGAACATAAAATGGTTCAAATGTGGGGAAACCTTTTTTGATTTATTGTTAACCAAACAATATTGTTAACCCCCCCAAAAAATGTTATGTCTTAGTTTTTATGTTGCTGGTGTGCTGCTGTAGATTAAAGCTAGAAGAGAAAGGATTACTGAACCCAGAATAATTTTAAATTACTACAGCCATACTTATGCATAGTCACAAATAAAAAGACATAATTGCTGGCTGGCAAGTTTTTTATTTTATTTTTACTGTCTTTACTATCTGCATTTGACATATTCATATCTACACACACACACACACACACACACACACATCATGCAAAAAATGCATCCTAGGATCTGTCACCATTTCATGCAAGGCATATGATACTCAAATTGACTATTGGTGATAAACCATCTTAGATAATGATGTTCTTATTAAAATCTTCAACAGGCAGGCATGAAGGAGAACACTTTCTCCATGGTGGCCCCCCAGCTTTGGAACTCTACCAGTGGCTTGAAGGCTTACCAGCGTGACATTTTCCAACTGGGATATTGTGTTTTGTTTTTAACTGTTTATACTTTGGCATTCATGTTCTTTATTATGAGTAAAGTGTGGTAGAACATCAGGCAGATGGTCCCAGGTCCAACCCCTGGCCCTGGCATCTCCAAATAGTGCTGGGAATCATCTCTTGTCTGAAATCTTGTTGCCTGTCCATAAATACAATATTGAACTAGATGGACCAATGGATCTGACTCATTTGGTAGCTTATAAAATGATTATAAGTTCTAAACCAGAGCCAGGTGCATAGCTCATCTGATAAAACTGTCCCTTCTTCCCTTGTATTTATTCTATTCTTTAAATTACCACAGATTCCTGTAGCCCACAACAGAAATGAATCTCTGCTGACAGTTCATTGCCAGGCAGGCATTCAGTAAGGATTATAACCTTGACTGAATTACACATCGCAAAAAACTAAATAAAGAAGAGATAAGAAATAAAGGCTTTGCATGCAAATTGTAACGCAGAAATAATGTACGTTAGTTTAATGATATCCTTGCCTTTTGTAAAATTCCCTGAACATCACTCAGCTAAAATTACATATTTGAGAATTAGTGTGTATATGTGTGGAGAAGATGAAGACGATTTATTAATTGCACACATGATGCCTGTGGGCAGATTGGGAATGGAACTCAGATGGCTGGACAGTGAGAACAATAAGGCTGATAATAATTATGTGCAATATAGATGTTTTTTAGTTATAATTGCTCTCAGCCTATTAAATTATTTTTCCCAAAACTGAAATTGGTAGAAAACCAGGAATGTGGTGCAGTTTTTCTCATAAGCATTTTAGAACCTCATAATGGTGAGATGATAAACTTTTATAATTACCAGAGGCTTTCTACAAAATTCTTTCAAATTGCTTTTTTTTTTTAGTAACAAAGGGCCTCATTGCTGAACAGCTGGTAACACTGAATTTAATGTTATTTAAGTGGGGTGGTGGCAACTCCATCTTTGATTATGGAAAAATGAGGATCTGTTCAACATCTTCCATGGGGAAACAGAAAACCCATTAGGTTTTAGCACGGAGGGGTGGAACGGATGGGATATAAAAGCCCAGAGGTTTGAATCCTGGGTGCTAAAGTTAATAGCAAAGAGAAGGAAACGAGGCAGAAATAATGTTAAAGTGTGAAGATTACTATATCCTACAGAGTAAAGCTATGTTAATTCTGCATAGGACCGCCACTCACAAGGTTACTGTGTGTGTTTTAGCTACTAATTATGTACTAAATGATACAAAGACTTATTCAGCCAATTTCTTTAGGAGTTTCTCAACAAAAAATACTTACCCAGTAATATAAACTTCAGGCCTTAGGATAAGCCTTTCCTGAGACTGCTCAAACTTTATAGAGATAATTATGTGTTGCCATGTTTGAAAGAAAACTACAGACAATGGTAAATGAAACTGAAATTCATCACATGACATCAACACTGGTGGAGGAAGAGGGGGGCGGGGGAGCACACCGCCCCCGGTAGCGGGATCCTGGTGGGGATCCATCGTTGCTGCCCTCCCACCCGTGCTGGGCGCTCCGCCCCCATAGGCAGCACGCCCTGCCCCCAAAACACGTGCCTCGCCCCTGCAGGCAGCGTGCCATGCCCCCAGGACGCACGCCAGTCCCGCCCCTGCCTGCTCTCCGCCCCCGGTGCCAGAGCATGAAGCTCTCCCACTGGACATCAAACAGGGTAAATAAAGAATGACCTTCAGCTATTTTTGTAGCAAAACAATAGGCAAAACAATAAAATAAGGGCTTTACTCCCATGTAAGGGGTATTCAGTCAAAGGGACATGCTGAATCTTGGACACAATGTTTTTATCCAGCCTCATCTCAGCACAGATCCCCTGAGTTGTCCCATCAATACATTATTCTATGACAATCTCCACACATACATTTTCTACTCTAATTTGGTGTTCTAGAAAGAAGTGAAGGAAGAAGTGTCCTGAAAATGAGGTGCTGTGCAGTGTGTTGCATGTGGCTTTGTTCAGTATTCTCCCATGTGTACTGGTATGATTTATACCAGCCTTTTCAACCTGGTGCCTATCAGATATTTTGACTACAACTCCCATCAGCCACAGCCAGGTTGGCTTAACACAGTTACCCTGAGGCTTTCAAGAAATGGAACCAATGTTGATCAGGATATCTGAACCACCCTACTTCCTGGATACAGCCTAAGTTTTGTTGATTTAAATATAGGGCTGAAATCTGAATTATAACAGAAAGCAGCAAAACTCTCCCATTTCTGGTACATGTATTTTTTAAAAAATACCTATTTTCCCCCACTCCTGCAATGCTACAGGGACTTACTAATGAATGGCTTTAAATTCACAATTAAGCTGGAAGGAAGCGTCTTGCTCTTTGATCAGCAGATACACGTATGCTGGGCTGTGCACTGTTGATTAGTTCATCCTGGGAGGTAGGTGTGGAATAAAGATTATGGACTAGGTTTATAAAGACCTGCTTCTAGGTACTACAGGAGTCTCTCTCCAAGCAGAGTCATTTTTCTGTATTTTATAAAGTTACATCCAATCACGTAAACCAGCCTGAGAAACGTTTTGACAAATGAGCCAGCCCATATTTTGCACGAATGTTTCCAGGTTACATTGGATGATATCCAACTAAGCCAATGGACTTAAGTTCATTTATTTCAATGGGTCTGCTCTGAACATACCCAGCAGGTTCGGACAGAACATCTCCAAAAGTTATTTGTGCATTTTCCTTTGAAAACACCTGAAGACTAAGGTGGTTTTGTTAGTTAGTTTAGTTTTACTATTTGTGCATTCTGTTATTTGAATTTTAATGGTACTACAGCATGCAGAGAGAAAAGGGGATTATTCTTCCCCCTCCTGCCACATCTCTACCAAAATTGCCTTCATACAAGGCAGTTCCATCCTGTAAGACAAAGTGAACACACAGAGCTCGGACACTTTCCTTTTTTGGTTTAAAACAAATCCTAATACTTTCCTTTTAGCCTTAGCTGTTCTTTATGTGACATCTAAATGGCATATCATTATCCAATAGTATACTCCTACATACCCCAGGGTTTCTGATGAATTGGCGTAACACCTTGTTTAAATTTTCTTCAGGCAGTTTTCACATGTCTTATACTTTGCTATTCTACTCTGCCATCAGTCAGTTTTGAAATCAATGTGCAATGTTTTGAATGGGCTCATCAAAACTACTTAAAGATCCTTAAATCAGCAGGGGAAACGCCTAAGAACAAACAAGATTAATACAAAATAAAACTGATTCCTGTGTAGAGTAATAACTATACAAATAAAATACTGTCTTCCAAAGAGGGATGCCAGAGAATTCTGGCTAAAATGCAAACAGGAGCGGAAATTGCCTGTGCTCACTGATTTATTTCATATCTGGAACCAGTAGTGTAGTGGCAAATTCAAGTGAAGTTGCAGCTATGCCGCTCACAGCCACACACTGCCATGCTCCAAGATTATACAACAACAACAACAACAACAACAACAACAACAACAACAATAATAATTAGGGATGCATTGCAGCATTCAGTGCAGATCTCCATGTGTTGACTTTCAGCTAGATCAGTTATTTTCTGTGCACCTACACGGACAAATGCTTTGGAGTGCTCCAATACCTTATTTCAGAGGGACTTGTGTTGTGTTTTCCTTGAAGTTCCATGGTACACAAGAGAATTTATATGCCGTTCTTATGAAACTGAAACACATTGTGCTTTCAGTGTTCCTAAATGCTTAGCTTTAGAGCACCCAGAACAACAACTCCATGTTATTCCTGCACACCTTCTCCAGAGTGGCCCTAGGAGCAAATTCTCAGTGGCTGACTCAACTTCTTTCATTCTGATTGGATGCAATCCACACAAAGTATGGGAAGACTTCTCAGTGACTAAAAAGCTCCCCTACTGGGTAGCTCTAGGATGCTAGAGACTGGGACCCTGCTGCAGAAGTAGTAATGCATTTGACAATCCACCCCTTGTGAACCCAGGCCACTACACCTCTGTCCAGAACAGAAATCAGTGCAGCAAATACGATCAGTTTTTGGTCTGCAAACAGTATCTGACTACACCACCCTACATTTGCATTGGATTGTCTTTGCATTGAAATGAATGGGGTAAAATAACATACTTACAAGTTACATATCTTACACAATTATACAAATTACATAAGTTTTGGATTTTGCTGCAGTGGACAGCGAGACAAATAATATAGGTTCTGGTGAAAGACGAACTGCAGTGGTACAGAAACAGCGCTGCATGGGACAAATACAGGGTGGAATAGAAAACAATTACTTCTCACATCCCTCCTTTTTTTTATCTCCTAACTTTCTTTCTACCCTGCCTCCCTCCCCAATCCCAGCCAACCTACTGTTTTGAGTTTGCTGTCCGATCACTAAGAATGCATAGTTAAGAGTATTTGACAGTAGAGTGTTCCTGATCCCTCAGTGGGCCTGACGGCTCTCCTAAACGGGCAATTCACCTGCAGAGATGGGGACTGAGGCAAGTGGTCCAGTGAGCATTTGTGTGAGAAAGAAGTAACAGTGCTGTTTAGAAGAAACTGAAGAACAATTGAGACATGATAGCAAGAGGTCTGTGACTGTAACTTAGTAGTTGTTTTTACAGGGCGGGGGGCGGCTGCTAGCTGGGGAAGATTTTATTCAAAGCTATGGCACTGGGAGAAGAGTTCTTAACCAGTCTCAGAGCTGTCACAACCACTATTTGCCTTGTGGGAACCTGTATGTTTTGCCCTGAGGGAAAATAGCTGCTCCAGGAAGGGGGAAAATGGTGTGTGTGTGTGTGTGTGTGTGTGTAAAGGGTTCACCCTCTGAGGCTGCATTTACCCTTTCAGAAAAGGGTTCACCTTTTGGGGCTGCATTTACCCTTTTAGAAAACCGAGGGAGAGGAGAAATGAGCTGGATATTGTTAAAATGGAGATGCAACTTTGGATCTGCCTGTCGCTGCTGCTCTCTGGGAATCTGACGCAGGCTGCGCTGTCTACTTATAGAAGTCTATTTGTTTTCACTATGCTCTGCTTGTATATTTGTAAACAAAGCAGTTATTACAAAGACACCATTAAGTCTCTTGTGCTCTATTATCCAAAGCAAACTAGACCTGGTAGTGCTGCCTCTGGAACTTCTCCCTGCTTGGGGAAGCGGGGAGCGCATAACAATGTACACCATCACCAATCGACAGACAGCAAGGAACATTTCTATTAATACAGACACTTGACTCTTTGTGGATGGATATTTCTTTGTGTGCTCAGGCAGGAATGGGAGGTACAGAATCCACACTGATCACTGTGAGACAAGGTTGCCAGGAGAATTGCTTTACAAGTGGGTAATTTAAGGCTTCTGGGCTTCCATCCAATCATAACATAAATGTATAATTTATCAGAGCTGGGAAGTGTGATCCAAGAAATGCAATTCTTATTGTGTACTTTTCTAGATGACAACAACAAAGACGGTGAGTGATTGAACAGACAAGATAACAGTGTACTTTAAAGCATGAAGTGTGGATTATTCTGTGCTTATTCCTAGTCACATCCGCATCATACATGTAAAGCACTCTGATACCACTCTTAATTGCCATGACTTCCCCCAAAGAATTGTGGGGACTGTAGTTTGTTGAGGGTTCTGAGAGTTGTTAGGAGATTCCTCACAGAGCTACAGTTCCCAACACACTTAACAAAGTAAACTTCCCAGGATTCTTTGCGGGAAGTTATGATGGTTAAACTGGTATAAGAGTGCTTTAAATGTATGGTGTGCAAGGTTGGATTAACCATTAAGCAAAATAAGCATGTGCTTAGGGCATCAAGGGAAGTGGAACACCACAGAAATTTTCTATTGCTGGATTTTTAACATTGATGGCCACAAATTGCTCTACCAAGTGTTCATTTTCTCAGTTGAAGTACCGTTATATTAAAAATCCCAACAGAACAACTATGCAACAAGGCAGGCTGGAATCCTTATCTCTGCCAAGCATAGAAGGAAATGCATTATGTAAAGATTAGTTTTCAGGATCTGATCAAAGACTTTGCAATTAGGAAAAGTAAGAGACATTCTTTCAGATATAAGGTGGAAGTTTATGATGATGACAATTTTACTTACTATTTATTAAATTTGTATACCACCCTTCATCCAGATATCACAGGGCTGTTCACAACATAAAAATGCAAAATGAAAATACAAAATACACAGCAAAACAAAAATGAACCAATAAAATGCCATACAATTTTAATCAACCAAAGTCTTGGTTGAAGAGAAATGTTTTCATCGGGCGCCTAATTGAATCCACCCCACCCCACCCCCGTAAATAGCAACAGTCCGGAAGTCCCTTGGAAGGAATGTGGCTATAAGAATTGTCATAAAGAGGGCTTGTGCTTCAGAATTTACCACAACACCACTGCAACTCGTAGTGTAGCATCATCAGGATTCTCCCAAACCCCACTGATGCAGTTTTTATTTTCATGATGTAAAAGCCTTTCACAGCCCTCAATGTATGCTTCCAGCCCACACTGTTTTTTCTTTGCCTTTTTCTCCCCAGTCCATAGAGAGCACTTACCTCATAGAGCCATGATTTTACGAAGGCGGAGAGCTGCATTTCAGCCCATGTATGATTATTCCAGAGGAACACCTATATTTCTGTTCAACTCACTGGCTCTACACACTTCTGCTACAATTCATGAGGAGTGAATGCTAAAGGATAGAAGAGGCAGATTGGCAAATCTCTGACCAAGAGGAAATGGCAATGGTAAAGCAAAACATCTTTATTTCATAGAGATTATCTACGCAAAGCCACAATCAGAATAACCAGCAGCAAAAACTTGCTTGTTTTAAGCCTATGTGAGGGGAAGAATGAAAAATGAATGTCCAAAACCTGCAAATTTACACCTCAGTATTCATAAAACACATTCAGGTATGCTGTGAGATTATTTTGGCCAATTTTCTGATGCAGAAAAATTCATATAAACATTCCTGAAAGGGAAGGAATAAGCAGGAAAAGTATAATTTAGGGTGAGGGTGAAATGCAGCAGTAATTCTTGAAAGAGAAAGCGTAAAACAACACAAGAAGCACCCAGTGATTAGTGACAAAAACTAGAAATGAGTTGCAAAGATTTAAATGTTCATATGCATACACTGCTAATAGTCTTCTGCTGGAGCAGGAGGGATCTTGGCAATCAAGATTATCTGATAATTACCCTTCTTGATGCATTAAATTCACTCAGCTTTACCTTCAGGCATTTAACTGCAGAAAATTATGACATACTCGCTCATGTTTAATGGTTAAACTCTGTTTCTAAGAAATCTATTACACATGGTGACAGCTAGAACCTCAAACAATAAAGAATCTTGAACAGAAGCACCAATAAAAGGAAGGCTGACTGAGAACAGCAGTTGTTTGCAGCAAGCATTTTTGACTTGAAGTCTTTATTAATAAAAATGAAAGTGCATCTGTCTTTGCCAACCACATTTCCTGTCCCTCAGCTTCAAACGGTCACCTTGTGATGTAGGAACATCAATTAACACTGAATGTATAAGCACAGGGTGTTTTTTAAAAAACAATTACCAGTGGTCAAAAATTAATTTTATTATCGTCATTAATTTATTAATCACTTTCTACACAATCGTCTCAAGGTGATGTACAGGCAAAAAACCCCAAAACAGTTAAAATGACACAAAAAACTGATGCGTTTAAAATGAAATTAAACAATGCAAAAATAGGCACTCATGGCAAAGATCCATTTATCCAGCTGGAAAAGCCTGCTGGAACAAAAATGTCTTCAACTCTTTGAGGAAAATGAAGACAGTGGGCACCTGTCAAATATATATTTTTTTATTGCCCAGAGCAAGGACAGCCATACCAAAAGTCCTTCTCCAAGTGAGTGCTGACTTTCCAGGCAATGAAGGTCTTCAGAAGCTGCACAATGGGCCAGAGGGGTTTAACAACCAATCCCTTTCCCCAGGGAATTCTGAGAACTGTAGCTTTGTGAGGGGATTCTTGGGGGGGACGCGATGTCTGTTTAAGTCGTATGATATGGTGCAAATGGGGCAGTGCTGTGATAAATATGGGGCCGTAGTCTTCATGCTTGTGAGGCCTTTGACTCCTCTGCCAGGTTAGCAAGTATGGGATTATAGCCACAGAAATATTAGACAGAATATATATTTACTTAGCTGTGTTCCATGATCTGAATGGCCAGTGAGCTCAACTGCTACAATGATTTTAAAGTGATTTAAGTCAGACTAAGAATGCCTTTTCCCTCTGAAAACATATCGCTACTAAATGTTATTAATGCAATATAAAAATGGAAGAAATGCTTTTTTAATTTAAAACCAACCACCCTGAATGTACATTTCCTTTAATGGGAGTTTTCCATTTGATTTACAAATGCATGAAATTCAAATATATTTTTAAAGTGCCACTTGTGAAAATGCCCTTAGTCTTACATTATTCATTATCTGTCTCTCTGCAAATCTTCAACTCGTTTTAGCACAATTCCACTGTTGTAAGACTTTCTAAAGGAGCTTTCCAGCCACCATCTAGGGAAGGAATTATATCTATAGGTCTCAAACAATGGTCCCAGAGGGAGCAGGCACTGCTTTGCTGTTCCCTGTGCCACAGTAGTAAGCAGTCAGAGAACATACTTTAGTTTAGACGGAGCTACATCTTACCAAATTAGGAGCTGGATTGAGAAAATTCCCCTTAGGCTTCAACACCCTGCCATTCCTTTCTCTTCAACTTCCAGGAGCTGCTCAATATGAACATTTGTTCATATTGAGTCATTTGTTGTCCTCGATTCTGCAACCAGGCCTCACTCTGCCCTTCAGATATCACTTTGCTTGTACATCTGTACTTTGTTGACAACCTAGACAGTTCTTTAGCTATTTCACCAGATTCTGTTTTCTGCAACCACTGTCAGTGGTTGCATATTGCCAACTATTTAAAACATGTGTGGGTAACCTGTGATCTTCCACAGCTTGTTGGACTACAACTCTGATCATCTCTGGACACAAGCCATGCTGGCTGGGGCTGATGGGAGCTGGAGTCCAACAAGATCTGGTGGGTCACAGGTTAAGGTAAAGGGACCCCTGACCATTAGGTCCAGTCGCGGACTACTCTGGGGTTGCGGCGCTCATCTCGCTTTATTGGCTGAGGGAGCCAGCGTACAGCTTCCGGGTCATGTGGCCAGCATGACTAAGCTGCTTCTGGTGAACCAGAGCAGCGCACAGAAACGCTGTTTACCTTCCCACCAGAGCAGTACCTGTTTATCTACTTGCACTGTGTGCTTTCAAACTGCTAGGTGGGCGGGAGCTGGGACCGAGCAACAGGAGCTCACCTAGTCGTGGGGATTCGAACCGCCGACCTTCTGATCTGCAAGCCCTATGCTCCGTGGTTTAACCCACAGCGCCACCCGTGTCCCGGGTCACAGGTTACCTACCCCGTTTTAAACCAATTTGTTGACCATTGGCTACAAAAACCACTGAAACACTAAACTGTGAGGTCCTTGCAAGAAGATTGCAATTGTACCTAAACATTTCTAAACCCCTCAATATTCTCTCTTCCAGCAATAAAAATGCTTATTTAAAAAGCCAGCATGTTTTGGTGCCAGTTAACAAATTGGAGATCACATGCCTGACTCTTAAAATGTCAGAAACAGCAAGGGAGGGTGCAGCTGCTGCTCCTTCTGGCCCATTCCTGCACTGGCCCCTTTCTCCACTGTCGTCTCCTACTACCTAGAGAAAGCAAGTTTTGCCCCAGAAAAGTTGAAGAAAGAGGGTGAATGGCAGGGCTGGCAGAAGAGCAGAGTTGGAGCTGCACCCTCTCTTGCTTCATTGGAGTTTCTAAAGAGATAGATATGATCTGCAGGCTGACAGCTGACAACCACCATATTTTATACAGCCAATACAACTGAGCAGCAGCTCAGCACTGGGCACAGTTTCCCATATCACAGAGTTCTTCAAAATGGCATTCTATTTGAAATATAACTACTTTCTGACTCAAGGAAGGGAGATGGTTTTTAAAAAAGCCTAACCCATCTCTTTTTTATTATTATTTAAGCCTAGGTAAAGGTAAAGGTACCCCTGACCCCTGGTCCAGTCGCGGACGACTCTGGGGTTGCGGCGCTCATCTCACTTAACTAGCCTACGGAGCCGACGTTTGTCCGCAGACAGCTTCCGGGTCATGTGGCCAGCATGATTAAGCTGCTTCTGGCGAAACCAGAGCAGCGCACGGAAACGCCGTTTACCTTCCTGCCAGAACGGTACCTATTTATCTACTTGCACTTTGATGTGCTTTCGAACTGCTAGGTGGGCAGGAGCTGGGACTGAGAAACGGGAGCTCACCCCATCACTGGGATTTGAACGGCCGACCTTCTGATCGACAAGTCCTAGGCTCAGTGGTTTAGACCACAGAATAAAACATTACTAAAGAAAGTCAGATATATACATTCAAAGCAGGATAATTAACAGGAAACTAAAATATTTCTTAAATATTTCAAAATACAACATTACAAAGGAGGTCAACTACAGAATGAATATTTAAGCAATAGGCTTTAAGAATAAAGCTTTTAGATGACGTCCATATATGTCACCATTGGTACCATATGCTGTCAAATTAATTGGAGATACCCTTTTAGTTGGTCGAACAATTTTTAATCAATTAAGCTAGCAACAAAACAACAACACTGCAAGTGTAATTCTTACTAAATAAGATATACTTGGGCTGAACTTTTGCCTTTATCATTGACACAAGCAGTGTTAGCGCCACAGAATTCCATTTCAATTTAAAACGCCAGCTTAAAAATTGCTGATATGAGGTAAAACAATTACCTCTTATTTAATTGGTTTCATGAAAGAATTGTGTTCATTTTAAACAGGTTTTGGAAATCAATTATTTCACTTAATAGTACAATATAAATATTGAGATATGCAGCAAACACCTCTAAAGTAAGGCTATTATTCAAGAAGTTAATAATTAATAGTATTGTCAGTTCCTAAACATTACAACAAGCAAACTATGGGGTGGGTGGCATTTATTCGCTGAATTGGTAATAGTCAGGCAACTGTAAGTAATACATAATTTTTTTAAAAAATATTATAGCTAGAGCTACTCCAGCTCTTTAAATGGGCTTCATCGTAGTCTCAATCAACTGAATATTTCTTTAATGATTCAATATTTGACCAGTCCTGACTGAGATGAGATTTCTAACATGCTTGTTCTTTGTCTGTGCTTACAGATTTACATATTACTCATAAAATGGAGGTGAGTAATAATGATGGACATTTGAGTCAGATCCATTTATATACAACTTGATAAAGCAAAGGACGACTTTAGAACAGTTAGCAACCATGCTGTGAAATGTGTACATTTCTCAATCTTCCCGCTAGCTTTCTTTGTTCTGTATCTCTAATAGCATGTAGGCTTTTGGATTTTTGTTTTTAACCTCTTGTATGTTCTATGCATAATATATATATATATATATATATGCAGGTTTTGGTGTCTTCGGGTGTCTTCCCGTGTAAGAGTCGGGGTGTCTGTGCGACGTTTCGACGAGGTCTCACTCGTCATCTTCAGGCTGGTGTTTTCGGCTTCTTGTTACTGGAACAGAGCAGAGTCTGGTGTTTGAGTTCCTATAAATACTGTTGAGGGGTGTGGTGTATAGCCTCCAACGTTCTGGGCAGAGAGGAAGTTCCTAGATTAGTGTGCCTTTTCTTCTTTTGTTCCTTAATTACTTGAGGGATATCTTGGGTGATTTCATGAGTGATATTCTGAATACCACTGGGTGGGTCATTAAGTGTAGATTAGTTGCTAAAGCTTTCGTGTCTTGACCTCTTGAGCTTGTGAAGAGTTTTTCTGAGAAGATGGCTGTGCTGCATTTAGTTGTGCTCTGGCTTGGCTTCGTGTATAGGGGCGAGCTGTGGTTTTGTGCCTTGTGCCAGCCAGATCTGTGTAGGGATTGCAGGGGGGTGCAGCATCCGGAGGTGCCACTATAGTTTGGCTACTGGATGGAGTCTGTAATATGTCTGTGGAGAGGGTCTGGGTTTGGGTCTGGTGTGGTTGATTGGTGACGGCGTTCTGTGTGCCTCTGGTTCTGGTGTCGGTTTTTGTGGGGAGGGCTAATTTCCAGATGTCTGGCAGGCGGGACGTGTCGTCACGCTTGTTCATGTTGTGAGGGTGTTTCTCTATCTCGATGGCTTCCATGATTATTCTCTTGTGGTGATGTTCCATGTTAAAGAGCAATTTGGAATCTGCAAAATTAATTTCGTGTCCTGTTTCTTTCATGTGTTGGAAAAGAGAGGAAGTTTTTTCTTCTTTTTTGACGGCATTCTTGTGTTCTGCGATACGTGCATTTATTCGTCTGTTTGTTTGTCCAATGTACGTGGCTGGGCAGACTTTGCAGGGTATTTCATAGACCCCTTGGTTTTCCAGCTGGATCCTTCCTTATATCAAGGGCACTACAGACAAAATCAGCAAAATCCTCCATAAACACAATATCAAAACAGCCTTCTGCACCAACCAAAAAATAGCCAATATCCTCAGAAACCCAAAAGACAAAATCCAGCTGGAAAACCAAGGCACCTCCGGATGCTGCACCCCCCTGTAATCCCTACACAGATCTGGCTGGCACAAGGCACAAAACCACAGCTCGCCCCTATACACGAAGCCAAGCCAGAGCACAACTAAATGCAGCACAGCCATCTTCTCAGAAAAACTCTTCACAAGCTCAAGAGGTCAAGACACGAAAGCTTTAGCAACTAATCTACACTTAATGACCCACCCAGTGGTATTCAGAATATCACTCATGAAATCACCCAAGATATCCCTCAAGTAATTAAGGAACAAAAGAAGAAAAGGCACACTAATCTAGGAACTTCCTCTCTGCCCAGAACGTTGGAGGCTATACACCACACCCCTCAACAGTATTTATAGGAACTCAAACACCAGACTCTGCTCTGTTCCAGTAACAAGAAGCCGAAAGCACCAGCCTGAAGATGACGAGTGAGACCTCGTCGAAACGTCGCACAGACACCCCGACTCTTACACGGGAAGACACCCGAAGACACCAAAACCTGCATTCCTGTACCCGTGAAAATCTACGAAAGCATATATATATATATATATATATATATATATATATATATATGGTTTTGGTGTCTTCGGGTGTCTTCCCGTGTAAGAGTCGGGGTGTCTCCCCACAAAAACCGACACCAGAACCAGAGGCACACAGAACGCCGTCACCAATCAACCACACCAGACCCAAACCCAGACCCTCTCCACAGACATATTACAGACTCCATCCAGTAGCCAAACTATAGTGGCACCTCCGGATGCTGCACCCCCCTGCAATCCCTACACAGATCTGGCTGGCACAAGGCACAAAACCACAGCTCGCCCCTATACACGAAGCCAAGCCAGAGCACAACTAAATGCAGCACAGCCATCTTCTCAAAAAAACTCTTCACAAGCTCAAGAGGTCAAGACACGAAAGCTTTAGCAACTAATCTACACTTAATGACCCACCCAGTGGTATTCAGAATATCACTCATGAAATCACCCAAGATATCCCTCAAGTAATTAAGGAACAAAAGAAGAAAAGGCACACTAATCTAGGAACTTCCTCTCTGCCCAGAACGTTGGAGGCTATACACCACACCCCTCAACAGTATTTATAGGAACTCAAACACCAGACTCTGCTCTGTTCCAGTAACAAGAAGCCGAAAGCACCAGCCTGAAGATGACGAGTGAGACCTCGTCGAAACGTCGCACAGACACCCCGACTCTTACACGGGAAGACACCCGAAGACACCAAAACCTGCATTCCTGTACCCGTGAAAATCTACGAAAGCAAATATATATATATATATATATATATATATATATATATATATATGCAGGTGGTGCTGTGGTCTAAACCACTGAGCCTAGGTCTTGCTGATCAGAAGGCCAGCCGTTCGAACCCTCATGACGGGGTGAGCTCCCCTTGCTCGGTCCCTGCTCCTAGCAACCTAGCAGTTTGAAAGCACGTCAAAGTGCAAGTAGATAAATAGGTCAGCGGGCAAGTAGATAAATACCCCAGAGGGAAGGTAAACGGCGTTTCCGTGCGCTGCTCTGTTTCGCCAGAAGCGGCTTAGTCATGCTGGAGACATGACCTGGAAGCTGTCTGTGGACAAATGCCAGCTCGCTTGGCCTACGGTCAAGGGTACCTTTACCTTTATGTTTTATTTAGTGCCATTTAATGTGTTGCCATTTTGTACTATAATAAATAAATATATATAACAACAACAACAACAAAACAACAACCACCACCATGTTGTGATTGGGAACAGATTATTGAGTTCTGTCTTTCCAATTCAAGCCATTAATCGTGTCCTCCCTAAAAGAGGACATGTGTTGCGGTGAGACCTGGAGACTGACCTCCTGGTTGTGGGTGGGTATATTGGATAGCCACAATACCCGATTGGTAGGTCCCTAGTTGCTGGGTTTAATCCGGGCAATGGGGTGCAGTCTGAACGGATCAAGGGACCTATATATACCTATGCATGTGACCCAGAGCTTCCTCTTTCGGCTCGTGCATCGGAACACCCGCCCACCTCTCCCTAATTTTAGGGCATTTTGCCATTGACCTTGCTATGCTGTCATGTGTCGTCTGTCATTGGGACAGGGGCATGGCAGGAATTTTCCCCACTTGGCTGATTGGCTGTAGCCATTTGGGTTTTGCCTGCCGTGTAGCAATTCGTCACAACTTGTAAGGTTGAGGATAGGCATGTGATAGGGATGGGAGAATGGTCTCGCCATTCGTTTATAAAGGGTATTCCGTTAAAGGAATCCAGGGACTCAACTTGGTTTGGTCAGCCCCCGAGAGGGGGTTGTGCCCATGTCTGAGTCCAGGGGAGCATTTGGGGAGTGAACAGAGTCTGTTACCAGACTTTTCACCTGCCTCAGGTGTTCACCCTTGGCTGACCTATGATAGAGCTCTGGGTCAGCGCTACCTGCAAGGGTGTAGGGAGCTAATCGAACCAGAGCCTATGCAACCACTCACTTTTCTGTAATCAATAAAGTTGTGGCCTAAATTCTGCCAAAAACCCAAACTAAAATTTGAGCCAAATGTTATTTATTTAGGGGAGAGGCCTCTGGGTCTGAACACGCAAGTACAAACAACTGAAACTGTTTAATTGCAAACCCTGCAAAAGAGGCCTAACATCATGCCATTTCTTAGTTAAGGTACAACAGAAAGGTAACTATGTAAGCAGGTAACAATTTCCCCAGTGTGTGCTACATTATCGAGGATCCTTTCCAAGTACATACGTAAGAAGATGAAGATGATATCTAATTGGGTATGTGTCAGAAATGTAATGCAAGTAGGATGTCTTACAAACAAGTGAACAAATCAAACTTTGAAACCGACTGTATCCTGCTCTTCATTTGGCATCACTCAGCATAGTTAAAACACCAGGTTGCTGACAATCTGGTGTTTCAATATCAGTTTCCCTCCTGTTTTCATTTTTCCTGTTTTCAGTCCACATTTCTGCATCAGGGTTTTAAAAAAACTCATCAGCATTTAAAAGCTCATTTCCCTCAATACACCATTTTTTTGTTAAGAATTTTCCCTTATAAAATTATTTTTGTTATTTACACTAATATAAACATTGTTACACACACTTTCCTCTTGCAATGAATTTGTTGCTTGGAGAGCTGCATCAAAACATTTTGAGAAATGCACATTTTGCTCTGCGTTGGGTTCACACATTCTTTTGGGAAGTGTGAATTAGGAAAGGTTCACATTAAAATCTGTACTGAACCAAATTTCTCCCCCATTCCTTTGAGTGACAAAACAAGCATGGCTTAGCACACTGCCCATTTTGATTTAAATTATGCAAAATAATCAAAATTATGCAGGGGTCAGTGTCTGAAGTTATATAGCCTGAATGAATTCATTACCGCCATACTCTCAACCATCAGGAGTGAATTAAAGACCATGAATAATTGAACTAAGCACACAAATATTAAATAAATTCTGAAATCCATTCAAAGTAAAGATCCACAAGCCATTGGGTTGCTTTGAAATATGTTAAAAGATGTATTACTCCAGCTTTACCACTGACATATAGGGTACAATTTGAGAGCACACACACTGAACCCCTGTCCCTGGAGCCTACCCCCCCACCCCAGAATGAGACATGACACCAGTGTATGGGTTCAAATTAGGCGAGAACTTTATTGAATTTCAGATGTAGGAAACTTGGCCTAGGCCTTGGAAGGTATCCTTCTCAACCCTTAGGGTATGAGGATGTGCAGGGCGAACAAGTGAAGTGGAAGGGAACTGTAAAGCATGAACTTACACAGCGTGCCCTCCCACATCATCTCAGTCAGGAGTTTGACCTACTTGTCGCCGCTCTAGGGCCAGTGACTCCCCCAATCAACCCTTTAATGGGCCCTGCCAGACGCTGCCTTATGGGGGTGCATGAAATGCTCCCCCCAACTCGAAGATAGACTATAGGATACCTACCAAGGCCAAAAAAACACCATCTGAGGCCCAAGATGGGCCTTGCCGCCAAGAAACCTACAACTGAAAGCTCCCCCCTCCCCTAAAACAAGCCCTGAAACTTAACCCAAGGTCATGCCCTGCTGCCCACCCAATATTTGATACCTTGGCGCTTATTGCGCAGCCAGATGTCATTACCCAAGGGGGTCAGGTGCACCCCGTCTGACCTGAACAGCACCTCATTGCCCACTCTGATGTCGGAGTGGGAAATAGAGAAGCCACCAATTTGTCGCATGGCCTTATGCATGGCCCTGTTAATTTTTTGCACCGCATAATTGATGCGAGAAGGCCTAATGACTCCTCTCCAGCACAGGCAGGGGAGGAGTTTGGACCAGCAGGTGGTCATCGTCGGGTGCATGGCATGTAAGTGTTCGATGTCTGCCTTTGCAGCTAGGGTCAAGCTGATGCCTTTTTGCTCCACCGTCATTCTCTCCCAGGTGCACTATCAATAACCCAGGTGGGCCGTGTACAGCAGCAGCTCTGAGCAGCATGGGCATCAGGGCATGCCAACGCATGCCACGTCGGCCCATCCAATAGATATGTACCTTAGGGTGGATGTCAAGATTATGGCCCCAGACATGCGAAGAGGCATAGGATGCCGCCCAGTGAACTATGCTGTGTCCCACAACCCAGACCTTCATGCTGGGGAGACCTGCAAGAAAATTGAATGGCAACCATTAGAGAAAGTGTTCAGGACGGATATATCCCCTGTAGGCCGTGGAACGCCAACGACCCATTGCCTTGAACCTAGAGAGGTAAGAGCCAAGTGAGGCTTGGCCGAAGCATTGGCCCCTTTTCCCCTGGCCTCCATCCCATGCCCAGCCGGCTGCCCATTGTCCTACCTAGGCTGGGGGTGGGTCAACGGCTGACTTATATCCGGGGATGGCCCTGGCCAGGTAACCAGCGTGGTGTCGAAAACCCCGCACCATCCTTTGGGAGGGGTTGGGTGGAAATTCAGGACTTAAGGCTCAATCATGGTTGAGCTTGTTGAGCCCTAGAATACCAGTAACCTCCCAACTCCCACATCAGAGTCACATTTATCTCCATCCTGTGCAGGTGTCTAAGCCTGCAATCCTACACATGCTTACCTGGGGTCTAAGTCATATTGAACTTACTTCTGAATAGACATACATAGGATTACACTGTAAGCAGTTGAACACTCTGCAATGTGCAAGTGGTATGACAACTGTGTAGGTAAGTAGGTAGAAAATAGCATAAATAGCTTAGTGGATCCTTCTGGTCCTAAGTTGGAGGTAATGCTACATTTAAATTTAAAAGATAGAAGAGCAGCAAAGTCTAGAACTGATGTGCAGGTATGTGCAGAATAACTGGTAGAAATCTTCAGCTGGGCTAAGTTTGCATAAGAAGAGTGGTTATGCAAGGTACACCTGCTGAAATTCCCTCTTCTACACAACTACAGAAGCTTGAATTTTTAACTGAAAATTCATGGGGGTGGGGGGAGAACAGGTTTAACAATGCCTTTTCATCTGCCCTGCCTAGTATCTTGTCCTGGCTGTTTTTGCTTTTTATAAAAACCAACACCCCAAAAATACCTGTGGAAGAAGGAAACATAGGATTCTGTGTAAACTATAGCTTGAGCCTCAGAACGAGGCCTGAGAGAGCAGCTTTCCAGCCTGTGGGTATTAGCAGAGATATGATTGAAGCTAGAATTGTTTTTCCTGCTGACACATTTAGAAAATATTTAGAGGAAGAGGAAGAGAATGAGCTTTAAACATTCAATCTTGATATTTTAATGTACAGCACATGAAAACAATGCCATGTGCGGGCATAGCCTTTTATGCTTTGCGTTAAACACATCTGCTGCCAAAAACGACCGCTTTAAACCAAATTTCTCAAGCACAATACAGGTTATACTTGACAGATAGCATCTATCTGTTGTTTATGCTCTGCCTAAAATTTACCTGAGCCAATCAACTCCTTTCGTTTGCTTTTGCACCTTCCGGAATTTGTCTATGTGTTAAAACATATTTGCAATATTTATTTATTCTGCCATCTGTCCCACAAGCTCTACATTTTCAACAGTTTAGACTAGAGAGAGAGGGCCAAAAATCACCTGAGCGTCATAAAATTAGTCCATGACTGTCAATGCAACACATTGAGAACACAGCTGCTGTCCTGCTGCCTGATTTAATGAGGTTCCTAAAGTATGTGGACAAGTATTCCTTCTCTTGGTTACCATGGAAACAGAAGAGGGAGCTTTGAGCAGGTGTCAGAAGCATTGCAATCAATATGAATCAGCTCATAGCCCATCATCTGTGGGGAAGTGTTGTCCAAGCTACTGTGAAGACATCCTTAATCCAGTCCTCTTAGTTGCCTACAGGTTCCAGCATACAGGAAAGCTATACATTTAATCCAAAATTCACTCACACAAAGCTAGCTGAAATCTGCTTTGTTAGCTAAAGAAGCACTGAAATAAAAGTTACCGTAAAACAATTTCTTCTTGTTTGTAATCTATAGCTGGATGTGCTATGATATATGTGGAACATGTATAAGAACATAAGAAAATCCGGGTGGATCAGGCCAGCATCCTGTTTTCACAGTGGCCAACCAGATGCCTGTGGTAAGTCCAGCAGCAGGACTTCATCACAACCACACTCTCTTCTCCTGTGGTTTTAAGCAACTGGTATTCAGAAGCATACTGCCTCTGCCTGTGGAGGCAGAGAACAGCAGTCATGGCTAGTAGCCATGACAAAGATTGAGCAAGTTTAGACATAATGATAAACTATGGTTACACATTACATGAATGAGCTTTGAATTTGCTTGTTCCCCTCTTCCTTCTCCTGCTCTGGTATTGTGGTGAGGTGGTATTTGGAAGCAACTGCCTCCAGTTTAATCAGATTTGCACCTAAACTTGAGAAGCTCTGGTTGGCGAAAAAGCCAGGACCACTGTTATTATTTGCAAGGGGCTTTCCAGTAAAAGTTGTTGTGTGACTCATGTTTTACAACATAACCTCATTGATTCATACCTTCCGTAAATTGATACTTCCAAAAGTTTGATAGGCCTCTCCTGCTATGTGATTTATGTTTCTAATCTACATCATTGTACTACAAGAAAATGTCAGAATCTCCATATTTTCTATTGTATATGCTAAGGCATTAATCCACCAATAACCCTACCATCTCATTTAAATCAGTTGTAGTGGGAAAAACTGATAATCATAGGGTCAGTGAAAGAGAGCTGTTATATAAGGTTATATTGATACTAGACCACAAACAGATATCTAGGAAGTTCACATTTGGGATAATGAGGCTGATCTCATATATATATATATATATATATATATATATATATATATATATATATATGCTTTCGTAGATTTTCACGGGTACAGGAATGCAGGTTTTGGTGTCTTCGGGTGTCTTCCCGTGTAAGAGTCGGGGTGTCTGGGCGACGTTTCGACGAGGTCTCACTCGTCATCTTCAGGCTGGTGCTTTCGGCTTCTTGTTACTGGAACAGAGCAGAATCTGGTGTTTGAGTTCCTATAAATACTGTTGAGGGGTGTGGTGTATAGCCTCCAACGTTCTGGGCAGAGAGGAAGTTCCTAGATTAGTGTGCCTTTTCTTCTTTTGTTCCTTAATTACTTGAGGGATATCTTGAGTGATTTCATGAGTGATATTCTGAATACCACTGGGTGGGTCATTAAGTGTAGATTAGTTGCTAAAGCTTTCGTGTCTTGACCTCTTGAGCTTGTGAAGAGTTTTTCTGAGAAGATGGCTGTGCTGTATTTAGTTGTGCTCTGGCTTGGCTTCGTGTATAGGGGCGAGCTGTGATTTTGTGCCTTGTGCCCGCCAGATCTGTGTAGGGATTGCAGGGGGGTGCAGCATCCGGGGGTGCCACTATAGTTTGGCTACTGGATGGAGTCTGTAATATGTCTGTGGAGAGGGTCTGGGTTTGGGTCTGGTGTGGTTGATTGGTGACGGCGTTCTGTGTGCCTCTGGTTCTGGTGTCGGTTTTTGTGGGGAGGGCTAATTTCCAGATGTCTGGCAGGCGGGACGTGTCGTCACGCTTGTTCATGTTGTGAGGGTGTTTCTCTATCTCGATGGCTTCCATGATTATTCTCTTGTGGTGATGTTCCATGTTAAAGAGCAATTTGGAATCTGCAAAATTAATTTCGTGTCCTGTTTCTTTCATGTGTTGGAAAAGAGAGGAAGTTTTTTCTTCTTTTTTGACGGCATTCTTGTGTTCTGCGATACGTGCATTTATTCGTCTGTTTGTTTGTCCAATGTACGTGGCTGGGCAGACTTTGCAGGGTATTTCATAGACCCCTTGGTTTTCCAGCTGGATTTTGTTACAGAATCTCTCAAATGTGTTAATCGCCAATGGATACCAGAAAAACAAGGTTACGAAGCTAATCCAAAAAGAAACACCCCCCAAAAACCAAGACACAGAAGAAAACAATGGCATGGCCCTCCTTCCTTATATCAAGGGCACTACAGACAAAATTAGCAAAATCCTCCATAAACACAATATCAAAACAGCCTTCTGCACCAACCAAAAAATAGCCAATATCCTCAGAAACCCAAAAGACAAAATCCAGCTGGAAAACCAAGGGGTCTATGAAATACCCTGCAAAGTCTGCCCAGCCACGTACATTGGACAAACAAACAGACGAATAAATGCACGTATCGCAGAACACAAGAATGCCGTCAAAAAAGAAGAAAAAACTTCCTCTCTTTTCCAACACATGAAAGAAACAGGACACGAAATTAATTTTGCAGATTCCAAATTGCTCTTTAACATGGAACATCACCACAAGAGAATAATCATGGAAGCCATCGAGATAGAGAAACACCCTCACAACATGAACAAGCGTGACGACACGTCCCGCCTGCCAGACATCTGGAAATTAGCCCTCCCCACAAAAACCGACACCAGAACCAGAGGCACACAGAACGCCGTCACCAATCAACCACACCAGACCCAAACCCAGACCCTCTCCACAGACATATTACAGACTCCATCCAGTAGCCAAACTATAGTGGCACCCCCGGATGCTGCACCCCCCTGCAATCCCTACACAGATCTGGCGGGCACAAGGCACAAAATCACAGCTCGCCCCTATACACGAAGCCAAGCCAGAGCACAACTAAATACAGCACAGCCATCTTCTCAGAAAAACTCTTCACAAGCTCAAGAGGTCAAGACACGAAAGCTTTAGCAACTAATCTACACTTAATGACCCACCCAGTGGTATTCAGAATATCACTCATGAAATCACTCAAGATATCCCTCAAGTAATTAAGGAACAAAAGAAGAAAAGGCACACTAATCTAGGAACTTCCTCTCTGCCCAGAACGTTGGAGGCTATACACCACACCCCTCAACAGTATTTATAGGAACTCAAACACCAGATTCTGCTCTGTTCCAGTAACAAGAAGCCGAAAGCACCAGCCTGAAGATGACGAGTGAGACCTCGTCGAAACGTCGCCCAGACACCCCGACTCTTACACGGGAAGACACCCGAAGACACCAAAACCTGCATATATATATATATATATATATATATATATATATATATATATATATATATATGCAAGTTTTGGTGTCTTCGGGTGTCTTCCCGTGTAAGAGTCGGGGTGTCTGTGCGACGTTTCGACGAGGTCTCACTCGTCATCTTCAGGCTGGTGCTTTCGGCTTCTTGTTACTGGAACAGAGCTCTGTTCCAGTAACAAGAAGCCGAAAGCACCAGCCTGAAGATGACGAGTGAGACCTCGTCGAAACGTCGCACAGACACCCCGACTCTTACACGGGAAGACACCCGAAGACACCAAAACTTGCATTCCTGTACCCGTGAAAATCTACGAAAGCATATATATATATATATATATATGAACACCTCCATATAATCTATCAACAATACTTTCTCTTTGTTCAGGATACTCTTATTCCATGCACAGAAACTTACAACTCTCTTCATTGAAAAGGATGTTTGATGTTTGGGTTCTCTCTTCTACATATGATTCCAATGTGGCACATGCAAGCAGAATTCTCTTCTTTTCCCATTAAAAAGCAACAATTGTATATACCTTGACTTTGAATCTCAAGACTGTAACCACTGGTCACATTCTAATGAAAACATGGAGACCCAAATCTCACTAAAGTTCTCACTTATATGCACATGTCCCACTGAAATCAGTGCTATCTAACTGTGCATGTCCCATAGATTTAAAAATATGCATTAGGCACACTTAGGATAGCTATATGTGATCCTTTTCAGAAGTCAGCCCTCTATTTAAAAGCACCCTATGTTTGAAGGGCAATTTAAAGATAAAGAACCCTAAGAATGGGCTAGTAGGAGGGACCTTGAAGCAGCCCACCAACAGTAAACACTTGAACAACAGACTCAGCAGGCACACAGGCCACCTGGTCATAATCATCCCCACTAAGGCAAGAGCTATTGTTTTTCTATTTAAATGATGGTAATTATTTTAAAATGTACATAGTAGCTTATGCAATTTTTATACAAATTTCTTCATTTTTAGTGATACATTTCCTCTTTAAAGGCAGTGCGTAAGTGTCCACTATAGGCACACTTTCTCTATATCAGTGTTCTCTCCCCTCCCCCCACAACGGTAGGTATTCTCAGTAGGAATGGTTATTGCCAATTGTCTTGACAAGCCAAGTGAAATACTATTTTGCCACAATGAATGGGTCTATTGGCTGGAAATCATTTTCTACCAAGGCAGCAGAAAGTTCAAATTTCAAATTTCAGATCCATTGACGATTTGCTGTGTTTTAATGATGCCCTCCAAATCTTCAGCAGAAAGTGGGAAGCCATAACTTGTCAGTGTTGTTGTCGTTGTTGTTTAGTCGTGTCCGACTCTTCGTGACCCCATGGACCAGAGCATGCCAGGCACTCCTGTCTTCCATTGCCTCCCGCAGTTTGGTCAAACTCATGCTGGTAGCTTTGAGAACACTGTCCAACCACCTCGTCCTCTTTCGTCTCCTTCTCCTTGTGCCCTCAATCTTTCCCAACATCAGGGTCTTTTCCAGGGAGTCTTCTCTTCTCATGAGGTGGCCAAAGTATTGGAGCCTCACCTTCGCGATCTGTCCTTCCAGTGAGCACTCAGGGCTGATTTCCTTAAGAATGGATAGGTTTGATCTTCTTGCAGTCCATGGGACTCTCAAGAGTCTCCTCCAGCACCAGAATTCAAAAGCATCAATTCTTCGGTGATTAGCCTTCTTTATGGTCCAGCTCTCACTTCCATACATCACTACTGGGAAAACCAGCATAAGAGTAGCTAAAAGGCTGTCATAGGGAGAGTGCAGCACGTTTATTTTCTCCTCCTCCAGAGGCTAGGACCTGAACCAATGGATTCAAGTTACAAGAGATTCCAACTAAACATCTAGAAGAACTTTCTGACTGTAAGAGCTGTTCGACTGTGGAATGTTTTTCCTCCTTCACTGGAAGATTTTAAGCAGATATCGGATGGCCATCTGTTGTATATGATCTATTTGAGATTCCTGCATTGCAGGGGATTGGACTTGATGACCCCCAGGGCCCCTTCCACCTTTATAGCTCTGATTCTATGAAATTTTAATGTACTAATAATGCTAATGGCAATGCTGCATATAAAGATGACTCAGCCATTAATCTTTGCAATACCAAAGATGCTCACTGCCAAAAGTCTTGATTCCCAGATACTTTTCATCTCCAGGATAAACTGTTTATCTCCCATCCACTTCCATCCGGATACAGAACCACATGTTTGAACATTACCTTTAAGCCCAGAGTATAGAATAAGGAAAGAACGTAACAAGGATGAGTCATGCTTGTTTACATTATGTTAGTAAAACTCTAGAATGTCCACAGATTGATTTACACAATCAAACAGATACATTGTGTCCCAGCCAAACTGACTAATCAAGCCTATTGAGCAGAAAAAGGGAAAGAAAATAATAGAGAATTATCATGTTCTGTTTCCATTTTATTCTCTGTTCTACCTAAAGTTGAGAATTCATCACAAACATATATTTAAGGAATATTTAAGGAAGTATCAAGATGGACCTCAAAAGGAGGCAGATGTGGTCACAGAACACATTGTTTCCATGTTTTTGTAGTAGTTAAATCACTTCATTACATCTGCATTAAGAGTTTAGCTTCTCTTGCACAAAAGAAATAAAATTGTTCTTTTTCTTTGACGTTATAATTTTCTATATAATGAGTATTAAATGCCCTGGATGCATTCTGAAGTAGTGCAGCCTCGCAAGTGATTTTTGTGTGTGTTTCTGGCTCTTAGTTAGTCATAGATTTCTTCTTGGACTCATTTTCTAACATTATGGTCTGTGCTCTCTTTTGCTGAAATGGCCACTCACCCAGTCTCTGGGTGGGCGGTAGTTGCGGTCTATCATGGCAGGCCCTCAGCTCCACAAACCAAAAACCTTCCCATCATGTGGCCGGCAGTTGGGGAATTCCCACAGCCAGCTGCAAAGGATGGTGGGATAACTCAGCATTACCAAGATTTCAAATTGGCCAATCAGATGGCCTAGCTATAAAGGCTAGCTGCGCCTGAGTTTGGGATCACACAGTCAGCCAAAGAGGAAGCAGCAAGCAGAACTGCAATTATTTTGGGAAGAACTCTGTGGATGCTTTATTCCACAATTCCATGTGTGCAAATATTTTTTATAGAATCATGTTCTGTTTCTCCACTGAATAAGCTTTGGTAGATGAAAATACGTGTAGCGGTAATAAATATTATAATATATGTATGTTCTGTATGAGTATATAAGAATGGCCATAGTAGATTAGACCCAAGGTCCATTTTGTCACAATCCAGAAAAGAGTTGTGTACAGTTCAGTTATTGATTTCAGGCAAGGAAGTCTTCCATCCTGATTAAAACATGCTTTGCTTTAGCAACAGAAATGGATCATATAACTTCAGATTATACTCTGAGCCTTCAATAGATGACAACCTTGCTAGTTCACAGAACCAGAATGTAATGATTTCTGAAGCCTACTGATTGTCCCTCTTTGCTCATCCTCATAAAAATGAATGACACCCACCAGGCCCAGTTATAAACATATAACATCTGATGAAGTGACAAGGAAGGTGGAGGTGTTCTTGTCGATTCTTCTGTTAAAAGATAACATACACTACAAATGAAAAGAAGAATACTTCAGGCCAGTGATGGCTTCATAGATGGCGTCAACAGTAGAGGTTTGATATCTGAAGCCACTGTATATGCTTCCTTATTGAAGGATCACAGGCAGGAGATTGGCTACACCTCAGGGGGGAAATATGCTTGACAGAAGCATTGTGAAACTGATCAAGAGGGTTTTAAACTAAATTCTGTGGGGGGGGGTTGGAGACAAAAGCTAAAAGGTAAGTGCAAAGATAGAGACATTTGCACATAACAACTATGACTTTTGATGTCTATATACTAATGTGAGGACTGGGGAGCTAAACAATATGATCTTGAACTCCTAATACAGGAAGGTAAATATGACTTAATAGGTATAGCTGAGACTTTGATTGGATGCCTCCCACGGTTGAAATGTATCAATTCAAGGATATGACTTTTTCAAAAAAGAGGAAGGGTAGCACCATGTCAAAAATGTGTTCACCTGCACAGAACAGACCTTGGGACTGCAGTTGATCACAAGCTGCACATGATCCAGCAGTGTGATGCTGTTGCAAAAATGGCTAATGTGATTTTAGGTTGCATTAATAGAAATGTATTTCCAAAGCATGAGAGTAATATTTCCACTTTATCCTGCTCTACTCAGGCCACATCTGGGAGCATAATGTGTGGAGTTCTGGCCACTGCACTTTAAGAAAGATGTTGGAAAAATGGAACAGGTTCAGAGAAGGGCAATTAATATGGGTCAGGGTGATGGAAAACATATTCTATGAGGAAAAGTGACTATACTAAGTGTACATTCAGTTGAACATTTGGAGAAATGACTTAATGCTAAGAGCATTGTTGACCATAGAACCAATTACCTGTTTGGGCAGTGGGTGGGGATGGGCTCATTGGCAGTCCTCCAACAGAAGCTAGCTATCCATCTGCTGTAGCTCTAGATTTCCTGTGTTGAATAGAGACTGGATAGTGAACAAGGCCTCTTTGAAAACCATGCACTTAAAACACACCCAATGCACATTTAAAGAATGTGACTTTCCCCCAAAGAATACTGGGAACTTTAGTTCCCCCACCACATCCTTAACAAACTACAGTTCCTAGGATTCGTTGGGGAAGTCATGTGCCTTAACCAGGGCTGGCCTAAGACATTTTGGCACCTGAGGCAAACCACAAAATGACCCCTGAGGTGGTAACTTCGCCTTGCCTTATGGGCAATGACTTTAACAGTGCATTGGATGTGTTTTAAATATATGGTATGGATCTGTTCTGTGATCTCTCAGCCATGATGCTTTGAAAGAAGACAGGTGGGCATCTGGTGTATATCCAAACTCTACTGTCCACATGTACAGAATATTAAGGACATTACACGCTTTCATGAGCCACTACCCATCTACACTACAGGTGGAATGCTGGATAAAAGCATGTTGTGAAGACTGTATTTAGGGCTGTGAGAAAAGGTACCTGCCTTTTCAAGATAATTCTCCAAATTATCAGCTCAGGTACTTTATGGTAGAGGCCTCTCACAAAAGGGCATGAGAAATAACCTACATGTTGTTGTTATAGCAGTTAGAAAAGGCAGTTGTTTGATTCAAGGCACTGAACCAGCAGGATGCTGGTTGGAAGTGCTAAGGATGTTCATGAGTTGTGACTAAACACATTTATATTTTGAGAAATTGCCACGTCAAATGTCTTACTGGTGTCACATTTTTTAGCACTCCTTATATCTACTTGCATTAGGAAAGAGATTGCAGCCAACAATGAAATCCACTGAGGTGGCAAGCAGATGAGGTCACATTTCCCCTACACTTTTTAACAGATGTTACAGCTTAAGATGCTCAGAAAGACAAAGCTTTCATTCCAGCCCTAAGGAGCCATTTTCTACAAAGTGATGTTCTATGCTCAGCAAAGTAAGTGTCACTTCGTGTCATGTCACTCAGTAATGTTGTGCTATACTGTAAACATGAAAGACAATATGAGATTCTAAATGCTTTATTCAGTGCTAACAGCAATTTGTTTTACACCCCTTTCTCATAATTACATTTGTCATTGAAATAGACTTCTGTTTAGCATCCACTGCCTCATCCTTCTGCCTTTGGAATGTCATGAGGATATTTTGATGTTGAAAGGAAATGTTTTCGAAGCACAAAGTCTCTTAAAAAATAATTCTAAATATCCCTAGCACAGATTTCCAATTGATTAAAAATGGCATTCAAGCCCATATATTTAAAATAAAAGAAGACTGGCATATATAATTGTGCAAAGGGAATGTATAATCCCTTTGCAATGGAAGGCAGAATATGAAATTCTATTATGGAATCAGATAGAGATGGACAACATCGCCCTGCTACAGAGCTGAAGAGCATTAGATTCCATGTATTTAAGACACCACATGGAATTACACCCCTATTATAAAGCCACCAGCTAAGTGCAAGTTTGATCCATATGCTCATGCTAACTTCAGTCTTTGGGGTAACTCACACATAGCCATAGGCTATGTACACATTAAAACACAGCTAGGTCATTCTCTTTCTCAGTTTGGGTCTGGGGTGGGGAAAAACACACCAAAACATAGTATTTCATAAGAAATGACAGGGCAGATACAAGAGAGATGTGGACTGTGTACATCATTTCCCAAACCAGGAGTGGGAGCACATTGAATGCAGATGAACTGGAAGTGTGCGCATGGCCACACACCAATTTTATGGAACTCTTCGATCAAAAGAGTGTTTTGCACATCTCACGGCTTCTGACTCAAGATAGCTTGTTTTAAACTCCTAAAAAGCTCCTAGAGGATTTCCATCTTCTCTCCCCCTCCGCTCCCCACGCCCCACCACGCCCCACCAATGACATAGTAGCACTCATTGCAGCTCAAACACAGGATTGTGGCAAAGTTTGGTTCAGATGTGCTCAGTGTTGCAGGTACACCAGGCCAGTTGCCAGAGGTATGAATTTTCAAGTAAATTAATTCCTCGGTATGTGAAACATTGTGCCCTAACTTAGACCTAATCAGAAACAGGTGGAACATAGAATTAAAAGACAGCCTACATACTGGAAAGATGCCTTCCTGACTACTTATTAGATTAAGACTAATCCAGCAAAAGATTTTATGTTGAGATTATTGGACACCAGCACATTTTAAACATCTGGACATCCTAACCAAAGATGAATGCTGGTGATGTAAGCAGCCACAATCAGCCACAATACATCTACTTTAGAGATGTCCAGTTGTGCCTGTGTGGCAGGAAGTCTGAACCAGAACTAATTTGGCCTTAGATAACACCCTTGAGATAAGGGGTGTTCATGCCATAACAGGCCATATGGCTGCTAAGAAGAAGTTGGTGGAAGGGCAAAAAGAATAATTCTTTAATCGTGGAAATCGCTTGCCAGTTGCCACACTGGGTATTGAGGGCTTGATGCAGGACCTTCTGAAGTGAGCAGCCCATGAAAATACCCTGTTCAGTAAACCGAGGAAGAAATAAAGTTTTCATGAAACTTGGAATGAGTTCTTAGAACTCCTTTCTGACTGATATCTATAGCTTAAGGCTTTGGGAGATACCTTGCATACAATAGATAGCTATTCTTGCTGCTGCCCCCCCCCCAGTTGCATGGCAGTGATTTCTGGTGAAATCCTACCAGAAGCCACTACATGAACCTAGTAAGCAAGGTGGGAGGGGGCACTTTCTATTTTACATCAAGCAGTGAAATAGGGCAGGCCATCCCTGATGCAACTTCTAACAGCAATGCAGTGGAACGAAGAGGGTGTTCAAACCTTCCCCCAGCTGATTCTTTTTCTTTGCAGCTTCCTTTTGAAAGTAACCCTCCACTCCAGGGGTCAGCAAACTTTTTCAGCAGGGGGCCGGTCCACTGTCCCTCAGACCTTGTGGGGGGGGGGGCCGGACTATATTTTGAAAAAAATAATGAATGAATTCCTATGCCCCACAAATAACCCAGAGACACATTTTAAATAAAAGCACACATTCAACTCATGTAAAAACACCAGGCAGGCCCCACAAATAAACCAGAGATGCATTTTAAATTAAAGGACACATTCTACTCATGTAAAGCACGCTGATTCCAAGACCTTCCATGGGCAAGATTTAGATTGGGCCAGATCCAGCCCCCGGGCCTTAGTTTGCCTACCCATGCCTCCACCCCCACCCCTAACTTCCTCATATGTATTTAATGCATCATGGGAAACAGTGGCTGGGTTGCAATGAAAAAGCAGTGAGGAGGGGAAGGGTTAAGCACTCCTCCTTGCCTGCCTCTTCATTGTGGAGCGCTGTGTCCTCCACCCACTTTGCTGCTCTTTTGTAGAGGCACTGATTCTCACATCCCAGTCTGTCAAGCGATATGTAACTTGACATATATTAGAGCTGGGATTAAAACAAACAAGCCTAAGAACAAAAGTGAACAAGAGTATTTAGGAAAGACTGCAATGCTTTTACAACAATAAAAAAAGATTTAATTTTTAATATTTCACGAGAAAGTGAATCAAGCAAGAATAAAGACTCCCAGGTGCGCCTTCACCCATCCCGTGACTACAGCAAGTGGCATGTGGAACTGAGCGGCTGTACAACACTCAGCCTCCACAGGCATAAACATTATAAACGGAAGATTTGCCACTGGGAGACAATTACAATAAATGGATCATAAAAAGAAAATAAGATTTAAGAACTTGACATATCTCTTATATACCAGTCATATTCTAAACGGGTATTAGTCTGTTGTAATGTACGAAAAAAATAAAGTATTAACAGCCCTAACAGAGCCTGGAGACAAATGATACTGTTTTTGGAAAGCTGAGACTGTTTTTGTAAGAGATTACTGTAGCAAGCACTCATCCTACTTTTGCCTCTGCAAATAAAGTTTTTCAAAACTTTCAAAAAGTGCTTATTTTATAGATGTTTAATACTGGCATATTACTTTTCACTTTTAACATTTCACGACAATTGGCAATACACATAAAAATCAATAAGTAACAATGGCTAAAACACCTGGATAATCATAAAACATAGCTGCTGGAACTACAGAAACCAGAACCATTAAAAAAACCCATCATGAAACAGCAGGGTAAAGCAAAAGGTCTTTAGCTGTCTACGAAATGATCTCATTGTTGGCACCTGCTGAGTTCAACAGGTAGGCTCACTGCAGAAGAGGAAATGTCCTCCTCTGAACCATGCAACAAGTGACCTCCTGTAGGCCATGGTCTAGGAGAAGCCCATCTGAAGATCTCAGAGACCTGATCAAGCTGTATGGGAAAAGACAGTTTTTCTTGACCAGAAGCAATAATGGTACAAGAGAAATGTGTACTACTATGGAAAGTAAAAAAAAAAAAAAAAAAAAAAAAACCTCTAGCAAATCTGTAATACTTACAATTGCATGTCCAGACCCCAAGGCCACGTGGACACCATATATTAGGTCATGGATAGGCAAACTAAGACCTGGGGGCAAGATCTGGCCCAATCACCTTCTAAATCCGCCCCGCTGACAGTCCGGGAATCAGCATGTTTTTACATGAGTAGAATGTGTGCTTTTATTTAAAATGCATCTCTGGCTTATTTGTGGGGCATAGGATTATGTTCATTCCCCACCCCCAAATATAGGCCGCCCCCCCCCCAAGGTCTGAGGGACAGTGGACTGGCCCCCTGCTGAAAAAGTTTGTTGACCCCTGTATTAGGTTAATGGGCAAACTTAAGGCCACAACTTTATTGGTTACAGAATGTGAGTGGTATTGGCTTAGGCACTGGAATTGAAGCAACTATATCTGACTCCTGCCCACCTGCAGGAAGTCTCACAAGGGTTAACCACCAGTAGGGGGAGCCGTGTTGATGCACCTCAACTCGGAGTTCCCCCCAGGGTCACCGTAATGTTGTGCCATGGCTGATTTTGTGGCCAGGTGTCATCTCAGCAAAGATGTTGTCCCCAACTTACCTATTTATTTACTAAATTTATATCCCACCCTTCTTTCCCAAAGGAGTCCAATACTTACAGTATATGCCACCCTCTCACAAAGCATCAGAACGGTATACATTAAAAAAGATTTAAAAGAAGCACAAAAATAATAACAACTTCAAGAAAATTAAAATTGCTTAGGCCTGTCGGCATAAAATAAAAAAGTCTTCAAGGGAGATACCTGATAGCACCTGATAGTAAAGCCGCTTGTCAAATTTCTGCTGCAATAGTGTTCCACTGCATGAGACTGACTTAATCATTATTTCTGTTTGCTAAGATTATAAGAATGGGAGCACCTATGGGCAAGAACTGGTGGGAGGGAGGGGTGCTTGTTTAAGGCTTCTGTGCACCCATCAATCCTCCACACCAAGTGTCCCTCAGACCATTTCCCTCTTCAACCAGATACAAATAAATAATGTTAAATCCCATTGTGAAAACTTGCAGAGAAAAATTGCTGGGTGGAGATGAGTTAAATCTCTACCTCCACCTAACACTAGCATTACAAGGTACATAGTGGCAGTCTTTCTTCCTATCATCCCAGTGCTTTCTTCATACCCCTGGAGATCACTGGGATTCAGGAGAACTGAGTGCAAATACCTCCACCGTCACAAGCGGAGACAAACCAAAGTAATCTCTCTCTCTCTCTCTCTCTCTCTCTCTCTCTCTCTCTCTCTCTCTCTCAGCCTTGCACTTAGATGCTTGCTTTTTTTAAAAAAGGGGAACAATGACTTACCTTGCAGGTTTGCTGTATTATGTAAAGCTGATTAAACATGTTGCAAATTACTGTGTAACAGATTTTAAAGAAAGCCACTGGGCCAATTGCTGCATTATTTATAAAACTGCAAAAAAATAAAAAAAAATAAATAAAGAATAACCAAAGTCAAGCGAAGCTCAGTGAAGCAAAGATTTCGGGATAATTTTCTGGCTTTTGGTTAGCTAAGCAATTTCAAAGTCACCTTGAGGTACATTTCCTTTCAAGTTGTAATATTTTCTTCAACATAATTAACAGAAACAAAAGCAAAATAAACAGATGTTCATGATTAACATTAACCTAGTACATTAATTAAGAACAAAATATTTTTGTCTCGCTAACATTATTTCACCATGTTAATTTTACACTCTCAATTCTCAAATCCGAAAAAAGGACAACAAAGCACTAAAATGTGCATTTCATCTTGCCATCAGGCTATTTTTCTGCACTATTATTGTAATGTGTTTTTAATCGACGTTAAAAGGAATAACACTGCCCAGAAGGGTTCAGTATCTGCTAGAAGATGTCAGGATGCAGTCATTCCCAGCAATCCATGTTTGCCCATGATGTTATTCTGTGAATATGTGTGTCTTTTTAGCCAAAGCTGATAGTTCAGAATGAAACCCACACACAATTCCTACTGAGAGTAGCTACACCTAAGAACATAATGATTGCTTTTTCCCAAAGTAAAATGAAGTAGCAATGGGTAAGTGCTTGCTTAATCAAAGCTACATTATCATGTTGTCAGTTCTTTATTTCTCCAACACACACGTTTTAGAGTACTTGCAGCTTGCTAAAGGTGAACAAAAAACTATTATGGAGGCTAGCAAATGTGTTGGCTAAAGAGCCGTCCCCAAATTATTCCCTAAATAGCCTTTACATAGTAGAAATGTGGCATGTTTGCAGATTGCAGTAATATTTAGTCATCCGCAATATGCAGTATTCTTTTGATGATCTATCTCTACTGTGTAATGATGATTAAAGTTTTATCACACAAAACAAGGCTGCATTTTGATGTAATCTTCGAGATCTCTGAGCATTTTGTTTCAAGTCCATTCTTGTGCAAAAGAAAATCTTATTTGAAACGTTTGGAATAGCTGAAAGTCTGATTTTCGAAGAATTAAGAATCCTAAACAGACTTCCAAAGGTTAAAAATTACATTTGAATGCATAAATTTAAAATAAATTCAGAGGAAAAATATGAGTCTTAAGCTCATGCGATTTATATGTGTTTTATATGTGATATAACATTGTGCTGTGGTCTAAACCACTGAGCCTCTTAGATTTGCCGATCAGAAGGTTGGCGGTTTGAATCCCCGCAACAGGGTGAGCTCCCGTTCCTCTGTCCCAGCTTTTGCCAACCTAGCAGTTCAAAAGCATACTGTGCAAGTAGATAAATAGGTACCACTGCGGTAGGAAGGTAAACAGTGTTTCTGTATGCTCTGGCTTCTGTCATGGTGTTCCACTGCGCTACAAGTGGTTTAGTCATACTGGCCACATGACCTGGAAAGATGTCTGTGGACAAACGCAGGCTCCCTTGGCCTGAAGTGAGATGAGTGCCGCAACCACATAGTCGCATTTGACTGGACTTAACCGTCCAGGAGTCCTTTACCTTTTACCTATAACACAGCTACCAGATGGTGCTGTGGAGTCCTACTTTTCCCTACCTGTCTTCTTTGTTTAAATTTACAATGCGTTTAACTGAAACTCTTACTTGATGTGTCTAGATCCAGCCTATGTATGTATAATTTGATCAGAGAAAGCATTTACCCCTATGAGGCACACAACTAAACAGCTTGTAAATAATTCAATATGTCGTTTTGAAGAATAGAACATGACCAAGTTGATCTGCAGATCCAGCCCTCTTGGGGTCGGGGGATAGTCTCACATTAATGAGTCACTAAACTGAGTTATTTCCATATGTGGAAATGTTAGGATGAGTGTAGAACATGGCCACACTCAGAGAAGCAAAATTCAAATATTCAAACATAGCAGTCTGCCTAATAATATAAAACATGATCAGTTCTGAAACGAGCCTCTTTTATTTGTGTTCTGCTTTTTCCAACACTGTGCACAAAGCAGTCACTTTTACAAGATTAATGAGAACTAGATGCTTTCTTTGAGGAAATAAAAGCTTATATTTTCATAAGTGTATCAAGAGCACACGCATCCCATTCCCCCTAAGGGTACATTTCCCATCTCCACTTTTGAGAATGATCAGGAACTGAATTTTCCTCACTGGTTTGGCTATTAACTTTACTTCCCCCACCACCTAAAACTGGGAAGTTTTAGCTCTCAATTTGCACATTTTCAGTCAGTTTCATTAAATGTTAAATTCTCCCTATTGTTATAACATTCTCTTTCAGGTTTTAAAAATATACTTTTATTTGTTTTCCCTTTTGCCTCATCTCTTTCCTAACACACACTGAGGAACTCCCACTCTGCCTAAAACATTCCTGCAGAGGATTAAGTGGAACAAATTCAGATAAGTGATATGATTCCCAAAAGACACATCTCTGAGATCAGCATCTCAGATTCTTGGCATTAAGGAAAAAAGTCCATAATGGAAGTTATACAAGAGGAAGTGATGTGATCAGAGCATGTCCTATTGAAATGTTTGCTCTTATAAGTTCTTATGATTATTGCTTTTAAGTATAAAAAAGTAATCTGGTCTACAGTGAAGCAGGAACAGAAAGAATGAATACTCTCTGATCTCTTGCACTGTTCTCTCAAGACTTCAATGACTGCATGCTCATTTATAACTTCCACTAATTTGCCATCTGCCCTAGAGACATACTTTGATCTTCGGAAAGATCTGCTATAACTGTCTGCTTGCAACAGGTAATAAAAATTGCCTCCCTTTATAATAAAGTGGTCCAGACAAAAGTCTTTGCATCCGGTTGCTAGTTCATCAAGTCAGTTACTCCATGATTATGGCATAAATAGTCAAGAGAACTGGGAAGGCATGGTTGGACACGAAAGATTTTGTAAAAGACTTCTTAAATTGACAGCCTGTGTACAATGCATATGGAAACATGCACATGCACACAAGCCACTATAAAAGAATGCTTGCTATCTATAGCAACCTGGCCAGATTCCATAGTGGATAATTACATTTGTCCTATTCCTGTCCTCCTTGTAGTTTCAGTGGGATTTGGCATCCATCTATATTTTCTGCCCTTAATGTTACACAACATATGCAGTCTTCCACCCCAAGCGGCTGTCCATCAGCTGCATGTAAAACTTTAAAGCTTCTGTGATCGGAATTTTGCCAATAACTCTTGAAGCACCAGAATCTCACATTATTATAAATAACGGAACTGTCACTCCCCCCCCTCCACCCCAGAGGTTCTGCAAATACTTCATCTGCACCTGTTTCCTGACTGCACAGGCCTTTCCAGCAGTTCACTAATCTCCTGTGATGAAAGAAGGTGTTCATGATTATTCTAATTGTTGGGAGAAAAAGGCCCAATCATGGAATATTGAAGCTGCTGTGAAGGAAGTGGAAGCGTTGTTTGAGACCCTCAACCATCCTGTCAAAGGCCTCATGGACAATAGGTGCAGTGTGTAGCAACTATGTACCTGAGAGACAGTGAACTTGGGAACGGTGTGGAACTGAAGGAGAGAGTATTAAGAGAACAGAAGAGGCAAGCAGCCAAGAGGCAAATGGTGCAACGCCTCAGACAGGTAATGGGAACTGATGGAACTGTGTGCTGGTAAGTAGGAAAGGGAGTAAGATGAGAAAAACTAAGTTTCTTATTTTGATTTGAAACAGCTAGCCATATCGGGTAGGGAAGTAGATAACTGTCGGCTAAAGAGGTGAGGGGGCATAGAGACAGTGGAAGAGAGGGAGAGGGGAAATTTCCCAGTGCTATTTTTCTAGAAAAAGAGGTGCTGAAACTCACCATAAACACTTCCATTGTCCTCTTAGAAATGGTAGTGGCATCCATCTGAGAGGTGCCGGAACTGAGTTCCTGTGAATTCCCCCTGAAAAAAGGGCCCTGGAAATTTCCATATTGATTTGAAATAACCACCTGCAGTTACAATAACTGCAGTAAGAGTATAAATATGGGGCAAACAATAAATTCAAAAGCAAAGAATCTGCATTTTTGCTAAGATAAGCTAATTCTCTTTCCTACAGACCCTCTTGGGCATTTAGAACGGGGGGGGGGGAGAGACTTTTGGTAGTTCCTCCATGGTAGCCCATTCTCTGTGGCAGCCCCTAAGTTGTGGAACTCCCTCCCCAGAAAGGTGTGTCTAGCACCTTCACTATACAGTTTTTATCAAATGCCTAAGGCGCACCTCTTTACCCTGGTCTTATAACACTTGCAGTGTATATTTAAGAACTTATGTTTGTGATTTTAAGTTGTTTTAAACTGTTTTTAATACTGTTTTACTGCTGTAACTCACCCTGGTATCTTAGGGTGAAGGGTGGGTAGATAATAGTCCAGTCCAAAGTAAAAAAGCAATTAAAATACACGAAAGTGAAATGTCTACCCCTGAACTTTAGCTGAAGCACAGGAAGCCAGGGAGGCTGTCTACTGAATGCCTGAGGTTGGTGCAGTCACCTCCAGAGAAGTTCTTCCTTTAAATAAAGAGCAAATTTTATGCACCGATGTCTCACAAAGTGAATAAGGCATCACTTTTTTTGGGGGGGGGGACACACCTGTTAAATGGTGCAGTGAGTTAGTGTGCCTGGTTGTTAACCAGAAGGTTGGTGGTTTGAGTCCACACGGTTCCTTGGGATGACTCTTGGGATCCCTTCCAACTCTACAATTTTATTATTCTAAATTGCAGTCAACCTCTCAGGAAAGGCAAATACCCAGGAAGGTTGCAGAGTGCAGGCCACCAGAGAGATGATTTGTGGTATGAAATAAAGAACACTCACAAACACCCCTTGGCTACCCCACCTATGAGATTTTAACTGATTCCCCCCCCTCCTCTTTGATAATTTTTTAATCTGGTGGTTTCTCATTAATTGATGGTGAATAGTTGGGGAGGAAATGGAAGAGAAGTTTTCAGCAAAGCAATAGCTTGGAGAATATGGTGCAAGTTCAGGTTTTGATGTTGGCAGCCATGTAAGGTGAAGTTTAAAGTGCACATGCTATCCATGAATTGTGATCTGACTACTTTCTGGCTTAACAGAAGGATATTGAACAGTAATACAGGGTGCAAGGGAATTGGCCTAAGACATAGCCAATAGCAAACCTACTTCATGGGAGTCACTTGAAACTGAATAATGTGAAAGCATAGTAAGAAAATGGCTTCCAATTCATTCTGTATCTTCCCTTCTCTATAATCTACCAACCACTAACTGGGAAAGAAAGGCATATAGATAAAAGAGAACAAAATTTGTTCATCTTGTTTCAAAATAAAAAACCAGAAGCTACTCCTTGGGTTTATAATGGTATAATATTTTTTGTATTAGACACGTTTCTGTTTCTGCCTGGCTGCCCTAAGTCCCTTTTGGAGCTGCAAACACCTCTGATGTGAAAATTAAATTTGTTCAGGGAAAGGTTTGGAAGGAGAATTCTTTGTGTTTGGAGAAACAAGTTTCACACCACAGTATGTGAAACATGCTTTCTTTGCATAATTAACACGGCACTTAGGCAAAAGAACCCCAAGCTTCTGGAAAAGTATGGCTAAAGATTTTTATTAACACATTTTGTGTGTGTGTGTGTGAAAATGAAATTCATCAATTGCAACATAGTAGAAAGCTTGATATGACTAACAGTACAAATCATGTGCAGGGCCCGCCTGGGTTATTTTGCCACTTGAGGCAAAACAGAAAATGGCACCTGTCACCGCTACTGAAGCTTGCTCCTCCACTGCCTCCACCTGAGGCAACTGGAGGAGACCTGAGGAAGCTATGACACAATGAAGGTGGGAGAGTGAAAAATGGAGGGCAGAGAGGAGCAGGTGGCAGTGGCACCGGGTGACAAGCACCAGTGGTGGTAAGTGGCATGCTTCTTGGGGCCCAGAACCGCTGCGTCTCCCACCTGTCCCGTAGCCTGCCACCTGGTGCTGGCCATGTGTGGTCAAGCTACAGGATGTAATTTGTAACTAAGTGATGTCATGATTTAGTACTTTTCCTACTTAATCACTGAGGAGCATATCCTATTCAGCAACTGACGAAGAAAATCTCTTGGTAAATAATACTAGCATCCCTTCCAGAAATGCAAAGCCTTAGGGTTCATACACACATGCAGCATCAAAGGGTGGCTTGCATGTGTGAATGAGCCATGATTTATTCTCATCCAGCTCCGAGGCAATACTTTTCATGGAGACAGAGCACACGTTTGATTAATAATGAAAGAAGACTTGCAGGATCAGACCAATGGCCTGTCTAGTGCAGTAACCCATTTCCCACAGGTCCAACCAGATGCTTACGGGAAGACCTCAAGGAGGACATGGGATACATCAAGTTTTGAGTAAACAAATGATGTGGGATGAAGTGCTGCGCATCCTTGGGTGAAATTTGGGAGGGTGATACCAGAGTTAAGTTAAAATTGAACAAACAGTTTTATACACTAGTAGCAGGTACAGTTTATTTGACTCTTTTATGGATTTGTTAAAAGAAAGCATTTCCACATTTGGGCATACATTTCCAGCTGGGCCTCTCAGCCACCACCTAAGGAATAAAATAGTTTTGAGTAGTAGGTTGAACTAAAATTCAATAAACTCTTTGTTCACTATTGTTTCTTGTCACAATTACCTTTACCGCTGCAATGTACAGCAGAGATCTCTGGCAGACATGATACAGAGTGCATGTTTTTCAGCAACTAAGAAATGACCCAGAGTAAAACTGCAGAAAATGGGGAACGTGTGTGATATTTTCAGAGTGTGATATTTTCAGATTGTGATCACCTGTCAGAAAGTGGCAGTTATTAACTAATCAGAACAGAATTTCAGAACAGAATTTCAGGGGGCTTCTCTTTAAAAAAATTCAGAAAATGCTAAAATAAAGTCATTGAATAGAATATGTCGCTTGCTCTCTTGATCTTAATATTCTCACTGGCTTCCTTTCCTTCCTCTCCTTCCAGAGAAGATAATTAGACAGAAGCAAATAAGATGTAGATAGCTAGGAAATAGAAGAGCCCTGACATGTGTAGAACATGCTGTCAACCATATGGCATTCTATAGATACTGTTACAGATGACAATTGTACCACACGCTGTGCTGTGCATTAATACTGGAATGGTATACAGTAATTCACATTCACAAACCAAGAGTTTCCGATGCTGGCTAATAGATATTTTTTAAAGTTATCCCCACAGCATTTTATTTTAAATGACAGTGTTTTCTATTAATGGGTGGGCTTTGTCAGCTTCTTGACCCCGGCCGAGAAGGATGTCTTTTTGTTCAAATGGCAGCCATCATTTCTGTGAAGTGATGCATGCAAAAAAGCAAGTAAATGCAATTCACCTCACATGCAGCTGTCACTCATGCTGACATCTACATGTTGAGAGTATTTTCTCAAAGTTTTTTTCCATATGACCCACAAGCTAAAGATCAGGGAGGTTACCTTCATCCAGCCCATCCATGTGTCAATCATCCCCACCTAAAAATGAAAGTTACAAACAAGCTGCCGCTACTATTTATATTCTCCTGCCTGTCCCATCTTTTTCATGTCAATCTTTCAGTTTCTCATTATAGCTACATCATGCTTCTCCCTCCTCCCCACCCTGCTAGTATAGCACAAATTAGTTCCTTTGTCTCGCCACACTGACAGATGTCGTTCACCCACCCCCTCACTTACAATATTTTGTAAAAATAATAAAGTTTATTGTACTGGTTTCTCTTCAACAACTTACAGTACTAACATTAAAAAGAGATTCTAAATGGTATGGAACGCTAGTTTTTTTGTTGTTTTTTTAACAAACAAAATCACACAACATCTAGTGGACATAGATGCAAGCATGCTCCTTAGAGATCAAACAGGAAAAGCCTTCCATTTCCACCAATACCGGAATTATCTTACAAGCTCACCAAGTAATAGGTTTGCCTTTCTGGAAGCTGCAGCATCATTTGCAAGGATTTCTGCAAATTGATATTTTCAGGCATGGAGAAGTCAGAGAGGGAAGTAATACCATGTCTCCATTAAAATAAAAAGTAATTAAATTTAGGGAACTAAAGTAAATCTTCCTGAATTCATCCCTGTCGTGACATCTCATTCTAAGGTTAAGAGAGTTCACAGGGATGCCACATAAAGAAACATGGGTGCAGATCCAAAGGTGTAGTTCATTCATTATTACATTTATATCCCACTTTCCCTCCCTCCAAGGAGCTGAGGATTGTGTGCATAGGTCTCCCCACTTCCCACTTTATTCTCACAACAAGCCTGCGAGCTAGATGAGGCGAAGAAACGGGCTGGCCCAAGGTCACCAAGCTTTGTGGCTAACTGGGGATTTAAACTGTTACCCTAGGTCCTAATCAAACACTCTAGGTCCCTTGATTTGTGCAAATTTTCCCTTTTGATCCAGTTCCCACACCACATGCCATGCTCTTTGGAGTTCCTCCCCACCCCCAGCCTTCAGGAGCCGGGGGCATGGGATGAGCCATCAGGAAATAACACCCTATATGTGTGGGAACTACTTACTCTAAAAGGTCATTGCACTTCTTTTGCCTAAAGCCAGACTGGAATGTAAGACACAGCCTACCTAGATTTGGCTAAAAGTTAGTTTGATGTGTGAGAGAGTGAGAGAGATAGATTTGAACACAATATGAGACACATTTAATCCACATTGTACCTAATTAGATGAGCAAATGACATTGCGTGAAAAGGATTCTACTGTAAGAAATGTCTTAGGACACGTTTCCGCACAAATTAGCATTGGTTTCAGCTTCAACATGTTGGCATAAAACATGTTTATGCCAACCAGAAGATAGGTGGGAGCCAGTGGATTTTGAAGTTATTTAGGTAAGCTAACCACAATTGTGTCAATTGTGTTTTATATTTTTTGGTGCTGGGCAGATTTCTATTTAAAAAATGGTTGTTTTCAATCATGTATCTGTTGTGGTAGAGCAGCCATATTTTGGAGGGGTCTAAATGTCCTTGTTGCTTCATGCGGCGCACTGTATATGTACAAAAAGCCGTATGTCATAATGACTGAGAAATATGTACCTTATCAGGTAAACAAAACTGTCATGGGCTCTTACTCTACCACAGCATGAAGTTCTGAATACAGCAACATGGGAATAAAATACCGGAGTGAACTTTTCAACTAAAATAGCAGGAGAGAGCTAGATAATTAAATAGGAAACCAGACCCCAAATGTCAAATAAGGAGGAAGACATCAAAGAGAAACAGCACTCTCTGATAAAGATCAAGAGAGAAAGCTAAAATTTTTATGGCATATGCTGACAAATGGCTGAAGTAAAATATAACAAAGTAACTTGATTTAGTGATATTCCTACAGATTGTCTGAACCACAGTGCTGTGGAGATCAAAGGCTAGAGTCAGAAACAAAATACCAAAAGAAATGGCACACTTTCCTCATTTTTTTTGCAATTCATATTTCACAGTGACTGAAGATATATGAGAGTGAAGAGGTCACTTTGGTAACTGAGGAACGAAGAACTCCTTTCAGTTGGACTTCCATTGCTTTTCGTTAGGGGACTGGTCAAGTGAAAGGGTTAAATAGGTTCCTAATTTGCATCTTATCCAAAGTGAAGGCAAGTATTCTCCTCAGTACCCATGGTTTTTCTTCATGTATGGTTTGATTGAGCAATCCCAATCAATACAGCTTCCTCCCTCTACTCTGTATTTTCCCAACAGTGTTTCCATTGTCAAGAATAGAGCTTTTCTTCCATATGCCTGCTGAACATAGTCTTCATTATGTGCAGATTAATCTGCTAGCTCTGTTGACTAAGCTCCTCTATCAACTGTTAGACCTTGTGGATATTCTCTGCTGGCGGAACAATGTCCTATGTTTGTTCTATCTCTTTGTGAAATTTGCAAGGATTCCTCTGCGTATATCCACTGAATGTCATTTTTCTTCAAGGCCTTGCTCTTTGGTACTAGTGTGCAGATCTCATTTAATTTTTTTGTGAAAGTTTATTTGTAATAAATCCAGTGCATACACAGAAAAGAAAAACAGGTCTTCCCCCAATTTCAGAAAACATGCTTCACTATGTATAAAAAGTAAGCTTTAATACTCAGAAGTAAATTCTGTTAAGTACAACTTACTACTTAAGATATATATAACTGTGTATAAGACTGTAGCTTCAGTTGGGAAGATAAGTGATTTAAAACACTGAATTATCTGTTCCTTTTTATAATATGCCTGAGCATTAAATGTCTTTTGATATGGGTGGGGGTGGGAGCACCCATGTTTTTATATGTAGAAGAACCGTCTAACGATATAATACATTAAACCTTACACTTAAATGAGCAAGAAAATTAGTTTAAATGAATGCATCTGGATGAAAACATAATGATCTGATCCTTTAAAGGTGTCTCTTTTAATGGTATCTCTTTTATGATACCTTGGACCTTTTTTCCATAAAAAGGAAAGAATTGTTCACAAGAATTTGAGCAAGCCTTTCCTATAATGAAACTGTTAATTGTTCAGTTGTGAGTCACATAAAGATATACTGAGCCCGTCCTAGATTCTTAGTCTACTTGGGTTTGGTTAACAAGTGTGCATGGGATTAAAGCCAATCAAACTATATGTGCAGAACCAGGTTGACTTCTCTTTTGTACACTGGGCTAGAACACAAGAAGAGCCTGCTGGATCATACTTTTCTTTGTTTCCATTTTCTCCATGCCATGCAAAATCTTATGAACTTCTATCAGGTTGCCACCCCTTTCTCAAATTTTCTCTAACCCAAAAAGTTCCAAATGCTGCAACCTTTCTCCATTCTCTTTATCATGTGTTTTTGTTTCTTTTTGCCTTTTCTGAACATTTTCCAACTCTCTAATATCATTTTTGAAATGAGGTAACCAGAACTGCACAGTGTCTCAAATGCAGTTGCACCATAGATTTGGATAAAGGCATTATGATATCAGCAGTTTTATTTTCAATTCATTTCCTAATGATCTCTAGCACGGAATTTGCCATTTTCACAGCTGCTGCACACTAAGTCAACGTCTTCATCAAGCTGTCTCCTATGACACTCCCAGTCTCAGTCCCAACCCCAAGAGTATATATGTGAAATTAATATTTTTTTGCTCCAGCATGCATCATTTTACATTTGTTTACATTGAAACAGACCAAGTACACATGCACGTTCAACTGCCTAATGGTGTCCACGTCACCCAGGTTCATATGGAGAAGCTGTTTTCAATGGAGCCTAGAGATGGAAGCACACTGATATATTGAGGCAGCACCAGATGTTGAAATTTTGTGCCCCCTAACAATTTTGCACATGGGGCAACCACCCCCTTGCTATGCCACTGGGACCATGACATGTCCCCCCACTAAATCCCCCCAAGTACAGGTACCTGCATTGTCATGCAAAATGTGAAGCTGCCTTTAGCTTGGAAACTTCAGTGTTTGCCCAAAAGGAAATTAGAATAAAGCCAAACAAAAAACAAAACAACACAACAACACTTAGGCAGCAGTCCCTATCGTGCACTGCATCACACATTTTGCCAACCAATATTCTGTACCAACAATAGATTCCTTATGTCAGGGATAGCCAATGGGGTGCCTTTCAGATGCTGCAGACTGAAACTCCCATCATCCCTGACCACTGGCCAGTGTGGCTGGGGCTGATGGAGACCATGGCCCAAAACCTCTGAAGGGCATCCCTACTCTAGGTCCTAGGACATTCAAAAATATTTATGCTTCAAGATAGTTATGTGCAGGTTTTTAAAATTATTATTAGGAAGAACAGTTAGAATAGTTGCATGACCAAAATTGCTTCAACAGTGTCATTAATCTACATTCTAGTATGCTTCATTTACAAGTGAGAAGCATTACATGCAGCTGGATTCAAGATAAAAATTTATCTGTGCACATTAAACAGACTGTGTGCATGCATAGGTTTTAATTGCTGCGGCTTAGGAAATGTATGCACTATGAAAGACAATAAATTGTGCTGGGGAAAACTGGTCAGAGTTTGTGCTCATTAATCCTTTAATAGAAAGCGTCCTAAGAATTGGGTAGCTGCTTATTTAGCTGTAAGCTCCTCCCCTGGACTGTTCCACTGCCTTCTCTGACCCAAGAAGTGGAGACTATTGAAAATTTGTGCTCCTTAAGTGGTGGAATTGATGGTGCTAGGGGCTAATCGAGTTTTGCTCTATAAATGAACAACTTGTTTCCTTGCATTGCCCTTCCCTGGACATTAGAGGGCACCATTAAACACTGTGCAGTTGTTTGCCTTGCCTTCCGTTTTAGTTTTACCATCCCCAAATCTTGGAAGCCATTGTGCTATGCCTGTTAGTATGATGCTCTTTATGTTTGATTATGTTCAAGAAATGCAAAGTGCTTCCCCTTTACTTTTTTAAAAAGGAAACAATAACATATCCTAAATGCGGTTTTGAGGAATCCTCCCTGGCTGCATTTGAGAATCCTTATATTGGGATCTTTTCCTGTAGGAAAACTTCATTTACATTAACGAAAAATAAGTGGCCCATATTGGTGTGAGGTTACACCCTATTATAACTGCATACTGTAGTTCAAATACTCTGCTCTATACACAGAATAAGAAAAAAACAACAACCCATCACTTCAGTTCCTACAAGCTGATATTTCTAATTGCTATTTCTCCCCTTTTTAGGTGCATATAATTTTCTTTAACTCCATGATCTCTTTTTTATGTCTTTATCAGTGGATTACACACTAAGTGTAGCTTTTCCCTCTGTTTCCTCTGTAATTTCAGAAGAATCCAGTTCTTTTATGGGCATAAGTGCTAATTTGTTCTAAGGAAAAAGAGAGTGCACAAAGATTCTACCATCCTTGTAAGTCACTTATGAGCTGATTAATCAAAACACCTTCTTGGATCTCAACAGAATATATTTTTTCTATTTCATCTCTCCACAGAAGCTTTCATACACATATTGTGCTGGGGAAAGGTAAGTGGTGGAAAGTTCTTGCTTAATGGTAGTAATTAAGATTCCATTTAACAAGGCAAGGAATTATTAAGTGTTGATTGTTGCAGGTGAAAGAATGAATTTACACCCTTGTGTCTTGATGGAAAATCTTGGACCTGCAGTTGTAATAACATCATATGTCAGGAGCATAAAGACAGCATCCCTATATATCCAGCATCTCAGCAGAAACACTGGCTGAGGCCTCTCCAAAATAATTAGCCTGCGAACCTGAGCTGCAGGTCCATTTATACATTGCATGCTGAGGTTGCAATCCTAACCCCCTATTTGCCTGGGAGTAAGTCCCATTGAATTAAATAGGACTTGCTTTTGAGTGGACATGGTTGGGATTGCACTGCAAATGTGTTTTTGCAAGACATCCATTTTAAATATCACAATGCTGCTTGCTCTGGATGATGTGGTGTAGAGAAACTGCAGGTATGTAAAGGGTTAAACATTCCCTCGCTCTATGCTGCTTCTAATTTGCTTCCTTAAAAAAAGAAAAGTGGAGGAGACTGTTACACATATTAGTAAGCACTGTGTTGTTAGCCTCTGTGAGTTAATGGGTCCGAGTTTGACACACTTCATTGTTTGACTCATCAATATCAGTGGTGTAAACCCAGCTCAGCATTGCAAGCTGATTTTCAGAGTTCAAATCCAGACTGCACTGAAGGATCAATTTAAGCTGTTTGGCTAGGAGAGAGTTCATGTTCCATTCTCTGCCTCTTTCACAGCAGTCCACTATTAGAAAACGTTCTATAGCTTTCGGGGGCTGTTTTCAATCATGTAGCACATTGTACTAAGATCAGCTGCAAAAAAGTACAGTGGTACCTCGGGTTACATACACTTCAGGTTACAGACGCTTCAGGTTACAGACTCCGCAAACCCAGAAATACTGCTTCAGGTTAAGAACTTTGCTTCAGGATAAGAACAGAAATCTTGCTCTGGCGGCACGGCGGCAGCAGGAGGCCCCATCAGCTAAAGTGGTGCTTCAGGTTAAGAACAGTTTCAGGTTAAGAACGGACCTCCGGAACGAATTAAGTACTTAACCCGAGGTACCACTGTATTCATAGATCTGGTTGGAAACTCAAACAATTTTTTGTTTTGTGATAGAAACCATTTGAGCAATTATTCGAAGGTACAAATAGGTTTATTTTTTCTTCAGCGTGTTTTTAAAAACATGTCCTCACTGATATTCCCTCTTTCCTCCAAGATACCCAACGTGTTCCAGTCAGTGTGTCTTATTTCATCCTCACAACAACCCTGTGAAGGAGGATTATTCTGGGGGCTAGTTATTTATTCAAAAACACCCTGATGTAATATATGTTTGACATATGTCACATAGCTTACAATGTATGTTACTCAGTTTGAAATAGTTATTTTCAATTACACACACACACACACACACACACACACACACACACACACCACCCATGTGAGACACATGCCAAAGCATCAAACTACACATGACAATTAGGCTGCAAATATATAAACACTTACCTGGGAATAAGTGTCCCAAACCCCTGCGTGCTCTGAGGTAAGTCCCAAGGGCAACACCAGAGAAAAGTCAGGCAGTCCAGTGGTCAAATACAGCTTCAGGCCCAATGCAATGGGGAAGGTTTGAAATCAAACCGTAAGGCCAAGCTGGAATCCAAGGGTCAGTCCCTAAATCACAGCCCAGAGGAGTTACTAAAGCAGCCAAGCCATGGTCTATCAATAGTGAAAGCTGAGCAGACAGAGTCTCTGTCTCGCTTCTCTTGTTTTCCCGCCAAATCTTTCTTGGCGCACCTGGGCTTGTTCCCACAAGTAGCTGTGTCTCTCCTCTTAACGAAGCATGTGACCCTCACCTGCCTGAGCCAAATCCTGCTGAGAGACCACAAACCTCCTCCCACACCCCACAGTTCCCAGTGCCTCAGAGCCTGCCATGTTCATGGAGACAGGCGCATTTCTGGTTCTTGCAATGTGTCCACTTCCCCTGGCTCCCATGAACTGTCAGCTGCCCCTTCAACATCCTCTGATGTCCCTTGAGTACCTCCTAAGTCCTCAACCACCCCTCCCCCATCTTTATTTACCTCACCAGGATCCTCTTTCCCTTCCTCAGTGTCCTGCCAGTTCATGACAATAAGTCACAGTAAACTCAATGGGGTTTACTTCTGAGTAGAGATGGGTGAATCTGCTGCTTTAAACATTTCCACATTGGTTTGGGGATGTTGTTTTAAAGTCCTCATGAAAATTCATCAGGATTTTAATGTGAAGTTGTTCTAATATACATATTTTTGTCTGCAATTTCCCTCAATTTAATGCTTGTGTGTGTGTAATTTTCCCTGATGTATTCATTTTTATGCATACTTTACCTCAATATTTACATTTTTGTACAAATTACTTAGCTTAGTGGGCTGGAGAATTGCTCTGCAAAATTCAAAGAATTTCGAAGGATAGCTTTGTTTTAGTTTGTAAATATAATAGGTCAGTTCACCTTTAAATGCAAACTGAATTGAATTTCTCCCTCATCACTACTTCTAAGACACACGTAGGATAGGATTGTATTGTCAGTCACATGAAATTTCTTGCCTTCTGTTCATGTAAACATCTACCTCACCATGGCGTTCTCCTGCTGAAATTAAAAGAGAAATAATGTGGCTGGAAGGAACAGAAAGAGTTGCTGTTTTTTGTGGCATTGACAATGTTTGGTGCTATTCAAAGCCTGATAATAAGAGGCATCAAATCTCATGGTCCCGGCTGTAATATGATGAGCTATAGGTCTTGGGCAGGAATTTTCCCACACATTGATGCATAACATTGCTCAATAGCCCACATGCATTGTGGGTTGGCATTGACTCTGAAACCCATTTCACATTTCACAAAGATTTATGATTAAATTGTACAGATGTGTATCTGCTGAAATGGAGTCTCTCATGAACTAGTGGTAATAGGAGCATAATGTTTAGCTACTCAATTCCATGCGTGTTTTTTTAGAAGTTCTGCTGTGCCCAGTGGGTCTTACTGCCTCAAATACATATTTATGATTGCCACCTAATGGATATGGAATTGGAGAGTGTTCTGTTCCAGGGTTAGACCAGAGGTGGAGAACCTTTCTCAGGCTGAATGAAGAACTGGCCATCCCCTGAAGACCATTTTGACATGTAGGTGGGGCTGCCCTCCTGTCCATCACCTACCGTGATTATGATGTCAGGTGGCAACTTCAAAGGGACTGGCTGGCAGCACCAACCAACTGATTGGCATTGACAGTGAGCCCCTTTGAAGTTGTTTTCCAGGCCGTGGATTCATTGAATTCAAACCATGCCTAAAATCAGATACTGCTTTTCTGCTTTTCTGCAGACCAAGTTCTCCTCAAAGGAAAAATATCTATTTGCAGACACAAGCTGAATCTAAATCACATTTGCAAATGGACAATTTCAAATGGGCTCGCTGTCTGCACGAATCAGCTGGTCGGCACTGCTGGTGAGTCCTGCTTGCTGAAAAACAATTTCCTGCTTGGCAGGGGGTTGGACTCGATGGCCCTTGTGGTCTCTTCCAACTCTATGATTCTATGATTCTATGATTCTATGAATTAGAAGCATGCTAGTTTTTTTGTAGCTACATACTTAACCTGCCCAACGCCTCATGTCACATATGATATCAGGGGTGAAGCAGTTGGTCACTGTGTAGGGGAAATGGCATTATCTATAGTTCCTACCGGCGTTTCCATGCACTGCTCTGGTTCTCCAGAAGCGACTTAGTCATGCTGGCCACATGACCCGGAAGTTGTACGCCGGCTCCCTCGGCCAATAAAGCGAGATGAGCGCCGCAACCCCAGAGTCGGTCACGACTGGACCTAATGGTCAGAGGTCCCTTTACCTTTACCTTTATACTTCCTACCACTGAAGATTCAGCTGGGAATCTAATCATTCATTGTGCTTTGGTTGTTACCTTCCTTGTTTATCATCAGTAGTAAAGGTTCTTCAAGGCAACTTTCAGGGACAGCTGTGCAGTATTGTAAAGAAATGTACAATGAATGTACTCATTTGTGAAAACTGCAGTGAGAATTTACTCTACAGAAAATGTTTTGGTCTTCATGGGTTTTAACTTCATCTTGGGTGCTTCCATAACTGTTATAATCAATTCTATGTGCAATAGAGTTTCTCAGGAGGATGTCACGTATGAGTACAAAATAGCATTAATAAGAACTCCATTGACTAAAGGACACTTGACAATGAAAAGCAAACACCTTGAATTGGCTATTTATTACAAAGTGAATACTGAAGCTGAATATCGTAGAATTTTTCATACCTTCCGCATTCATTTTGTGGTCACTTGTGTAGATTACTAGTACCATAAGATACATGTCTGGAAATGAAATGCCTTTAATCCTAGAATTTTCATGCATGTCCTTTAAAGATTCTGATAACGCAACATGACATTAACTAAATTTATCCGTAGCTATGAATAATATTATTCCTATCTCTTCTTGAACTTTTATTATCCTGGTTTCTAAACATATAACAAAGTTAGAGCATACCATTTTACAGTTACACAAATTATTACTACTGGTGTAGTAAATATTACTGCTTGTATTTGAGTTGATTGGATATTTATGGTGGTGTGTGGCAATGTTTACAACTACAATACTATTGATACAGCCCTACTCCCAGGAAAGTGTGTATTGCATCAAACTCAATGGGGTTAATTTCTGAGCAAATGTGTTTAGGATTAGCCTGCACATCTAACTTTTTAAAGACCAAGATTTTAAAACTGCTGAGTATTTTTTAATTTTTTTTATTTTTTATTTTATTTTTGTTTTTTTTTGCTTTGAGAAATAGATGGTGGAATAAATGGAAATCATTTTATTAATGCCACTGGGGGTGATACTCAGCCATATCTTTCCATGCCACTGGCACCAGATGAAGCTGTGCAGCTCTTTAGTCAAGGTCTTATTCAAGGCGGTAATTGGTTGGATGAGGCCCAATCAACTGTAGCTGAATCCTGACTAGAGGAAGGTGCTGAGACTTGGTGGCTCCGAGGTCGAGAAATAGTAAGCTGCTCTGTTCTCAGGGGGTTGCATTCTCCCTAAAGAATCGGGTCCATAATCTGGGGCTCAATAGGAGATGGAATGGTGGGGCCGCACCACCCACCTAATTCCTGCTGCATCACTGTTGCATGAAGTTAGTGTGGTGTGAACTTGCTGACAGCAGCTAGATTGGCTCTGCTGCTGTATTTGCAGAATATCAACTTTATCATCATTGTCCCTCATCCTTTTTGTCCTGGCCTGCAGCAGCCATTCAGTTGGAGGAAGATCAAGAGAGTGATGCAGTCCTAATGCACTGTCTGTTACTGGTGGGGTACTTCTAGATTGTGCATTGTCATTTGAGATCCAAGTGGCCTCAGAAGCACAAGCTGCACTTTCCCCAGCAACAGCCTAGTCACCAGTCATGACAATTTCTGGACAGTGATAACCTGGCTGTGGTCATCCATGTGGTAGTAGCCTCCCATTTGGACTATTATCATTTGTTCTATGTGGAGCTGCTCTGGAATATGGTTTGGGCCTTGCAGCTGATGCAAAGGCAATGGCTATAGTTTTGATGGGCCCTTGTAGTGGAACCATCCATCCACAAAGGGATTTGCTACATATCCATTATCAAGCTCCATTCAAGGTGTTAGTTTTGGTGCATAAAGTCTTAACCAGCTTGGGACCTGATTACCTGAAGGAGTGCCTTTTCCCATATTCTCCTTCTCAGATTTTATGATCGGCTAGGGAGCCCCTCTTGGTTATACAATTTTTGAATTAGGTTAGAAAAGCTATGACTCACCAGAGGGACTGCTTGGTCTCAGCACCCCCGCTTTTATGTTTAACTGAACTATGTACTATCCATCTTTCTGATCAGCTGAAGACATTCCTCTTCTGCCAGGCATTTCAGACATGCTTTTGGGGGCCTGCATTTGGGCAGATGGAGATAAATACTGCATTTTTATCATCTCAGTTGAATTGTGCTGTTTAGTTCTCATCCTATTTTGTGATGTTGATAGACAACAGGCCGCTGGCAGAGGAAGAGGAGTGCAGGGGGAGCGCACTGCCCCCAGCAGCGCAATCCCCAGGGTGCCATCGTGGCTGCCCCCCCCCACCCGTGCTGGGCACCCTGCCCCCAGGATGCACGCCATCCCCCCCCTGCCTTCTCTCCACCCCCGGTGCCAGAGCATGAAGCTCCACCAGTGCAACAGGCAACTTGTAAACACATCCAAACACGCTGATATGTAGAACAACATGCAAATGCTGTTCATGAAGTGCAGCATGTTAATGTGTACATAGCCTAGGCCTTATATGAACAAATTACATGGAGCTCCAAGTAATGCAATGTGATGGATGGCATTCAAGATGCATTCTTACTCCCCATTGGAATAAATGCTTTTCATGTTTAATGGTGGACTTATTGTATGCACATTTACACGAGATCTAGGCATACCTAACCTACTTAACCTTTTCTGGGTTGAATATTGATTTTAGACGCAGTGTTAGACGCCACTGTTTTGAGATCTGGAACTGGATATGGTATAGGTCTCACCTCTCCCATGGACTCATTGTACAGTGCCAGCCGATTTCAATACATTTGAGCACCCTTTATTTTATTCTGGAATTTCTGTGCTGACACTTGGCTCCAGAGAGCCTTCCAGGCAGCTCACAACACATTGTAAAGATGAAAGCAGAACAGCAGTCTAGTAGTTAACTTTGTGCCTGGGACATATGTCCTTGAGAGGCAATTTCTGAGAAACAGTGTTATAATCTTTCCTTTTCTCACTAGGAAGTCTTGCTTGTGACCATATTTTAAAAGAAAATATGCAAATAGAGATAATTTGCTATGACTTTTTTGCCAAATCTATGAAGACATTGCTGTAAAAAGAAATCCCTGTTCCAAAAAAGAACTTGTGTTTGGAAAGCATGAGCACAGATGAGTATTAGCCGTATTACCTTTTCTCACTGATACCATCCAAAAGTTTGCAGCAGCTCCATCTACTGGGGAACTCAGTGAAAATTCAGTACTTCATTGATTCCCCTTTGCAAACCTCAACACTGCATTTAATTGGCTGCGAGCAGTGATGTCATGGTTGCTCTTCTCTATGTGGTTGAAGGAATCTTATGGAATCAATATGCATAAAAGGAATCTTGCCTTCCATTGAGGAATGTGATCAAAAGAGGCTGCTGAGAAAACAGTGACTTCAAGCACTCAGTTTCCCCATAGGAACATCAAAGGGAAATGTCATCTCAGCAGAAAGAATTAATAAATGGAAAACTGGAGATAAAATGTTAATGTATATGAATGGGTAATCTGTGATGCATTTCCAGGCTTTGCCCAAAATTACATGATCTACAATTAGACACCTACAGGCTGAAAAATTTCCCAAGTACCACTTTTGGGGTTCATACACTACAATACATGAATCTTTATCCCAGGTCACTAAAGAGTCATAGACGGGGTTTTTTTACATTTTCCATCTGGCTAGACACTGTAGGAAACAGGATGCTGTGCTAAATATGGCTTTGGTCTGGTTGAGCAGGACTCTTCTTCAGTTTTCTCCTGTTAACTGAACGGAGTTGTTTCTTGGATCAAAAGCTCTTCCTTGAGCACAAGAGCACCTACTGGAACCCACACATTTTGTTTGTTGATCTGGAAGAGGTATTTACTCGTGGGTCAAACTTTCTTGAATCTCTCCTAAATTTTAGTATAAGCTTTTAAAACATACAATTTGAAGAACTTCAATATTACCATTACACACCACATTGTTCATGAACTAACATGTATATGCATCAGAACTTCAGGCCTTGTGTTTGCAGTCCATGAAGATTGCAAATCCATGCCCCTTTTTTTGGGGGGGGGAATAGGTTTTTTTTTTTAAAAAAAAAACTTCTAGCATGAGCTACTCATGCTACTAGCCAACAGAAAAGAGTATTGCAAAGTGCATGCAGTCATCAAGGCTTATACTGCCCACCCCTATGCACAGGTTTTAAGACTTCTGTACTTTCAAAATAATAGATTTACAATAAAACCTGTAATCTGTCTAGGTGTACAAAACCATTTAGGAAATTGCACCATCACAATTGGGTTCACCTGGGAGCCGCCCCTGAATTTATTTTCAAGCACAAAATATAAGTTCTAAAATCTCGTAGCAGTTTCTTGAGTATTATGAATTGCATCACAAGGGCAGTCACAGAAAGGGAATTTCCCACCCCACTTTCTCCCACTGCAGCCTGCTATATCTTCTAAAAAAGCCCCTGTGAAGTTGGGGGTGGGGGAGATATCCAAGAAAGGCCTGGGATGTAGGGAGAAGTAGGAAGTAGGAGGAGAAAGGGATCATGGGAAAGTGGACAGAGGCAGCTTGCATGAGTGGCAAATGGGAATAAATGGTACTACTCAGGAGTCACCAAACCAGGAGCTTGTTTATTTTATGACCATACAGCTCTCTGGAATCCACCAGCATTCTGCCATTATCTTTAGTTTAAGAGGACGTATGCCCTCTAAACCCATATGTATCATATTCATCTACCATTTCTCCTTTTGTTCCATAGCTGTGAAATAGCTTTTTTGCACACAAGGCACTTCTACTGAACAATATGAAATATTTGTAGTCATGTACTAGCAGGATCTGTGTGAACTGCTTCTTCCCCTGTCTGAAGAAATCACATGCTAATTAATTTGAATATTCTCCCTTTTGTTAATGGACCAGCTTCTGTGAATTGGCTGTGCTATGTATTCATCACTAATGGGTAAACTGGGCAGAAATTGCTACTTTGAATTGAGAAGTGGAGACAATTTTGTAATATCAATATGCAGCAAAATGGAAAGTTCACAATGCAGAAGTGATTACTCTTGCTATATAATTAGGACTTAGGTTTAAAGACTTAAGGGTTATAAAACAGATATATTTTCTTTATTCTACTGAGGCTTATTCTACGAGATAGCCTAATTATCTCTTAAGCACAATGGCAAACCACGTTAGGAATCTTACTCCGAATCTAATAAAACTAAACTTCCAGGGGACAATTTCAGTCTTTCATTTAAAACAGAAACGGCAACCCAATTTCTAAAACAAAGGAATTCATCAAGTCTCCGCCAGTCTCATTCTTCCATTTGCAAACAGTAATATTAAGATGGGCAATCTTTTGTGACTACTACTCTTGATTCATATTGCTCTGCTCTCCCTATTTCTCTAAGTAGTGAGAAGTTCCAGCGGCTGGGTGCTTACGTGGATTTGGTTTCCTTTGGAAAGAGGTCTGTAGAGATTTGTTGACATTTTGTAGTGTTTCAGTTTACATACAAATGCGTAGGTTTAGTGTAGGCTAAGGCACAACTTAAAAACTAGAAGAGACAGCTAAATCCATACCAGATCTCTGGAGAGAGGCTTCCCCACATCTCTGTTATCTTGCAGACCTCCCTGTGCCCCTCCCTCTGTCTCATAGTTGAAAACTGTGGTCTGTTGTTCTCTACTCACAGCTATTTTGTCGCACTTCCCTGGCTAGAACAAGGATGATAAATCTTCCCCAGCCATCTTGTAGCTTTCTTGGCCTTTTACTTTATTAAGAGCAGTCACCTAACAATTAGCTCCAACAGAGACAAATCAATGGAATATTTACACTCCTTCCTCAAGTTGAAGACTCTAGCCAGGTGTCACTATTCACGTCAGACCACTTGCGTCAGAAGGGTTGTAGGTGTATCAGAGCTGATTCATAAAGTTGGAAACAACTTGTTATGTATTCAGTGGTCTGTGTTTGCCTGAGCTTGAGTCTGGACTAAGGATTCTGAGCCCCTGTGTTTTAATTTGATACATGATATCCAATCACAGAACATTTCAGAATTTGGGTCTCTGCTATTGGCCCTTAAACTCTGAGTGATGCACATTAGGAATAAGAGACCACACATAAATAACTTAAAGACAATAAATATCAAGAAACCTCTTCTCAGTCATTTATCATAAGGGTGGGGATCTTGGGGCTCCTTTTGTGGCTTGACATTGCAGCATGTGGCATGTTGTTGTTTTGTGGGCTGAGGTCGCATAGTTTAGAAATGGAGTTTGGTTCCTTGGCTGTCTTGCAATCCAGATAAATTGGCCTACTGAGAATGATCCCCAGACCACAGCCATGCCACACTCTTCGAACCTCTGCTTTCTTGAACCCACCATTATAACTGCTGCTTGGCAATTTCAATTCATTTCAGTAAAACTACAGCAGCTGTGCTTGGTGGCTCGTATACTAAATTAATAAGCCAGCATGGATCACAAAGGAAAACCTTGTAGATGAAAACCACTGTATTTGGCTTGTTTACTTTTTTTTTGGCTTGTTTAATTTTTTTTTGGGGGGGTAATTCACAGTTCTATTAACAATGGCTGATATAAAAGCTCCTCCTTGCATACATGCTCTGAGGTGTGGGTGTTTGCTTTGACAGGGGTAAATGGGCTGGAAAACCTCTGAAGAAGGAGAAAGCTCTTGGGAGAGAATAGCCCATGAGACTTCTGGGTTGGTGAAATATACTCAGAGTCGCAAAGTGATTTCATGCTCTTTATTCAGCTCATAGTGGTGAGGAGGAATGAATGGAAGTCCCCTCCCAGTATCTGCCTTATATACATTATTTACACAATGGGCTGCACATGATTGGCTAATTCCAGAATTCTACTGAAAGCCAATCAGGTTGTGGATTCACTTCAATCTGGAGCAGGATTGGGTGGTTCCTGCCAACCAATCATGCTGCTGCATTGTTCCAGGGCCAATCAGACTGCTGCATTCTGAATCCTATTGTTCTAGGACTAATCAGACTGCTGCAATTTGGATCCTATTGTTCTCAGTACATAACACCCCTCCCCTCTAAGTTCCAGTCCTGCCCGGGAGGTCGCATTCATAGTCCTCAAGGTATGCCGGTGGCCTACGTGTGCGTTGCGGCCTGTGGTGTTCCCTGGTCTGGGGTTCAGGTTCTGGCTCGTGTTCCAAGGGTGCTGGCTGTGATGGGGTTGTTTGGTCTGGTGCAACCGGCTCGCTCAGTCGTGGTTCTGGTTCTGGTGTCCTTTCCGCCTCACGGGTCCTCTCTGTATTTACTGATTCTGCCTCTCCTGCTGGCCCCTCTTGCTCTATGGGCCTCACTGCCCCGCTGTTCCCTTGGGACTCCTCTGACCTGTCCTCCTCCTGGGTTTCTCCCGGGAATCGTCGCCGTATCTGGTCGCAGTGGCGGCGCCAGCATTGCCCCCCATCCGTTAGCACCTCGTACGACACTGGGCCAGTGACCCTGGTGACTGTGGCGGGTACCCATGCTGGGCCTGCCCCAAAATTCTTTGCGTACACTGGGTCCTGGGCCTCGAAGGTCCGGGGGTTCCTGCCTTCCCCCACCACTACCTCATCCTGAGCTCTATCGGGGTGAAGGCGGTCCAATCTGATTGCAAGGCGCCGACCCATTAGTAGTTCAGCGGGGCTCCGGCCAGTCGTTGAGCTGGGGGTGCTGTGCTGTGCTAGAAGGAATGTGGCAAGGCGGTACTCCCAGTCCCCTTGCGTCATGCGGCGAAGGGTGTCCTTGGTGGTCCGCACCATGCGTTCTGCTTGGCCATTGGTGGCAGGGTGGAACGGCGCCGAACGGATGTGGCGGATGGCGTTCTGTGCTGTGAAGGTTTGGAATTCTCCTGACGTAAATGCAGTCCCGTTGTCTGAGACGAGAGTGTCAGGGAGCCCGTGGGTTGCAAACAGCCTGCGTAGTACCCGGATGGCTGCGGACGTGGAAGTGGACGGTACCAGTGCGACTTCCAGCCATTTGGTGTAGGAGTCCACCACTATGAAGAATGTTTTCCCCTGAAAGGGGCCAGCGAAATCCACGTGCAGGCGTGACCATGGTGCTCGGGCGGACTCCCAGGATTGGACTGGGGCCCTTGGGGGATCTGGGCGGGATTCTTGGCAGGCCTGGCAGTGTTTGACCCAGGCCTCTATCTCTCCATCAATCCCCGGCCACCACACATAACTCCTGGCAAGGGCCTTCATTCTTACTACCCCTGGATGTGTCTCGTGTAGGGCTGTGAGGATCCTTTTGCGGAGGGGCTGGGGAACAACGACTCTGCTTCCCCATAACAGGCACCCCTTGTGGGCCGACAGTTCATGTTTGCGGGTTGTGTAGCCGGCGAATTCTGGCCCGGGGCTGCTGCTGGGCCATCCCCTCCACACCCAGTCCAGGACCCGGGAGATGACCCTATCTTTCTTGGAATGGTGTGCAACTTCTTGTGCCTGAATGGGGCGGTCGGGAAGCAGCTCCAGGCTCATGACCTCTTGTGCAGGTGCTGGGTCAGGGCCTGTTTCCGGTAGTGGTAGCCTGCTGAGGGCGTCCGCATGGCCCATCGCCTTCCCAGGTCGGTGAATCAGTGCATACTGGTAGCTGGCAAGGAAAATTGACCACCTGAGGACGCGAGGAGACAGCACTTGGGGGGTCTGCTTTTCGGGGGCAAACAAGCCAAGCAACGGCTTGTGGTCAGTCACCACGGTGAAGGGCCGCCCGTACAAGAAATCATGGAATTTTTTTACTCCCTTCACAATTGCCAGACCCTCCTTGTCAATTTGCGAGTAGTTCCGCTCGGTTGCGTTGAGTGTCTGGGAAAAGTACGCCACCGGTACCTCTCTTCCATCCGGGAGTTGGTGCCCCAGGACAGCGCCAATGCCATAGGGTGAGGCGTCGCATGCTAGCACCACCGGCAGCCTCTCGTCGAAGTGTGCCAAGACAGAGTTTGAGACAAGCAAGTCCTTGACTGCCTGGAATGCGGCCTCCTGGCGCTGGCCCCACACCCAAGGGGCCCGCTTGTCCAGGAGTCTGTGTAGGGGCTCCGCTACCGCCGCCTTGTGGGGAAGGAAGGAATGGTAAAAGTTCAATAATCCCAAGAAGGCCTGAAGTTCAGTCTTGCTCTTGGGCGCGGGGGCATCACAAATGGCCCGTACCTTGTCCCCAGTCGGGTGGACCCCTTCTGCGTCCACCATAAATCCCAGAAAGTCCATGGCCTTCATACTGCAACATTTGGTGAATCCTGGGCAAGTATCCTAAACATGAGATTAATTACAACAAATATTCTCACAGTTTTTTACCTATCTAAAGTTTTACAAACCTGTGGGGGGGGGAGTATAAGGAGTGCATAAAAGCAGAAGTTTCAAGTTCTTTTTGTTTATGCAGTTTACATTGTATAGAATGTTCTATTTAAAGATCAGGATGATACTTTCGCGTGTACTACGGCAGAATAAATTCTTCAAACCCAGGCAGTGGTGCCCCTGAAAGCAATGCTAATAATAATCCTGTGCTACACAACTCAGCCAGCAAGCCACTTAGGATTCCAGTAGATATTGTTTCTGCTTCTCGGCCAACCAGATTATTATGGATAGTACTCTCCATCTGTTCCTAAACCAAATGCCAGGACAGCTGAGGTATGACAACTTGCTACTTCAAGTCAGGATCAAAAGGCTTCTCTGAGTCTAGGTGCCAGCTCTTTGTAGAAGCAGACTTTGGATTTGCTAAAAAAATTAATACCATATTCCAGGCTTTTAAAAAATATGTTTCATTGCAGCCATCACTCTGTTCGGATCCCATTAGCCTTCCCTTCACCCCTGTGATTGTTGTCAACCCAACATAATACCATGGTGCCTGCAGAAAGTCAGACCTGATTAACACAGCCACTCTGTGCATGGCTGGGCGCTTTTTCCAGCCGGATTGCCCTGTGCACAAGACAAATGGGACATCTGAATAATTTGCTATGGGGACAAAGCATTTTGTTTGGTTTTGCTTTTTTTTTGGCACACCACTGCAAATGTTGCTAACGTGGGTTAAGCAGCAACAGTGGGGGGGGGGAGTTTGTGCCCATGACAAGATGACCCATTTGTCACATGCACTATGTTACCAGGACTGACAAAGAAAGGAACTCCATGTGCATAGCAGAGTTGTAAATTAACCTTGTACTTAGCACTGGTTTGCTCAGCCAACCCCGATCGTGACCATGTACTTACCCCCCACTCCCCACCCCACACGTGCAGTTTGCAACATGCTTATCGCTATCAGATTATTTAAATCAGTGGTTTTCAAACTATGTTCCAGTAACCCTGGGATTTTTGAAAGCTTATCAAAAGTTCCTTAGTGAGGCCAGTTCAGTAATGGAGGACAAGGTTTCCTGAAAGACAGCCTTAACTTTTAATATTATGCATACCCTGTTGTAGGGCACACGCAGGGCCATACTACATGTTAGGTTATTAGAAAAGTGTGCTGGAACTGGCCGCTTTCATAAAAAAAACAAAACATGCTGAAACTGGTCACTTTTATTAAAAAAACAAACACGCAGCATAACTGGAACACGCTTCCAATCCAGGTTGAGGGTCTTGCATTGGTTTCTGCTGAACCCCAGCCCCCCACAGCTGCTAGTTGCAGACAGCACCTTTGAGTGGGAAGTGTTTTTCGACAGGAAATTGGTCACGGCCCCAAAAATGAATCAGGAGCATGTTCTGAGTTGTGGCATCAAAACTGCTTTTTCCTTAAAATAAAAGTGGCCGGGGAAAATTACACCATAAGTGGCTAAGAAAAGCATAAAGATGAAATCTACATTAAGGGTGAAAAGAGAGCAAATTCATTATGAATAGATGACTACAGCAACACCCAATTTTTCAGTTTCCATTTTGCTGGCAGTGGTGACAACTGAACTAGGTATGTGGATCTTCAAAACCATTACATCTATTGTCTGAACAGACCTGGACAATATGGTTCCCCAAATATTTTTTAGATTTAGATAAATGGCCCTCTTTCAATGCATTACTTAAGTTAGGGGGGGTGTAAAGTAGTGGTGCGGGGAGGGCAACACATTGCTAAGTTGAATGTATTACCCTGCTTACTCTATATTTTTCATGGCCTGCCACTTTTTATTCCAGTGATATTTTTTCGTAAGCGTGATAGATTATTCAGGATGTTTCTCTTGGGCTAAAATGGCAGGCTTAGGGATTTATTTTTGCTTACACTGCAGTGCCCAGTTCAGTAGGGTGGATTTGATTTCCTCTAACATTTATTGCCTCAATAGTGTATCATCTTTCTCTACAAACCATAGAGGATACTGCTTTGGAACAGATATAGGGGATATTTCAATAGGCTTCTTTGTGTCTATGTGCTTGTGTTAAATTCTACTCTATCTCGTTCTCACTGCAAGAAGTCACACACAGTGGCTGCAGCATAAGAATCAGGTTGTGGATTACTACAGGGACCAAGCTAGGTACTTAAAAAGCACAGGGCAGAGGCTCATGCCACAAATTTACAAAAGTGTGCAGAAGCTAATGCAGGTGTTGCCAACTTTTTTAACCCTATGGGCACAAACCGGAGAAACCGTCGTAGACATCATGATGTGCCACAACTATTCCTGTGTACCTTGCAGTGATGTACACATTACTTCCTCAAAGGCATTTAGGCTTTAAAATTGTGTAGGTTTCCCCCCCACATTGATTTTTGTTTGTTTTTATTTTTTTGGGAGGGGATGTAATCTTCCTGGAGAGTGCAGTAAGGAAGGAAGGAAGGAATTGCCAACAGGAATTTCTGAGAGCGGTCCTCTTCCCCACTTACAATCTATTGGCAAGACTTGTGTACATATAACTAAAACAAGTGCCTCTGAGCAAATTAAGATAGCAGGTAGCTGGGTTGTAAGTGAACTTTGTAGTGTGTCCAGTCACTCTGAAATGGGTGTGTGTTGTGGGGGGGACAGGAGATCCAGCACAAAAACCCTGTGGTTTAGAAACCATGGGTCACCCCTAAAAATGTCCCTAATTTATAAACAATCCTAATGTATTACCCCCATATACATTTGTAAATGGCGTTCCATGAGCTCTGATACTCATCATGGTGTTGTGGCAGAAGCAGTTTAGTCTGACCCGAAAAAACCTGTCTGCGGACCAACGCCAACTCCCTTGGACTGAAACCCCATAGTTGAATTAGGCTGCACCCCATAGTTGAATTAGGCTGGACTTAACTGTCCAGGGGTCCTTTACCTTCACTTTTACATTTGTATATGTCCATATGGAGCAAGTGTATATTTGGTGGACTTTCAAACATAAATAGAAGCATTTATTAGATGCTTTCATAAGACAATCCTAACCATTTTAAAATCAGACACAAGTTGCATAGATTTCAGTGGGCTTACTCCTAAGTAAGGATAGGATTGCAATCAGGAAGAGTAATCCACACACACCCCTACACCAAACTGGAAGGGGAAACAGGCAGAGGTGTCCCTCCATCCAGCATTTCCAGCTAAACTGGTTGCCTGCTAAGCATGCAGGTGCACAGGCCACTGGTGGAATCCCCAACAGTGATAGCCAGTGGGTGCAGAGGTGGGGGCTGGGACATAAGTAGACTGGAACCCACTGGATCTTGAGCCAGTTTCACAGCCATCCCACTCTAGTTGCTAGCTCCATGCTAGTGCAGCAGTCAGCAATACGATTGCTTTGCCCCTCATTTTCTGCCCTAGATGCTGTGAGCAGAAGATGCTGGGGTGGTGACCTCACTGCTCCATTCAGCACCACAGGCTGGCTAGTGGAGGCAGGATTAGGATGACAGCCTACATATCTTTGCAAAATGAAAGATTTTTCCCTGATCTTGAATGGCAACGTGTTTCCTGCATGCCCTGATTTCTGTTGTATGACCATCCTGTTACTGATATTTCCTTCATAGTGACAATTCCTTTGGTGGAATGTCAAGAGGTCATTTAATGGGGTCGACTGAGCAAGGTTTAAAACAATTAGGGTTATTATTTTTTCCCCACATTTTTCATTTTAAATAGCACTTACTGAATTTTGAGAGTCTGGGTAATACACACACACAAAAATGAAGAAAACTGGCCAGCCAAACGGAACAGGTTGACATTATTGGCAATATCTTTCATGAAGCATTTTAAAATGTTAGCAGTGCAGTTCTTTAAAACACACACACACATGAATAAGTTTGACAAGCATCTTTAAAGACCTCAAACAGATCAACAATTAGTTTTGAATGCTTGTGTTTAATCGAAATCCAGGAGCCTGGGCCACCACCATCCTACTTCATAGAAGATCTTATTGAGCTAGATTGCACTTACTCAACAAGTGATGGGAGACTCCCCATTTAACAGAATGTTTTCAGAGCTTATTCTACCCTGATGCTTTTGCCAAAACTGGGATTACTATATTTTGTTGCTGGCACGGTGATGCTCCAGAGGCAGATCTGTTGCGTATGCATTGGGGATGCAGCATAATTAATCCATAATGGACTGAAGTAGCAGGACGTATCAACTTGGTTTTGGTCATTGTTTGGGTCTGACAGCAGTATATCTAATGTCGGGCTATTTTCCAAATATCAGGGCCCTCAGTAAATATTAGAAAGCTTGGATTCCTGGAACTGCCTTGATTGCTAAGTGGATTGCTTTAAGAGCTTGGCAAGCTAAATTTCTGCTGAGCCACAAATGGAAATATCAGCTTTAGGAGCCAATGAAAAATGTTCATATAAGAAAGCAGGTGTTTGAGCTGATGTCTTTTCTGCAGTGCTTCATTTTTAGGGTTAGCAATGATGCGCTATTGGAATCCTTTCTCTCCTTTTACTTTCTGTTTTATACAAAACATTCCTCTTTCTTTTTTTCAGAATGTGGTAAGATTGAACACTGGGTAAAATGAAAATACTTCTTGTATTATTTAATGACAGTATGAATATGATATGTGTATTTATCTGGAGTTCATTATTCATTGTGTAAACTGCATCAAAAACCAAGAAAAAGACAAATTTGAAAAAACAAAAACACCAATGTATCTCTTTTAATTTTGATTTATATTGAGACAGAGATCTAATCTGGGCTGGGACTTAAACAGCCAAGTGTCATACAGAATTAAAGGAAACTTGACAGAACCAAATGTTTTGAAAATAATTGTGACAGCTAATTCTGCTATTTATACTAAACATTCTTTTTAAAGGCTACAATCCTGCTTGATTATATAGAGAGCAAGGATGCTGCTTTTAATTTTTCCTGCTGGCAGTCATGTATTTTAAAGATTAATTTCTTCAGGTTTTCAGGATTGTGGGAAATGAAGGTGGCTGCGCAATAAATTCAATGATAAGCACATAAAGCTGCATTACTGGAATCCAATGCAGTCGACACCATCTGTTCCAAGGCTTACCTGGATTGTCATGCCAATTCAGCAAGCAAGAGCCACACATAACTGACATGGATGTGTAGCCTCCTCAATGTGTAGTTGAATATCCTGCTGAAATGGTTGGATTCATCTTTCAATGAGGTTACATGTCAACCACCAGGTGCCACTACTATTTACCTACCTTCTTACTTAATTTCTAGGCCACTTTATAACAAACAGGGCTGCTTGCAACTAGATGTTGTATGCTTGCTGCCCATGATTGTAAGTGGCTCAGGGCCTGTTTGCTCATGGTCTGGGTTCAGTGCTGTAGCATACCATCCAGAACGTTCCCTCTTCCCATCTTGGTAGACAAGTGAGGGCTTTTGTGGGCTCATCAACTCACACTTCTGAATTGCTGAAGCAGCATTCCCCATCTCTGAAATAAACGCTGCTTTAACAAGCCTCCCATGTGAATGGTAAATATCTTTGAATCAAGCATGTCAGTTTTTAAATTGTTTATTCTCTTATCAGTCCCATGAACATATGCTTTATGGAGCATTCATTGCTGCGGCTATTTGCCAGTTTTGTATTATTGTCAATGGATATAATATTCATCATCAGTTTGTGTGCTGCAAAGAGTGAAATCATTATTCACCAACATTTACTTATGACAATCTAATCCTTCTGAGCCTGACCATACAATGACACAGCTGGCATTCTCCCAGCTTAAACAATGGGTGGAAAGGCACATCAATGGAACCTTGGAGAAGCTATCTCGAAAGAAAGAAAATAGCAAGAAAAACACAACTGAGGGGGAAATTGGAGTAAAACAAAGATATGCTGGATGCTGAGAAGTATCCTGATAAGGGTTGCTAACTCTCCCATAATAAGAGTACTACTGTTTATTTCAGTAATACATTCATTAAAGTGTATGCAAATTTTTAACTTCCCAATGCCTAACAGAGGCAGAACTGAAATTTTGCCCCTGCTATCACAAGCAACAACCCATGCAGATTTGTTTAAAATCAGACTGCTCAGAGCTTTCTCATGAGCAACATATAGAAATTAGAAAAGCAACAAGGAGAATTATGCACAGAAATGCTTAAGGCAGAATTGGGGATCAGGGAGAGGAATCAGGAATTGGACAAGGCACCTACTGATACCTATACAAATTTCTTAAAAACAAAAAACATTCTATGACACCTGGTTTTCTGCATATTCATGTAGCCCTTAAGAAAAAGTGCAAGGCTCCCAATCGCAATACTCCACAATTTCAATAACATTTATTTTGGACAGTATGTGTTCCTTTCCTCAAGCAGGACAGTGAATATATTTTTCTTTTCTTTTCAATAAAAAGGAGCCTGAACACTCTTTATTTTCTATAGCTTACTTTTGCAAGAGACATTAGTGCTCTGCTTCTTTTCCATATCAAAGCTATATGCCTTAAAGCAAGGCTCCCACTCACCTTCATTATGTTCATAAAGCTATCAAGCATTGAAGCAGGATCAGCTAGTGCCACAATAAAAAGTAAGGAAGATGTCACACTTGCTGCTCTGTTTAAATAGCTCTATACATAGTGCAACCTAACTTTTCATTAAAGGGTTTGTACTGTCTGCTAGAACACATCCTGCTAAGGTACAAGTGGCAAAGGAACACAACAATGGTCTGTATGGAATAAGGTTGGTGGGGGTGAATCAGGCTATGTTGTTGAAGCATCAGGGAAGAGGGTTTGTAATCCTTCCACAGGGCTTTCAGAGTGGTTTTCCATAGAGTAAGAGGGTGCTAACTTTGGCAAGGTAAGGGAGGGCAGGATAAGGCAGTAGTAATCCCTTGGGACGCGGGTGGTGTTGTGGTCTAAACCAGACCCCAGGGCTTGCCGATCAGGTCAGCGGTTCGAATCCCTGCGATGGGGTGAGCTCCCGTTGCTCGGTCCCAGCTCCTGCCAAGCTAGCAGTTCGAAAGCACGTCAAAGTACAAGTAGATAAATAGGTACCACTTCGGCGGGAAGGTAAATGACATTTCTGTGCACGGCTCTGGTTCACCAGAAATGGCTTAGTCATGCTGGCCACATGACCCAGAAGCTGTACGCCGGCTCCCTTGGCCAATAAAGCGAGATGAGACCACAACCCCAGAGTCGTCCGTGACTCGACCTAATGGTCAGGGGTCCCTTTACTTTTAATCCCTTGAGATCCAGCAATCCCCTTTTCTGAATATAACCGTTATCCTTTCCCCACGCACACCTATCTCTCTGTTAGCTCAAGAGGCCCTTCATCAAAGGCTCTTTCCTAGGAGCCCCTGCTTTTGGAGGCTAGGTGGATGACAACCGTTGAGATGGTTTTTAGGTTGTGGCTTCTCATTTGTGAATAATGTTTACAGGAAGGGTGGGGTGTAGGTTGTCTATATTTCTTTGCCAACTGGATCAGGACTTTCTACCGGTTGTATATTTTATAATGCCAGTGATGATTCTTGAAGCCAGTGCCCCCCTATACCATGTATTTCCTACTGGGTATAGCACTGCATATGAGCAGAAATGTTTTCCAACACCTAATCATGTTCCAAGAAAATGCTGATGAAAATTCCAAAATACTTCAGTTCCTATTCAATGTGTAAAGTATCAGATTTCCTTGATCTAGGCTGCACAGATTATTATGACCTGACCAGTGCTGGCAAAAACAATCTAACCTTTACCCCAAGACTTCTATATCCATGTTACTCTTAAAAAACATGAAATCATGTTTAGCACTCAACATCAACCTGACCTTTGAACACATCAGTATTTCTTGGAAAATTATTATGGGCAGGATGCCTACTACAGTAAACAATATTAGCTGCTCCAACCCATTGTTGACTTGTGCTGGGTTCTGGCTTATCAAAATAAGAGGTTAGAAACCAGCAGGGACCAGAGATCTTCTGACAAACTCCACAGGATATGAAGAACAATGTAAATGCTCCAGCCCTGGCAGATATATTTCTACATTACTGTTCCAGAGATAACAGCTAAGGTGAATCATTTCCCACCACCTACAGTACCAAATGATTTCAAATTCTGAAGGGACCATATTTATTTCATTGGTAGCTAGCAATTTACTTACCCGAAGATCATTATATTTATGTGTCTGTGAAATCCTCACAATAATTATACATTTGAGCTGTCTCAGAAGTGCTATATATATTCTCATTAGTCATGTACTTCCAAGGATATTATCATTTTTCCTCCAACAACCTTTGCGATACAAGTGGAAAGGACTCTACTGCACATGAATCTGGATTCTTATAGGCTTTAAAAAAAGCTTCTAGTTTAATCAAACAGCAGGGTAGCTCATATTCACATGCAAATGCTGGAAACAGTGTTGGGATAAAAGAACTTGATTTTTTTTTCTAAATGACTTCACTGGTTGCATTTATTTAAAAACAAGTCACACTGTGTAATATGAGGGAGAGAATGTGAAGAAAGTTTTCATTCCGTAATACTTTCAAAAGAGGTTATAGGAATAATTTAGATAAGGTTAAACTGATTGGCTGGGATCCATAAAGCCCTGTGCACAAATGAAAAGCACTTCCATGCATGCATAGTCTGTTTTTTTTGTGAGTAGCTAATTTCCCATTCTAGTTGTAACCTCTTGTGCTGCATCATAACCCACTCTGGGGACCTCCTCAAGTTTCGGGTGGAGAGGGGAGCGCCATGAGACTGAAGCATATCTAGGTGCTTACCTTTCATTCTTCTGATGGCCTTTTTTGGAAGGGGGGCGGTATGATCGATGTTATTCCTAGTTTTTTGAACTGCACTCCACTTTGACTGTGTCTTGGAAGTAGAGCAACATGGCACAGAAGAATTGTGGCCACATTACGTCATGGGCGATTGCACAGTGCTGGCCTCCTGCTGGCCATAAAAACGGGCTCGTAATGAAGTGTTCATTTTCAATCACATTACTGAGACTTTGTTTCATTACTTATAGTTGTGCATAAAATGTTACAATAGAATACACACTTACATGGGAGTAAGTCCCTTTGAACTCAAGGTAGTTTATTTCTGAGTAAACATGTGTAAGATTGCCCTGAGTGGCAAACACCAAACAATTTTAAACTAGTTGTGTTGAGCTCAGATTTAGACTGCTTGTGCAGTGGTGCATAAAATATGAACATTAAAAGTCATAGTGACTGCTGAGAGGAAAGGAACACAGCAATGTTAGATTCTGGGAAAAATCCATCAGTGTGGTTTATTTGCATACTGGAATCAGAAGGGGATTGATTTTGCATGCTTATTGATTTGGGTGTTTTTTGATTAATTATGAGTCTAGGACATATTCAGAGAGTGGACTGAGATTTGGCATCCCTTTAAAATCGAAGAAGTTTGAATTTATAGGCATTTCAGTTATGCAAATAAGGGGATATACACATGCATTTTATTAGACTTTAGTTGTATCAAAGCCCCAAGAACATTGTGCTGTATACTCAGGATAATTTGGGGGCTATGCTTAATACAAAAATGCTGCATAACAATTACTTTCTTCTTCATTATGAATGATTTCCACTATATCACCTTGGACACGAGAACAAGCTTGAATTCCCACCGCATGTAATTTATTATTACTGCTGTAGATATTGTTTTGTGTTAGAGTGCATAAAGTATTTCTAGAAATATATTGCAAAAAATCTACAGGGGAGGAAATGGCAAAATAAAACTGCTTCAGAAGTTATTGCGTTTTTATAATAGATCAGCACATTATTCCCATAGTAAAGCACTTTAAGAAAATAGGCTGGACGTTTTCATCAGAAAAAGCTTTTTTGCAAGCACATTATATACAGACCTTGTGCTGATGACATGGTACACATATTTAACATAAATTACATACGTGAGATATTCAAGAATCTAGAGAATAAACTCTGGTGGCTTAAGATTATTATTTTTTAAAATAAAAAACCAATTTAAACTAGCCTGGAAGTTACACCATTTGGCTTCCAAGCCTTTCCCCTAATTCCAGATATGTGAGAGATTATTATGACTCGTTGAGGAAAAGGGGCTCCGCACATGCTTAGAACCATTTTCCTTTTTAGAGATGAGCTATAGCACTGAAAACAGAACCCATGTTGCCCTGGCTCAAATTAAAACAAAGGTAAATAAACCTAGAATTACAGTGCAATCTAATGCATATCTACACTTAGAAGTCCTACTGTGTTTGTGGATTTACTCCCGAATATGTGTGCATAGGGTTGCTTAGCCCATGTAGTAAACAGAGAGAAGTCTCTTCTGCCATTTTTCTTTACAGACCAAGTTCTAAACAATTTCAGCTTGAAGACTGTGAAACTGGAACCCAGCTCCATTTCCCACACCACTTTTTCAGAACTATGACTAAATCATTCCCTCTGCTTCCATATGAAAACAAACTCAGATTATTGGAATGGTCATATTGTTACACAAATTATGGGGCAACCTCATCATCAGGGTGCAGAAATATTTCGTGTTGGTTGAAAAAGTGATGGACATAGAGTTTGATTTCAAATAGTTACCTCTGCATGCCACATCTCGAGTCAAGAGGGGCAACAGGTAAGTCATGAGCAGTAGCCTAACTCCACTGGTGTGTTCCCTTAGAAAAATGCTTGGGGATCATTGTATATCAACTCAGTATTATTAGTATGATTAATTATAACAGCAATGATGGTGCAATGCCAACTCAATAAGCTCTCCTTTTAGAAATTAACATGGGTGTTTCATTTCCCACCATGCTAATATAGGTGGTTCTCCTGCTACTCCTTGGTAAGTTCCAACATTACCATTCAACATGCTGAACTTACTGGATCCCACAAGACCAAAACTCAGTTTACTAAATGTACAAAGGGGTTTACCATTATGTATACATTTATATGATAAACAGGAACCCACAATTACTCTTTAAATATATTAGAATTGGAAAATGTTTAAGAAATCTAGATTGTGGAGAAGTAGATAGAGTTAACAAAGCTTAGACTCTTTTCTTGCTGTTGCAAAACATGAATTTTGCTTTATTCACTTGTAACTCTAAACCCCAGATAAACACTACAAATGTAGCAAGAATGCATTTCTTCCTTCTGTAGGAGGACCAAGATTGCCCTCCTGAGTGTGCCAAACAGCATGGGGTACTTCACATATTATGTGATTGGCGTGCACTTTACTTTGGAATCTGCTTGGGGATGAAATTGTTGGCTAATGCTGTGGAAATTTTGATTCTGCAATAGACAGGCTGCTTTTATCTGCCTTGAAACAAGAAATCACTTTCTTTTAATGATGCCGCGCTCTTGGCTTTGCCACTGTTTTAATGATGTCATTAATTGTTTTTTGTTTCAAAATGTTGTGCAACAGCACCCCAAGCATCTCGATAGGGGGCCCCTTTACAAATAAAATCATCATCATCATTATTTCAGTAGCTACTAAGGAAATGTACTAAATTATTTTGGAAAACTTCCACAATAACTTATCTTGACATGAAATTTGCACTGTGTATTGATGGAGGGAATTTTTATATGGATTGGGAAGAAGCTAATGTTGTACTGTTTTCAGTATATTGTGATCCACCTTTACCAAAAAAAAGTAAGGGCAAAATGTATCAACTGACATTTAGTTTATAAAGAGATATGCATGTGATACCAACATAATGGAATCGTCATGCTTGTGTACCTGCTTGCTATTTTGACATTTTATGGCTTCTGTTGCATGCCATGGTAGGGTTTTTGGCTAAAGGTGTGAAATCCTTAACCTTGTATGTATTAGAAAATTGTTGTCCTTTGAGTGTGACCAGGATGCTTGCATGCACAGCAATGATTTTCATATAGTAATATACAACCCACAAATCATTTATGGAACCTAGAGGGTGAGTAACACCCAGTAGGTGTTGGCAGCTATGCTGCAGAACCAGCTAATGTGAAACTGCCAGGCCAATATTTTCAAAAAATAAATGACACCATGGAGATGTGGTACATATATTATAAACTGTTACAGTGCCATGATATTTTGCAGTATGGCATCCATGTAAAGAGAGCTCTTGTGTTCCAGAATAAATAATACTGCCACAAAATAAGTGGCATCAGGCCAATCTTAGGATGAGTTGTCATCCTGAAGAGAGAAAAATATACATTTCATTCGTAGGACTCCTCAGTTAAAACATCTGAAAACTCCCAACTACGCAAAGTATCCTTTACAACTTCGCATGTAAGCAAATGGGGAAGGAGTATAGCAAGAGTTACACTGATATGCCTCTCACTTTCCTCAAAGCTCTAAACAGCTTTAAAGATGATTGATCAGATGCTATCTTTACCAACACATCTCATCCTGGCAGGGACATGACAGAGGCATGGGCAACATCCCATGTATCCACACAGGTTGTTAAACTGATTGCCAGATGGAGGTAGAGATAGCTCAAGCCTCCAGAGACACAGTGAAAAATCTTGATGGTTTAGAGCGAAAACTAAAGTTATTTTATATTGAAGGCAAACATAAAATGTGTTTCCCTTTTCCAAATACACTGATCCTTTTTTAAAAAACAACAACACCCAGCTGTATAAATGCAACCACTCATCCAATTCCTGTTGCTTTAATGCCACTTAGCTTCTTAAAATAATTTCAGATCCGGGGGGGGGGGGAGTAGAATGATAAAGGTGGTGTTTGCTAATCTTTAAAAGCCTATTGTAAATCCACACTGGAATGTGGTTTAGTAGCGGCTTCACATGGAAAATTTATTCTGTTGAATGTTCAGCAGGTAAAAGTTGCTGAGGCTCAGAGAGAGAGCTTCTCTCAGGCCTGACAGGAGCTGAAATATTAGGACTGGCATGGCCTTTTGAAAACCACAGATAATCGTTTGCAGCTGAAGAATTTAAAGCAAAGGACCTATCTGCATGGCTTTTGGGAAATCGCCCCAGAATGGACCGCTTGGTATTTGGATACTCGACAAATGAAGTCTGATAAATGGTATGCTTGTCAGTACTGCTTGGAATGGGTTCATGGGCCAAAAAAAGGTAGCTTTCTGAATGGTGTTGGCATGTCTCGCGTTGAAATTTCCTTAGTCCTAGTCCCTAAAAGAGATGAAAGAAAACACATATACTTCAGGTTTTTCTCACTGTTTAAGGTAGCTAACAATATACCCTAATTACAGAACCATCACAGAATGTTTTATTAGCATATCTGGGAGCGGATCTTGATAACTGCAGATAAACAATTAATTTCTAAAGATATCATTCTCATCTGATATACAGGAGAAGCGAATACACGTCAACAAACTTAAGCACAGTTGTGTACATCACCGAATCACACATCAGGGAACCATAGTGTTCCATAGTGAAACAAGATGTAGAGTTGCCTCACTCAGTGTGGAGTAGACACAAGTATACACTGTGGGTGGAATTAAACTAACTTTTATGCAGAGTAAACCTACTGAAATGAATAGACCAAACTTAGTCATACTCATTAATTTTGATGAGTTTACTCTAAGTAGGCCTAGCATTGAACTCCACCCTACATTTTAATGCTGACCTGCTTCTACAGCAATGTGTGAGGCAGCCCTTACTGACACCATTGAGTCTGACATTTTGATCAAGGTTAGGCTGGACAGCAAGCATTTATTTCCATTCTTCTGATTAAGGACAATTTTTGTGCACTTATAAGAGCTATGTTAAGGGCAAGCAATCTGTCTTAAATCTTGCAATGAGACAAGATATAACTTGAGCAGAGAAAGAAACATAAATAAACAAGCAAACCCGTTAAAATTTATCACACTTTAGCATTGCATCAGACTGCTCTCTGGAGGAAGTGATGGGACCAATAAACTGAAGCTGAATCCCCAAAAGACAGGTGTCTTGTGGGTAGGTTGTCCTTAAAGCCAGGAATTTGGTAGATGGCCTGTTATGGCCAGAGCTGCATTCCTTCTGATGGAACTTGTGCACAATATGTGGGTGTTCTTGGCCTCATCTTTGTTAGTGGAAGCTAGTGTCTGGCTGATCTACTCTCTAAGGCCATTCCTGGACAGATAGCTCAGCCACAGTGACCTGGTAATTTCCAGAATACTTAATGTGCTCTACCTGGAGCTGCCTGTGAAAATGATTTGTGAACTGTAGCTGGTACAGAATCCTGTGACAATAGTATTGACTCACTTGTTTAGTTGTACTCTTATAAAACCCATTCTGAAGAACCTATATTGGCTGCCTGTCTTATACTGAGCCAAAGTTCTGAAGCCACATAATAAAGCTCTAAATTACTTAGGACCTAGGTTCATCTCCCTGTAAAATGCACCTGGCCATTAAGATTTGCTGGGGGTGGCTACTTGTCAAACCATCTTTGAGTGAAGGTCATACCTCTACAACTAATGAAAAGGCCTTCCCAGTGGTACCTACCAAACTATGGAATGTCCTATATCTGGAAAGCTAGATGGTGCTACTACTGGTTGTAGGTACCAGCTAAAAACTTTTTAGCCCAGCTTCTAATTAAGTAGGATCTTGATGCATTAGACAAATTATTTTTTTAGTAAACACCAGCAGAGGTTATTCTGATTGATTTTATGTTGCTTTAATGGTTTTGTTTACATTGCTATGTCTTATCTATGTATTTTTATCTGTTTGTCATCAGTTCTGCCTTTCACTCTTTTTTACATCAATTCTACTATCATTTGGAAGTGGGATACTACAAAAGGGAGAATGAATCAGGTCGCTTGGAAAAGAGACAGCAACTCTTAAAAGAAAGAACCCCTTGCCCCAAGCAAAAGATACAATACTTACAGAATCCAAGTACTCTCCGACATTCAATAAGCAATGTCTATTATCATGGATTGAAAATGGAAATGTGTTTACTGGTTTCTAAAAATAGAAACAAGAAAAATATAATAATTATTACGCCTGTGCAGTATTGCTGTAGCTTTCATATTCAACAGAACCCAAGATTACATTCATGTAAACATGCCTATATGTTATGTGTTTCTTTGTAGGTAGTCTGTTAGAAAAGAATACAGATTGATTACATTATACACTAAATTTATAAGATAATTTAATCTCTCCTAGTCATCTAAACACTTACATAAGTACCCAAACTTTTGAATTAGATCAGTTTTATTTATAGAGGCACAATTTTTTAGACAAATACCAAGATTTCTTTTAGTGCTGAGTCTACAGCTAATAAAAGCTGGACTTCAAAAGGAAACTCGTAATTGAATCAACTTGAGATTTATGAGCTCAGTGCCACCCACTGAGAAGATGCTATATATTATATGCTATATATTATATCAAATTACCGACTATATATTGAAAATGGCTAAGTCTCAAATATAGCAAGCACAAGTACACATGTTAAATTTTATTACAGTTAGTTTCCAAGTTCTGGCATCTCATATTAAGCGACAGCCAGGAAAGCTAGTCTCTAAAGATTTTCTGTGATCTAGTGAAGTGAAAGCCAACTGCCTCCTGCAGACTCAACAAAATGCAAATAAAGAACAAAACAGTTTTAAGAGTCTTAATTCAGAACTATAAAGTTAGAGGGAACCAAATAGCCAAGTAGTGCAGCACCCTGCTACAAAATCCTTAATTTGGAGGATGAAAAGAACAAACGAGACAATTTATCCAGCTCACAGCCCCTCCCATAATTTATCACGAGATGAAAGTTTGCACTTTTATGTTTCAAAATAACTTTTAAAATTGCTGTTTCTAGCTGTTTGCTATTTCTTGCTAGCAGGACCCCCCAAAAGTAAGTTTTGCCTTCTAAAAAAAATAATATCATTGCAATGTATCTCCAAAACCTACTTATTCCCATTCCATTTCTTTCCCACTGAGATTGACTGGACTGTGAGCTTGCTGTTGTAGTATATATGTATCTTGTAGTATGTGTATGTAGTCCTCTCTCTTGCAAAATGTACACTTCCATGACACAGACATTGGTACAGAGTTGGTGCATTGATGCATGTGTGGAATCACGGATAGTTCTGTGTGAGACTTGGTTTTTCCTAAGAGGCTTGTTGCCTATGTGCTCCCCATGTTATATGGTCCTGTTCTATAGAACTGACTGCTATGATTAGGTTAGAACTCTCTCCTTCCCTCTGTGGTCCTGGCAAAAGGGATGTAGCAAATTAAGCTAGTGCCATCAGTGTTTGGAAAGCTACAGGATTCAAACTGTAGTCTGCAGGAAATATTGTAGCATGAAAAATCAATTATTGCTCCTCTATCCATTGCAATCCATGGACTTTCAGCATAGGCATGGGAGCAAGGCAGCAAGCAAGAAAGATGACTGACAACTAGATTACTGACCAGCAGGGAAGTTCTCCAGTGCTACTGGAAAGATTAATACATAAGAGAACCAAGTGTTGAACAGCAGCCTGTCTAGATGATTGATAAGGAACAAACCCTTACAGTTGTTCCACAAACAGCTTACAGGCAGCAACTGAGGGTTTTTGTTGTAAGCAGCATTCGAAACTCCCATTGTTGTAGGCGCATTTTGTGACTGGGAATTGAATTAGCGTGAGCAATTTCTGAGCTCTGGGTGCAGTACTGCACCTAAGATTTCAGATTACAGCTGCCACTGCTGGCACTGGGGGCATTGGAGAAGAAATTCCTGCCAGCTCGACTTCCAAGATCACTTCAGCATCAGGCAAGCTGATAGGTTTTGCCTCTCACCTGGCCTTACAGAAAGGCAGCATTTTGTGAGACCTTCATAAGGATATTGGGGGGGGGGCGCAAGGGAAGCATGGCTATGTTTTTTTCTGTGTTCAGATGAGGACTAGACCATGTGAAAAATGAACATAAGATTTTTGGCTGCAGTTCATTCACTTTCAGCTTTGTATTCTTGTTATGAAAAAGCGCACCTAGACATTCCGTTGTGGCGCCCACAGCCTAGGTTTAAGGTACCATTTAGCTCCTAGTTTCTAACACTGGTAGTAAGACTGGCGTACTAACAAGGTCTTGATTCTAAGCATATCTTAACAATGAATTCCTGCACTGTTTAGCTTGAGCTTTCACCTTTATTCATTCCCATTTCTGTTCTTGAGATCCCAGAGAAGACAGTGAAGGGTCCAGAGCCAGGTGGTAAATTTAATTGGGATGCATCAGGTCCCCTGATTCTGCAGGTTTCCTGAACTAGTGTTTTCCTTCAGTGAAGTGTTGGGGTTTCCTACAGGAGGCCCTGACCCCTCTGGTATGTGCTGCATCTGATGAGGTTTCACTTGATTGTGGCATTGGAGGTACACTGATCTTGACCTATGGAAGTTGAACTGGGCATTGCATTGTCGGCTCTTCCTGGATGATTCGAGTATGGGATTTTGTTTTTACATGTGAAGGTGTGTGGACCATCACCATGCAGTGACTTGTGCCTTCTGCGCCCATCTAATGTGGCTATGGTTGGTGCACAATAGTAGCATTTCTGGGGGGGCCTATGGCAATTTCTGGGGGGCCCTGTGGCAATGGCTTCTGGTGCTGCCATGTTATCTCTTGCTTATTCAGATATTATTTTGTTTTTTACTTTACTGCTGGGAGAGCAACAAAACTGCAAAGGCAGCATGTTGGCTTTGCTGTAGGGTCAGTCTAATAACAATTCTTAAATTTTTCTAAGAAGTCAATAGCATTATATTTTGATTGTTTCAACTGCAAAAATGTTTGCTTATAATTGCAAATATTGTGCACACAAAAAAATTATTTATCTGAATATTGCCGGCTTCACCTATTTCAGCCTGCCAGATTGACAGAATTCCAGAAATAAAGAGTTTCTGTTCTCTAACATGCATTGGAAAGCAAAGATCAGATAACACATTTAACCGAGAAAGCTTTTTTTCAGGCCCCACCTGACACTTCTCAGCATATTCTCTATTTTAGACCATGAGTCTGGTTTTACAATTTTCAAAGAAGGATCTAGGTAAACCGGGGGAAAAAACAAGATCTCACGATCTGCTCTGCCAGCCTAGATATCTAACCTAATACCACTGTAATTGATGACCAGAATTAACTGATAGAAGATGTCAAAAATTTCAGAGATCCTTTTTTTTTTTTTTAGATCCACCGAGTGCAGTTATATCCATGAACATTTCTAGGCCCTCTAACACATAACTAAAGGACTTATTTAAAATGTACTATGGGAAATACCAGGATTCAAAGAGCTACTTTAGGCATCCCCAAGGACTTGAGTATACCCTGGGGAATTTTTGACTTTTGCTTTTTCTTTGAACAGATCCCCATGTTATATCACAAACGGCTTTTGAAAGTCCCCTCAGTTTTAAAAGCTGCTTGCTATGCAGGCTGTTTTATTTTGTTTTTTTGGGAAATACAAGTATAAATGCCCCTTGGGTACATGGAACTAGTTCCACCTTTGGACCCCAGTTTATGTATGTAGTAAATGAATTCACTCAATCTTAATGATTGAATAATTCAGCTATACTTGAAACCATTTGCAAGACTGCAACAAAAGTAAGAACAATGTGATACAACTAAGGAAATGCTGTAGTGCTCCCTCTAAGCAAGTTAATTAATCTCACAGCTAGAGTGGTGCCTCACAGGGAGAGATTAGACAGTCAGCTGTTGCCCACAGTTAGCTTCCAGTTTCTTTAAAACTGGAGAAAAGCCTTCTCCAGCAGTTATTCAAAAATTGTTCAAGTAAAGTCAAGTCTCTCACACTGTGTTTTTGTGACATCATATACCACCTAATGGCAATCTGCTCATTCTGACATGTCTATTTTAGTTCATCATAAAAGGAACATACATACTTCTCAGAATATTCCTAAACAGTGGAAAAAACAAACAAACAACAGAAATAAATAGATGTCACACTAATTAAAGCCAGATCAGAACATAATAGACCAATGGCTTAATAGCCTCTTTTAATCAGTGGCCAAAATGACAGATGGTTTAGAAATATAAATCCCCCTCCACCCTCAGACACAGATCTTTAGCCTTTTGCTCTATTCCGGTTTCTAAAACATGGTTGCTATTACCGCGAGCTCAGCAAACACCAGACTAAGAAAGAATCCAATTAAACTTAACATGTAGTAGGTTGGAAACAAAAAACAACAACAAAAAACAGTTTTTTATTCTCAAAGAGAACTATCCTGTGAAAGGTTGCATTACTTGGGTTTGATGTTCAGCAAGAGCATATTCCATTCAAGTTTTACTTCAGTTGAACAAGTTCCCTTCAAGTTGCTAATTTTTCCCTTTTGAAGGATACCACTGTTGATTACAAAGTGTGCAGCTGCTTGAACTGTAGGAAATAAAACCAAAACCTCTGGGATGTACCCTCATAGCTTCACTAAATCACTCTACTGGGAAGGAAACAGTGATATTTAACCCCATCCTTAAAATACGTTTGAAAAACACAGAAGGCATGCCTCCTAAATTAATATTACATATAGAAATAATGAGACTCATTTCTTATGTATTTTCTTGTGCATTCAGAAAAGAGTTAGCCAGCTTAATAAAATAGAATGGTACAGTCATGTATTCTTATGCTTAAAAACTTGGACTGCTGAAAGTTAGTTGTGAAATCCATCTATTTCCCTTCCTCTACATTACACAATCTACAACAAGAATGAACAGACAGAGGGAAATTGGTCACATAACTGAAGAACCATCTTTTCCCACATGAACCCGCTGATATTTGAGGTTCTGCTTTGGGTCCTGAGCAGAGAGATTGCTAGTCATGAGCACACCCTACTCTAGCTCCTCTTGGCTCAGCCTAGTTACAGATAGGTAGCCGTGTTGGTCTGCCATAGTCAAAAATAAAAAAATTCCTTCCAGTAGCACCTTAAAGACCAACTAAGTTAGTTCTTGGTATGAGCTTTCGTGTGCATGCACACTTCTTCAGATACACTGAAACAGAAGTTGCCAGATCCTTCTATATAGTGAGAAGGTGGGGAGGGGTATTACTCAGAAGGGTGGTGGGAATCGGAGATTGGCAGATAGCTGAGATGAGCCTGTTGACGACTCTTAACGACTGTAATAGGTCTTACAGGAAAAGGCAAGGGGTGAAAAGGTGAGAAATGGTTTAGTCATGTATAATGGGATAAGAATCCAATGTCTTTGTTCAAACCAGGTCTGTCCATGGTTTTAAGTTTGGTAATGAGTTGCAATTCAGCAGCTTCTCTTTCCAGTCTATTTCTGAAATTCCTTTGTAGTAAAACAGCTACTTTGAGATCTTGTATAGAATGTCCTGGGAGATTGAAGTGTTCTCCTACTGGTTTCTCTGTTTTGTGATTCTTGATGTCAGATTTATGTCCATTTATTCTTTGGCGTAAGGTTTGGCCTGTTTGTCCAATATAGAGAGCTGAAGGACACTGTTGGCATTTGATGGCATACACAATGTTAGACGATGAGCAATTGAATAGTCCCGAGATGGTATGCGTGATGTTGTTGGGGCCAGTAATGGTGTTGTCCGGGTGTATGTGGCAGCAAAGTTGGCATCTGGGTTTATTGCAGGCTCTGGTGCCAGTGTCCGTGTTAAGTCTGGTTGTAGTATTATTGTGGGTTAGGAGTTGTTTAAGATTGGGTGGCTGTCTGTAGGCAATGAAAGGTCTTCCCCCCAGAGCTTGAGAAATAGAACTGTCATTGTCCAGGAGAGGTTGTAGATCTCTGATGATGCGTTGTATTGTTTTAACTTGGGAGCTGTATGTGATGACTAGAGGTGTTCTGTTATTTTCTTTTTTGGGTCTGTCTTGCAGCAAGTTCTCTCTGGGTATAAGTCTGGCTCTGTTGATCTGTTGTCTAACTTCAACTTCATAACTTGGCTCAGCCTAGTTAGCTAGGGCATAGAATGGTTGTGAGGGAAGTTGTAAACATGGTAGCCATTGTAGCTGTAGTGCCCAAACAGCCTTCAGACCCATGAGGAGAGAAGCCCCTTTGCTCTTTCAGGCTTTGGTGATGGGATTGGAAAGCTCTCTGTACACTCTATCAAGGGACTCTGCCTCATACTCCTTGGCTTTCCCCTCAATCTCGCTGAATTCTGAATTTCTTCAGATTCAAACCCTTCTGCAAAATCTTGATATACCTAATGTTCTCAGAGGTGGGTATCTGTATCTATAATCCAAATTGTCTTAAATACACCAATCTCTCTCTCTCTCTGCATCTCAACATGGTAGGTAGTGATGGAAGACAGGCGTTTTTTTTCCTTTTAAGCCCCAGGTGAAAACCCAGGACTTGCTGGGGACTTTTAAGCCTCTTCGCCTGCAATACTTTCCAGGAAGAAATGCTCTATTGAATTGAATATATATTGCAATAAATGGGACTTACTTCAGAGTAGATGTGTCTAAGATTGTGTTATATGTTTATGCTGGTATTTTATTATTCTCTGCCTCAACTTCTAATCTGTAGATGTTTTATTGCATGTTATTCTATTGCTTTCATTGTTTTATTCTGTAAGGCACTGTGAGAGTTTAAGCAGAAGATCAGCTAATAAATAGTATACATGCATGCATACACACATTCAGAATGCAAGGCAATCTGCGCAGCTCATATTTAAGGAAGCCCATATTTATGTGCTTTTTCCTTCATCAAATGACATTATTTCCTGGTCCATTTGTTTGCAATTATAGGTGGTTGCTTTTTTCAAAAAAAGGAAATTAATAATATTTGAAAAATAGTTTATCTTGTCTGCCATCTGTGTCTTGCAATTTGCTGCAATTATTCAAATAATTTGTAAATGTTTTTAATTATATGCAGTTAAATAAGAAAGATACCCTTTAACTGTCTAATTCTTGATATTTGTTCAGTAATCTGAACAATTTTTATATTCATGTAAAGCATACAAAATGGATATACTGGAAAGCAATCATAGGTCAAGAGGTTCATTGGTTTTTGTGCAGTATGACTGTTATTGCGTTTTTTTTAAATTATTCCAGATCTACAAACAAAGTTGTTTTATCAATAGTGCTTTCTCTCTATTTTTCTTTTCTGTTCTGTTGGAAGGAGTGATACATCTCTCCATTTAGTTTTTATGAAATCATTAACAACAACAAAATGAGGATGACATGGGGACAACAGGTGTACAGCACCACAAAAAGGCACCTGCATCCAGCATTGAATGCACCTTATAATATACACCCTGAGAGGAGAACATGCATTGAGATAGATAGCTTATGGAGCTCTCAGGATTTAACTTTGCTAACAGCATCAGGGTTGCCTCTCTTTGGAGGTCTATATGGAGCAGTGGATTTGACTGTCTATTTGCATGTTTAATCTGTGCCTCTACCAACTTTTAACATCTATATTTGTACATGAACTCAAATATTACAAAACTCCATAAGCCTCCAGTGATTTCCTTTCAAAGGAAACAGAACCCACATAAGCACTGTGCCCTAGAACTTCCACTGCTCAGGAAAGTTGAGGTGGACATAACATCATGGTCATGAAAATCATATCAGTGATTGTCCAGTTCAGATGCTATTTTTATTCACATGAGCCTATGCCTGAGAAAATACAGACCAGTTCCCATGACAAAAAATATTGCCTGTACCATCTCTAAAATATTCATATATTTAAGCAAGATGTTTTAATTTATAATAGATGATTTTATTAATATATATTTTTTCTTTAGATCCAGACTGTCATGCCAGTATGATACATTAGAAGCTAGATTCTGATGGGCTTATATAATGTACTGAATAAGGGCTACTTAGAGCAGGAATGGAAGACCTGTGGCCCTCTAGCGCAGGCATAGGCAAACTCGGCCCTCCAGATGTTTTGGGACTACAACTCCCATCATCCCTGACCACTGGTCCTGTTGGCTAGGGATGATGGGAGTTGTAGTCCCAAAAACATCATCTGGAGGGCTAAGTTTGCCTCTGCCTGCTCTAGCTGTTGTTAAGACTCCCAACTCCCATCAGCCCCAAGCAGATGGCCAAAGGTCAGGGATGTTGAAAAATTTAGTCCAACAATATCTGGAGGGCCACAGGTTCCTCATCGTTAAGTCTTAAGGACATAAAAAACAAAATTAAGATGGCCCTATATGAAATAAAAGTCATTTTATTACATTTTACTATCAACATGTATAATACTATAGCATATAAACTGGACAGAACTACATTCGTGCAGTCAAAAGTGAAATTGTAAATAAAAACTTCTGTAATACTGTACAGTGTGCAATTAATAACATTCAACATATGCCCAGAATATTACAAGATTAATAATATGGGTAGAAAGTTACGTTTACAGTTTTTAAAACTGAAGCTAATTTAGTTTTTTACCTAATAAATAATCAGTCTAGCAAGTAGTCACAAACATTCATACATCAAATTGACACTCATGAATGCAAGAATGTTTACTGACCTTCTCCCGAACTTTGTACATCTGTGGCAATCTATTGTTGATTTGATTAGTAGCTTCTAAATTTAGTATCTGTTTTTGCATAGAGGCTGTAAGCGATTCAGGAAATATTTGCAGTTTTCCAGACTGTGCAAACTGTGAAACATAAAAAAGAAACAAAAATATAAAGAAAACATAACAAAATATAAAAAGTAGAAGCAAGTTTGTATTATTTGTATTGCAGCAACACCTAGAGGCTCCATTAAGAAGCAAGAATCCCACTCTACTTTCACTTAACAAACCAAATATCAAATGCAAAATAAAATATAATTTCTGTTTTCAAAGCTTGGGTAGGTAATTTAAATATATGGATGAAAGCAGTAGAACGCACATAAATTTTATAATAAATGGCAAGCCTATTCAATTGGCAGGGCTGCAATTCTGGTCCACTCTAGTGGAAGAGTGACCTTAAGTAGGAACAGGGTTTTTCAATGTTATTGCAGTGTTCACATGTTTCAGGAGAGATCCTGACAGTGATGTCATAAACCTGCTCTGAATATTATTTAACCGCTTCAGGATGAACTGAAGAATCGATACGAGAGCTGTGAACACTTCCTTGTACTGTCACTTCAGTTAAGAACTTCAAAATATTTTCCCAAAGGGTAGCCATGTTAATAACTTGCAGCAACAAAAACAAAAAAACCCCAAAGACTCTTATGGCACCTTAAAGACTAACGAATTTATTATGGCAGAAGTTGTCATGGACTATAGCACACTTCAGATGCTGTTATGCTTCTGCCCATTATATGACTGCCAGCGGTGACAAAGGTAATGAAGTGTTTTCTCAGCAAATGGGGAAAAAAGAGCAGCATACTAACTGGGCAGTAAAATTTTGGAGATGGCAAATATTTAGACAAGTAAACCTGGGTGTTAGCGGGGGAAGAGAAATAATGGAAATGCACCCAAAAGGGGGCGGGGGGGGGAGAGAATTGCTTTGTGTGTGGTGTTATTATTAGGGGAAAGGGTGCACCTTTGATAAAATTATTGTAGAAAATACAGCTGTAGAAACCAGTCTAAGAAATTCTTGACTTTCATGATGACAACAAATCCAAAGCAACCGCCAACACTTGATTTCTTACAGGATTTGTCCACACTTCCATTTATCCTGTATTGTTATTACCTGTCCCTTATTTAAAGGAATGGTTCCTTATATTGGTGAAGCTAAGGCTGGACTTTGGGGCCCCAAAGTCTAGGGCCCCACAGTCCAGGAGGCTCTGAATGACAATCCAGAGAATGGCAGAATGATGAGGATAATGGCAAACAGGCCCCACATCAACCCCTGGATGAGCATGTGGGTATCAGGGCACAGCAAAGCCGATACTCATAGCTGCAGGTGGCGCCCCATCCAGTCAGAGGTAGCCAGTTATATGCATGGTTACATATTCTCATTTCATTACAGTGGTACCTCGGGTTACATACAGTGGTGCCCCGCAAGACGAATGCCTCGCAAGACGAAAAACCCGCTAGACGAAAGGGTTTTCCGTTTTTCGATGCACTTCGCAAGACGAATTTCCCTATGGGCTTGCTTTGCAAAACGAAAAAGTCTTGCGAGTCTTGCGATTTTTTTCGCTCCCCCCCCTTTCTAAGCCGCTAATAGCCTTTTAGCCACTAAGCCTTTAATAGCCGCTAAACCGCTAATAGCGCTAATCCGCTAATAGGGTTGCTTCGCAAGACGAAAAAACTGCTAGACGAAGAGACTCGTGAAACGGATTATTTTCGTCTTGCGAGGCACCACTGTATGCTTCAGGTTACATACGCTTTAGGTTCCAGACTCCGCTAACCCAAAAATAGTGCTACAGGTTAGAACTTTGCTTCAGGATGAGGACACAAATCGTGCTCCAGCAGCATGGCAGCAGTGGGAGGCCCCGTTAGCTAAAGTGGTGCTTCAGGTTAAGAACAGTTTCAGGTTTTGAACGGACCTCCAGAACGAATTAAGTACTTAACCCGAGGTACCACTGTAATTTTACTTTAACGTTATAGTATCCCTTTCTGCAACAAAAGGGTGCTTGTTTCCAAGAAAGTGTGTTCAGCATCAGAGCAAATTGAATTTATATACTGCCCTATACCCAGAAGTCTCAGGGCTGTTCAAAGAACTGTCAGCCAAGCTGGTGCTACAAAGCGAGTTCAAAATGCAAAACTGCACAAGTTCATAGTATCATTGGGGGTTTTTAAGATCAGGGTCTGCACCAGAATTTTGCTCTAACTTAACAGGAATGTAGACGTCCGTGGATTAGCGTATTTGTTTGAAAATAAATTTTGTGTGCTTAAATTTCACACCTTTAAGTAATACACATGGCCTTATAAAACCACCACACACACCCCGCCCCCCAAGACCGTTATAGGTGAAGGTCTAAGTACTTAGTTGCACTACTCCATCCTTGTTTCGAAGTGGAATTTAGCACTAAGACGAAGTAAGCAACAGGCTGCAACTTGAGACGTTGGGCTATGCCTTTCTCTCCCTTCCCTTCACACACAAACACCCGCCGCCGACCGGTGAGAGAAAGGGAGCAGCCAACGCCGGCAAAGCTGATCAGAGGCTCCTTCTCTAAGGGCTTCGCCTTACCCAGGCGCCGTCCCGCGCGGTGCTGGGGTTGGCCCGCCTCCCCTTGGGCATGGCCTCCCCACGACCCAGCGCGCCCCGAGTCCTGCTGTAGTCTGGCGGGGTTCAGCTCCGCAAGGGAGCCGGAAGGGAGAGCGGCCCCTCCAGGAGGCTGAGGCGGCTCTCGTTGCCATGGTCACTACTGTCTAGCTCACGTCTTCTGCGCCCGGGACTCCCTCCATCACCCACCGACATTACACGCGGCCGGGTGGAGAAGCGCCCTCCGTAGCTCGCCCAGCAATGAATGAAAAAGGCGGAGAAAACCCTCATTATTTCAAGAAAGGCCAGCGCCTCTTCTCTCTATTAGTTTCCCGGCTTTTAAGAGGCAGCACTGACTTCGACTAGGCACACGGGAAGTTGAAACACGCGGCAGCAGATTTATAATTTATTGCCACACCGACGCGGGTGGATTTAGCGGAGGGGTGGGTGAGAGCCCGGGGGAAGGCTCTCCTTCATTCATCTTAATAGGGGAGCGGGCGAACCTCGCATTCAATGCATTAGCCACATCTTTAAGCATCTCTTTACACAGCTGAATGCAAAGCACCACGAGGGCTAACCGCACGCATATGAATTGCAGTTTGTTGACAGATGGACTGGGGAGTAGACCCAACTGCTGTGAAAGTTTTCACGCATGCAATCCTGCTTTGCATGCAAAATATCCATGTTTAGAGCTCATTGAAACCACAGAGAAGTGCAGCTAGCTCAGCCCTTTACTCGGAAGCATAATGATTGGACCCTCACTCCATTTGTAAGGGAAGGACCTGTGCTTTGCAGCGCTCGGAGACTGTAAACCCTGGAGAGGGTGTGCAGACAGTACAAAGCTGGGAAGACCAATGACCTACCCTTCTGATACTCCTAACTAGCCACTGTTTGGAGTGACCTGGGATATTACATGTTTGGGGGTGAGTGGTTGAGAATCCACCATGCACTCTGTCTCAACACAAGGGGGCACTTCTTCCATTCGCCCCATTTCACAGAAGAACCCCCTAACGAGAAATGATATAGAGAGCGGGCATTAATTATTTCCACTTAAAATTTGAACACACACAAGCTCTGTGGGCAGAAGGCACAGGTGGAATCAACCTCACTGCTTTTCAGCCCATAAGTGGCTTTTACAGTTTCCACTCCAAATCTTCATTTCTCAGGATTCATAGGAGTGTCTTGGTTTGAGTTCTTGAAAAAATCACAAAGAAGTAACCACTGTCAATTGGCGAGGCTCCAATTTTGAGCCCACTACAATTGAGCTTTTGGCTCCGCCTCCACGTCTTAACCAATCCTCTCTCTCCGAACCAGACTGAGAGTTGAACCGCTCCGTAAGAGATCTCGCGAGAGTTCTCCTGTCTTTCACGCGAGCCTGCGCTCTGTTGTTTAGTGAGTAGCCTAGCGAGGAAACGAAGTTAGCGCAGCGACGGAAGGGAGGGGGCGGAGCCTAGGTGTGCGTGGTAGCGTCGAGCTCTTTCCGGTTTTCTTCCTAGGTCGCCGGAATCTCCTCTCAGGGAAGCCAGTGAACTTCCGGTTGTCACCGCGGTCGCCGCTGCCGGAGGAGCGAAGCGAATGGGGGACCCCCGGGGAGCAGGGGCCGAGTCGGGCCTAGCGGGGAAAAGCGACCCGGGGGCACCCGCGCCTGGCCCGGCGTCGCTGAAGGGGGAGCGAGAAGAGCCGAATCAGGTACCCTCACTCCGCGTAGGCGGCTGTTGACCTTTACGCGCGCGCGCTCCCACACAGCGCACCCTCCCTGGCCTCTGGGCTTTCGGTGTCTCCCCGCCATAGTCACTTACCCACGTTGCCAAATTAACGTGGAACCCGCGTGTCGGGCCCTCCCCCCCCACGTCGCCGTCTTAAAGGAAAGGAGAGGGGGCAATTCGTGAATGAGCGCCCGTTTCTCCTCACACGCTTCAAGTTCAAGGTTGGGACCCTCCTGGGAGAGAGAGAGAGAGTTGAAGTCAGAGTTCACTTTCAGCTGTGCGTCCAAATAAGCGAAGTGACGAATTTCTAATGTCGTCTCTCCCTGCCACCCCTGTCGTGCCCCCCCCTTTCCGTGTCATGGTTCTCCTTGTACCGTTTTTGTGTTCACTTCTGGCAACTGCTAAGTGGGTAAGAGTAGGAAGGGGGATGCTGTGAAAGGACCGATACCGAAAGGTCGAAAGAATACACAGCGATTGTGTAACAAAACTATTTCTTTTAAAGACGGAGCTATTTTTGTTCTGTAGCCCTGTGAGTGTACTAAATGGCATTCCTGAAATGGCTTTAGGTGCGTCTTGGTGGTTGTCCCTGCTTTGCTCATTGTAATCTTGCATTGTGGTTAGTAGACACACGGCACAGTGGCCATAGCATTATGTCATAGCTGTCAACCTTCCCTTTTTTTGCGGGAAATTCCCTTATTCCAGTGCCGTTTCCCGCTGGTTCCCGTTGCTATCCCGGATTGTTAGCTATCCCGTAGACTGTCCCCGGGACAGGTGAGGCTGCTGATCCCTTATTTTCAAATCTGAAAGTTGACAGCTATGCTGTCATGTTGGGGAGCCCTAGATGGTTTTGCCATATTTGCCCTCTCCCTACCCCTGAAAGGTCTTACTTCCTTAGGGAAGTTTGGTGCCATACAGGCCCATAGCAGCTGGAGGTGCAGGGCAGCTTTGCCAAGGAGTTAGGCTCATGGGTTAACTTCTTTATTGAAGGTTGTGACTTGCATCACTTAGCTGAACAATACGATTGAAATACCTACGTAGCATCTCTTCACCACTGTACAGTGGTGAATGCATGAAATCTTTCTGAGGTTGCACAAATAACAACCACTCTCTTCATTACTGGTTTGATGAGGACCTTTCTACTTTGTATTTTGTGGGGGATCTTTTTACGAAAGAAGGAAGTGCTGTGAAATGGAGACACTAAATTATTATGTGTTGGGGTGTCATTGCCTTAGTTCAGCACTCACCAGACAAGGGAGTTAAAGGCATTCCTACAGGGGATGAGTTTTCTCTGAACCTTGGAGTGAGAGTGATTTGTGTGGGTTTCTCATAGACTTTGAATGGCTTCAGTGGGTCATTCTTGTTCCACCCACATACTATAAATTACTGCCTCTTTAGGTGCAGAGTACACAAGAAAGGAGATCATGAGAAAATTTGGTGTGCACCATTTCTCAAATGTAGTTGTAGGAAAACATGATACATTCATACAAAGCTGCACCTAAACCATGGGTAGGCAAACTAAGGCCTGGGGGCAAGATCTGGCCCAATCACCTTCTAAATCCGCCCCGCGGACAGTCCGGGAATCAGCATGTTTTTACATGAGTAGAATGTGTGCTTTTATTTAAAATGCATCTCTGGGTTATTTGTGGGGCATAGGAATATGTTCATTCCCCACCCCCAAATATAGGCCGCCCCCCCACAAGGTCTGAGGGACATTGGACCAGCCCCCTGCTGAAAAAGTTTGCTGACCCCTGATCTAAACTTTAAAAAACAAGCCATTATAAATATAGTTGGCAGATTGTCTGGGCAGCGTTTGGGCGTGCAGGACTTTTTATTGAATGGAAAAATATAATACAGTACAAGCAGGATGTAATAATACCTGTAATTGTCTCTGATCTCCTTATTCTAACCAAACTATTTATTGTTTGTGCAAATTAGGGTTCTGTGCTGTTTCTTGGGGGCAATGAAGTGAAGAGCAGTGCTGTGGTAAAGTATTCATCTGCTCCACCACAAGCAGCATTTGCCCGCCTTCAAGAGAAGACTGATCTGAAACTTCCGCCAGCGAATTGGTTACGCGAAAGTGCCAAACTGGGACCAGCAGGGGCAACTATTCTTGGTAATAGCAAGAAGGGCAAGCCGTTTTCAAGGTAACTATTGGAAATATTATTTATCCCCACTCAACCTATAGAAAAGTTGCCCAAGTTTGATTAAAAGCAAATAATGAAATACTACTTAAAGAAATGTGACAAGTTAGTCAGAGTTCTTAACTATTTAAAAAAAGATAACATACATACTTTCATAAATTCAAAAGGTTACAAAAATATCAAACATTTTAATTTTCTTTTTTTTTTAAAAAAATGAAGCTAGTTAGGTAGTATTTGTGTATCCTATTTCCTATCAACTATTTGGCAAGGGGAGCTTTTCTTTTCATTTACGAAAGAGTCTGTGAATACAGCAGATGCTTTTGCTTACAGAATTATGGAGAAGCTATTTTTACTGCTTCCTGTGGCATCACACATTGTTCCAGAAAGTCCTCAGGTCCTCTGACCCAAGTGATTTTGGCAAAAATATCATTTTACCCTTTCATGAGTTGAGTTCCACTCAAGGATATCTGGATCCTTGATCTAAGAGAGAGAGAAATCTTGCTATGTAATAGATTTGTAATGATGATTTGACATATACCTATAAATATATTTATTTATTTATTTATACAGTACTTTAACTAATTCTGCTTCAATAGAATGTAATTCTAGTTACTTTTAATGTTACACTTTATATTTTTTATTTTTAAAAATAGCTTTGGCATGGCGTACGATTTTATTGACTCAATTGGAAATGATGTGGATGTTGTATCTGATTCTGAGGTATGTATACATTGCAAACAAAGACTTAACTCAAAGTTGTTATTAATGAAATTAAGTTTTTTAAAGCTCTTACCCTTGGAAAAGAGAGCCTTTTGATGAATAGTCATAATGAACTGGGTTGTGATTTTGATAATTATATGCTTTACTTTTATTCAACAATTTTACCTGCATTAATGTATCATGTATCAGCAATCTCACAATGTGTTGACAGCATGAAAGGTGTACTTCTGTCAGTATTGAGATTTTATATTGCTTTTTAGAAGAATAGTGGCTTAGTGCATGGCATCTAATTTAAGAATGTGTAAGTGTCATCTATTATATAATGGGTGGGATACAAAAGTGCCATTCTGTTCATTCAAGGGGCTTGCATCAAGCAGAGCTTCTGTAAATAGAAGTGTACGTGTTGGTGATGTTTGTGATTCCTCCTCCTGTCTGCATTCTCCCATATCACTTTCAACACTTCTGGTATGTGCATATGGACAGGGAGCTACAAAGCAGAGCAGCCGAAATTCTGATCCACTTCAAAGTATAAATTAAGAATAAACTCTTTGCACAATTAAAGTTTTTATAAACTGCTGAAGAGCAGGGATGGGCATCATATAGTAATAATTGTTTTATGCAGTTTGTGTCATCATTTCTGAAATTAGAACTCTCCCTCATGGAGCTGTCACAGGCTCCTTGAATTTTCTCACATATTGACACATTATAATGGTACCGTTAGTGGCTAAAATATTAATTAAATCCTACTTTTAGTATTACTGACTCTTGTAAAGGTACCACTGAAAGATCAAATAAGAGTTGAAAGTATCCAGTTGCTGTTGTGCCAGTTCAGATATCTATATTACACAAGTAAGAGAGGCTGTAACTTTACTTTGGGTATCCATGACTGCTGCTTCACATAAGAAATTCCCTTTTACTAGGTGAGGATTAGAAGATTACAAGCAGGAGGATTAGAAACTCTCCTTTCCCCACCCATCAAAAGTTGATGCATCACTTTTTCAACTCTGACATTAACTCACCCCAAACCATGATTTGACCTTTCTCATATTCAGACAAGCTATGTTTCATGGCTGCTTTTTTGCTTCATTTTTAATTTGATCACACTCCAGTCTCTAGGTACAGCAAGGACACATAACTGTCATCTGTCAACTCAGACATCCTGTCAAACCATAGTTAATTGGAGTATATTTGGATAGGGCGGGTGGGGCAGAGAAAAGTAAGTTCTGTTGCATGAGCAGAAGTCCACTCATTGGACATTGGAGGTCTTCTACTGTCTGATTCTGGTTTGCCAAGCAGAGCAGCCCAACTTTTCATACCAGGTGGGCCGCTAGAGTACTTTGACATAGAACCCGCAGGTCACACACTACCTTGTTGTGCATGGAAGAGCATATTGCAAGGGCAGATTTGACACCCCACCCCCCAGGCTGTGTGTGTGTGTGTGTGTGAGAGAGAGAGAGAGAGAGAGAGAGAGAGAGAAATGTTGCTGAGGGTTGCCAAGAAAAACCTTGAGGGTCGCCAAAAAGGCATGTGGCCCTTCAGCCACACATTGAACCACCCTGAGATACAGTGGTGGTACCTTGGTTCTTGAACTTAATCCACTCTGGGAGTCCGTTCGACTCCCGAAACCATTCAAAAACCAAGGCACGGCTTCTGATTGGCTGCAGTAACTTCCTGCACTCAAACGGAAGCCATGTCAGAAGTTCAGTTTCCGAAAAACGTTTGCAAAACCGAAACACTTCCAGGTTTGCGACATTCGGGAGACAATTTGTTTGGGAGCCAAGCCGTTCGAGTATCAAGGTACCACTGTATAGGATGTGGTAACTGTGGTCTAAAGTTGATGTTTTTATTAAATGTATTACTGTCATTTTGACCCATGTAGAAAATGTACTTTAATGTTTGAAAATTAACGGAAAGGTTTGTCTATCTTTCACTCTGCAGAATATTAAAAAGCTTCTTAAGATACCATACAGCAAATCTCATGTCAGTATGGCAGTGCATCGGATTGGGAGGACTCTCTTACTAGATGATCTAGATATTCAAGAGCTCTTTATGAGATCATCACAGGTGATAAACTTTGTCGTAGTTATTTTTTTGGCCATGTAGTGGTTCTATTTCTTGTTTAATGTTGCCTTTTCCCTCAAGGACATTATAGGAATTATGGATGTGTAGCTATCTGCGTAGCAATACAATAGCTATGCTGGAGAGTTTGATACACGGGTGTCAAACACAAGGCCCGCGGGCCGAATGCGGCCCGCCAGACCTCGTCATGTGGCCCGTGTAGCCGCCGCCGGCCGCCAGCCTTCACCTTTTATTCTCACTTTTTTTTTTTGACACAAGAAAGCTGCCTCTTCAGCGCATGCGCGGCAGCCTATAAGCCAGATTACGTCTGCCCTCTAGCGGCGCCGGCCATTCTACACAGGAAACCTCCACTTTACACATAGTCCTACAGATACAACCGGCCCTTTGAGGGTGACCAAACTGCTGATGCGGCCCCCGATGAATTTGAGTTTGACACCCCTGGTTTGATACATCTTGGATTATGACCCAGAAAATGTCCATCAGTGCTTGATCTTCATAGAGCCACTTTGTTTTACATTTAGTACTGTTTCTTAAAATGGAATGCAAGTATCGTGTTCTTTGAAATATACACTAAAACAATTATTTAAGAACTTAGATGTTGAAGTTGTAAAAATGTAACTCTTTAAAATAGATATGAAATGCTTTATTTTATACAATATCCTATTCATTGAATATCTTTAGTCAGGTAACTAAAACACTTTACAATATTAATTGTATGCTTTGTTATTTATATTACTTAGACTGGAGATTGGACATGGTTAAAGGAATTCTACCAGAGATTAATAGATCAGAAGTGGCAACGAAAGAAGAAGAGCAAAGAACACTGGTACCAGAAAGCTATACTTTCCAAATTTTTATACTACAGGTATCTTTTGTAATTTCCCCCCATAAACTCTGTGCTGTTTTATCAAAATTAATTGATCTGCTTTGTGTTTTTCCTGGTATGTGTCTAAGCCTGAAGTAAAAACAAGTTTTTCAAAACTTGTGCCACAAGTCTTTTTGCTACAGAAGACTAATATGGCTGGCCCTTTGGAATTTAGCAACCAGTTCATTGTTCTTGAACATTAGCTGAAATGCAGACAAAAGCAAGTGCAAATTGATCTTCTTGACTCATTCCTCGCGGTTTGCCACTAGAGACCATTCTGCATCCTCAAAGGGGGCTTCATTTTTGTCTTTCACAATGTATATTTTATTGTTGTAGGCTGCTGTGGATTTATTTTTTGGGGGGAGGGAACAGAATATAAACATTTAAAAGAATATTGGAGAAGTGCAAGGGCCTGCTGCAAAAGGGAGAGCTTAAAACGCCCATGAATGTGCAGCTGTTTGAAACTGCGTGGTAAAAAATGGGGGGCTTTAAAATGTGGGGTTTGAACATGATTTATTTTTAATTCCATTTTTTCCCTAAGGGACAACTATAAGAGCTAAGGGAATTAAATGATCTTGAGTTAGGGCTGAGCAGTGAGATGGCCAGGTTTGCTGCTGATGCCACATTATTCAGGATGGTAAAGACCAAAAGGGGATTGTAAGGAGCTCCAAAGGATATCAATAGGCATCAAGAGGAAAATGTGTTCATTGTCAGTGAGTGTAAAGTGATATATATTTGGGTAACCTCCGCCCCCAATTCACATATACCCTGAAGGGGTCTGAGCTAGCAGCGGTTGTGGTAGAAAGCTCAGTAAAAAGATTGAATCACGTGTGACAACTATGAAAATAGCAAAGTCCATATTGTTGGTGGTGGTTAATTTATATACTGCTTAATTACCAAGGTGGCTTCCATGCAGTTTACAGAATAAAATCAGTTATAAAAAAGGTATGCACATAATTTAAACACAAGATAAAACAATTTTATCACAACATTAAAATGAATGTCACAAGTAAAATGTGCAGAAAAACAGCACAGCAATTAAATCTGTTAAAACAGCAATTAAAAAAAGGAGGGCCAGGTCAGGAAATGTTGAGTATAAATAAGGAAAGGTTGTAGGAAACAGATCAGGATCTTTAGTGTTGGCCATTATTTTAATAACACATAAAAGAACTCAAATAAGAAACTCAATATTTGACATCTCTTAGCTTTTTTCATAATTGTTTGCACTGAAAAGATACACTACTATATTTGGGCTTACCTGTATCATGAATCATTGCATTATGCTGCTGTGATCTTCATCTGTACTATACTACAGTTGTTTTCTTTTATTTCCTTTTTTGTAAAATTTAAATTTAAGAAAATACTACATAGGGGGGAAAACAAATACTGTACTGGCAGACACATTGGGTGGCCAAAAGCCCCAATGTTGCTATTATCTGCTTCTGGAAATCAAAATAGATGATAGCAAATAATAAGATGCGAAAAGAGTCCAAGATGTGTTTGATTTTGATATCATACTAATAGTAACAATAAACAAATACTCAATGTTAAATGGTACGGGTTGAGAAGTTTCTGATTAAAATTATAATGTCTGTTTTGTTAGCATCAATGGTGATGGAGCTGCTCAGCCTGTTCCTCCTGAAGAGCAACATCAGGAAGAAACAACTGAAGATCAAACTGCCGAAGCAGGAAGGGTTTCTTGGCCAGCCCCTTTTGAAATGCCTTCCTCACTTTCTGAAGATGCAAGTGCTTCTAATCAGGTTAATTTGGCAGGTGCCTTACTTAGAAAAGCAGTCTTGATGCTTCATAGGCGTGCTTGTAAAGATGGTGGCAATATACTAAAAGGAAGAGTAAAAAATTATTTTGCAGTGCCCAAATACTGTAAAATAGTTTCCCATGAAATCTTAGTTTACTTTACATAAACAGTTACTATTCGGAAGGGGTAGGTGGTACGAAACTGAGAGCGAATATTCTTGCATATACAGTTTACCAGGGTTCAGCATTGCTGTGCACCTATGGAGGCTTTATTGCGAGCCTGTGACTCTACTGTCTTAGCTGCCACTGCTGCCTGTTGCTGCCTTTGTGGTAATTGTGTTTGGGCCTAACTTCTGTCCTCTGCTCCCATCAATGTATGTATTGCCCACGGTGGTGACAGTGGCTCCTCCAGTTCTTCCCCCTGCACATCTTCCTGAGCAGTAGAGGGTAAGCAGTAGTAGCTGCTGCTGCTGCCACCATTAGTTCATCTGCCACTGAATGAGTTGTGTTGGCTGTTAGAAGCAGAAGCAGCTATCACTTGAGAGGGAGCATGGATGGCTGCTGCTAGTCACTATTGCTGGTTACCTGTTTGCAAAAGTAAGCTAGTGATTTCCTACTGTCTTCCTCTGTTGATGGTAATGGTTCCTCCTTGCAGGAGATATTTTCACCGTCCACTTTGGTGGCTGTTTGGCGGCAAGCAACAGTTGTAGCTGCCTGCCTCTGTCCATGGGGAGAGGGAACACAACAAAACCTGGTGCTAGTCCTGAATGCACACATAGTTGTGGGAAAGTCCTGTTGAAGTCACTGTGACGTACTTCTCAGTTAGCATGCTTTGGATTGTACTGCTTATGGTTTGGTTTGAATGCGTTTCAGCACAGATGACAAAGCTTGTTGATCAGTTTTCTCACATCGAAAAAAAGTTGTGAGAGAAGATTTGAGAAAGATGGACTCTGCTTTCTGTTTTGGTGCAGTTGGAGTTGATGTTTGTTGCTTTTTTGTTTGTTTGTTTGTTTGTTTGTTTGGCAGAACTGGCTCAAACTAGATTTTGAGTAATACTTCCACCAGAGCTATATGAGAGTTTTATACAACTTTTTCCTTTTGCCAGAAGCAAATGTAATTTGCAGGCACAGGAACTTCTTCAGAATGGATTGAGCTTGCCAAACTGCAGGTCTGGGAGCTTCTGTGGGAGAGATAAAAGAAATTCCTCCATAACTCTTATTAGGGAAATACCTTTATCAAGCCCACTAAAAGTGTAAGATCCATATTAGTTTCATGGTTGTTGTTGTTTTTTGGAGGGGGAGAGCAGTTGTTTGTTTGGTTGTTTGTTTGTTATCTTTAAATAATTGAAAGCTGGCTAAGTGTTGCGTGTACCCTTTAGAAAACTTTGCATCTTCAAACTAGCCAGAAGTCTTTCCAGTACTTGTTTGTGTTGGGAGGGCACATCCTCCCAAATGTATTTACAGGATCAAGCTGTCCTTATGCTGTCTGCTGAATAGCTCTGGAGGATTTCCCACCTCAAGCAGAGTAGCGTATGATTTTTTTAAAAAAAGTTAAATGAAACTTTAATCTTTTTTTTAAAAAAATCAACCACTTCTCATCTTTAACAAATAAAAAATTAAAAATTCAGAAATCTTCAGTGCTCTACAGGCAGCATTTTCTTGCAGAGCTCATTGTCCTAGAGGAGAAAATCACAGAGAAATAGGAAGGCATGGAAATATAACGAACAGAAATACTGAGTGGTTTTGTGGGGGCCCTGATCTGATTTGTAAGTGGTGGTCTGACTTGGGGAGGGGTAAAATCACTCCAATTCACCTCAATAATTTGCTCCAGCGCAGGGTGGTTGCACAATGAACAAAACCTTTGACAGTTTGATCATCTGCTACATACGTTACTTAAACCAAGCTTACTTACTCTCAGCAGTAGAATCACTTATATCCTTGTGCTTTTCACAGGGAAGTGTGCCTCTTGAACCCTCATATGTAGTGGGGGATGTGTCCTCAGTCCCCAAAGAACAAAACCTATCTACTTTTTTCAGTGACGGGGGAAACAGTCAGGTATGGTTTTATGTGGCATCTGATCTAAAAAGTACAATCCCCTTACTCAGTTTGATCTACAGGGTAGCTGAGAGAGAAATTTCACTTGTACCAATTGTTTTGTGACATCTGTGATCTTGATCTTTATTGTGAATGACCAGCGTAGTCATTATGTGCTGTACTTAATTTTCTTTCCTTGAAATTTGCTTTATTGCATATATGCAGGCTGTATTGTATTTTTCTTTGTGTAAAGAGAATGGTTTCAAATGCTTCACTATTTCCTCTGCACATTTAAAGGGTCTTAAAAATGACTTTGTTCGGAACATCTTGTGGACATTTGAAGATATTCACATGTTGGTTGGATCAAATATGCCTATATTTGGAGGAGGAAGATACCCAGCTGTGAGCTTGCGTCTCAGGTGAATTACTAAACACTTAAAATCAGTGCAACATATCTATAAAGCAGGCTAATTTTGCTGTTTGGTTCATTCTGTGTGTCTAGCATGATGATTAATCGTGGTTTTGTGAGCTGGGATACTGTTTATACTATGGGGTACCTATCACCACCATTCCGTCTCTGGCAATCGTTCTGTTGTCTGATAAAGATTCTGAGTTCCCACTAACTTGAGGACCAGGGTCTACTCAGAGTGTCCATACTCAGAGTAGACCCATTGATTTCAGTGGGCCTACTTTGAGTATGGCTATAGCCCCATACATTTAATCTTGATTTGACTTCTTGACTACTTTGAGAAGTTATCAGAGTTATTTTGAAACCTTTAAACAAACCTTCATCTGTAAAGTGTTATAAAGACTTTATAAGGCCACAGTCCTATGCATGCTTACCTGGAAATACAATATTTTAATTAATCTCACATTTGCAGTCTGCCTTGAGATTTTGAGAGAGACTAGGGTGGAAATCAAAATATTGCCTCTTTAAAAAGCCTTGATAGATTTATTTCCTGTATTTGATGACACTCCCTGCTCCTGCTGTTTTGTATTCTTTCCCATGTATTTCCCCCAAATATTTATTATTATTATTTATTCAATTTATATACCACTCTTTATCCAGAGATCCCAGGTTGGTGTACAACATTAAAAACATAATTTACACATCTTCAAAATAAAGACATAATACATGACATAATAATACACAGTATAATTTAAAAAATACTCATAATAGCATTCCTCCAGATTTAACAGGCCATAGATTATTTAATGGCCAAAGGCCTGGGTAAAGAGGAATGTTTTTGCCTGGCTCCTAAAGACATGCAATGATGGCGCCAGGCAAGCCTCCACAGACGAGGAGCCCCCACAGAAAAGGCCTGTTCTTGCGTTATCTCCCTCTAGATCTCTCATGGAGCAGGCACATGAAGAAGGGCTTCAGATGATGATTGCAGGGTCCGAGTCAGTTCATATGAGGCAGTCCAGCACTTTGAATTGGGCCCAGAAACTGATGGGCAGCCAGTGCGGTCAGGCCAGGAATGGTGTTAATATGCTCAAACCATCTTGCCCTGACTGCCCAATTCTGCACCAGCTGAAGTTTCCAAACCATCTTCAGAGGCAGCTCCATATAGAACACATTGCAAATAATGTAACCTAGAGGTTACCAGAGCATAGGCAACAAAAGTTAGGCTATCCCTCTCCAGATAGGAGTGTAGCTGGGCCACCAGCCAAAGCTGACAGAAGGCACTCTGTGCCAAGGCCACCTGGGCCCCAAGTGACAGCAATGGATCCAGGAGCACTCCCAAGCTATGTATCTGCTCCTTAAGAAGGAGCATAACCCCATCAAGAACAGGCAGTCTCCCATCTATCCAGTCTAGGGAACCACCCAGTAACAGTGCCTCTGCCTTATTTGGATTAAGCCTCAGTTTATTGGCTCTCATCCAGTCCATAACTTAGGCAAGACACCAGTCCAGGTCATCAGCTGTCACACCTGTAGTTCTTAAAGGAGAAATAGAGCTGTGTGTCACATAGGGGGTGTTGTAAACATGTAATCACAGTTCTTTCTTCTGCACAATTGGACTGTGGTGGCTTATGCTTTTCTCACTTCTGGCCTCTATACCTCACCTGGAGACTACTCTTTCTCCCTACAGATGATTCCCTAACTTACTGGTTCTTAAAGTGTTGCCTTAGAAATGCTTCTCATAAACTTTTTTTATTCACAGTCTCAAGCTTTTAACACAGTAGTGTAGCCAATACCAGAAAGTAAAAAAGCAGTTCTTGTTTAAAAACCATGTGTTTTGTGCCTTTCTCAGCCTTTGTATGTACCCTACTGACTAAAATGTATTACAGATACTCTATGAATTTTGGACCTAACTGAAAGGGAACAAAGTTTCTATTTGTAGATTTTAATGAGTCTGGTTCATTTTACTGAAATAACACTACATACATTTCTGTTTGTAGGGATAACAATAAACCAATTAATGTGCTAACTGGCATTGACTATTGGCTGGACAATTTGATCTGCAATGTGCCAGAACTTGTGATGTGTTTCCATGTAAATGGAATTGTTCAGGTAAGCTTTGGGTTCTGTTGCTCTGATTACTGTATTTGTTCTTGGTCAGTAAAATATGATTGCACAATTGTTAAGCCACAGTTTTCAAGCAGGTTTTTTTTCACTTAGATGGCAACCGGTTTAGGGCATCATTGCATTGGTGTATTGAAAAGGAATATTTTGTTGATACTACTTCATAAGCCCATTCAGACTTGGCAAGAGATTTTAGTGGGCACGTTAATAATGAAATTCTTAAACCACAACAAAAATACGAAAGGTGCATTGGGTTAGTGTGCATGACTGTTAACCAGAAGGTTGGTGGTTCAAACCCACCCAGATAAGGTTGTGGGCCAGATTCCTGCATTGCAGGGGGTTGGACTAGATGACCCTCAGGGGAATGTTCCAACTCTACAGTTTTCTGATTCTAAGAATGCATGGAAGGCAATGACTTCCTTGTAGCATAAACAATGCTTCTAATGGGTTTTTTGTTTGTTTTAGAAATACGAAATGATTAAGACAGAGGATATACCCAACTTGGAAAACTCAAATTTCTCTACCAAAGTAATAAAAGATATTGCTCAAAATATTTTATCATTTCTGAAAGCTAACTGTACCAAAGAAGGGCATACTTATTGGCTGTTTAAAGGTGAGCATTTTTCCATTTTTTAAAAGGTAACTTGCAGAATTACCATGATTTAGGGTAGGGAAGATTCCTAGGTTCACAGACAATTACACAATATATGGTGTCGGTATTTTTGCCTCTTTCCTGAGGGTCTCTGCTGGGCACCTGGCAATGTAGATGGTGCTCCCTCCCTCCCTCCCTTCTTTCCTCCCTCCCTCCCTCCCCATAGCATGTGGTAGCAGCATGCTGTGTACACAGAGTAGGGTACTCCTGCCACAGACCCATGCTCTGTTAGACTAGGGGCAGCAACTTGGGCTGCTCTGGTAGCTCAGGAAAAGAGCAACATCTTATTACAGTGGTACTTCTGGTTACAAACTTAATACGTTCCGGAGGTCTGTTCTTAACCTGGAACCTTCTTAACCTGAGGTACCGCTTTAGCTAATGGGGCCTCCCGCTGCTGCCGCGCCACCACCACACAATTTCTGTTCTCATCCTGAGGTAAAGTTCTTAACCTTGATGTACTACTTCCGGGTTAGCGAAGTCTGTAACCCAAAGTGTTTGTAACCCAAGGTGTTTGTAACCCGAGGTACCACTGTACATGCACAATGTATCAACAGACAGGAACAGAAGGTTGCTCCCTCTTGTTTTTGTGTTTCCTTCATTCCTACTTTTGTGATGCTAGGAGGGAGGGGCTTGGAAGCTAAGCAAGGAATAAGGAGTCTAAACTGAGATCACTCTAGCCATTCTGTCTCGTGTTGTTCTTTCCTTGTTTGATCAAGTGCGACCAAAAATTCTAGTTTTCCCTTATTTTATTGTGGGACCCATACTTTTTCAAGCATACACTTATGGGGGAAAAAAATTTCTTTCAGCAAGTGGAAGTGATATCGTAAAGCTGTATGACCTGACCACTCTCTGTGAAGAGACAGAAGATAAATACCAAAACCCCTTCACGATGCCAGTGGCAATTCTTCTTTACAAGTAGGTTTGCCTTGTATGGTTAGTACTATAAACACAGGAAAAGGTCTGAATGATACTGTTCAGCTTGAGGATTACAACCCAAATCTATGCAATCTGTAGAACACATGCTAGGCTTGTAGCCCCACTGCAGGAAGTCAAGAAAGCTAGCATTTCTCTGCTTCCGTACTGGCGTACTTTGCCGTTGTAGCAGGATGGTGGCAGAAGTCACTATGGGGATGCTAAGGAGAACTGCGTGATATTGGTAGAGAACTATTATGAAGCTGTCCTGAGAGAGAAAAAGTGAAGTGGGGCTGAAAGTGGTTTCTTAACTTCACCGTAAGGCCAGCCAGAGCAATTCAGTGTCCCTCCATGCTGATGAAAATTTGTCCCAGGAAAATTTTCAGAGTGTTGGGATCAGAGTGATTTTTACCCTCCTGCAAATGTCAGGGTAAAGCTGATCTTAAAGGGGTACAAAATATATAAGCCTCATTTTCTACTCATCTGTTGTATTCCACAATTCTTTAACACTAGAGGGTAAGTTCTGTTTTCGTGTTTCTCTTAGCATTATTAAATTTGAGGATTTTTAATATAAGGGTGGTGTTCATGATGATGAAGTTCTTAACCTTTCAATATATTTAAATGCATTCCTTCGAGGGGTTTTAGTTGGAAGGACAGAAGCAGAAAGTGCAAGAAAAAAAGTATTTGATTGGACCAATGTCAAGTAAGGTCATTATAGCCTCCAGATATTACCATTTCTGTATAGTTATATCCAGAACCAGATGCAGTATTTAATTGTATGATGTAGCCTTTGTTGCAACTAAGGCAAAATTGACTTTTTTCTGGGAATGTGTTTTGAAATAATCTTTAATACAACACACCATATATGAAACTAGCTAATTTGGAAATAATAAATACAAAATTGATAACCGTTGTTTCAGTAGATGTTGCACGGTCAGTATGAGAGGGCCTTTATAGTTTGCTTTCTGTTCATTTTACGTTCTCTTAGAGTTGCTTGCAATATGATGTTGAAGAAAAACCAAAACAGGAAGCATTATGGTACTATCAGAACATTACTCCTTAACTGTGTGAAGTTGTTGGACAAGGGTAGACATCCTCAGGTAAGAATTGTATTCTGAGGCAAATGTTCCCGATACCAGTGACACCTAAAGGGAAAACACTTCATGGAGAGAGAGAGGTCACAACTAACCCCATCAGAATAGTTAAATGAATTATGTATTAATCATTTTATTCCAATGTACAAGTATAGGCTCCATATGCCCTAAGCAAAGCATCTGGAAAAATCATTATATTCACTCCTCTCTCTTGCTCTATTCAGTTTCAGGAGAAATCCCAAACCATGTGCATTTAGCATTATGTGAATGATCAGAAGCAAACCTTGGGCTCAAGCACTCCTGTTTTAGGTAGTTCAGTAGGGCGTGTATTTGGGTATGGGTGACGATCTAGGGGAGGGGTGAGTTGAATGGCCAAGAGAGAAGGGAAATTTGGCTTCTTATAAACATGGTGGTTTGCCTTCTGTTGGAGCAGAAAACTGGGTCATCAAAAAAGTGGCTTAATCTCTGCCTTGTACTCAGTTTCTTAAAAAGTCATGTCCATCCCATTCAGTATTGCCTATATTGCTTGCCAGTGACTCTCCAACAGGGGAGCCCTAAGTGCAGATGCCAACGACTGAATCTGGGAACTGGTGTTTCTCTCCCCAAAAGGCCTGGTTGATCTTTATTCCCCTCCCACACTCCAGCCAAAACTGATAGTTCCATTTTTTTCTTCCTTTCCTAGCCCCTCAGGCTTTATTTTTTTCTTCCTCACATTATATACCTTCCCTTAACTTTTAAAGGCATAAAACTTTTAAAGGCATAAAAATGTTGGTCTCTATAACTTTGAGAAACCACTTGTATTGATCTTTCCCCTTTTCTGAATCAAGATTATTGCTTCAGCAAACTACATGCTCTCAGAACTGTTCCAGCTTGATGAGCCAAAAAAAGAAGAGGGTGGTGAGTTCCCCTTAAATGGTAATTCTGATGAAAGCTACAGTGAGGAGGAAGAGGAAATGCCTGATAGTGATGAAAACGGTTCCTATAGTACCAGTTCAGATCCTCCTGATGACAACAAAGCAGTTGCTGTAATAAAATCAGTTGGAGAACTGTCTGTACCTGAAAAATACAAATCTACTCATCAAATACGTGTAAGTGTTAACTGGCTCAATTAAGATTGAGATTATATTTTGTAATAAGACATAATCGTGTTAATTAGCATACCTTTGCCAGGGAGGTAAAGCCTTCCCTCAAATGCCAGCTATCACCACAATACAAAAAAGGCATAGAGGAAGGCGTAGAACATTTTCACCGTATATATGTATTTGTCTTCCATAGAATAATGTGTGGAAAGTGAATAATTTTTCTTAATAGTTTATTTCTGAAGATCCGGGGTTTTCTGAGTGATGTTTTTGAGGAAAATAGCCAGGGTCAAACTAGGGCAGTAGGTCTTGGGAAAATAGGTGTGGCTGCAGTATGGGGCTCATTTAAATGTTTTCAGTCAGTCGTCATTAGCTTAGCTTCATTATATCATAATAAGAATATTGAAAGCCTGAGTCCATAGCCCTTTTTAAAGATTTAACTTTATTGAGAACATAATCATTGATTATTCCTCTAATGGCTTCTGATGAGAGGAATTTCTGTTGAATTCTTCTGATTCAATGGAGTGTTTTCTTTTGTCTTTTCTGTGCAGCCTAGTTGTGCATTTCCAGTTTGCCACGACACTGAAGAAAGGTGCAGACTAGTGCTCAACTATGTTCTTGAAGTAAGTTTTGTTTTACTAATTGTTTTAATGCATTGTATCCTAACATCCTTTGAAAGTGCAAATAATAACTAAAAGTCTTTTTATTTTTGTTTAAAACAGGGCTTAAAATCTGTAGACAGCAGCATCAAGAAGGAAAGTGATCTTCCTGCTGCAGATCCCAGCACTCCCATTCCATTAAAGTATGAAGATGAATCAACAAGTGTTGGACCTGAGTGTCTTGAAAAGCAGATGGCCTTGTTTTTAGACAAAAGTAAGTTTGTCTCACTCCCTCTTCTCAAATTTAGTAGAATGGTTAAAAAAAAAGCTTTTTGATATAGATATATAAGTTCCTATAATTAACCTTTACCAGTTCATATTCTAAATTTTAATTCAAAGATCCCTAAGAATGAATTGCTTTATTTTTTAATTATAGTGGGCTCATTTCGGGAAGTTAAACATTCTAGTCAGTCAGGAATGATCCCTGGATCTTGGCAGTACAAAATGAAGCTTCAGCTGATCTTGAAATCCTCAAAGGCTTACTATGTTCTCTCTGATGCTGCTGTGAGTCTTCAGAAATATGGGAGAGCATTACGGTACATAAAACTAGCTTTACAGTGCCATGGTAAGTTGGAATATTTTTATTGTAGGTTCTAGATATAAAATGGCAATTGGTTATAATACTCAGCCTATGTCTGCACTCTACATTCATGAACAAGAAGGAGCTGCTATGGACTTCCATGTTTCCCTCCTCTCCTCCTCCTGTAGCTGGGAAAAGAACTTTGGTGGAGTTTAGATTCACCATCCATGACGCATGACTTGTTACATACAGACAAAATATTGTGTATTAAACACTGGTTAGTTACAGAAGTCAGCTATATAATCCACGGTTTGTAGTTGACGTATTTAGAAACTGACCAGAGTTTGTTTTAGATGGTCAGACCTAATAAGGCCTACAGACTGGAGATTTCCCAGCTCTGTTTTAAAGCCTTCTTTAAAATCAATATGGATGGAAGACAAAAAAGTAGGGATAAGTGAGAAAAAAATCTAAATTTCAGATAGAAATAATTGAAGGCAAAACCAAGTTATAATCCAAAATGTATGATATATTATTGGAATGGGACACTAAAGATGAAGAAATAAAGGAGGTTATGACAAAATAGGCAATGGACTTGGGATACTATTAGGGGATGATTAGCTGCTTGTGCTTAAAATGGTGCCCCTTCAGAGTTTGTGCGGCCCCACAAACCTCTGTGTGTGACAGAGCTCCTCAGACATGTCTGCTCTAGTCACTGTTAGAGTCCGACAGTGGCTGTTTGCGGAAACGCCTCCAACAAAGAAGTTCCTTAACGGAAACACGTCTCCTGGACTCACGACGTGACAGCTTCCGACGAAGCATGGGTCTCCCTGCAATTGCTTCTGACACCTCCCCACTATTTTCACTGGACGTGTCTCTCACCCCTTTCTCCCCCCTGCTTCCTGCCTGCGCTGCTGCATCTCTCTCAGTATCCCTGAGATCCTCCTCCAGAGACCCCGCGCTCCCCCTGCTGGTCCCTGCTTTGGCTGTTGAGTCTCTCCCAGTCTCTGGGAGCCCTATCACCTCCTTTCCCTCTGATGTCAGTTCCCTGACATCCACCTCCCCTCCAGGGCCCCCTTCCCCCCCGCCCCCTCCCTCTCCTCTGGGCGGTGAGGAGCTGAAACCCCGAAACGAATCCTCTTCATCTTCCGACGTCTCGAACATCTCCCTCCATCGGTCTTTGTTCCGACTCACTGAATCCTCCTCCACCTCGGAATCAGAGAACCCCTCCAACTCCTCTTCTTCGTCTGTGGTGGCGAAGTATTCCCTCCGGAACCTCGCCACTGGCTGGGGTTTTCGAGGGAATCTCTGATGAAAAGTTTCAATTAGAACCTCGTCATCTACATCCTCTGCCCTGACCCAGGTGTTTTCCGACTCCGGTTCCCCTTCCCACATTACCAAATACTCTACTTGCTCTCCTTTCCACCTGGAATCTAGGATCTCCGCTGCATGGTAGCTGTGTTCTTTTTCCTCCATCGCTGGTCCCCTATTGACCCTCCCCTCTCTGTCCCCTATATACGGTGACAGCAACGATCTGTGGAACACTGGGTGCAACTTCATGTGGTTCGGTAACCGGAGTCTGAAAGCCACTGGGTTGACCTGTTGCGTGACTTCAAATGGGCCCAGTCTTTTGGGTCTTAACTTCTTACAACCTCCTTTAAATGGTAACCCTTGGGTGGACAGCCACACCTGGTCTCCCACCCTAATGCTTTCCCCTTCCCTTCTGGTTTTGTCTGCCTGCCTCTTATATTCCTCCTTCGCCCGGTTTAAATTAAGTTGGAGTTGGCGATGTATCGCTTCCATTTCTTCAACGAACTGTTCTGCTGCTGGAACGCTCCAGTTCTCCCCCTCCCCCCCTGGGAAGGCTCGGGGATGACACCCGTGATTGGCCAAAAAAGGGCTCATCCCCGTGGACACGTTCTCTGCATTGTTGTAAGCAAATTCTGCCAACGCCAGCTTCTCCACCCAATCATTCTCTCTGTCATTAACATAACACCTCAAATATTGCTGGAGGACACCATTAGCTCTTTCCGCCTGCCCGTTGGTTTCTGGATGACGGGCAGTAGAGAAATTAACCTCTACATGCAGTAAGCTCATGAGCTTCCTCCAGAACCTGGAAGTAAATTGTTTCCCTCGGTCCGAAACCACCCTCAAGGGGGCGCCATGCAACCTAAACACATTTTCCACAAACAATTTGGCGGTTTCTTCTGCTGTGACCGCATGTGAGCAGGCTATAAAGTGGGCCATCTTGGTTAACAGATCTACCACCACCATAATGGCTGTTTTCCCTTTGGACCTGGGCAGATCAGTCATAAAATCTATTGCCACTGCCTCCCACGGTCTTTCCGGCGTGGGTAGTGGTTCTAATAAACCTGCCGGTGCCCGCCTCTCCCCCTTGGCTCGTTGGCATCGGTCACACCCTCTCACATATTCACGCACATCTTCCCTGACCTTGGGCCACCAGAATTCCCTGGTAACCAGCCACATGGTTTTGTGTTGCCCAAAATGCCCTGCTGTGGGGTTATCGTGCAGTTGCTTGAGTACCTTTTCCCTCAATTCCCCTTCAGGTATGTATAACGCTCCCTTGTAGTACAACGCCCCATTTCTCTCCTCAAAACCCCCCGGGTTTGTCTCCCTCCCTCCTAAGACTCCTGAGTTTGTCCTGGGCGTATACATCCTGCCCCGTTCCCTCTACCAGTTCCCTTTGCCCCACCAATGCCGCCCCACACACCCAGCGGTCCTCGGGAATGACATGGGTCTCTTCGGGTACACCCTCTCCCTCCAAATATTCAGGTTTGCGTGAGAGAGCGTCCGCCCTAACGTTCTCCGGGCCTGGTACGTAACAAATCTCAAAGTTAAATTTGGAGAACTCCTGGGCCCATCTCAACTGCCGTTGGTTGAGCACTCGCGCAGTTCTCCAATACTCTAGATTCTTATGGTCCGTGCACACTTGCACCTTCTGTTGTGCACCAATTAGTAGGTGCCTCCATCTCCGGAAGGCCTCATAAATTGCAAGAAGTTCCCGGTCGTACACCGTGTAGTTCCTCTCAGACTTGTTCAGCTTCCGCGAAAAGAAGGCACACGGTCGCCACTCAGACCCCTCCTTCCCCGGCTGCAGAAGAAGCACCGCCCCTATGGCTCTGTCCGACGCGTCTGTTTCGACCCTCAGCTTTTTTTGTAAATCCACATGTAGAAGTTGTTCGTCAGAGGCGAAGGCCCTTTTCAGTTCCTCAAACGCTCGCTCCGCCTCCCCCGTCCAAACAAACTTCTTTTTGCTGCTGAGACAGTCCGTGATGGGCGCCGTCAGGTGGGCGAAGTTGCGGATGAACTTACGATAAAAGTTTCCAAACCCTAGGAACCTCTGCACATCCTTCTTGGTCTTGGGTGTTTTCCATTCCAGCACCGCTTGAACCTTGCCGGGGTCCATGGCCAACCCTTTGTCTGACAAGCGGTACCCCAGGAATTCCACCTCCTTGGTATGAAACTGACACTTCTCCAGTTTCACCCACAGTCGGTTGGCTTGCAGCCTGCTCAACACTTCTCTGACGTCTCTCACATGTTGCTCCTCATTCTCCGAATACACCAACACGTCATCTAAGAAGGCCACGCAATTCTTGTAGAGCAAAGGCCCCAGTACGTGGTTCATGAAAGCTTGAAAACACGCGGAGCCTGTTTGTAATCCAAAAGGCATAACTAAGTATTCAAATGCCCCCAAAGGGGTGAACATGGTGGTCTTCCATTCATCCCCTTTCCTTATACGTATCAGGTTGTACGCCCCCCTTAGGTCCAGCTTTGTAAAAATCTTTCCCTTCCGCACCCTGGTCAAAATATCATCAATCCTGGGCATAGGAAAAGCCGCCGGCTCTGTCACTGCATTTAGGGCCCGAAAGTCACATACCAGCCTCGGCTTGTCCGTGTTTTTTTTGTCCACAAAAAACACTGGGCTACCCCCCGCTGCCTTGGACTCTCTGATGAAGCCCCTCTTCAGGTTCTTGTCAATGAACGCTCGCAACTCCTGCATTTCCCTGTCTGACATGGCATACAACTTGCCTACAGGAAGCTGTGCTCCAGGGAGTAAATTGATCTGGCAATCAAAGGGTCTATGCGGAGGTAGTTGGTCAGCTTCCTTCTCGCTGAACACGTCGCTGAGATCAGCATACTGTGGTGGCACCTTCCCCTTCTCCACTACTTCAGTCCCTGCCAGGGTGGCTTGGGCCCCTGCTGACCCCTTTTCCCCCCTGCAGTGTTCTAAGCAATGTGCGGAACCGAAGGAAACCACTCTTTGATGCCAGCCCACCAGCGGATCATGTAGGGCTAGCCAGCTCATTCCCAAAATAATGGGAGCACCTCCCAAGGTGGCCACATTAAACGCTATCAGTTCTGTGTGCCTTGCCACCCTCATTATCATTGGGATGGTCTGCAAGCTGACTCCTCCTCCCAACAGTTCCCTGCCATCGATCGTGGTCACCTGCAGGGGGTTGCTTAAAGGGATAGTCTGTATCTGGTGTTCAGCAGCAAACTCCTTGCTCATAAAATTGCAGGAGCTGCCTGAGTCCAACAGTGCCTTTATTTTTAGGGGGTGTCCATTTTGCAGCTCTAGCGACACTTCAATCACTAGAGCCGGTCGAGGAGCTTCTGGCACTGGCACTTGGGGAAGGGGCACTTTCACTGCTCTTTGGCCTGGCTGCAGTGCCCTGATGGCAACCAGGCGTTGGCTTTTACCTGCTCCGTTTCTCCCTGCTCTTCCCCCTCAACAGCCCCCACCATTCCTTGCCATTCCTTCCTCTGGGGGCAGACTCTGGCAAAGTGGCCTGGCTGTTGGCAGAGATAGCATTTCCGGGCTCCCTTTCCCTCCTTCTTCGCCCCCTCACTGGGCTTTGAAACTGCGCGCGCGCGGGCTGTTCCGATTTCCATCGGCTCTGCCGGCGGGAAAGCTGGCTCAGGAATGTCTGGAATGCGTAACTCCTTCCAACGTTCCCCTCTCCCTTCCCGCCTCTCCAAGGCTCTTGCCTCCTGGCGCGCTCCAATGGTCAGCGCAGATTTGGTCAGCTGATCCATAGACACCGCCCTGGGGCTCCTGGCCAGCTCGTCTTTCACAGCTGAAGAAAGACCTTCTTCAAATAGCATCTGAATGGGTGCTGCCGATAAATCCCACCCCAATCTGTGAATCAGCATGGTAAATTCAGTCCAGTACTCACGGACAGATCTGCTTCCCTGCTTGCAAGCCATTAACTGTCTGCGCACCGCCCCTTCCTCAATGTCGCTGGAAAACATGATATCCATTGCACGAAAAAATTTCATAGTGTCCTTTAGGATATCGTTGTGCGTTGCCATCAGGGGTCGAACCCAGTCTCGCGCGCCCTTCTCAAGATGCCCAATTACAAAAGCAACTCGAGATTCCTCATCAGGGAACTCATCAAACTGGACATTCAGGGCATATTGCATTTCAGTCCTAAAGGCATGGTAATCCTTGGGGTCCCCCCCAAACTTCTGCACCAATCCTGGTACCTTTCTGGGGAACTGAGTGGTTCTCCCCTTCTTGTCTGCATCTTGAGCCCTCCTCTCCTCGAGCCTCGCCGTCTGCAGCGCCAGTTGGACCTCCAATGCTCGGCATCTTTCTTCCAAGCTTGGATCAGCTCCTCCCCCTGCTCCTCCGGCTCCGGCTGGGTCGCTCATGATGCTTTCTCCTGCACAGGCAGCGTACAGAGACTGTCGGACTGCTATTAGGGGATGATTAGCTGCTTGTGCTTAAAATGGTGCCCCTTCAGAGTTTGTGCGGCCCCACAAACCTCTGTGTGTGACAGAGCTCCTCAGACATGTCTGCTCTAGTCACTGTTAGAGTCCGACAGTGGCTGTTTGCGGAAACGCCTCCAACAAAGAAGTTCCTTAACGGAAACACGTCTCCTGGACTCACGACGTGACAGCTTCCGACGAAGCATGGGTCTCCCTGCAATTGCTTCTGACACCTCCCCACTATTTTCACTGGACGTGTCTCTCACCCCTTTCTCCCCCCTGCTTCCTGCCTGCGCTGCTGCATCTCTCTCAGTATCCCTGAGATCCTCCTCCAGAGACCCCGCGCTCCCCCTGCTGGTCCCTGCTTTGGCTGTTGAGTCTCTCCCAGTCTCTGGGAGCCCTATCACCTCCTTTCCCTCTGATGTCAGTTCCCTGACAGATACAATATAGAATATGAAAAGTGGTCGAAATTATGGAGTTGTGGAATGAAATTCACGGCATGCGTCACGCTTAGAGAAAATTTAGAAAAGATGATGTATAGGTGGTACATCACACCAGCAAAACTAGGAAAAATGTACAAAACAGGAAATAAGGCCTGCTGGAAGTGTAAAATTAAAGAAGGCAATTTCTACCATATGTGGTGGACTTGCGAGGAAATGAAGAAATTTTGGGATCTGATTTATAACGAGTTAAAAAAAATATTTAAATACACTTTCCCTAAAAGACCAGAGGTCTTCCTATTAGGAATAATTGGGGATGAAATTAAAAAAGAAGATAAAACACTATTCCAATATTCGTCAGTAGCGGCTAGAATATTAATTGCACAAAATTGGAAAAGTCCAAATACCCCAACGGTCAGAGATTGGCAAACAAAATTATTTGAATATGTTGAATTAGCAAAAATGACGCAAAAAATTAGAAACCAAAGAAATACAAAGTTTATTAGCGATTGGAAAAAAATTATGGTATATATTGAAGGAAACTATAGAAACTTAAAAACTACAGCAGGTCTGATATAAATCTTATGATGCGCAAACCATTAACAACTCTTAGCTGCAGAAAAAAGAAAGAATTTTTATCAAGAAGCCCGAAATCGGGAGGGAAGGAGGTCAATAGGTGTGTAGAGGAAAGATCTAAATATCTAAAGATATAAAGATTCAAGGAGTAAGACAAGGAACTGTAACAGAAATTGATGCTATTTTTGTGTTATGTATGGATATTTTTTCTTTTTTTTCTTTTCTTTTTTCTGTAACTGTTGTTTTGTTTTTTCTTTTGGTTATTTAAGTGAAATTCAATAAAAAGAAATTTTAAAAAAGCCTTTTTTAAAAGCACACTTCCAGCACATTCCCTCACACTCCGGTATTTTGAATTCATATGTCCTTAGAGAAATTGCAAGGAACATGTGATGCATTTTACCACATTGAATAAAAAGCTGAAAAGAAGAGGTGATATAGCCCCAGAACCTGGGTGTGTAATGTTGCTCTAGCCCAGGGGTAGTCAACTTTTTTATACCTACTGCCCACTAATGCATCTTTCTTGATGGTAAAATTTCCTTAACTCCCACCAGTGCTCGATGGAAGGAGGATTCAGCTTGTGCTGCAGAACCCCCTACTGCCCACCTAGAATCCTGAAACACCCACTAGTGGGTGGTAGGGACCAGGTTGACAACCCCTGCTCTAGCCAATGTACAGTTGCCATTATCATAATATTTGAGAACACAGCTGTGCTTGGTACTGGCAATCTAAGTTGATAAGTTTGAACTTGTATAAATAAGCATGCATACATTAATGCTTCCAGAAGATGATGATGAGGAGGATTTATTGAATTTATATACCATCCTATATCTGGAGGTCTCAGGGCGGTTCACAGAAAAGATCGTACATGTGCACAGTTTCTTTGTGTGGCTTCATATCAAAAAGGCATCCTGTTCACTGGCTTCCTTTCTTACTTCCCTCCAACTAGATACATATTGCTGCCTCTGCACCAACATGCTTTCTGAAGTACTCCTGTTTCTTTGTCAGAGTTTAACTCTTTGTGGTGATATCCAACTAATGCTGGCCCAGAATGCAAACAACAGAGCTGCATATCTTGAAGAGTATAACTATCAAACAAAAGAAGATCAGGAAATACTACATAGTCTTCACAGAGAATCCAGTTGCCAAGGTAATGATTTAGCGTCTGAATTACAGTGTATTCAGCTAATTGGTTCTTTATTTACTCCTGATGTTTATACACCATATTTCACTGTACAGGATTCCAAAGTGGTCTACACAACAATCTGTAAAGCAATACATAAAATAATGCTATGTTTAAAACCAAAGGCTACAGGTGGAACCAAAAAGGTAAAGGTAAAAGCATAAGGGGCATCAACACAGTTGTAGGTTGCGTTGTATATATTTGTAGCATAGTTTTTGGAAGGTCCTGTTCAAAATAGGAGAGAGGTATTTGCAGGTGGAGTCAACATTCTTGGTCAAGATGCTGCTGATCCCATCCTTTCTTCTCCCCTTGCTCTGTCTTCTTAAAAGACATGACAAATGCCCTGGACCAAAATAATATTTGCATAAACTTTAAAATGTATCACACTTGGCAGAGGATGGAGACCCTTGTTGGTTTCATCCATTGGCAGCAGTTTTTGCTAAAGGTCTGTAAGTTACCATGGCATCTAAATACAGACAGTGGTGATAAAACTATACAAGACAAATATAGACAGTGCTGAAGTCCCTGTGGAATGATAGTTTCCACTCTCTGGATGTCCCCTGCTTAAACTACTGAGTACAGGTGTTGGCTTCACAGCTGCAGGGTTCAGACAATTGCTCCACTCCTTTGAGGAATGGGGGTTATGGGGCCAGGTGAGCTAGTCCTGCCCTTGTCACCGTGCCCCATTTTCTGCATGTAAAGAAGTGGGAAGTGGGTAGCAATCCTCTGTACAAGGGCAGTGCTTAACTGTGTTGCCCCACAACTGAACACCTACTCACCCAGAATAGGGCATAGAGAGAATTTTCTTATTTCTAACCATATAGTATCACTTTGCAATGAATGCTTGAGACACTTGTGCAGCAATGTTCTAGACAGTACTCAAAATGAAAACGGCCACCGAAAGGTTTTTTTCGCATTCATAAAATTAAATCAATATAAAGTATTTTTATAACAAAACCATTCATTTTGCAGAGCTTTTAAAAGCTGTAAAGTTCTTTATACACAGATATAATCTCTTGAGTGGCTGTTGTCAATTGTTTCGAATACACTTTTATGGTTCTTTAGAAATAGCGATATAACAAAAATTTACAGTGGTGTGTTAATTTTCTCTTCTAGTATTTTCTTGGGCTACTGACTTGTCTACAGATTTGGAATGCCAGCTTTCAATTAGCTGCAAATGCTATGAGGCAGCTAATGAAATTTTGCTTTTTAGTAATTTAAAAGGGCAGAATCCAGAACAATATACACAAGTGCTGAAGAGAATGGGTAACATCCGAAATGAAATTGGAGTATTTTACATGAACCAAGCTGCTGCTTTACAGAGTGAAAGAGGGGGCAAGTATATTTATCTCTTTCTATTTATCTACACACACACACACACAGAGAGAGAGAGAGAGAGAGAGAGAGTGTTTTCTACTGGTGTTTTAATTTTTGTTAGATGTAGGATTTTTAATGATCTGAAAGAAGACTAGAATTGGAAGATACAGTGAAGATCATGGTTTATTGTGCAGTACAAAGTAAATTCAGTTTTTGGAAACTGCCCTATATATCCTAAAGTTAATTGAGACAAAAGCCCTGCAGTGGAGATGGAACCACTTCCATCACAAGGGACTGGTACAGACTTAACATAACCATTGCCAACCACAGCAAAATGATTGGGAACAGGGGATTGGATCTCCTCCCCCTCCTCCCCTGACACTTTCCTTGAATGCCAAGCTGTGTTCAAATCTAGCTTAATACAGAACTTGCATTAGTGGGTAATCATTACTAATGTTTAGGTTACTCATAGTAATTTATTTAAAAACTGACAAATTTGAACTTTTTTGCTGTGGGGTGGGGTAAACAGATGCAGTGTGTGGCCCTGCAGCCTTGTGCCATCCCTTCATAGGTAAGGGACAGGCTGTATTACATCTGCTCTGGCCTGTACAATTGCTTGGCACTAACACTTGGAATTAATTGAAGATAAGGATTTGAAACATTTTTTCTCTCTAAATTAGTGCTGACATATAAGCTAGAGGCCTAGATTTTGTTTTGTTTTTTTCCAGTCTGTATGCCATAAATATGACCAATAGTGTTTTCAGGTCTACTGTGCAGAAAAGGTAGAAGAGAATATGTACCATAGGGAAGATTCTCATAGAAAATCATATAGGCTAAATGTTTCTTTATAACCAGGCCTTTGGCTGATTAAGCATTCTGTAGGCGTTTTGGTGTGTTTGTGGGAGGTGGGGTTATTGGTTTGCTTTTGTTTTATTATGTATTTTGTATTCTCATTTTGTATTTGTATGCTGTGAACCTTTGGATAAAGGTCAGTATACAAATTTAATAAAGAAGAAGATTTAAAATTGATTTCCCTGTTGAACACTAGTTTCTTCAACAGGATTTTGCTAAATTTGAATATAATTATTTATAGTGGGGGGGACTAAGATCACTTTGTTTTTCAATGTTTTTCAATGCTGGAGTAGTTGGTGAAATATTCTCTTTGGATACACCTTCCCTTTCTGGAGGTAATTGTCCTTATGGGTTCTATAAAATTACATTTAGGTCCTTTAATGTAGCACTTTTTGAGCCACTATAAATAAGATAATACAGTTCTCGCTGGCAGCCATCTTGGAAGCCATATTTCTGAGAAGAAAAACTGTACTTAAATTTCAGAATGGCATTAAAATAGCTAATCCATGGAAGTACACATACTACTGATTTCTTAAAATGTACCTCTTTCTCTTTCTGCTGTTCTAGAGAACAAAACTGTATCTGCAGCAGAACAGCAACTTTGGAAGAAAAGCTTCTCTTGTTTCGAAAAAGGGATTCAAAACTTTGAATCCATTGATGATGCAACCAATGCTGCTCTTCTCTTGTGTAACATGGGAAGATTAATGCGGATTTGTGCTCATGCTCACTGTGCTGCTGCAGTAGACTTCAAAAGAGAATTTTCCCATGAAGAGGCTCTTTATTATAATAAGGTAACAACCACCCCAATCATCTTAAGCTGATTGCAATTCCTAGATGGAAGAGTAGGTCTCTACTGTGATTAGTGGATGCCTAGACATACAGAAATCCTATGTTGCCTTTTTGAAATGAATATTTATTGAGTATTTCTGCCTTGGATTTAGATTATATGTCTATGTAAGTTTAGTTCCAAAAATATAAGAAATGTTTGCATTGGTACCTCAGGTTAAGTACTTAATTTGTTCCGGAGGTCCGTTCTTAACCTGAAACTGTTCTTAACCTGAAGCACCACTTTAGCTAATGGGGCCTCCTGCTGCTGCCATGCCGCCGGAGCACGATTTCTGTTCTGTTCCTGAAGCAAAGTTCTTAACCTGAAGTACTATTTCTGGGTTAGCGGAGTCTGTAACCTGAAGTGTATGTAACCTGAAGCGTATGTAACCCGAGGTACCACTGTACTAGAATAGGGATGAAATAAGCTTTTAAATATCTTCACTCTGAAGATCCATTTCATATTCCTTTTCCACTGGCTCATTTCTACAAGTTACTGCTTGTCTAATCGGTCTACTCATGAGAATAATGTGATGTCAGTTAAGGATCTTACAGAACTCTCAGTGGCAGCTCAGTTGTAATGAGAGGCGGCTATTATGTTCATGCCCTGCTTTCCTAAGGCATCCATGAGAATGCATTGTTGGACTAGATAAGACTTTGGGGTCTAATCCAGCAAGGCTCGTACATTCTTAGCTTTTTTGGTTGTGCTTTTTTGCATGCCCTGTAGCCTTCCTCATGAAAGATGCAGCTAAAACATCTGTGGGTACTCTTATCTGATGTTACTTAATACTTATTTGAGTAATCTGCTAGTGTAAATAGGCAAGTAAATATTCTGAACCGACATGGTCTCACCAAGTTAATCAAAACTTTCTTGTTTAGAATCAAACCCTTGATACTGAGGGGAACAATAGAGACCATGGTTAGTGGACATGTACTTCTCACAGAGTTGTTTTTACTTTTATAAAAGGTACAGCATTGGAGTATAGGAGGTTCAGATTGCAATTGAGTTCATTGGATAATGTATGGAGAATATTCAAATTAGCAGTGAAAATGTTCACTTATCAGTGTACACGCTGCCAGAGGGGCTAAAATACTAGAGTGATAATTATGTTTAATAATAGGTCATATGCTGTTCAATTATTGCAGACACCCTGTATTCAGAATCAATAAGTATTCAGTACCTACTATGCGTCTTGACGTAAATATTAGTAATGAATACAAGCCTGTCAACAACTTATTTTACTATGCAATGATTGAAATCTGTAGGCTGTTGACTACTATCTGAAGGCCTTGAGGTCCCTGGGTGAAAGGGAAGTTCATCCTGCTGTTTGGGATTCTGTCAACTGGGAGCTGTCTACCACCTACTTTACTATGGCAACTCTGCTGCAAGATTATGCTCCCTTATCCAGAAAGGCTCAAGAACAGGTAACTCTGTGTGTGTGTGTGTGTGTGTGTGTGTGTGTGTGTTTTAAGAACTAACCATTCCTGTAGCACTTAAAATAGAAAAAAGGAAGAGTGACTCAGATCCATGTTGAATACAGTGGTACCTCGGGTTAAGTACTTAATTCGTTCTGGAGGTCTGTTCTTAACCTGAAACTGTTCTTAACCTGAAGACCACTTTAGCTAATGGGGCCTCCTGCTCCCGGAGCACAATTTCTGTTCTCATCCTGAAGCAAAGTTCTGAACCCGAGGTACTATTTCTCAGTTAGCGGAGTCTGTAACCTGAAGTGTATGTAACCCAAGGTACCACTGCATAGCATTTGAACCATCATTAGAAAAATTAGGTGATCATGATGATGATTGCTGCAAGAATGGTTTATTTCTTAGCTATATAGGCTTTTTACTTACCTTGAGCAAATACTATTGCATGCATCCCTGTCCTTTCTGAAGCCCACACTCTGGTAGCAGCCATATGTATCTATGATGACAGATCAATGGTAGATTGTGGCATCCTGCATAGTGTTGTACACATGTTAATTATTCTTTGATGATCTCTCGTAGCCGAGTAAGATTGTCTATCATGAATTTGGTCTTAACAGTGTGTCCGTGACTGTAGAGGCCAATTCTGGATCCACGCATCCTTCCACAGTGGAGACATAGGTTCCCAGGCAGGAGTTGATCACTGCGAAGATTTGCCTTCCTCTTAGCATGTTTTTCCCTTTCGTCCTGAGTTTGTGCTTCTTCAAAGTCCATGACGCCTTTGGTAGAGGCTATTCTCCAATTGGAGCACTCGCAGGCCAGTGTTTCCCAATTATCTGTGCTTATACTGCATTTTTTAAGATTTGCCTTGAGAGCATCTTTAAACTTCTTTTGTTGTCTACCGGCATTTTGTTTTCCATTCTTAAGTTGGGAATGGAGTAGTTGCTTTGGAAAATGATAATCAGGCATCCGAACAGCATGATCAGTCCAGTGAAGTTGATGTTGAAGAATCATTGTTTCTACACTGGTGATCTTTGCTTCTTCCAGTACACTGACATTAGTTCACCTGTCTTCCCTGTATAAATGTTATGGGCGTAGGAGCAGTATTTCTTAATTTTTCTTATTCATGAAAATAAATAATGCCAAATACTCTATTTTGAGAAATTCATGTATTGCAAGGTATTACAAATTACAAATTTTGAAAGCTTTTTCCTTTGTGTGTTAGATAGAAAAAGAAGTTAGTGAGTCAATGATGAAATCCTTGAAATATTGTGATGTTGACACAGTGTCTGCACGGCAGCCCCTTTGCCAGTACCGGGCAGCTACAGTTCACCACAGGCTGGCTTCCATGTATCATAGCTGTTTGAGAAACCAGGTATTTGTCCAAAGAGAACCTACAATAATGTGTCTCTGATGGTGCACACTTAATATATATTGGTTAGTATATATCTCTCATGTAAACAGAGGGGCATAGTGTTTTATTTTTTAAGCATAGGTTTGTTACATTTTTTAAAGTGTGAATTTCTGACTTGTTGATTTATGATTGATTTATGGCCACATCAATGTCTGCATGACACTATTGGTTTTTCTAGTAGTTGGTAAACTTCTTTTATTCTCAGTAATTATGCTAGCCTTGATACATCAGCAGTAGCCTCATTGTGTGGTACTCTGGCAGGAAGATGTTACTACATCCAGTAGGTTTCTAAACATATTTAATAGCATGTATATTTTTATAAAAAGAATCTTGTAAAATAGTCACAAGGAGAAATTGATTTCATATGCTTCCTGCTAAATATGTATTTTCTGTAAATATTTAAGCAGTTATGTAGTAAGCATTGTTAAAGGGGGGATATGCTTTACCATAATACATAAAACTATGCTTTTTATTCACCTGAACAAATTTTAAACAATTTTTTTTTGTTAAAGGTTGGTGATGAACATCAGCGGAAACAGCATAGAGTACTAGTAGATCTTCATTACAGTAAAGCTGTGAAGTTTTTTCACCTCCTGAAGGATGTGCCATGTGAGCTTCTTCGCGTACAGCTGGAAAGAGTAGCATTTGCAGAATTTCAGATGGCAAGTAAGTTGAACAGTTGCTCTATTCTGAATAAATATTATCCAAACTTTTTTTTCAAAAATAACTGATGAACAGCAGTTCCCTGGGATGAAACAGAATTTGCTAATTGGTTCACTGGACTTGTCTTAAACTCAAAATATTATTAGACAAAGAATTTGGTAATTGACAAGTACTTAGTATATTAATAACATTCTTATCTACTTCTAGGTCAAAATAGCAGTGCTGGAAAACTAAAGACTTTGTCTGGGGCTTTGGATATAATGATAAAGACCCAGTCTGTGTTTCAGCTCATCAGAAAGGAACTTGTTGCTGAATTTGAACAGGTAAACTACTTATTATTATTACAGTGGTGCCTCGCAAGACGAAAAACTCGCTAGACGAAAGGGTTTTGCGGTTTTTGAGCTGCTTCACAAGACGGATTTCCCTATGGGCTTGCTTCGCAAGACGAAAACGTCTTGCAAGTTTGTTTCCTTTTTCTTAACACCGTTAATACAGTTGCGACTTGACTTCGAGGAGCAACTCATAGAACACGGTGTGGTAGCCTTTTTTGAGGTTTTTGGTGATTTTTGAAGCTTTTCCAAAACCTTTCCGACACCGTGCTTCGCAAGGCGAAAAATTCGCTAGACGAAAAAACTCGCGGAACGAATTAATTTCGTCTTGCGAGGCACCACTGTATTATTATTATTTAGATGTTTGTGGTTCTGTCATGTTACATGATTATTTACACTGGTTTAGAATTGAGTAAAATATATGTGTTTGAATGGTTGTGTTATACTTAATGTCTGTATTTTTAAATACCCCCCAGCAGCTTTTAAAAAATTTCCCTATACAGTGGTGCCCCGCAAGACGAATGCCTCGCAATACAAAAAACTCGCTAGACGAAAGTTTTTTCCGTTCGCGATTTGCCTCGCAAGACGAATTTTCCCTATGGGCTTGCTTCGCAAGACGAAAACGTCTCGCGACTTTTTTTCTTTGACTAAAAACAAAGACATGTTTTGTTTATAAAGTTAATGTATTTTCCCTTAAATTTTTGAACTGCTCTTTACAGTATGTGTGACTTTAAAGAGCAGTTAATAAACTGTTGTTGTACCAAATTTGGCTTTGTTTGGACTTTTTTTGACCATAGGAACACATTAATTGATTTTCAATGCATTCCTATGGGATTTCGTGCTTCGCAAGACGAAAAATTCGCTAGACGACAAAAATTGCGGAACGAATTAATTTCGTCTTGCGGGGCACCACTGTAATTACATAATTACATACGTGTGCTGATACTTAACTCTTTGTTTGTTTGTTTGTTTGTTTGTTTGAGTAAATCTGTATACTACTTTTCAAAACCAAAGATGTTCCCCAAAGCAGCTCACAGTGGTTTTTTGTCCTTTCTGTTTAGAGACTTGAGGATAACAAAAGCAATGTGGAAAGTGTGCCTGCTGAAGACTCATCCACTAGCCTCAATAAGGAGGAAATTGTAAAACTCCTTGGTATATTTGAGTCTCGATTGTCTTTCCTCCTTCTTCAGTCCATCAAACTGCTTACATCAACTAAAAGGAAAGTTGGGTAAGTCAGTATATGGTACTATTTCTCTTAACTTCTTTGCTTTGCATGAATTGTTTTTTATTGCGCTTTGGATCCAAACTATATCATTTACAGAAAGAGAATAGCAATAGCATTGTTCTGCAGAGTTCACTCAGTGCTATAGCAGATGAGGTTTGTAGTAGTACTACATAAACAGACCCATTTGGGGATTTAGTTTTTTGTTCATTTCTTGCACAACCCTGTAGAATGATGTGTAAAAGATTCATTCCTTGAAGAGCATATTGACATCTAGCCAAGAACTTTGTTTTGCCTTTTAAGCCTGTTGTGTATTGCAGGGCTGTCCAGCTTCCAAGAGACTGCAATCTATTCCCACTATAAAAAAACTGCCAGTGATCTACCCAATGGATTGACCAAAGTTGTTTTTTAGGGAGCCAAAGCTGTTGAGCTCCGCCCCCCTTTGCTACATTGGTGAGGGTCCAAAGGCAGACCAGGAGCTAACTCAGACATCCCACAATCATCCAGTATATATCGTGATCGACCTGTAGGACACGCCTGGTGTATTGTATTAATTTTATGTTTGGCGTATTTGGGAAAATGTTTTGTGTATCAGCCTTTCGTGGTGATACCATGTATTCAGTTGGGAATAGAGAAGAATTGGCATTGATGTTTCTGTAGGAAAGGCATTACCATTGCTTATGGTGCCTACAAGGATCAAGCAATCTCTGTTTACCTGCACTTACAATAAGCCTGCAGCTCAGGAGGAGGAGGGAGGAAAAGAGAGTAAATAAAACGCATGCTGTTGCTGTGAGGTAAAGCTCACTCTGTATGTAAGAGCTGGTAGATAGTACAAAATATCTGTTGTTTTTCCCAGCTTTAAGATTATATTATGTTCATAGAGCTAGGCAAAAATAAAATTGGGTTTTGATTTTTATTTGTGCAAGGAAATTGCAAGAGTAACTTGGAGTGCCAGTCACTTACAAATCTATCCACATGGAATTGTTAACTTAGAAAGCTCTGAAGTTGTGTTGGCATGTGTGCTAAATATAGTATAGCAACTACAGTATTCCAAGTGTAAAGAAGCTTCATGGGGCAAGATGATCAATACACGATAGGACAGAGCAATAGCAGAGTGTTTGCTGTGCTTCTCTTTTTTCAGTTTTTGTATTAGAATTCTGAGTCTCCACAAGGTGGCAGTATAAATACAGAAGGCCAAAACGTAGGGTTTTTCCCCCCCAGAGTAGCTCGTTTACTATATAATATGTTAGCACTTGTAATTGTTCATGGTGTAGTATATTGTGCAGATTTGGAAAGGCTAATAATGTCATGGAAAAATATTTAGATTTTTGTGTATTCTATTCTTTGAATTACTAGTAATTCTCTTTAGCTTTTTCTAAAGCCTGGGCGCATCAATCCCAGCTACATCATTTTTAAATATTAATTTTTCAAGCTTTCCAAAAATGACAGCAGAAGGGTGCTGTAGCCATTTCATTGTAGCTGGAGCCGCATCAGAATTGTACTTCTGCCATATCCGTGCTCAGTTTCCTCAACCTCATAATGTTGTCATTTATTATTACCATGTATTTATTTATAGACACAAATATACAACAACAGCATGATCACTAGCACAATTTTCAACAGGGTCACACCCGTTTTTTCCTGGCAAAGCTTGTCATGCAGGGCAACCAAGCCAGTGTTAGTGCAGAACTCATGTCTAAACCCTGGTTGAAATAGAGCCGGACAATTAAGTCTCATCCAAAAGTAGCCACAGAGAATACTGCTCAAAGGATAGGTTTTGCCTGCATGCTATAATTATCCTTTATTAACTGACATTTTATCATCTTCAGTCTCCTTCAGTGGGTATGATGTCATAGTCCTGCCTTTTTATAAATACAAATGAGTTTTTAGATCTTACTCTATTTTAGTTTTATGTTTGTTTATGCTTACTTCTTGTAAAAAAAGAACTAATTAAAGTTCAATAAGTAATGATAAATGATGCTGTTGTATAGTATCCCTATATATCAACAAGAGCAAGGGCCACTGTAGTAATATTACGGCTGCCAGGGACTGCTGCTCCCTGGGATTATGGTTGGATCTGAGTGTATGGTCACCACTTGTGGTTATGTGTCGGACGCAGGTGGCATTGTGGTCTAAACCACTGAGCCTCTTGGGCTTGCCGATTGGAAGGTCAGTGGTTCGAATCCATGCAACGGGGTGAGCTCCTGTTGCGCAGTCCCAGCTCCTGCCAACCTAGCAGTTCGAAAGAATGCCAGTGCGTAAATAAATACCGCTCTGGTGGGAAGGTAAACAGTGTTTCCATGCGCTGCTCTGGTTTCAGTGTTCCATTGCGCCAGAGGCAGCTTAGTCATGCTGGCCACATGACCCGGAAAAACTGTCTGCAGACAAACGCTGCCTCGGCCTGAAAGTAAGATGAAGCGCTGCAACCCCAGAGTCGCCTTTGAGAGGACTTAACCGTCCAGGGGTCCTTTACCTTTTACCTATGTGTCGGTGCTGGGATATTACCAGCTAGTAATACTGTGGCTCGTATGCTTGAGTTGTTAGGCATTTTGTAGGGGAATTAGCTTAATATTGAATGTGGTGATCCAGTTCACACATGCACACAATCACTCAGGAGTTACTGATTTGCAGCTGAACAGACACTGTATAAAGCATAATTCTAAGGTGCTGTGTGTGATTGTGTGCTCCTCCACAGTTGAATCACAAAGTCACGATGTGATCATTACAGCATGTTTTTAGTCAGTTGATAAAAGAGAGGCATCCCTAATAGAAAAGAGGACACAAAAGGGAAGTAGAACAGAATTGCTATAAAGGACAAAACGCATTGGTATATATAGTCACTGTGCCATGTTGAATGTGTGCTCAGAAAGTTAAATTGGCTTAGAGAGCTAAGGTCACTTTCAACTCCATTGTGAGGCTTCTAATGGCCCCTTTGAGTTAATAATTCTGTAGTGAAAGATCAGGGGTGTAAAGAGGTAAGCCTCGTCAGACATTTGATTGTGTTTTCTCCCCTGCTGCTAAATGTTTGGAATACCTGAAGCTTTTAACTATGAGAATGTAACTGCAGACAAATTGGGGTGGGGGGGGAGAGTGGTATCTCCAGAATGGGGTGTTTAGCTAGGAGGCTTAGATAGTGGGAACTACTAACCAGCTTTATGTATCATTTGGAATGCATCAGTGGAATATCAATGCATAAACCATCTATAATAGAGCAATGCATGGATAAAATAGCTGCTCTCTCAATTATAAAATAACTTTGCTGTTTGGCAATGAAACAGTTTTAAAACACTTATTAAAATAAATACTTAGTTCTGGATATTCTAATAGAATTTATTGGAATTTTAAATTTACTAACTGGTTTGTCTGCATAATAAATAAAGCTGTCAATTCTATTTGCCAAATGTTAGGAATTTAATTGCTTCTTGCTTTCTTGGATCAAAGTATTTCCAGTGGCAATGCTTTCTCTGTATAGTTCTGGATAATGCCAGCTGTGGCAGTTGTTCATTTTTGAGCACATTTTATTAGTGTCTAAAAAGAGATGGAGAACTTGCACTAACAAAAGCAAAAGATCTAAGCTTATTCAACACACCTGAGTTCCTCTGACAATTAGCATTGTGATGAAGCATGATGAAAGAGAAAGGTTTTTCTAAAAAGTATTAATGTAGAGGTACACAGAGGCTGGTGCATACAATGAGCTATTGTGGTGAACCCAAGTAGTTGAAAAATAAGTTGCCATTAAAGGAGAATGTAATAAATGGAAAGATTCAACCGTGACAAAAGTGAGATTCCATTAGTACTCGGAAAGTGTAAGTGTTGCACACTTTTGAGTTGCACTGATGAGAACATGAAAAACAGGATAAATGGTATTTGCTCCAGGTGGAAGGAGGATGAATTGTGGTCCTGCTGTCTCCCAAGGGTTACTGCTCAGCTAAATTCCCCTCTATTTGCTTATAGTACAGGATCTTCCCTTGCACTTAAACCTATTTTCCTATGATAGAGGTAAGGGAAAGAATATGCTAATAGGCCCCTTGTGTCCGCATGATTAAGGAGGATGTGGTAGTGGTAAAAGTCTAAGTGGATAGGTTTTGATCCAACATACTGCAAGCAGAGTTCTGCCACCCCAAAGACAGCTGCTCCTAGGGTAAAGGATGTGACACAAGAGGCTTCATTTGGCAGGGCGAATATGTGTAAATCAGGGGATCTTCTCTTTGCACAAATGTGCATCTCACACACATTATTGCTCTGTTGGAGCCAAGCCATTATCTGCAGACTTTGTTTATGCATCAAGTACTAGATTAACCTAGTTCCCCCCTTTCTTCCAGAGGTAACAGTGAAGAAGAAGAAATTCTTAAGACCAATAAGAATGTTTATTCACTTCTCTTGCGATCAGCAGCAAATAAAAACCTGACTCTGCTAGAAAGAACGGAAGTTGTTTTAAGCTTATTGGAAAAGCTGACTCAGGATAATGAAGGCAATAATCTGGGAATTCAGTGACCCACCTTAATGCTTGTAGATGTTGCAACCATTGAATCAGTGCCTTGCTCAAAAAGGGATTTGTGGTTCTCTTCCATAGATTGCCTGCTTTATTTATATTGTTCCATATTTATAAGTTTGTACAGTTGGAAAATAAAACTATTGTTACCCTTTGAATGCTGTTATGAATTAGCATATATTTTTGTTTTTACACTTCTGGGTTTGTTTTGAAATGCTCAAAGAGAAATGTACAGTTAGTTTATTTAATCTGAAATGTAATGGGCTTTGTATTGTTGCAAAGCAGAATGGTTTTGCTAACACTCTACTCTGTTTCACCAGGGGTGGGGAACATGGGCCCCTACAGCTGTTGTTGGACTCCCAACCCTCAGCATTTGTGACCACTGGCTGCATTGGCTGGGCCTGATGGGAACTGGAGTCCTGTCACATCTCAAAGGCCACAGATTCCCCACCCTTGTGTTACAGCAAAAGTCCCCTTTGCTGTTTCTTTCCACTATGCATTCTCTGCTAAGCAAAACGTCCGTGAAAGGCACATGCCAGCAGTATTAATTAAAACTATAACATTACAATTACAGATTTCTCCAAAAATGTGCCTTTTGCACTTCAATGCAAACACTTAAAATAGACATTACTCTGAGAAATGAAATGGGCTTGTTTGTACCTCACTGTCACTTTTTCAGAAATGTGAATAAACAGTTGTATATTGAAGAAATTTTATTAAAAATTTATCCCAGTGGTCAGCATTTCATTTCTGTTGTCTCATTTTCCTCCCAGAAAACCTCAAAGGTATCAGTGCATACAAAGGTTGCTGTGTTGGTTCTTTTGTTTGTTCTTTTGTAGAGGTTTGTAACACCATCAGGGAACACAAGTTTCTTTTGAAAAGGAATATTGTTCATGCATTGCACAATAATCTCATTCCGCAAATGGCTACCATTTTGCCTAACCAAATATTCCGAGTAACTTGAAAGATTGCTCATTCTTGCTTTTCCACAGAATCACTTTCTGTTGCCTGCTGTGTCTTCTCTTGTGTATGACCGACAGGCTATATTATCTTGTATTATTTATTAGGCATCATATGCAGTGTTCAAAATCGTGACCCTATGGTGTCTTTGCATGCTCTAATTCGGCTCAGATACTCACTGCATGATATGACTGAGCTACCAACCAATAGTTCTCTCATCTTATTCTGAGTCATTTTGACTCATTAGCTTGGATCCTAACTTTTATTTTGCTCTTGGGGTTTGGGGAACCCTTGAGCGGTGTGGAGAGCTGCAGGCAGCCAAGGGAACATGGTTTCTTCTATAAAGGCTACACTATGTTGGTTATTAGCAACCTGATTCTGTAAGCATTTTCTACATAGTAGCTATATAGATATTTCAGTGAATTATATTTTTTAAATTTGCAGCTCCAAAAAGATGTATAGTCCTTATCTGGACCACCTGGAGTGCATTTTAAGCATCACTTCCTTTGGCAGTTTGATACGGAGTTGTTTCCAGCTGCAGAGAACATTTTGTGCAATGGGACAGTTCTCTTCCTTTCTTTTGTCCCCCATATACCCATGGGATATGCTGTGGGCTAAATTGTCTGGGCCTGCAGTGGGAGGGCATAATTGTCCCAAAGCAGGTAGGGAAATCTTGCACAAGATTCTTCTGCCCAATACCTGGTGATTCACCTCCACCCTGTTCTGGATAACACAGCCCACAATGTTTGGTAGGTCCTGCTGAGTATCTAGAGAGACTTTTTGTGGGGGGTGGGGAGAAGGAAAGGGAGATCAAATGAGCTACCTTAACTTGTGCTTGTGCAATGTTCAATACATCTCATGAGCACAAGAACTTTGCTACAGGTAAGCTTGGAGAACACTTGTGGATTTTCCTCTAATAATTGGAATTTACCTTTTTAAAAAAGATGTTAAATGAAAGGCCACTTCATAAGTAGTACCAATAATGCATGAAGGGGTTAAAACCAGAGTAAGCTCTCCTGCCATGCTTCTTGAAACTTGGGAGGGACTAGCTTATCAAGCCTTTGTTCCATCACTCTACCCAAGATGCTCAGGATGTAAAGAGATCCAAGCTGGTTGTTCCAAGCTCAGATTTCATGGCTCTAACTTTCTTGAGTTCATATATCAATAATTTAGGAACTTTCGCCAATGTAACTAAACCAAGTTTTACTGTCTGCAACCTTTTCTGACTGCTGTATGGAAAAGCACACGAACCTGACCCGTGGGGAGTTTGTAAGTAAACCATTTTTAACTTAACCAAATGTGTGTCTTTTCTATGCTAAGGGAAGAGGGAAGTTTTGAAACTCACAAGGATATATTTTAAAGGTCTAGCAGCCTGTATTTCCACACTTTAATATTATGCATATGTGGTGATTTTTAAACCTCTGCTGGGGTTTTTGCCCCAAACCTGGATGTTAGCATTCAGGAATTCTCTTTCCTATATGCCTATTTTATTTTTTGCCGCCAACAAATAAAAGTACTTTACAATTCTGTTGGTGGCGTCTTGCCTACATTATCATCTTAATGAGAGTGATATTTTTGATATTCAGCATTTTATGTCAAGCAGAGTAATAGTGATTGTTTATATGTATGAAATATCTTCCAACTATTATAGATAACTTTATTATTTTGGCTATTGTCTAGAAAGAGATTCTGCTGGAGTTTTTAGAGTGAATTAAGCAACTGCCACATAGCTACTGGATGTTTTGTTGCATGCTGACATTTTCCTTTTATGAGGAAGCCAACTGTTTGGTTTAACTTGTGCTATCTACATAACAACCATCGCCTATATCCTTTTGTGCTTCGCCTATTTAAAGGTTAAAGAGAACCAAAGTAAACCTACATACCGTATTAACCATTTCCAGTCAGCTGGATCCAGGTGGTGTTTAGAGTAACAATGGTATATATATCTTGTTCAAGAAGCCATTTTAACTTGCAAAAGATGCTGATAAATATTGTAGCTCATTTTCCCCCAGGCCTTATATTTGACCAGTTTGCAGGGAATCTGTCTTGCAAAACACTTTACCCCCCCCACTCTGAATGTAGTACTTTAAAAGTTTGCATTGCTTCCTAATAATAGTGTTTAGAAAAGTTGAGTGAAGGCAAAACTGTCCAGAACAGAGATAGGTTTTCCAAATGCTAGGCAAACAGCTTGCTGTAAAACTGAGTTTCTTGCTTAGGGGGAAATTGGCAGGTCTGCATCTCTTCTTTCCTACTCCCTACTGTAGATTTAAGGCTGCAGCTTATTGCTCTGAGGCTCCCATGGGAAGAAGAGCTAAGGCTTTTTTGACATTAGATTTTTTTATATATATAAAATATCAAACACTTTAACAATTGGGCAGATAACAGGGATTGAATTCATTCTACCTAGCCTGACTCTAGCAGTCTGGATCATAGAGTTATGCTGACCACTGACTGCAAAACAGTTGAATTGCTTTAGTGCCTATAAACTCTGTCCCTTATGTTTTATAAGCAGCAATTCTCTCCCCTCTAGTCTCAGTTAATGCACTTTGGCATCAGAGAGAAATTACACAGCAGGAACTGTCATTACCCAAGCCAGAGTACTAAATAACCGGTGTAATGTACCTTTTCTTTTGCTCTGTACTGGGGTAGTCAGGCATCATGCCTTCTGTCTAAGCAAATTAGGAGGTGATACTGATGTGTAGGCTTGATGCTCTTCTATGGCCTCATTCTGTGTTGTAAGACAGCATTTGTTTCTCCTTTATATTCTAAGCATTATTTATTAAGAGCCATTATGTGAGCTAGCCTAAATGAATCAGTGCATTTTCTTTTAACTTTTCTTTCTGTTAGATGAGCCCTGTTAAATCTCTTTTAATTAGTAATGATGGCTCTACATTTTGCTATCCAGCATATAGGCAACAATCCCAGAGGCATAATAAAATCCACAATATTCAAGTACACAGATTATCTAGTACTGTTGCCTTTGGTAGAGAGCTGATCATGTTAGACAGGACAAGGTTTTAGAATGCTGTAGCAGCCTTCTACTAATAACATTTCACCATAAACCACAGACAAAATGTTGTAGTTCCAACACAGAACTGAACAATAAATGGCTGCAAAGTAGATGGAGGCCCCTTTCCCTTTCTTCAGGCATCTGAAGTGGCTTTGAAAGGGACATCCATGCTTTCATTCTTTTCCATCTACATGAATATGTTAATAAGGCAGTAAATGGAGTAGTTTGTTACAGCTCCCTTCCCCAGTGGTGGTGCAGCAGTTGTCCCAAGTTCTTCCTATGATTTATGAAAACAAAAATACCCTAGTTGCATCAGACCAGAGGTCCACCTGTACTTTGCACAGTACAGTTTACAAACATGGCTTAGAGTTGATAATCCTCTCTTGCTATATTATCCTACATCTGTGGCAAATTTGGAGGCAATTTTGTGCAAAATATTATTCCACAGTGGTGGCTGATGCTCATTGGGATTGCTAGGGAGGAATGGAGGCAGGTGAAGCCAAAGCCGACTAATTCTAGTCTTGTCTCCATCTTCTGTTCTGAATTCCACAATAGCAACATGAGAATCAAGAGGAGGGGACAGTCACCGCCATCCAGTGGACTGCTTGTTATGGAGGAAGGCAGACAGGTTGGTATGGCAGTGCGCCATTTGCCCCAGTGAACAAGATTCCACTGCTATTCTGTATCGCCATCATGACCAAGAACCAGCGAGAGATATTGTCCATGATTCTGAACTGGTCTAAGTACAACAGAAAATAAAATGGAGAGAGAAATGCAAAGTTTACAGGGAGGGCTTCCCTGCTACCTGTCTTAACATTTTGACAGGTCACACAGCAGGACTTTGTAGGTTGATCTGAATGCCTGGCAGTCTCATAGGGGTGTAGTTGGTCCTTCAGATAACATGATCTCAGAACTCTGAGGGCTTTAAAAGTTCAAAACTGAAACTTTAAATGGACCTGGAAACGAAACTGGCAGGAAGTACAGAATTGGCTCCCACAAGCATTATTGCTGCTGCATTCTGTACCAATAAAATTTTCTTAACTGAAAGGTAACCACACATGGAGAGCATCATTCTAATTCAGTGTGGATGTAATCAGTGCATGAGTCACTATGGCAAGGTCTCATTTCACCAGATAGATTCCGGCCAAACTCAAGCTGTGGCCCCTATTGCAAAATAAATTTAACTGGATGACCAGTTCTAGCATTGCAAGTGAGGAAAGGAAAAACCTCTATTAACTTCTTTTACAGCAGCAGAACCTCTGAAGACTACTGTTCTTGGCAATCCTGAGATCACTTTAGGAAATTAATTTTTTTAACAATTCTAGACTTTTGAATTGTTTGTTTTTAAATTGTGGAAGGGTTTGCCACCCTGGCCTTCTTCAATAAAACATACAAACGGTCTGAGTTCACAAGGTTAGGTGCCTATGTTTTTCAAGGTATAACCAGAACATCAAGAATATTTTGTAACTTGTTTATTGGAATTGTGACTTGGAAATCATTCTTTCCCTCTTTCCATGGATGATGCAAAACATGATTTAAACAGGAGCACACAATGTGCTTGTATAAACTGAGATATATCAGAAGCGACTAATTTGAAATGAACATATTCACAGCCTACGAGCAAATGTCCCATTTATATGGTATTATTCACAGTAGCAGAGAACGTACAATTACGAAAATATGCATAAGGTATAAAGTACATAGGAGGCAACCAATACCCTACCCCAAGTGTATGGTGGAGTGTCTCTGGAAATCTGCTTTTAGTCAATGGGCAGATTTCATGTAAAGTGTCCAATCAGCACAAGGGTTTTCAATCATGCAATTGAGCTTTCTCTTTTCTCTTCCCTCTGCCCCCCCCCACCTGAAATTGGCTCAGGGGAGTCAGAAGAATTCCCAGAACAGCACATAGGGTATTAGTCTGTCTGGCAGGTTGCAATGCTTGCACTGACCATAACCCGACATTGAAATCTACCCTGGATTTCTGAAGGGAACTTAGGTGCAATGAAAATTGCATCTGGATTATAGCAACATTGCTTACCTTAAATATGAGACTTAATTAGAAGGCAACAGAACACCTAACGCTTCATTATTACTATTTCTAAAACTTAAACAAAAAATATAAGCTCACATTTATCAGGGTAAGATTAGACAAGGCATTAACGGTGCTAGACAGCTACTATTACTGTCCATTTTAATTTGTATTTAGCACCACTGTTAATACAGTATAAAGGCATACATTAAGCGTCTTATGGGCCAGAGCTGAATGTGACTTCTAATCCCAATGAATGTTACACCCACTGACAATAAGTTTTCATTTTAGAGATGTCATTTCTGCAAAATAGCATAATATCAAATACACATAGCCTTAAAATCTGTCAGTTCTACAGCTGGAGACTCCTTTTAATGCAAGCAGTGAGATCCTCTGGAGTTGGGCTACTGGCAATGCAACTCACTGAGACGCCTTGAGCAGTTATAGCTTCAGCTGTTGTTGGACCTATAGCAGCAAACTGAAATGACACTTGAGTTAACACAATAGAGACCGATACAGTATTGACTTCAGCTCTTGCTATGTCAGCCAGCTGCCTGATAACATTTCCCCACGTAGATCAACATTCTAGCCTTTCAGAAATGTATTCCAAACTCATGTATGTATGTGGCTTTGGATCAAGGGCTAAAATGCATCCCTTTTCATTGGTCTTCAAGTTGTAATAAAGATCTATTGAACTTATTTTTTCATACCAATGAAGTTTGGACTAATAAATGTCAACCTACCCTTATGTCTGGTACCAATAGCCAGCATTGAAATTACACACCAAGCAAGTTCGCGCTACTAATTCAAAATTCAAGTAGGGCAGGAAATTAAGCCCCATCTTAATATTTGCTGTGTTCATGCTCAAACTATAGAATGGTTTTGCTCACATGTCGTATTACTCATCTGTAATGGTTTAGTGTGAACATGCTGGTCTCTCCTGTTTTGCTCCTCCTTGTTGGACCCACTTGGTTTAGCATTACATCCAGACCAGATATCATGGTTTGTCCTGCTCAAAGTGTAAACCATTACTAGATTGGGATTGTGGTGCAGCTGGACAACTCTTTGCACCCTGCCCCCACTATTTATCCCAGGGTGAAAGCAGTTATTGATGCCAATAGCGTTTTCAGGATGGTGACTTTCATCAGAACTGCAACCTGGGTGAAAAATATTATCTCCTTCCCTCTTTGTGTTGTGGCTTCAATACAAATCTCCACCCCCACCCGGGTGGTAAAATATAAACACAAGCGAATATGCAATCAATGTCACAAGTGGTTGATAATTCATATTCTGCAAATAGTGAAGTGAAGAAATAAATCAAGTGAAATGGTGTTGGCTTCCAATGGCGTGCATGCCTTTGCTTCTTCTTTTCCCTGCAGTTATTCCATAATGGTTGTATATCAAACTCTCATTACTGTTTGCTTGCTAACACAATGAAACATCCATAGATTAATGTGATTCTGAGTCAGTAAATAAGTTCTGTATCCCTCGACACTATAGGAAAAACATGTCTCCCAATTCATAAAGTGTCTTTCTACAAAGGATATTAAGGCAATTGACAGTGAACAGTTGCCACCCACAGCACGAAGTTAAGAGACAGAAAAGCTTAGAACAAAATGATAATCAGGAATCCAAGACCCTTGAATTAGAATTCTGTTTGAACCAAATGCAATATTACCTCTCCAACAGATTTGTACCTTAATTTGGGGAAAGAGATCACCAGCCAACTCCTGAATCTGCTTCATACAATATTTGACACCAGATGGACTGAAAAACGTGATACTTGCAGGAATACCCTGTGGGAAAATAAAAGACAAGGAGAGCTGATATTTCTTCCTGGTTGAATCTCTTGATGTATGTTCAACCAGGGTTTTTCTGTTGTTTTTTATTCACCATGGCCAGTTTGCAGCTTAAAGTCAGCTTGGTTCTGAAGTTGCTGCAGTGGATATTACAGCTAGTGGGGGGGGGCTCTTACCACATGTACATATAGAAACACAACATCACACTTCATTTGCTGTTTTGCTCAAGAATGCATGAGGTTTGATTTTTCCAGTTTGATTGGGAGGAGGTCACTAGAAGACCAGGCTAATGTTTCCTGAAAGAAGTCCTTTTTATCCCTGTCTACAAACAATTCCTCATAGTAACATAGTTACTTGAAGTTTTGCTCATGAACCTCACATTTCTAATTGCAATAGGCAACTGTGTAGCTTGGATCCTACAGTCAAGATCCCACAGCCAATATGACCTTTCCTTTCTAATGCACTTTTAAACAAACAAAAATCCTTCAAGGGCTCCCTTCTAAACTTACTCTGGGTTACTGATCCAACACCAACGATATGCTCCACAAATGACCATGCAGAGTTAAGCATTCAGTTGTGTGTAAGACAACTGCTGTGGCATAAAAAATATACGTGAGCTAGAGAACTAACAATGGCATTAGAGGAAGATCTCTCCATTCTCCATTCAGCATGGAAAAAACAGCATCCCTTCAAAATTCCTACTTCCCACTGAGGGGCATGGGCAGAGATGGTGCAAATGAACAACCTGTGTTAATCCTTTACATTCAACAGTGTGAATTCCCTTAGAACAATAAATACTTTACTGCAGAAAGGTGGGGAAAAAGATTTTTCTACAAAAATAAAAAGTTTTAGGAAGTACAAGAAGAAGCCAGTAAGATATAACCTCAAGTCCACCTAATTGGCAGCAGCCCCATTTACTTTAGTAAAGGTAAAGGGACCCCTGACCATTAGGTCCAGTCGTGGCCGACTTTGGGGTTGCGGTGCTCATCTCGCTTTACTGGCCGAGGGAGCCGGCATGCAGCTTCCGGGTCATGTGGCCAGCATGACCACTTTACTTTAGTACTTTACTTTAGTAGGACCCTTCTAATTCTAGATCGCTTCGATAACCCCTAAAAAAACCCCATGAAGCTGGGAACAAAACACACAAGTTAGCTGGAAGGTGAGATTATTTCATTTCTTTCTGTGAGTGCATCTAAAATAGGTTGAACATCTCAATTGCAGGAGGAAAAAAGATATATGTCTATACCATTAGTGTGGTAAGAAATGTTCAAGGATTATATAACATAGAACCATCAATAGGTTTAAGAGCTATTGTGTTTCGTATCACAAAAATGTCTGGGGACCACTTCCATTTTTATCAAACAAATGCATTATATCTAAGATGACTAAAAGCACAGCCAGAGGAATTCTGCCTCCACAGCTAGGGGAGGGGGCTGGAGAAATTGCTTAAGCAGCTTGCTGGTTGTCCTCGGCAATAGTAACTTAACAGACAACCAAGAGAACGTAATAAAATTTATCATAATGTAGATAAATGCTCACTTGGGAAGTGAGATACCTGTTGTGAGAAATAATTCCTCAAGGAGTCTTGAAGATTAAGATGTTGAGTAGTTTGGTAAACAGTAAGACCCTCTAGTGCAATGCCTGCAACAAAAACAGTGAAATATATTAGTGATTAAGCTTATCGGTTTCAGTTAAATCAAAACACAAACATTTAAACTGATGTCATACTAAGCATTAATACTAACATGGATGGGTATCTAGCAGATGCTGCCCCAAATCTATTAAAAACCCCACCTCTTTGTTTTGAAAACAAAATTATTTGGGGGGAAAATATTTTAAGGGTTTATTGTCATTTACAATAAACATGCAAAGACTTGCTAATCAAAGCATATGAGATAAACTGAACAAAAATCCCACACAACACTATGTACCAGTGTGGTGTAGTGGTTAGAAGCGGTGGACTCGTAATCTGGTGAACCGCGTTCGCTTCCCCGCTCCTCCACATGCAGCTGCTGGGTGACCTTGGGCTAGTCACACTTCTCTGAAGTCTCTCAGCCCCACTCACCTCACAGAGTGTTTGTTGTGGGGGAGGAAGGGAAAGGAGATTGTTAGCCGCTTTGAGACTCCTTAGGGTAGTGATAAAGCGGGATATCAAATCCAAACTCCTCCTCCTCTTCTACCTGAATATTTTTCAAGGGCTAAAAAATGCAGGCACTGTAACTGAATATGCTATGCCAAAATAGCATGCTGAGTCATCATCACCAGCCCCAGGAACCATCTTAATTGATTATTTAAATGGCAGTGACCTGCCTTGTGCTTCCCAGAGAAATGGGTGAGGATGACTTATTGTATATGGGGATGATGTATAGGTTCACTTACGCACCACTCTTCTGACTTCAACAAAGGCAAACATTGGGCACACACTGAGACTTTGCAGGCTGCATTAGGATGAACTTGCCCCTTGGACTGATCCAGGTTGTCACAGAAAGAGCATCAACATAAACTACCCAGTAGCACCACTGAGATGGCAATGTTTGATGGAGTCCACAAGTATGCAAAGCCGGTTATTGGTCTGATAATCAGCACTGTCTCTCATGCATTCTGTGTTTCTCAAACTGAAGGACCAAACTTCAAAAATACTTTAAACGATTTAAATCAAACCTTTCCCGCTGAGCATTGTTGGAAGTGTTTCCCTTTTGAGAGCCCCGCAAGGAAAAAACAGAGGCAATGAATTGGGTGACTCCCCTGTTTGAAAAAATAAAATAAAAATACATTTAATTCATGAGGTCATTTTAAGCACAAAGTCCCCTAAATAATACTTTTTAACCATCACACTACAAACACACAGTGAAAAGTATGATATGTGTTACTTGCACTCTTAAGACTACTGAAAATAAAGTTCAAGGCACATAGGTGTTTCACATACAGCAGAAGCTCTTTAGCATTTTTTTTACATAAAAAAACAGGTTTCCATTGCCAATGCATGGATATTTTGGCTAAAGAGTTCTGGCAAAAAGATAAATTGCCTTGCTATGCTCCATTTCTTTGCTATTCAACAGAGAGCTACCAAGCACAATGCTTCCAATCATCTTAATAAGTTTTCTCCCACCCCTTCAGTCACTTGGCATTCCTCATACTTGTTTAGCTATTTAAAGACTCATTTCAGCTGAATAAATTTGCTGTCTGACATTCCACACAAAGGAAAGGTCAAGGCTGTCACAAGAAGGAACAGGGTGGTTTGAAAAGATGTTCCAGATACAAGTTGTCTTATTGGGGATATCTAACACACCCATTTTCTGGTCTTTAAAATGGACATTCACTTTTTTGAACCCCTACAAGTTCTCTTAGGGGAACCATCACACAAATGTCCTCAGACAGACCTTCTTCTTGGAAAACAGTCATCCTTGTATACATTCATACAACATATTCCTGTTGTTGTTTAGTCGTTTAGTCGTGTCCGACTCTTCGTGACCCCATGGACCATTTTTGTAAATCAATTTATGGAATTCACTGTTGAAAGATGTGCTGGTAGTCATTAGCTTAGCTGGTTCTAGAAATGGATTAAGACACATTCATGGAAAGGAAGTCTATTCGTTGGCCACAAAAACTATACCTCTGAATATCAGATGCTGGGGACAAAGAGAAGAGGGCTGTTGCCCTCATATCCTGCTTCCCAGAAGAGTCTGTATGGCCACTGTTGGAAATTCAATTCTAGACTACATGCAGCAGGGCTCTTATACAGTTGTACCTCGGATATTGAACAGAATCCGTTCTGGAAGTCTGTTTGACTTCTGAAACATTTGAATTCCAAAATGTGGCTTCTGTTTGGCTGCAAGAAGCTCCTGCAGCCAATCAGAAGCCCCGTTGGACGTTCAGCTTCCAAAAGAACGTTCGAATATCGGAACACTCACTTCCGGTTTTCAATCATTCAAGCTGACTATTCTTATAATGGTCTGGTGTTTTTAAGAGGCTCATAGTTCACACTCTATTACCCAACCACAAGCAGAGAGATTATCCTGGAGTAGAGGAGGAGTGTGGTCTTTTGCCTAATGTGTACAGCTTGCTTCTTCAGAACTGGTTTAGGAAACGCCAGGCAGAAATCACATGGCTCCTACTGAAACCTCATCTCTATTTTACTCATTCTTCTTAAAGGCACTGTTGTGCCCCCACCCCCCAGCACTAGATAGATAATATAGATTTGTGTATATATTTCTGTTGTGTGCTTGCACATTCAGGATCGGTGCATACACGTATTAAGAAAACGTGTTGCACTTCTGAGCCAAGCTAGGAATGCCTGGAAGGTTTGCACACGAAATTAGATGTTCTGGATTGGAGAAAGTGGAGGGGTAAAACAATTTAAAATTCTCTGGTCCTACTACTTCCAGTGGATTTGCTTTTTTCCAAATTATTTTTAAACTGGATAAAAGAAAACATGGTTTGGGGTGTTTATTTTAAATGCTACAAGTACATCCTTGCCTCTTAGTCTTAAGCTCCCGAGTTTCCTCCAGGGTGAAGAAAACAGGCTCATTCCAGTAAAATCAAGCTGAGGGACTTTATTAGGAGTCTGCACAGATTTATCAGAATAACCTAATTGCAAACTGAAGTTTTATTAGGCACCACAGATATGTTAGTAATAAATTACAGGAAGCAACAAAGGACTTGAGACAGAATACAGAGCGTTATTTTGAGAGATAAAAGCAAAATATGTTAATATCAATCCTACCAAGGCTTGTGTCGGTTAATTGAAATGCCAATGTGATATCTGAAAAGTAATGCTAATCTTTTTAAACTTGTGTTTACAAAAAAGAAGAAGAAAAAGAATAACAGCCTGATAGCTCTGGCCAATGTAAGAGGCACCAGCCCTGGCAGTATCTCCTTCTGCTATAACAAATTATGCAGAGACATTAAATTCTAAAAGACCTTAAGATCTGTCTTGAGGAAAAAGACTAACGCTACCTATTTAATTAAGGAGCCAGTTGATATATTTGCCCAAGCAACTCAGCCAAAGTCAGCTCTGAAGACAAGGAATCTTGAATAACAATGCAACTATTTTCATACAGGTCCTACAGGATTCTGGGCTTTTCATTGTCAACCAGGATAGAAAAATATGCATTCCGTATAGAGCCTAACACGCTCCCCCTTTTTTAAAGAAAATGTGTATGACAATAGAAAATGGTAAAACAATAACCCAATTGTTGAAAAATGTTATTCTGCTTACGAGAACAAATGTATTCAGCTAGTTTTTCAGCATTCCCAGAGCTCTCTCCTTGTGATGTGAGACCTATTTCAGCCACTGAAAGAAAGAGAAAAATGATTCCTTAGGATGAGCTGGAAGTTCTACTGAGTCAGTGAGGACATTCGTATTTTAAAAAATACTTTGTAACATAAATCAATGTTTAAAATGCGCTTTATAGTGATACATACAAGTGAGAATTATAATTTGCTATCCAACGACGTGATCGACTGCATGGAAAACAATGCAACGGTGCAGCCACGTAACAAAACAGGATTCGTCTTTGTTGCTCAGATTCTGGTAACTGGAACACTGCACCAAGGAGTGCACCAAATACCTTTTTGATCCATAGCAGCTGAAGCAATGCAACATGAACAAAGGTATAGCAGCAGTGCTTTGCTTCCACTTCTATTCAAGATGCTCCTACGTGGGTAGGGGTTCCCTTGCCCTTCTCTAAAAATTGCCTGTTAAATATGAATGTTTGCTAGTGTGTTGTAGGACTGGAATTAGAGAAACAGGTTCAAACTGCCATAAAGAGCAAGCTATAAATATGTTTGTCAGAGGCAAGAGGAGAGGTAAGACGCTCCAATGATGCAGGGGAGGGAACTAGCAAGGAGAGAGAGAGAGAGAGCTTCCGCTGGGGAAGGAAATCCAGGGGACACCAGGGAGAAAGGGGAGGCTGAGAGTATAGCGGAGGGGAGGCTCCGAGACTCTTCCAGTGAAATCAGCGGAGAGAGCACAGGACCTCCGCTTGGCACGCCCACGCTGCGCAGAAGGCTTCCGCGCAGAGAATCTAGGAGGAGACTTGGCGTCAAAGAATTTCTATGTTGGAGGAAGTTTAGGAGACCCCCCACTCACGGATTCTGCCAGTGACTAAGACAGTCGCGTTGTAAGGGCTGTCAAACCAGGGAAAGGTTTAGCTATACGACCAGCTTGGAGCAGTTTGCAGTTTACGCACAAGCAACCCCAATTCCCATTACAGTGTTAAATGACAGCTTGCCCTTGAATCCTCCTATCTCTCATTGTAGTAGTAAGGACACAAGTATTTTGTGTGTGTAAAGAGAAAGTAGGAGTTTGTGGTGGAATTAGGAGAGGGATCTGTCTGGAAACCTGGGTTCAGAGTGAAAGGATTTAAATGTAAAAACCCAGCACCCTGTGTTGTGCCAGGAAGCATACTTGCTGCTCATGCAATCAATTGAGCATTGGAATAACAAGCTCTCTCAATCTCACAGCAGAAACAAGGTGCACTGCAGCATTTTGCAGGAGCTGCACTTTCCAAAACAGTCTTATTCAAACCACATTACAGCCATGAATCATAGCACAGCACAGCATGTATACTCTCTATTTCCACCTTCTGACCTGCACTGCTAAACCTGGAATTATGCAAAACTGATGGACCTTTATAAAAGAGAATGAGCTGAGTGCCACCAATGGTTGGTAACACCACACTAAATTCTCGGGTGGTCCTTCCGGGAGGTTTCACACCGATATTAAGTGAAATCAAAAGCAGATAAAATGTCCAGAAGAACCAATGTGGCTGCACTTTCCCTGAAGGTCCCTAGACTGACCAAAACCAGAGCAATATCTGTTTTATGCTTGAGTCAGACTGTCCCAGCAGGACTCAAAAATGTCATGGAAACTCTCTTCACTTAAGAGTGTGCTCAGTTACTTTCTCAAAGAATGGAAAATTTGAAACTGGACAATAATTTTTAAAAATATTCTGGGTCAGGGGAAATTTAAAAAAACAAAACAACAGCTGTTTCTTTTAAAGAAGATGACATTCTGTCTACTTCGAGAAGGTCTTTAATCCTGAGGAAAAGAGACCAGTTTCTTCCAGCACCCAAGGCTGTGATCCAAGATACACCTAACTGGGAGTAAGCCCAATGGGGCTTACACCCAAACAGCCATGTGCCAGGCACCCTGTCCCATTCCCAAGCAAACCTAATCAGAAGTGATCCAATATATTTTCACAAGATGGTAAAGTTCAGTCTGTAAGTTCAGTTTCCATTGGCTAGAACCAATGGATCTACTGCCCCTTACGGCAAGCAGTCCAAAAGAGCTCCCAAGGGTATGATGTCCTCCCAGACTTACACCACCCACTGGTTTAAAGGACCTTGTCTGGTGGGGCTTCTATAGCTGCTCTTGCTCATATGATTGCTTGCTCCCTGGCTCCAAGCCCAGAAACCTGTGCTTCCTGCCTTGGCAACAACCTAGGCTGCTTATGACTCAGCATCCTGGCATGAGTTTAGATTCGGTCCATTTTCATTTCCTGGTCAGATGGCATACAAGCAACTTCTAAGATTTTTGCTGGCTGACAAATACTTTGACCATTAAGGAGTAAATAGCAGGGAACTAGAAATAAGCATCAGTACCTTTTGCAAAGTATGGCGTATAGCTTTTTATTAATATTTTTATAGGCCTTTTAAAAATGTGGCTTACCTAGTTCAGCTGTAGCTTTTCCCACCACATAAATGGATTTGGTATTCCACTTTTCTCTCAGAGAATTTTTCCAAACTGTGAAACGTTAAAATTGTGTGTAAGCATTTTGCAATACAGGATAAATACAAAAATGCTGATTTGGACATGCCCCACCAAAGAACGTTTATTTGAAAAATGTGAGGGCTCAGCAAAATATTAATAACTATTACTACAGTATAAATGTCAGTGACTATGCAAAGCAAACAAAAAATTGTTTTTGTTCAGTACTCCAATATGCTTCAAAAATTTGGATGAATAGACGCTTCTTTCAGTTACTTGTCTGAAGCTGCTTTCTTAATCCATATATTTAGAGTGCTTCCAGATGGGTGTTCATTGTGGGATGGGTGCTGCTCATGGACTCAAGTTTTCTGACAGCGTCCACATGACACTGCTGGCATCAAAATACTGACATTAACACAGCACTGCTCAAAAGAAAAGGAAGCCAGGGCATGTAATAAGTTCCTAAGCAATGCATTGAATACCACCACTCATAGGTAACTGCATTATCCCAGTACAAAAGGATGTGGTAGAAAGCTTCTGAAAATATCTGATCCAGTGACTCACTAGGATTGCAATCCTAACTCCACTTAACTGGGGCAAGTCCCAATGAATTCCGTAAGTCTTCCTTTTGAATAGACATGGTTAGGATTCTGCTGTAGGATGATAAACACTGCCCCCCGCCCCTCCTAAGAATGACGGAGAATTCTAATAGCCCTTCAACTGTTTATACACTCAAGGGCTTATTTTTTTTTGGTGGGGGATGCATTTTAAGGCATATACAGTGGTTCCGGAGCCCCGTTTGCATCCTGAAGAGAACGCAACCCGCATGTGCGGCTGCGCATGTGCGTGACATCATTTTTAGCATCTGTGCATGCGCGAAACCTGGAAGTAACGCGTTCTGTTACTTCTGGGTCGCCGCAGAGTGCAACCCGAAAACGCTCAACCCGAAGCTACTTTAACCCGAGGTATGACTGTATCTCGAGAGAAAACAGTACAGTAATTCACCACATTTAATGGTATTGTCTAAATTCCCACTTACCTTTTTTTTTAGTATTATCATCCAGACATAATCTGAAGGCTTCTACAGCTCTTGGGCTGGTAAAAATTAGTCCAGAATACTGTTGAGGGTGAAAAACCTATTCATCAACAAAAATTGAGAAAAATAAATGTAAGTTAACGATGAGAAATCAAACACAATAAAAAGTCTTCCATCTGCTGCTTTTTAAAGCAAAGGCCCCTGGTGTCCTTAATAGTATTTTCACCAAATTACTAACTCCTGCATTAACAATACTGTCAAGTCTTTTTGTTTGAGTTTTCTATGGTCTTGAGTTCAACAGCAGCCTATCATTTTACAATATACCATATTTTTCGCCCTATAGGGCGCACCGGCCCATAGGGCGCACTTATTTTTTTTTGGGGGGGGGAATAAAGAAAAAAATATATTCCCTCCCCCCGCAAGCTCCCGGAGCGATGGTGAGGTTGCGCTCAACCTCGCCATCGCTCCCGGAGCTTGCGGGGCTGGGGGCGGGGGAAGCCCGAGCTTCCCCCGACCCCAGCCCCCAGAACGGGTCCGGGAGCGATGGCGAGGTTGCGCTCAACCTCACCATCGCTCCCGGAGCTTGCTGCTATCCGAAGCCTGGGGAGCGCGGCGCTGTAGCCCGCTGTGCACCCCGGGCTTAGGGCAGCTATCCGCAAGCCTGCGGCGCCCAGTGGGAACTTCCCAGACTTCGGGCTGCAAGCACCTATCCACAAGCCTGTGGAGCCCGTGAGAGTTCTCACCGGGCTCCGCAGGCTTGCGGATAGTTTCCTGAAGCCTGGAGAGCGAGAGGGGTCGGTGTGCACCAACCCCTCTTGCTCTCCAGGCTTCAGCGAAAGCCTGCATTCGCCCCATAGGACGCACACACATTTCCCCTTCATTTTTGTAGGGGAAAAAGTGTGTCCTATAGGGCGAAAAATACGGTAATTTTGACGTGCTGGTGGCATGACCTACAGCTGACTTCAGGTCAGTAAGAAAACAATTGCTTGGTGGGACTTCAGAATCCAAGACTCTGAAGTTGTCACTGAGTGTCCACAGCCTACTGTAAAGTTACCCTAGGATAGCAATAGATGTTACTGTGTGATTCATTGCCTAAATGGAACTGTACCTTGAATAACTGATGAGTGAATTTTTGATATCACTGTCTGTATGCCTACCTAAACATTCTTTTATAAGGAGGAAATCATGTGTGTTTAAGTTGGGCAGCCTCTAAATTTTGAGAATCCTTGTTGACAATAATAGACTCATTGCTTTCCCCACAACTAATGGGGCAGGAAAAATTATTGTGGAACATCATAATAACTGTTCAACTTTCTCTCGGCAGAATCAGTGAGGTGTAGAACAACAAACTACCGCTAAAAATCTGATGCTCTGCTCTGCTGAACTGAGGCAACAGCTTACAAGATTAGAAGAATGGATCTCAGGACCCACAGATCAATACAAAAATTAGGTTCTAGCCTTAGCCTTTGTACACAAGCAAGGTCACATTTTGCCAGATGAAATTTGACCCCATAAAACATCCATGGCATGCTGTAGTAAATGGAGTTCTGGTGAAGCTTCCACCAGCTTCCCAGGGGTCTTGGTTTCCCCTACAAGGCTTAAAGGATGCCATAGCGATAGTCAGCCAGAATATGTAAATCAGGGATCACCAACATGGTGCCCTGCAGGTGTTGCTGAATTCCAACTTCCATCAAGCCCAGCCCTCATGGCCAATGATCAGGGATTATGGAAGCTGTGGCCCAGCAACATCTAGAGGCCAGTAAGTTGGCCACACCTTATATAAACCCTCAATGTAATTATGTGTCCAAGTCAATTACCGTGATCTAAAAAAAATAGCCCTAAACATGTAACTAGGGCTTTCCTATTGTAACCTAAGGAAAGGAAAGGAGCTCTGTGCACTCTCAGAACTTCACTGGCCATAGCCGGCAAAGCAATCTCCAGGGACATTCAAGACTATGGACTGTAGCTCACTTTCTTGGAAATGTGAAAAAGCTTAGTCTGAAACAGAAATATTACTTAAGCTTAAAAATACCATTTATATATAATTCAGTTACATAGTTTAGATACTGATATGGCTTTATAGTCTAAGCCTTCAGCAAGCGTCTACAATTCCAAATCCCATTATCAAGCATATTTGTTTGTATGCTTGTGTGTGTGTGTGTGTGTGTGTGTGTGTATACAGAAAGAAAGCGAGGGAGAAATCTCAAGATTTATGTTTCTTTTAAGCATCCCTTTAGAGTACTATTTATATAATGCAAGTGTAATTACAGAAATAGCACCATCCGGACACTAGCTCAAGGGAACTATACCTGTGATCAACTGTGGCTCATAATCCTAGCTGTGGGCATAATCAGACTCAAAGCTGGCTCATTTACTGATTGGTATTTTTTCTACATCCCAGTAGCTTTGTTTTTGCAGCTGAAGGGTTTGGCAAGAGATATGCGGAACGAAAGATTGCGCTAATAACCTGCCCCAGAGTAACCTCCAAGAAAATAAAATGCTTTTCATGCATTTACAGTGTGCTAGGAAAGACACACTAGCTTCTGTTCCTCTATTTAAATGGAGGTTAGCAGCTCTTTCCTTAGCTTCAGAAGCAGGTGCTCAGCTAGTAATGAGGTTTAATTACTCAAATTTATAAACAAGTAATTAATAAAAAACATTTTCCTTTAATCCTGTGGCAGAAACAAGTGTCTTTGTCAAAATGGTAGCATCAAAGAAGGATCGTCCACAGCTCGACTCATTGCTGTTTTGTCATCACATTACTTAGTATTTAAAGCTCTGTTTCAGTGGCTGACAGGCTCTATAAGACCATTCAGTTCACAAGCTCATAAACATACTCAAAAAGCTATTCACTTAAGTCACTTAGATACCTAAAAAAGAAAGGATTTTTTAAAAAAAATATAATTCTCCTATATTTTGATCTAGGTTGTCAGGGCACTAAATTCACCTTTGAGATTTAGGATGCAGCTTTAAACATATGTAAGTAGGAAGCAACCCTTGGGGCAATGAATGGGACCAACTTCCAATGAAGTATTCTTTGGAATGGAGTATAAAATGGTAAAAGAAATAGGGCTCTTACAGTTCCAAAATGCATGTGTTGTTAACTGAGCGTCACATCTAAAACCCCCAAACTGGTAAACAAAAATCATAATCAAAGAGTATATCATTTCTTGCCAAACTTCCCCAAGCAAAACAAAACATGAATGGCAAGGACTTTAGATAAATTCAGTATGCATGCAGTATTTGTACGTGAACACATTTTTCACCATTGTTAGATAGTTGTCTTTGCAGGAGTATCAATTCTCATGGAGGTCAAGCCAAATAGTAAGGTTTATCCTTTCCTCCACCACGGAATATAATTACCAGACTGGTCTCTCCGCTGATACCAGATGCCCCTATGGCCAGAAGCAACTGAGGTTCAAATAGGGCAGAGACCCCTTCTAGTCAACATAATGCTATATACCATGGCAACCTACATTCCTAATACAACAAATGGGTTCTTAAAAATTAGATGCTTTTTTTTTTTTTTTTTTTTGCCGAACAGGCTATTAACAGGAAGAGAATGTTAAGACTTACCCTTTCAGAGAAAGCTTGGAGAGATGTAAATTCAAATGCTAAAACTGGGATTAAAGTTGCTTCAAGCCCGTGCAAACCCAGTTCCTATGAATGAAAGGACATACAATTTTGGGATAAGATAAGGATTGACACATTAAAATTATTCTTAACATTTAAATCAGCAAGTTAACTTAGGCTGGGAGTAAATGTCACAGAAAACAATTAGATTTACTTCTGAGTAGACATGTATAGGATTGTACTGTTGTTTAGTGGTAACAGCATAACTTAGAACAAATCATGATTAGGTAAAAAAGCAAACTTGTGTTTTTATTTAAAAGCCAGCTGCATTGGACCAAGTGCCTTAAGTTACTGAAAAAACGCCCCTGCATGCATAATATGTTCATAATTACAAGGCTTATGCTAGAGGACATGCAACAGCTGCCCTACGGTCTAAAGCAGTTGTCCTTCAAAACAGGCCTACATTTGGTTATATGTAGACCAAATAGCTTTGCTGTCCTTGAAATCATGCAGCCCACTTTAAGAATAATTATGGAACTTCATATCTGCATGATTCCCTTATGTACTTCACGCACCGATCTGTGTGTAACATGGATAAAACACCAGATTATTGTTGCATGTTTCCTAGCGACTAGAAGTGGTATTTTAATGTACTCTTCATACAAGTGAAATGAAACCCCAAATAAATAAATAAATCACAGAGCTGTTGGCTTGGTTTACACCTAATGCTAAACCATGGTTTAGAATCATGAGGAGCAGCTGCAGCAAGACTTGAGCTTGCACATGCCTTCGTTCCCCTTCCCTGGCATGGCTGTAAGCTTCAACAATACATTCAACATTACATTCAGCAATCAGAAATATGTTTTTCCTTGTGAACCCCTATCTTGCTTCAGAAGATGCAGACATTTTTTAGCAAGGCCACTTCACATCTTAAGGTATTGTGGAGGTATATGGGAGACAGCTATATTTTACACCAACATATGCTTCCTTAGAATCCAAACTATATGTTAACTACCGAAGTTGCATAGATCAGTTTGAAACAATGCTGTACATCATCTATTTTCAGGAAACAATTCCTACCAGACAGAGTAACATGACCAGTTTTTTCCCCTGTAGCCGAGCAGGTTCTCGACAGCAGAGAAGCTTGAATATATGAAATCTGAGAATATAGTACACTTGAAGGGTGTATTATTAACCTTCTGGGTTACTAACTTTAAGCATTCCCCTCCAGCCTACAGCTAGCTTAAATTGCAAACGACTCTTTCCAGAGACGTAGCGGGAAGAGAGGACATCTATCTGGCATGCTGCCCAATCTGGCAATAGCTATACTTTTTATGACAATGCAGTTGTACCCTATTTATGATCTGTGGACCAGTTGTTGTCTATGGCTGTCTGAACAGGTCCATTAACCTAAAATGCAGAACTCAGAGTTAAGCTGAATGACAATTCAGATACAAATATCTAAATTTAATCTCTTTCGAAAGGTTACTTACTTTTATATATGGATCTGGTCCGTTTTCACTTTCTTTAGGCTCTTTCAGCAACAGAACTTTCATTGTTTACTGGAGAATACAAAAACACAACACAAAATCGTATCTAAATTGGATCTAGAGGATTCTTCTCTGTACAATGTCTGCATTAGTTGAATATCACAGGAAACAGGACAATTAACAACTGCACTGAAGGGCCGTTGGTTGCACAGTGAGTAAGCAGCTAATGTGCATTCTCTGGGCAGGAACATCTACCCTGATAAGGCGAACAAAATGCATGTTGCTTTCAAATGATATGGCAAGGAAAGTAAGAGTGATAAGAAAGAAAAGGCATTCATTTTGCTTTTAACTCTACTACATACTAGTGCTAAAATGACAAACCTTCTTAAAAGTCTGCCAGACCAGTAGGACTGCAAAAATCCATGTAATTGTTGAGAGAATTATTTTCCAGTACAACTATCATTTAAAATATTTGCACATGCACTACCTAGAAAGGCTACCCTGAATTATTTTGTTGCCCTGCAGAAAACGGGTAGGGCTGCACCTGCCATGATTTCCGACTACATTCCTGTTTAAATATCAGCCTATAAATAAGTTACCCCCCCTCCCCACAATGCACTGCAGAATTTCCAAATCTGCAGAGGTACAGCAAGGGACACCACTCTTTTGCTTTAAATGTATTCTGAAGAGAGCGGGAAAGAACCTGCCAAATCCATATCCAATGAAGGTTCTCTCACATTTTCTTCACAAATGTAAATGTGGCACAGGCTGCAAACCACCAGGCACACTAGCTCAGGTTCAAACTACAAAAGCAATGTATCCAGGTGTGCCAATTTTATTTATACAGGTCACCGACCCAATTCAAACTGCACGCAGAATTTACACTGGAGATTGCATGCTTGATAGTATCCACATATAAAAACGTATTGTACATGGAAAGCTTAAGACACATCAGGACAAAGTTAGTTGAGGCTACAGACTTCTCTTTGACATGTGACCTTTCAGTAAGATGATTTTTACATGCATGCATTTTTAAACCAGCAACCCCTCTGTATTCTGAGGTAGTACACTAAGGGAACAACTCTAAGGCTAGATCTGCTGGAATGTGCAGGGTTAGGATCCAGCAGATCTCCAGCTGAGCTGGGAGGTTCTTGGCTCAGCTGGGCTATGCCTGCATAAGTCCCCAACTCCAGATCAGCCAAAGATACACTGCGCTAAGTCCTTCATCCCAGCTTAGCAGTTACCCAACTGGTTGAGCCCAGTGGAATTTCAGCCTGTGTAAACCCAGAGGGGTGGGACTTAGGGTGGATCCTAAGCCCAGCACGGTCACATGACTTGGAAACACTAAGCTGACAAAAAGGATGATGTAACTAAAGCTCTATTTTAAAGTTTCGTTTACCCTCTGCCAGGCTTTGGTCAAGCCCAGCCAGCAGTAGCCCCACACCTGATCAGAGTTTGGAACTGGTACTACGCCAGCGTAACTAAAACTGGCTTCTCATTCTTAGGACTGCTTCCTAGCACAGGTGTGTCTGCTCGTTTGAATTGGTTCCCAGAGCATCTAGGTGCAACTGCACTAAAGGGTCACAAATAGGCCAAGCTCCATCACTAGGCTAACTATGGAATACATGTGAATGTTGCATTATACGTATTTAAGATAATTGGTAAGAACTAAACCCTACATAAAGTCAATCAATTATGAGGCAAAGTGGTCCATTAAATTGTACTCAAGTCTCTCTCCATCGTGTATCTTACTTCACCACTGGGAAACAAAAATAAGTATCAGTGCAAGTTTTCCAAATATTTTGTACATCAGCATTTCAGGTATTTATCATTTCAGAAGCTAAATATATTTCAAAATAGACAAATTAAATGGAAACATCCCATGAGCTCAGAGATAAATTAATTCAAACCATAACCTAAATGTTATTTTCACATTGATCCCAGAGAGTGCAATGTATAGAAGACAACTGATAAAAGGATGAATGCTTTTGAGTTGGAAGAGGGATCTTTTGCCAGGATAAAAGCATTCTGAGAACAAATATTAAGCTGCAACATAAATCATTTCTTGAAAAACAAAACACCCAGCTTTGAAACCTGTAAATATGCTGGTTGTTGACCAAAGTCAGCCAGTTTAATGGGACTCTGAAAACAACTTCTGGATTTAAAACCAAAACTCTATTCAAATCCACAGGCAAGGCTGGAAAAATCCCCTAAAAATGTAATGTGAGTGCCCATTTTCAGGGGACACAACTCAAGGGCAGAATGGATATATACAGTGGTACCTCGGGTTAAGAACTTAATTCGTTCTGGAGGTCCGTTCTTAACCTGAAACTGTTCTTAACCTGAGGTACCACTTTAGCTAATGGGGCCTCCTGCTGCCGCCGCGCAATTTCTGTTCTCACCCTGAAGCAAAGTTCTTAACCCAAGGTACTATTTCTGGGTTAGCGGAGTCTGTAACCGGAAGCGTCTGTAACCCGAGGTACCGCTGCACTGGATTTCCAGCACAGAGGCAGATTTAGGGAAGTGCAAATGGTTTGCCCACAATGAACACAGAGCCAAGAAGGCGTCACAGGGGGCACCAGAACAATGATGAACAACAGAAGGTGAGAGGCAGGGGAGGGGTGCTGAATTTTGGTCATCACACAGGGCACTGCTGAAATTTGGAAGCCCAAAGTCCGCCACTGCCCAGCATCTGAAAAGGCCTTGGGCCCAAAGGCTGGGAAACACATTGGTCCAAGACATTAGAGAGCTGCTACCAGTTAGAACAGCCAGGACTAAGGCTAGATAAATTGTTAGTCAGGCTCCATATGACAGCTCAACACCAAATTTAATTATACAGCTCTGGTGCCTCCTTACATAATGGTGATAGTCAGGAATCTATCCCCCATATTGTAGCTATACTGTATCTTAAAAATTTGGTTCGTGGTTAGCAAAATCTGATGTCAAATTAACTAAACATTCACTTCCTGGAAATCAATATGTACTCTGTTTTGAACTTTTGTCAGTTTCAATATTTTGAAGGTATGCTTACTTATCCAATTCAGCCTTATGCTTACTTTTCATCCAGTACACCTGAGATGGCAGGCATGTAATGGAGAAGTACACTTTGACCCACATATTGCCCATAGGGGCTACATCCGCAGGCAAGCATAACATTCATTTTGGCCTCCAACCATCAACGAGAAGCCTCTGGAAATAGCTGGTTGTCTTTTCTTTTTAAATACTGACAGGCTTAATTGGAAAAAAACCACCAATTACAAGGTGACACAGACTGCATCAAATATAGTGATGACCTCATACGCCAAGGCTCTCCTGTAGGTGAGATAGTCCTGGAAATAGTTCGGACTCTACATCATTTGAATGCATTTTTTCTTAGCAACTGTGTATCAGAGTGACTAAGTTATCACTGCAAGTCTAGGCATTATGCCATCCCAACAGATGTACATGAATATAGGCACCTAGGAAAGAGAATGTGCATGCCCAATGAGCTAGCTCTCAGCCAAAATGGCTAAAAACAGCTGTCACTTGCTGAGTTTGTGTACCAAAGGCTACAGGAGTGCACCATCATCTTAAACTCTCTCGCCGCCGCTCCCCCCGCTGCCCAATTACAGCAATATCTTGTTTTTCAGTCAATTGAGAATTATATAAGGAGATCCTGCTGGATCAGACAAAAGGCAGACAACCAAATCCGTATGTGAAGTCCACAAGAAAGACCTCACTGAAACAGCATTGTCCTCTCCTGCACCTTCCAGCAACTGGCATTCAGAAGCATACAGCTTCCAGCAGTGGAGGCAGGACACAACTCTCAAGATTAGTTGTCACTGATAGCCTTCTCCATGTTTTTGTGTTTAATACTCCCTTAAATCCATCCATATTTCAAGCACTTGTAAATGAAAATTTATTTTGCATTGTTGCATCCATCATTGATCTCTCTCTCTCTTTTTAATGCTGTGTAAGGCAAGCTGCACTACAAAATATGAGTGTTAAATCAAAGACTCATGTAACTACAGAGCATAGGATAAGTGGCACAAACACATCTTTAGGCAGGCTTGCAAAAAACTCCTCTCTGAAATGCTGGAGAGCGGCTATCTGTCAATCTTCTTCTGCGCCACCATTGGCTAAGGTCATGATACACACTAGTATGTACATATGCAAGTACATACTACATTCCGATGCAATTTGACCACTGGAAGCCAAAATTTCTGCACCAACTTACGTATAAAGCAGTTTCATCCATTATCTACCACCAGTAAATTCTACAGTGGGGTTGGCTAGCCTTTTCTGGCCAGGGACCACATGCCAGCAATGAATGTGGCAAAAGCAACAAGCCACTGACAAAATAAATTGCACATGGAAGACTAAAAACATTGGAAGACAAGTTTAAAAATCTCTTTCAAATGGGTACATGAACTTATTTATTGAGGAAAGCAAAGGGCACAGTGCCGTCATTTCTAAACTGCCTCATGTGTACAGCTGTCAACCAAACAGAAGGGAGATATCCGGACCGTGGAAGTTCTGCTTAGAAAGAACAGTTATTAACATTCTTGCAAGTTAGCTGAATACTGCGCAGAAGCCAAGCCCCATGGAGCAGTATTTCCACCATGAGTGCATGCGCAAGGACCCTGAATGGCTGTGGCTAGCATCTTGTCTGGATCTGGGGCTTTCAAGCATGTAAAGCAGCATAGTATGTGGCAATTTTTATTTCAAAAATAAAACTGGTACGGCAGAGCAAGGACATAGTACCTTCAGTTACTGCACAGCAGGGCCGATGAAATTCTTTCCTGGGGCACTATTTGCCATTTGTCTACATGCCAAACAAATAAGCCTCTCTCAAAGAGAAATAAGCCAAGCAGAGGAAGAGGTAGGTTACATTAGCATGGATGGCCAAGCTGCTTTTATTTCGAAAAATTCCTAAGTCCTTTTGTTATGACCAACCAAAATGTCACAAAATAGTGAGCTAGCTTTCAAGTTCACCAGAACTCTTCATCAGGCTGGATGTTAAGCAAAGTGCTGGGAGGCGGGGCAAGAAGAGAATATGTATGTGAGAAATTAATAATAATGATGATGACGATGATGATGAAAAGTTCGCTTGTAACCAAAATCATATCTTCCTTGATCAAAACATCGTGTTATCGTATAAGCCAAACGGACTGCGGACCTAAGTTGCTCCCTGACTATTAATCAAAAGGAAAGAGGGGAAAGCACTCTGCACACGGCCAGAAACACTCGTTTCAGTTACATATTTACCCCAGCGCTCAACCCTGGCACTGGGAGCAACGTGTTGCTTCTTCCCAGGCAGGGCTTGTCCCCTGAAACTGCTGCCTTGGTGCCCAAACCTCCACCGCTGGCGACCCCCGACGTCCCCAGGGGTACTCCTTTTCCGAGGAAGGGGCGGAGGGCTAATCCTCTTCCCGACCCTCGCAGCCGCAGTGTCCCACTTTCCTCGCACCGGGGCCGCCCGCCCACCTGCGCGCTCGCGCTCACAAGCGCGGCCTTCCTTCCCGGCTTCCGTGGCCGCGCGGACTTCCTTCCCGCCTCGCGGGCGCAGGCGCACAAAGGAGGGGGGGAGAGCTCGGCAGCATGGCCTCTCGGGCTAAGCGGAGGCGAGCGGCAGGGCCGCCTGAGTGCCGGGAGGAGGAAGGCGGCGGCGACACGGAGGACGACTCCTCGGAGGAGCCGGGCAGCGAGGAAGACAGTGACGACGACGACGAGGAGGAAGAGCTTAACCAGGTAAAAGAGCGGCCGGGGTTCGTTCCTCTTCCGGCGCCGTGGCTTTGGGAGCAGCTTCTGCCGCCGCGAAGGCCCCTCTGTGCATCAGGGTCGTCGGTTGGGACCCATGGCGTCGGCGGTGTTTCTGCCATGCGTCTCTCGCAACGGTCCCCACCTCCAGGAGTGGGGGTGGGGTGGGGGGGCGTGGGGGGAGACGACCACCGGCGACCCTCCGACCTGTCTGTGGGGCTCTTTATAGCCCCCACCTGCCTCGTCCGTCGAGGGGGGTGGAAACCAAAGGTTCCTCGTCCCTGTTGTAGAGGCAAGGGGGGCTGCATGGGAGGGGAGGGCTCAGTGCTGTGTTTTTTTAAGGGCCAGGGCTCATCCTAAGACCATATGAAGTAACTTCAGAGAGAGAGTGATTGATTGATTGATTGATTGATTGGCGGTTCTCTGAGTATGTGCTAGGTTCCCAGCTGAAAGTGCAGGTCAGCTTTTGCCACTAAGAGTGCAAGAATAGGTTGGTGTTAAAGCAGCTTTTGTCCAGTTGACAGACGATGACGATTACTATTTTTTTTTATTCGCCACTTTTTCCGTGGATGGGACTCCAGGCAGCCTCCAGATAAAAACAAGAACCACTAAAAGCATAGGAAAAAAGCAATGATATGCTATATGCCTGTATAAAATCTGTTTAAATTATTTCAATAAGAACAGCACAGCACCACCAGCCCCTTAATGAAAAGCAGTCAGTTCTGAAAAGCCTGTTGGGACAAGAAACATAAGATTGCTTCGGGGCATATTAACACCAGCACAAAGTCTTAAGTAGGCTTAGCAGGTCACTCTTGAGAGTAGTGCAACTAAGCACACTGACACGCTATTTCTTTCATGGGACAGCAGAAGTAGGGGGATCTGCTTCAGGGGCTGTCTCTGAGTGCCTGCCAGTAAGATTGGTTAGGTTACCTTAAAAAACAGACAGGATCTTCTCCATGGTGGCCTCCAAACTGGAACTCTGTTCCAGTTGACATATGCCTTGTCGCTTTATTACATACATTTAAGTTGGCCGTGAAAAACTTTTCAATGCTGAATTTAACTGAGTCCATAGATACCTATATGTTCAGAGGAGCATGCTAAATGTAAATTACAGTGGTACCTCTAGTTATAAACTTAATTCGTTCCAGAGGTCTGTTCTTAACCTGAAACTGTTCTTAACTAGAGGCGTGCTTTTGCTCATGGGGCCTTTTGCTGCCACTGCGTCGCCGGCACATGATTTCCATTCTCATCCTGGGGCAAAGTTCTCAACTTGAGGTAACTCTTCCAGGTTAGCGGAGTTTGTAACCTGAAGCGTTTGTAACCTGAGGCGTTTATAACTCGAGGTACCACTGTATACACATTTCTAGTGTTACTTTGTGAGGATGTAGCCTTAAAAATGGCTTTAAAAATAAATAAATGAGACAGTTCGTTTCACAAGGAGAGCGGATGTTACTGATCATTGTCCACCCTCCCCAGGCCTCATTTAGAGTAATGTAATAGATACTACAGATTGCCACTTGTACACGGTAAGCATCTGTATCAGGTAAATCTTTAGTACTTCTAAGATTGGATGTTTCCAGTTACCCCCGCCACCCTCTTAACTTTTTTTGAGGACAATATTTCATTGCAAACACCTGTGTGATTGTCTTTTGTGCTTATTTACAGGAAGTAAATATTGAATTTGAAGCTCATTCAATATCTGATAATGATAAGAATGGAATAAAAAAATTACTGCAACAGGTATGTATGTTTCATCTGGTGACATTTGTAGCTTTTTATGTGAAAATGTAATGAAGAGAAAGAGCACAAATGCCATGAAGAAATGATAATGCGAATTAGTATAACTGTGACTTGAGTTCAAGAGTCCCTAAACTATTGCAGAACTTACATAGGTTGTTCTGTTGCATTCCGAAGCATCTTCACACTCTAATCATTTGCAGTATCTATATCCCAGTTTTACAATATTTCAGGGTCAAACTGAACATTTATCTTAAAAGCATGTTTGAATTCTGGGGGATGCTGAAGGAGGGGGTTAACTCTTTTCTCCCACACTGCTCTATTTACCCTTGAAGCTGCTCTGCTTGTTTGTGAGCAGGTGGAAGTGGTTCAGATCAGGGACCCTGCTATTGCATTCAGTAAAGAAAAAGACATGGAGAATCCCAAGCGCGGGGTTCAAAAATGGCTTGAACATGCACTCCATTGTGTCTCAAGACAGACAGATGCTAACAAGTTTGAACCTCACTGTATAGCTGGAAAATTCATTTTTTTCTGATTCCTAAATTGATTTCAACCCCACGCACTTCAGAACTGAAGATCATGCCACAATTCAGATACAATAAATTCATATGACAGCAGGGCTAGTCTTCTCTAACCTGGTGTCCTCTGGATGCTTTGGAATAAAGTTCTCATAATCCCTGATCGTTGGCCATTGTGGCTCAGGTTGACTGGCGTTGTACCCTATAACGTGGAGAGCACAAGGTTACTGAAGGCTGGTATAAAAAGTTACATTGTGGCACTGAAAATATATGAACAGGAAAAGAATATGAATACGCTCACTGAGAAGAGGGGTTTACAACACAATCCTATTTGACTGCTCAGAAGTAAGTTCCATTGATTCAAATGGTACTTATTCCCAGATAAATGTGTGTAGGATCGGATGCCTAAATAGGGTGAACCTAAATGAATTGTACTAAAATCAATTTGTTTTGGTTCTAGAATGCTAGCCTAATGTTAGTTTTCATGGAAATTCAGTCTATGGCTGTTTCTAGCCTTCAGGGATAGAACACTAAAAGTTGTGGCTGGCAAATCTGAGTCCACAAAGCAATATGAATCTTAATAAGTGATCCAGAAAGTGTTTTCCTAGTAAAACTCTGCACCACTCTTTCTCTTCCAGCTGTTTCTAAAGGCTCCTGTTAGTACAGCTGATCTGACTGATATATTGATACAACAAAATCACATTGGGAGTGTTATTAAGGTAAGAGATCTAAACCCATCTTAATTTATGACATTTTATGGAATAAATCTGTTGATGGTTAACAAGATATATTGATCCTTGGTTAATACAACATTTGGGGCTGAAACATACATGCTTCATTCAGGGGGCATCTGTCTACAGCACACATGGTCCAGGAGTAAATAATGCATATCAACAATAATTTAAGCAAGCAACAAAATCACTTTCTGCTTCCTGCTATGGTAGCAGTACTTTTGATCCAGCACTAGGATCATGATACAGTGGTACCTCTGGTTACGTCCTTAATTCGTTCCAGAGGTCTGTTCTTAACCTGAAACTGTTCTTAACCTGAAACACCACTTTAGCTAATGGGGCCTCCCGCTGCTGTTGTGCCGCCGCCGCACAATTTCTGTTCTCATCCTGAAGCAAAGTCCTTAACCTGAGGTACTATTTCTGGGTTAGCGGAGTCTGTAACCTGAAGCGTATGTAACCTGAAGCGTATATAACCCGAGGTACCACTGTAGTTGATAAACAAAAGTAAGGGATAAAAACACATATCTCTAGGGGGCAAAAATCTACTTTGCATCTTTTCCCTAATTATACCTACCCGTCCTCATCCTGTATAAGTTGCAGTAGACCACAAACAGCATCTAATCTTGGCAAAATAAAAACAAAAGAATTTGAATGCAGGGCATTAAATAAAGAGAAATTATTCTTGCACTTATATTTTTAATGGGCTACTGGTCATACCTCCACCATTGATGGGACCCAGAGCAGAGCCTACACTACAGATTGCGACCTCACTTTTAATACTGAAAATATGAACTTTTGGAAATACCTACTCTGGCCACACTTTGGGCATGGAGTAGTTGTTATTTGTTGTTGGTCATGCCCAATAAGTGCTCGCAACAGTCACAGAAAAATGCACTGCATATGTTACTTATAACACTGCCGGTTATGCTAGTTTCCATTGTCCCCTGGTAAACCGTCACCAAAAAAACAAAACAAAACCATTGGCCAGAAGTTGTGGCACAACGGTCTACAATACTGCTGCCAAGTCTCTGAAACATTCCTAAAATCAATGGACTTAGATTGGGACATTTCACGTTGGGAACTGACTTGCCATCAGTTTTTACTCTCAGCGACCTTCGGTTTATGTTTCTGCGTCCACTTATTTTGAGAAGGTAGCCCACTGCTCTGCTTGTCTGCTTGTGCTACCATATGGTCATGCAGAGGGATGGAATACAGAATAGCTGGAATGTCAGTGATCAGCTGGGAAATTCTAGCAAGATTCTGGTATGATTGGAAGTCTTTGATCTTTGATAGTTAAAGAATCTAGATTCAGTTTTATCATTTCAGATAGACATTTATCTAGCTGCTGGAACTATGGAGCAAATAGGTCACAGTGTTGAGGTGGATATACAGTGGTGCCCCGCAAGACGAATGCCTCACAAGACGAAAAACTCGCTAGACGAAAGAGTTTTCCGTTTTTTGAGTCGTTCCGCAAGACGAATTTCCCTATGGGCTTGCTTCGCAAGACGAAACGTCTTGCGAGTTCTTGCGAGTTTGTTTCCTTTTTCTTAAAGCCGCTAAGCCGTTAATAGCCGCTAAGCCGCTAATAGCTGTGCTTCGCAAGACAAAAAAAAGCAAGACTAAGAGACTCGCGGAACGGATTAATTTCGTCTTGCGAGGCACCACTGTAATGGCACAGTTCTAATAGAAAAGTTATTTATTAAAATTTGTTCTTTTAAAAACGTGCTACAAGGATGACATACAGCCCAATTCTATGTATGCCTACTCTGAAGTAAGCCACTTTGTGTTTAATAAGCTTTTTTTCTTATATATATTGACATTCTCTTCTTGACTGTTAGTATATGATGCTTGCAGAAAGACTTAATAGAGAACATGCATTCGGTTGTATTTTCTCCTTTGTTTTCTGTTTAATAGCAAGCAGAACTTTTAGAGGAAAGTGATGATGATGATGATCCTGATGAGGTTTTTGGCTTCATAAGCCTGCTGAACTTAACTGAAAGGAAGGTCAGTAATACCAATTTGTATTTAACTATGATGCTAATCTGACTGTCAACTAAATTTGAATATTTTGGCACCTCAGTGTTATCCATCCTTTTCCCTTTTTTATTTCATATAGTCATGTTTTCTTTCTGTCTGGCATCAGAATGAACACAATCAATACAAATAGAAACATCTGCTGGAAATGATTAAACATCACACCCTTTCCAAGAAAAGGGAGTGAAGGAAGCCTTCATTGAGAACATTTCTTGTTCAGTATAGTTGCACACAATTCATTGGGGTCAGCAATACCTCACAATATTAAGTACAAAAACCTACACAGGTGGGATGTGGGATCTAATTGTGGCCCAATTTTTAAACATAATTTGTAATTAGCATACATATAGCATAATTAAAACTGTTCCACAAGTATAACGGTCCAATACTCATAAGCTTTGAATTATCTGTAACAATAATATATCTCAGAACTTGAAACTATAGTACAATAGGCCTGCAACATACTTTGGGTTACGTTCCAGGCATTTGTGCACAAAGGTAAACTCCCGGAACAGCCCACACGGGACTAGCTTTACCTTACTGGGCTGTGGGAAGGTTGTTGAAGGCTTCTGGAAGCTTGTAGGAGGCATCCAGGAGATCTCATGGTAGCCTTACAGAGCCTTGCGCGATGTTTCCAAGGTCTGGTAAGCATGGTGGAGGGCTTTAAAACTCTTTCTTCACTAGAAAACCTGACATGGAAAGTGCCTTGTTTTGCTGGGCTCTAGGAACGTCATGCAAGATCTTATGGGCTCTTTACAAGATCTCGCAGGATCTTAAACAGCCCCTTTCAACTGCCCCCCCCAGCTCTACATTTATTTATTTATTTTCCCACTGCCCACACAAAACTGGAATTGCATAAGTAAATCATGTGTAAGTTGTGGGCCTGCTGTACATAATTCTCAAGCACCCTGTGCACAATCACCACATTTCACAGCTGCATGAATTGGATAGGTAAAATGGTTCAAATAAAACAAATAATTGCTGTAACTTTCTGTCATCATTTTGATTGCAGACATGACACATTTTTCCTTCTCTTGTTGCCAAGCAGTTCTGAGGCTGCTTTTCTTAAAGTTCCAGGCAAGGTAGCTCTGTGTATCAAAACTCAACTCAGGGTTTGATAAATTGTAGACTTGGGTCCTGGAGTGCTGGTGCCAGTATGGGTTGTTGAACTTAGGGTAGGCAATGTGTGCTAGACTGGAAAAACCACCATTGGCTACCATTTGATCATGCATTTGCATGTGGGCACAGATGTCAACAGTACCTTTGGTTTCATTTAATAAATCAATAAATAAATATAATGAACGATCTCAGGCAGGGAATTCTGGTCTGAGATTGTTGCACTATTATACATTGACAAAATAATAAGAATTTTCCTTTCTTCCTTTGATACATAATTTACAAGTGTCAGATCTTCTTGAAAAAACAAAAACACTGCTGTTGACCCTTTTGGATTCATGAGCCAGGAACTCTGGGGGAATTTAAGGCTTGTTTCTTTTTCTTCTATTTGTTGATAGGAGCCCGGGTTTTTTAGCTAATCTCCCAAGCAGCAACACAATAGTGAAATTATCGGTTGCTATATTCTATCTAGCAGGCTATAAATGTGTTAATTTTTCAACCACCACCTACCTATGTTTTGAGCTGCTGAGACAAAGCAGCCATAATTTTATGCCATATTTTGTGGGTTTGGATGGCATATATTGCCTTGTTGGATGTCTTCCTCTGAACAGCCCTAATTGTTCATTAATTGTAACATTCTTATACAGCACAAAGCAATGTGAGAGTGGCTTGATGAACATTTCACAGGTCGTGTGTAATGGGCAAGCGTCCTTCACATAAATACTTCAACATGAAAGCCCATCGCCACATCTTTTGATTCTTTTGAAGGAGGCCAGTGACATTGCGTCCTAGAAGTTTTGCAGCAACCCTCAACAATGCATTTTGCAAAGATCTTTCTGTAAACAGAGAAATGTGATCATCCAAAGCTTCTTAATTAAGAGTTGCCATTAAGTCTAGCCATCTGCTGAAGTGAAGGTGTACGTTGCTTGCAAAAATGTGCAGATGCAGTTGAGGTTGCATTGACCAAGTTAGTAAGTTTTGTATAAACAAAACAGGTTTATAAACAGGTTTTAAAACTTGTGGGGGTACTGTCAATGACCCCTAAAACCATTTGTAGTAATGTTAAGGAAAATGAGTAAATTTTTTGGTATGAAAATTATGGAAATGTTATTTCACCTTCTGTGCTCTCTTCCTGCATGAATGAAAAGAATGACGCAAGTCTAGGTGTCTGTTGAAATGGCAGGTGAAAACTTTTGGAGGGATCAGTCTGACGTGACACTTCATGTGTCTGACTGTGTGACTTTCTAGGTTATTTAAATATTGAAATGATAATATATATATTTTTAAAAAATAATTTATGCAACTTTAAGAATCCTTTGAAGGATGTTAATTTGCAGGGGTGTAAATATGTACCGTATTTTTCGCCCTATAGGACGCACTTTTTCCCCTCCAAAAATGAAGGGGAAATGTGTGTGTGTGTCCTATGGGGCGAATGCAGGCTTTCGCTGAAGCCTGGAGAGCGAGAGGGGTCGGTGCGCACTGACCCCTCTCGCTCTCCAGGCTTCGCAGACCTTTCCGCAAGCAGCGGGAGCGCTCCCGCTGCTTGCGGAGAGTTGCCTGCATGCTGAAGCCTGCGCGCGCTGAGATCAGCGCGTCCAGGCTTCGCGGACCTCTCCGCAAGCAGCGGGAGCCAGCGCTGGGGGGAAAATAATTTTTTCCCCTTTATTTCCCCCCCAAAAAACTAGGTGTGCCTTATGGGACGGTGCGTCCTATAGGGCGAAAAATACGGTATATTAATCTAACGAAGTGGAACATATGCAAAGTGAAAAGAATAAAAGTGCAAAATTGACAAAAAAAATCCCAGTGGTTGACTTTAATTTGGCTTTGCAATAATACCTGCATGAGCCATTACACTGTTTTAGAACATCACCAATGGTGCTATCAGGCAATAGCAAACTAAGTCATACTTGGAATAGATTCACTGAAATAAATGGATTTAACATTGGATATCACCTAATATCTGTTCAGTCTCTTTCTGGATGAGTGCAGTCATACTTAAGAGCTGTGGAAATAATTGTTTAATTGAAGATTATTTCTGTAAGGAAAGATCATCTTGGTACTAGAATGGTGTTACTCAATAAACATTTAAAAACTCAGTAGGATCCAGTTGTAGTTTCCTGTTGTTTGTATTGCTTGAACAAAATTATAACCCAATGTTTTAATGCATTGATTTATCACTTTCATTTGCTTTATTAGGCCATTTATGCTGAGTACTTCATATAATTTTATAAAGTATTCTTTTAGTCATGTGACTGGCTCTGTGGCCCTAAGCAAGAGTGGAATGCTAATGCTTGGTTACCGTTTTTGTCATCCTTTCCGAATTAAAACTCCCCTACATGCATTTGTTTGAGCGTTGATTAAATAATCTAAAAAGAAATTCCTACAAATCATTAAAAGTCACAGCAAGAAATTTCCCAGAGTCCTGTAAAACAATGCCCAGAAGCTCTCTTTTCAAGTTGCCTTATGTAAATAATTATTCTGTAATGCAAAGAAAATCTATCCTTTGATTCCTAGGGTACCGAATGTGCTGAACAAATTAAAGAGCTGGTTTTAAGCCAGTGTGAGAAGAACTGTGAACAGAGTATGGTTGAACAGCTGGATAAGCTCCTAAGTGACACCACCAAGCCTGTGGGCTTCCTACTAAGTGAAAGATTCATTAATGTACCTCCCCAGATCGCTCTGCCCATGCACCAGCAACTGCAGTAAGAGCTTTTCCAAAACCATTTTTGAACAGAATTTTTTTTTTTTTATCCTCGGATGACCTCTGAAATCTTATTTAAATGGAAATGTGTAGAGTGGGGGGAAAAAGGTCCCCCGAGAAGCAGAAACCAACATTTTTAGTATTGATCTCTTAAAGTGGCCTTTGGTGCAAACATTCAATATTTCACATATTGTGTATAGGTGAGTTTTACTCATATGTGAAAGCACTTTGTAAGGGATGAAAAAAGCCACTTAGAATTACTCTGCAATATATTGGATCCAGACAAATGTGTTCTGTGAATTGTTTTGAGAGTTGTGCTGTTGCTTGGAGAACACTCACTAAAAACAGCTACATTCTAACCATTTATCTTTTATTATAGTGGCTTCTATTCCTGGCAGATTGGTTACAGAAATTTGTTTAAATTTCTGAACTTTTGACTAAACACTGGATATTTATTTTAAGAATTAAGGCTGATAAGTGAGATGCATAACCAGAGATCAGTAAGCAGTTTTAGCAAAGCTAATGCCAAGAATTCAGAGAAGACTCTTTAGTTGTTTGAAACGATTTTAAATAGTTCTGGCAGTAGAATAATTTGCGCTTTCCCCCTGGTTTCATGACCTTGTTTGTTTTGTTGTTACATCAGTTTCCTGATTCAGACATCACAGAACACTGGATTTAAGGAATATTAAATATTCATAAAAACTGGGAGCAAGGAGTGTAGAACAGACATATTCCTGGTCCAGTAAGCTATGGTTTATAGAACTGGAAGTGCCCACAGCTTTGGTTCGTGTAGGAGAGCTTCACCACAGTTTGGGCCATATACTAAATTAAACCTTGCTTAGTAGAGTTGTTGCAAACCTCTCTCCAGGCGTTTGTGGTCTAGCTAAGCCAGAATTTGACTTAGCATGTTGGGTGAACTAGGCCAGTTTTTTGCCCAGTAACCACCAGCTTTTCTTCTGGAACATTGGGTAATCTTCCTTAATGCCCTTACATGTAAAAAGAGAGTGGAACAGAAATATTTAATTTCACAATTATTCCCCTAAGCAGATTATGAATTCTCCTGGGGGACCATAGGTCTGCAGGGCTCATGAAGGAAAAGTCTTCAGTTTCAACGAAGCAGCTTTTTTGCTGTGGAGTGAGATGAAGAGAGGCAGTGGGAAGAAGAGGAAGGAGAAAAAGATGCATAATCCTAAAGTTTCTTTTTATATTCTAACAACAGCAGGAGCATTTGTTGCTCAGAATGTTTTCACTCACCTCTTAAGGGATGGTGGAACAGTGTGTTTATGCACACTTCTGAGGATTGTGTTGGCACATGAGAAAGCACTGTTGTGGCAAAGCAGGCATCTTTATTTGAGGGTTGGGCTGAAAATATGTGACTCTCTTGAGTGAGGTCTGGACACAATAGAAATGTTTTCCAATTGATCTTTCCTGCAGTTGTGCATAGGTTTGACTGAAGCATGAATAATTTTTTGGTGTAAATATGTGTTTATTTATAGGAAAGAACTAATTGAAGCTCAAAAAACAAACAAACCTTGTGGAAAATGCTACTTCTATCTTCTAATTAGCAAAACTTTTACTAATAAGAAGAGTAATATCAGAAAAAAGGGAAGCAGCAGCCGCCAGAAAGAAGAACTGATGTTTTCAAATGCTGAGGAAGAATTCTTTTATGAGGTGAGACTTCGTTGTTGTTGCTCAACTTTTTTGGTGTATTTTGATGTATACCGGGGAACCAAAAAGATTTGAGGCTGTTTTTCTTTCTAGCGTGTAGCAGCTATTGAACGTGGTCAAGGCAAATTGTTCAGCATAGATAATGGCCACAGTGGTGGAAAGGGGGCAGGGAAAACGAAGACGAAAGATCTCCATTGTTCTTGCACCCCAGTTCATGCATCTTGATTCAATGGAGTCAGCTCCAGGTTCAATTGCCACTACTACTACAGCAGCAGCTTTGCTCGGAATGGCCTGCATTGAAGCTGTCCTTGGGGCTGAATGGGGAATGAATTTGGTTTTGCCAACCCTAGTCACGAGAGCTTGTGTCTGGCTAGTAGAAGTATAGCTTGGGTGCTGCAATCTGCTGTCAGGGATATTTCTGTGTGCAGATCTTGTCTGTGTTGATTTGAGGGGTGGCAGCTAGTGGGCTTTTTTTTTTTTTTAATGCTTCCCTGCCCCATCCTCTCCCTACCCTTTTAAACTTCCTCATTATTTGCATGCAGTGTCCCACTTGACTTAATACAGGGAGTAGTGTTTTTCATTAATTGCCTGGTGATCTGCCAGATTTCAGATAATATACTTTTAGCCCCGGAAGCACTTGTAGACACATTCAGTAGTTCAATCTATTGTTTATATAAAGATACTCTTTTTCTCCCCAGGCATATCCCAGATTAGCCTAGCCTAGCACTGCAGTTATATTCAAGCAGACCAGACATAATAAGTTCATGGCCATATTGTACATTGCTGTAAACTGCTTTGAGCGTGATGTAAATGGAAAGGCAGTCTATACATAAAAGATAAAGAGAATTGCAATGCCTGATTTTTTAAAAAAAAATAATTAGTCCTGCTTGTAGAGAGATTTGAAGATGCAGTTTTCTTTGTATGTTCCAGTTTTCAGGGGTTGCCACCATATCTGTACATTTATATATTGATTTCTCATGTTTTTAAACTTCTCATGACATTGTATCAGTCCTTGCCACAATACTTTCTGAAAACTAAAATGTGGTTTAGAACACTTTAAAATTGACATCATGAATAGATAATATAATTTACATACATCCTATTTACTTGCATGATCAGGTAGGCATACCACGTGCTTTTAAAACAGAATATGGGAATTATCTGAAAAATAAAGAGTTGTCCAAGGCTACATCTTAACATGATGCTATTTTCCCTTGGTTCAGCCTACTGGTTCATTATATGTTTCCAGAGTCTCCTTTAGGGTGTGCAGTGACCTTTTTCAGCATTTGTCTCTGCATACTATGTAGAAGCATTCAAGCAAGTCTAAATTTGGTATGCAAGTTTATGAAACATTGCACACCAAGTTCCATAACAGGACATTGAATCTTCGGTTACCACTGTGTCTTATTAAAATGACTTTACCTGGCCTTCCTTTGTAGACAGTCTAAGTTATATAAGTATTCTTAATTCTTTTTTAAAAGGAAGCAGAAATACGGCAATTCAGATGCTTTTAACGAGTTTGCTTATTTTGTTTTAGAAATCGCTTCTGAAGTTCAGTTACTCAGTAGAAGAGGAAAGCGACTCATGTTTGGGAGGCAGATGGTCTTTTGAAGATGTACCCATGAAACCTTTACGAACTGTGATGGTAATCCCTGCTGACAGGATGAATGCCATCATGGATAAACTCAAAGAATATCTTTCTGTCTGAACCATTCTCTGAGCTAACGGTTTTGTGAAGTCACCCTGTAAAAGTTATTCGACTTTACAGTGGTGTCTAGAAATTTTCCATACCAATTCTGCATTATTTCAGGATCTCCTTTATATTCTCATAAAGTACATCACCTACTCAACTTGTTCTTATTGGCAGAGAATTGCCATTTTGAAACATCCGTGATTACAAGTGCAATAAAAAATCCCTCAAAACAGTAATCATTTAATAATTGTTGAACACTTTTCTAACTAACTGTAGGTTGTTTCCATGTTGCCAAAGATAATAACAAAAAACTCCTGTGATTTTGTTCTGTTTTAAAATCATTTCTCATGTCATATAAAAGCTGGTGTTGGGAATATATTGTACATAGAGGTTATATACTTCAACACAGTTTGGGATAGCAAACTTATTGAATAATGCATCGCTGTTTGGCAGGTGTTTCAGGATATTTTTTATATTCTTTATCTTTGCTGTTTGTTTTTTCTTCCTTGCCTGTTGTTGAAATGGGTGATAAATGATTGATTTCTTCCTGCAGAATAGCCTTGCTCTCACTGGCAGGCAGATTACTAAAATAGTATTGAGGTGCCAGCTCCACAAATCTGTTAAGAAACAGAATAAACAAGTGAGGGTATATTTTTTTTAAGAAGGCAATTTTTCAATATTTTCTATGACTGTTTTATGACTCATGCAGCAAATGCTTATAGGCAGGAACATTTTGATGCATTAAATATAGAGCTGCATAGCTGGAATCGGTTCCAAATTATATATTCCAGGTAAAGTGTACATATAAGATTATACAGTTTCTTTACAAATTAATATGTTCCGTTTGTCCTTGGAGTGGTAGTAGTTGGTTTCCAGGTGTTGCAAACTGCAATCAAAATATAACATAGTCCTGGATATGAGTATACTCTTTGCAAATTCTACCTGAAGCTTCAATGCATAACCTATTTAAATTTAGGGAAGCTATAGAAGGGCACAATTTTTATCTATTTTAGTAGTTTGGGGAAAAGGGATGGTTTCCTGCTACTATGTGCATTATAGCATTTCAAATAAATTCAGTCATCACTAGCCACACATGTGCGGAATTATTAGTTGTTCATTAGTGCTCCTGATTCAATGTATAACATGAATTTTGTTTAACTTTGATTTCCCATCTGTGTATTGGTTCTGTGTGCCAGGACACTGAGGAATAGATATGCTCAGAGTTAACTCGTCCATTAATTTCATACTAGTCTTAACATTGTCTATCACCCATATTCTTCAGTCTATCTTACTAAAAGGGGGATTGCATTGTATCAATTTGAACTTACTACCTGCTTGAGCAGATGCATCAGACCAAGTCGTGACATAGGACTGAAATAGCTGAAGGCTAAACATTTCATTTTTAAATTTCTAATTAAAACTTTACTCCCTTATCCATGGTTCAGTAAGTGAAATGCTTTTAACCAAAATGTACTTATTTATTTAATAGAAAGCACTTCTGAAGTTCATCCATGCTGAGCTGCAAGCTCAAAACATCTGCACAGAAACAAATTCTCAGTATGAAGTCAATGAGAACCTGTGAAAATAGCCTGCACTTTGTTTCCTCTTGTAAGGCCCTTTTAAGCAAACAGTGAAGTTAAAATGATTTGCTCAATGGCTATTTCTGGACAACTAATGTGGAGCTTGTCAGGTAGTACTTCATTACTGGGATTTTGCTTGAATGGGAGACTAGGAGCATAGCTTGGACTGATGGGCCCAAAATGAGCAAATCCATTCTGCATTGATTCTGCATTTATTTGGATCATAGGATCATGCTAGCCCTGCAGATAAAATCAGTTGTGAAATGGTGAGATTTAAAAACTTTAAAACATTTCACTTCCTTGCCTCCCTTAATATACATTCAGAATGCTGATAGATCTATTATACACTTCCATGAGATTGTCAGTTGGATTTCTATATTTCAGTGTGAAAGTATCCTAATGATATTTGAAATACCCCCCATAAAATAACTTTCAGCACGAGTCATACTATTTCCACCAAATCAAAATTATGGAACAGGTAGCTACCAAATATCCAAACTCTGCAGAAATGTTAGAGCACACACTTTGTATGCAGAAAATCCCACATGAAATACAGGGCATCTCTAGGTAGGACTAAGAAAGACACTTGTATGGAACACAGTCTGCACTGACAACACTGACCTAGATGGACTAATAGTCTGACTCAATATAAGGCAGTTCCCTGTGGTCATAACCCGCTTAAAATAAGAAAAGTGCTAGGAGACCTTTCAACACTGACAGTATTGATGTGGGTGGTGGGATGCCAGCTTAAACACACACACACACACACACACACACACACACGTTACTGCTGGAAGCTAAAGGCAGAGATCACCCACCTCTCCTGTCTCTCCAGTTTTCCCAGGAAGCAAGATGTGAGATGTTGGGTTGTGCTCTTAAATGGAAGTTGTATGCTACAAACATGAATGAAAACCTAAATTCCAACTTTCTCTTACTCACAGATCAGGTGATATAGCTGAGATGATTTTTAGAGAGTTGTTTTCAGCAATACTGAATTCATGGAACACAACCCACTCTGGGATCCTTGCAGTGTTGTAGTATATTGACAGAGGGTGAAGCTGGGCTACTTGCCTGTGTGACAACATTAAATAGTTTCCAGCACCATCAACATCCCGAGCTATCTAGAACGTGAAAAGTCAAGAAATGACATCTAATTTATCTGGACTTAAGCCTACTGCAGTGTATTAACTGCATTCAGTTATCCATTAAATACCAAAATACGATCCAAGAATGGTTCTGTTGTAGTCAAATGACTACACAAATTAATTTTACAGCTTTAAATGAATTGTAAGAGGACTGAAGAGTAAGCTATAGAATTAAAACAAATTGGGGGATTAAATTAAGCTTTTCCGTAACATTAATAAACCTAGATGAAACTATCCATTTGGTTTCCTTACTTGCATAAAGTAACCAGACAAGAGTGCTTTCTTTATCCTCAGTACATTTTCTTTCAATCCAAAAGCAGGTGCTGAAATTGGGAGTTCAATTCGTTTCATAATGTCATCCAATTCAGCTCTGATAGCTTCCGCCATTCTTAGTGCAGAGCAGTTCAGAAAATACTCTTGACACCACTTTTCAGTACTATGGTCTACGAGGGGGAAAAAGGTAAAATTGTGTTTGTTTTTGCTAGAGAATCCAGTTCCATTACACTCAAAGGGACTTATTCCCAAATAAATTTGTACAGGACTGCAGCTTTCATCCTGAAAAGAGGTTATTCTGTCATGCCAGATGTAATTATGAAGATTTTACCTGGCAGAATAACCCTTTTTTCAGGATAAAGGCTACAGTCATATACACACTTATCTAGGGATAAGTCCCAGTGAACTTAATGGAACTGACTTCTAAGTATGCATTTTTTTACATTAGACTATTTAATTTACCATTTTAAAATTGGAATCCATTGCTAGCCCTCTCCACCTCATTGTCGTCCATGAGTTGAAGACTCAGGGTTCTTAAAATATGCAAGAGCCTCCACAAAAAGAGAAGAAGGCTCCCTGCTTCAGTCACCCTCCCAAACAATGCCAGTGGCAGAGCTAGCACAGTCATTCCCATGGATTTGCCCCCCTTGTATTTGCTTAATGCTGAATATGAATGCCTGAAGAGGGCTCCTGCTGCCTATCCTCATTGCTCACATTGCCTCTTTCCCTGTTCCTTTTGCTGTTTTTATGATTAAATAAAAATAAAATAGTCTGTTAGCTTATAGGTCCTCTATAGGTGAAAGCTGGAATAATTGTTCAGAAGCATTTCAGGATGAATTTTTAAAGTGTAATTAAAATATTTGACACACACTTACACAGTCCTGTGGAGCTTGTCCTAGCTTCCTTGTAAGCCCTGTAGACATTGATAAGGGTAAAATGATCTCCAGCAGGATGCAAGAATTTTTGCCAGCAAGCGACTGCAATCTCTTCTGTTCCCAGTGGTGGGTTTAAAAAGCAACTAGGAGCTTGTGTTCAAAAGGAAAGAGAGAAATGAAAACAAGGTGATATGGCAAAATAAAGCTTACTATATGCACAATGTATGCTGCGTAATAATTTTTCCATTATAATGTTGCCCTCACTCTTTGGTCCTCCAAGCAAAACCTATGGTTCACTCTCATCCTTTCCATTTTGACTGCCACAGTGGGTCTGAAAATACCTCTGAAAGAGTGGCAGTGTTTTCAACTAAAGCAATGGCACCAAAACCATTTTTTCTCCAGGCCTACATTCTGGGGAGAAATGCTGAGTTGGTGATGTCTGGATATCCCCCCCCATAATATATAGCTTTGACCTCATGTTGTAGATAGGAGCACACATGACGGAATGTTTTCCCATAGAAACATTCCTGCAAGCAAAACTTGATGAACCAGGCTTCTCTGACATGCAAGTCTTCTATGTATTTTTTAGGGGGAAGAGGGAGTTGAGAATTCCATTGTGGGATCTCCCAGTTAATGTGGTACATTCAAGAGAAGTGCTCATTACTTCATTGAATATTTGCGACAACTGGACCCAAGTGTTGCTACATTTGCAACAACTAGACCTAATGTGTTGCTACAATTCTAGAAAACAGTGGGATTTATTTGTAATTAAATACCGTATGTGTAGAATGAGACAGAAAAGCTATAAATACATAACAGTGGGAGTATTGGCACAACATTGCTTGGTGTGTTAACCTTTTTTGCTACATCATTACACTAAGACCAGTGTTTTACTATATTGCAGAGCAAGCCTCTATAGGCCTGTATAATTTTATTCTCATTAAATATTGTGTGGAAGAAGTGACATAACCCACCCTGAACATCTGTGCAAAACAAAAAATAACTTGAATCCTTTTTAAATTTACATTTCATTAATTGTGAGTACTGCGATTTTTCTGGCTCTGATCTTTAATCAATTTAATAAGCAGATTAATTAAGGAAACCTCTGCTTGATTAATTGATAAGGAACAAATTTAACTGATGAGGTGATGAGTTAAGGGCATACCTCTTGTCTTTTTTCAAATTTATTCTGATTTAGGTGTGTTAGCAAAATACAGGATGAAATTAATGAAGCAGTAACTTTTTAATTAAACTGTAAGGTCTTTCACTGTTGCAAAGGGGCACTACTGAGGTTTTTGTAATATTTTAATTTTCTCATTTAGTTGGTTAAAAGGCAAACTACAAATCAACTAATCATCCTATAAATGGTTGATGGCAGTAGTTCTATATAATTACACTGGGCCTGAGCAGTAGCCACAAACGCTTCAGAAAATACCTGTTACCATGGCAGCAATGGTGAGCATTTCTTCCACACAGTCAAATTCATACGAAGCTAAAATAGCCTTTGACAGCTGTGGATCGACAGGAAACTCTGACATTATTATTCCAAATTCTGAAAGGTTTCCATCATTGTCCAGGGCAGCCAAATAATCCAGATCTTCCAGAGCTTGCATGAGACTTTCAGGAGCTGGGATGGGGAGAAATGCTTAGTTACACTGGTTGTTACATTCTGTCACTGTTCAGTGAAATGCCTATACAGACAAAATTAAACTAAGTATTTGATTATCACAAGGTTACAGGACTTTTTGCCTAATTTCTCTCTCAGGTAAATTGGTGCAGCAGTTGCCAACTTTTTTGGGTCCAGGGGCACATTTGGAATTTTGAGGCAGTGCCAAGTCAGAAAATTGCCGCCAGGGGTGTGGCCTAGAACAAAATGGCTGCCACACCCCCCAAAAGAGCAAAAAAAGAGAGAGAGGAATATGAAATGGTTCAAAAATGGAAAAATCTATTTTTATTTTTTGCTCTATAACGAAAAAGTTTCTCCTTTTCCAGAAACTCTTAAAACTGTTCTTCCCTGTACTCAGCAATGTGGGAACAAACAGGAATAAAAAGTGATCATATGGATAATGATGCTTCTGCACTAGGTCCCACTAGGTGATAAAAAAGGTACACGCGCACACACAGACACACACACACCGCCCTTGCTGACAGTTCTGGCTATCTCGGCCTCATCACTGGAACAAAGAGCAAGCCTTCCCCAGAAGCATCGGAAGCCTTTCCAGAGGTTTGCAAAGAAAAACTTGGTTCCACAGCAGAGCTTCAATGTGTTCCCGGGGGGAGGGGGGTGCTGACACATACAGGTTTTGTGTGCAGTATTGCTTCTAGACTGAGGGTGATGGAGCTGACAGATATATTGACTGGGATAGTTGTCCTCCTGTGGTCCTGACATTTTCCTTGGAAGTGGAAAAAAAGGCTAGAAGGTGCTTTCCTGCAATCTGCTATTTGGAATGCCAGTAAATATTATTATTATTAATAATAATAATAATAATAATAATACCCCACCCATCTGGCTGGGTTTCCCTAGCCATTCTAGGCAGCTCCCAACAGAATATTAAAAACATGATAAAACATCAAACATTAAAAACTTCCCTAAACAGGGTTGCCTTCTAAAAGTCAGATAGTTGTTCATTTCCTTGACATCTGCATGTAGCTGTCCACTAGCCTAGAATGCTACCCAATTCATTATGATTGGAATGGCAGCTCTTGTTTTTGTAGGGTTCTGGGGCAAACAGGTTATCTTGCCACATTTGCCTGGGGACAAACCTATGCATGAGGGACAGCCTAGGGAGTTTCACACCTAATCTGTGCTACCTGTGGTGGTGTGGATTCCTCCTAGCAGCACACAAGTGCCGTGTGTGTGTGGCAGAGTGCATGGAATGGGTTAAGAAACAATCTCATGGCATCCCCGCCATTGCCACATACTGGTTGGTGCACACATACATTGCTAACATTGGAGGAAAGCATTAAATCCCTTCTAGTTATACCAAGTTAAGGTATAGCATAATGACAGCCATCACAGTTAGGCCACTGGGCTTCTCTGAAAGGCTGCAATCTTCTGCAAAATTCCTGTGCACAATTACTTAGCAATAAGCCCATTTAATTCAGCTGGACTAAATTTTAATGCAGCAGATGGGTAACTCTAGATGTTGCTGGACTACAGCTCTCATCCTCCTTGCTCATTGGCCATGCTGGTTGGGGCTGATGGGAGTTGGAGTCCTGCAACATTAGGGCCGCAGGTTCCTCATCCCTGATTTAATGCATAGGAGTGGGCTGCATGCCAAACAACTTGAATTTTTGACCATCTTACAATACTCAGCAAAGATACCATGTGTTTGCCTAGAGATCTGATTTAATATTATTAGAATTCAGATCCCTGCCTGCACATCATGGAGAAGAGAGAACATTTATTAGCCAGCCTGTAAGGTTTAATGCGATAAAAGATGAGTCCTTGAGAAAGTCAAAGCATCGAAGAAGAAAACAGGTTGGATATTTAAGGGGGGGGGAAGTTGGAGAGTTTTATCACTGAGCCATGAAATGAAAAGTAACAGCTGATGAATGGGAGAAACCAAGAGTCGGTGACAGAAAAATAGGGATGCAAGATTTAAAAGGGGGGGCGGGGCGACATGAATGGCTACTGAGCCTTTGAAGTAATTACCAGGGAATCATGGTAAACTAATTTCTATAAATCAATAAAGCAGTTTGTATTGTGAGCTGAATATATGGCTATTGTCCTTGGAAGCATCTGGCTCCGCAGCCAATTCTATTCTCTGGGGAGTGTTACTGTTTTGCATTTTTATATCTCCAAGTTGGTTGCTCCGAGACTGGGAAACAGGAATGACTCTAGGCTTTTGCTTCAGCATTATAATAAAAAAAAGTGCTTCATTTTTTATTATATTGGAAAGGACAAGTTAATAAATGCAGATTATACAGGTGAAGGAACAGTAATAAAATAAAAGAAAACCTTGAATAGGGTTTTCAGATATTAGTCTGCATTTGCAGGCACAAATGCAGCCAATAAAAAAGTCATTGTAAAAATGGCAAAGGTTCATTTGAGAATTCTTTATGGTATTGTTCAGGTTTAAATAAAGCTCATCATAAATAAGAGAAACAAAAGCAACTCCTGTGTTTAATTCTGAAAGCCTTTCTTAATAAAGGACAGGGACATGAAGCGCTTTACAAAATAGGGCTTTAACAACATACAATGTCATTTTTATTACGTCTGGTCTGACCAGGTCAATGTTACTGGGAGCCAAGAGGCAAGCTCCACCCAGGGCTTTGTGAATCAAGGGCTGCCACAGTCACAGTGCACTGAAAAGGAATCAGCTATATAAAAATATTCAACTACATTTGTTCCCTCCATTATATAAAAACAAAATAGAGCTGCTTTTCACATATACCTTTGCCTACTTAAACTGGTTGGATTTTTAATACATTTTAAAAGGGATAATTACTATGCAAAGCAGAATGAAAATTTTACAGGAAACTAGCAAACAGCTAACCATCATTATCTGAAGTTCTATTCAGACAGAAATAGACATTGCAAGAGACATCATGCTGATTCTCCTATTACTGATCATGTGTTGTCCTGTACAAGACACTAGTATGAAAAGAGAAAGAGGCACAGAGAAGCAGCAACTTTGAACCACTTGAGTGCTATATTCAGTGTTATTCACTGTATTATAAAATTCCACGTTCCCATTTAAACAAGTTTAATTCCACAGATGTCATAGGAAAAAACCACAACTTTAACTTATGTCCAAGTAGTTCAATCACTAAAAAAAAGGAAAGATGGCATCATCAGTAATCCTTTCTGCAGCTATGAAATAGGAAGCTTATGCTCATAGTGATTTCTTATGGCCACCTTAAAGAGATAATCTGGAAAGGCCAACATTTTTAAGGAGAGGAAAATGGTTTAGCTGTCCAGACCCAAATCTATCTTGGTAGAAGTGTGCTAGTGCTACAGCAGAGAATTGTATTTGCTTACTTTTAAACATAGGAGGAAGGAGGAAGATTTGTCTGATAATGTGCCTTTTGGTCTTTCCAGGCTCTTTCCCATAGCATCTGGACAAAGCAATTCTCAATTTCACATCTGAATGCTGAGGACATTGGTGCTTAACCTCAGAGGGATAACAAACATACTATACAGCTTTGCAAATGTCTGCATTTTTCTATACCTTGCCATGAAGAAAGAACAGCTTTAATCATAGTCCTCAGAAACAGGTGTGCTTTTACTGTGCCAGCCCAATGGGCTGTAGCTTGGGACACACTTTTACTTGTGGACATTAAACAAAGAGAAGGTTCACTGGCTGGCAAATGGCAAGCTGTAAAATTATTGTTTTGGCTTAGCTAATCTACTCAGCAAGCTAATGTTGCGGGATAGTTGACTTGGGAGCACCCATCCAAGACTACTGCCACCAGGTACTACTTTTCTAATCTATTGCATGTATGGAGAACTTCTATAATGTAATGTAATCCAACACTTGGTAAATCACACTTCTTTGAATTACCATGCTGTGCTACTCTGTATTTATTACACTGGTATTCAACCTTACCTTGAAATAAAGCAAAACTGTACTTTATGCTGAGAGATTAACTATTCAAAGATTGCTCTTGAGTTTCATGGCCAAGAGGGGATTCTAATTTAGGTTCTGATTATGCAAATGCAACACTCCAACCTGTTCTTAGCAAGTTGATGTGCATTACTATTTAAACAGAGAACACACACTCCTAAAGCTGCCTCAGGACAGTTTCAAATGGGGCCATTGGATATTGTTCAGATTCACTCATATGACTCATCATCAGGCTAAGTCAAGAGATCAGAAAGTGGATAATTGGTTCACAATCAATTATTTTGCCCTCCAGATGTTGCTGGACTCCATCTCTCACCATCCCGGCCATGCTCACTAGGGTTGATGGGAAGTGCAGTCCAACAACATCTGGACAGCATGATGTTAGTTAACCCCTATCTATTTTAAATATATTTTGTCCCACTCTTCACCTATAAAGGCTCTCTGAACATATTACATATAACAAAACAAAAAAAGAAAAAAAAGACTATGATAAAGTCAAAAGGAAATGGCTAGGTTAAAAGATATAACAGGGCCCCAGTCTAGTAAAACAAATTGCTTGAAGTGGGGTGTCATCCCACCCCTTTTCACGTGGGCCTATAATCACCCCATGTCTTTCAGCTGATTGAGACTGGCCTAAACATTATACTTTCTTTCCTACCCCAAACTTTGAAAGCATCCCACTTCCTTCAAATTTGCAGGGAGGAAAGGAAGTGGGGTGGGGTACTGCCCACGTCTAAAGGCTTCCCCATTCATTTAAATGGAATAAGATTCTAAAAAGGCATCAAATCATTTTTGGCACACAAAATCCACTATTGCCAAGTACACAATACATGTACAAAAAGCTGAATGATGCACACACCATTCATAAATGAAGCAATTTTTGTCATGGGGATAAGTCCCTAAGTACAAGTACCATATGGAGGGAATGTACCTGAGAAATCAAAATAGATCTAATGCAGTACCACTAAGTGATTAAAAAATAGTACCGAAATAATCAATCATCCTGAGAGTGAATCAATTCTCTGCAATGTAAAGATGAAGTATACTTGGAAGGCATAATGGCAACTCTAATGTATTTCTAAAATGGCATTGCAGAGAAGTCTGCCAGAGAATCATCTTAAGCAATTATCACCCTGAAAAATTCAGTCTCTTACTGAACCGCATTTCAGTCAATGTACTTCAGAACCTCCATCTAGTCCAGTTTCTGCTTCCCACAGCAGTAAACTATATAACGCTTGGAATCACACAAGAAGAGCCTGAAGGCACTAGCCATCTTCTGCTATTTATTTATGTCTATATTACAATCACATCCCCTCTTTCCAAGAAAGAGTTCAGGATGGTGTACATGTTTCTCCCCAAGTTTTCACCTCACAACAACCCTGTGGGGTAGACTATGTTGAAAGGTTGCATGATGGCTTTATGGCTGAATGGGAGTTTGATCCTGGGTCTCCCCAAACCTACTATTATTATTTTTTAACATTCCAATTACTACAGCATGCTGTTACTTCCTAGCAATTGGTACTCAGTGGATGACCGCTTCTGAACGTGGAAGTTCAATATAACCACAGTGATTAATATTCCCTATCCACCAAATTGTCCAATCCCCCTTTAAACACTTCTAACTAGTAAATATCACCACATATTGTGGCAGTGGATTCTGTAAATTAATTACATGTATGAAGAAACAAGTTATCTTTCCTGAGTCTATAGCCCAGAATTTCATTTGATGATCCCAAGTTCTACTATTATGAGGGAGGAACATGCATAATTTTATAAACCGGTATTGCGTCCCCAGTTAGCAATCTCTTTCTAAAGCCCCCAAATGCTTTAGCCTTTCCTCGTAGGGAAGATGCTCCAATCACGATAGTTTTTCTGGACCTTTTCCAGAGCTACAATATCCTTTCTGAGATGACCCAATCAAAACTGTACATAGCATTCAAAATGTGGAGGGACTTCCTTCTGAGGCCATTCCTAATGCAACAAAACAAGTATAGCTCATTCTTACTTAGAAAGGAAATTGGCTAAGGACTGTCAAGGGAGGCTCCTCACATATTTGGATGGCAGTTAAGAGTTCCATATTTTCAATAAAAAACATAACGGATTGTGAGGTTGAGTGTTCACCTCCACAGCTGATACTATCCAGGTTGACCTTGCTTTATTCTTGCTTCCACTTTAAACTGAAAATACAAAACCCACATTTAAATTTCCTAGTCAGTACTGAAAGCAGACACAAAGCTTGCTGTGCAGCATACCAAAGGAGATGCCTAGAATGACAATGTTGAGAGGCAGCACTATATAGGGGAAACAATAACCAATGTTTCTCACTCCCTTTTGAAAGCACAATGCCTCTCTGTTCAGGAAGGAAAGTGTTACCTTCCCATATTTTTTCATGTTTTTTTAAAAGGTTTTTTTTTAAGGTCAAAACAAGAGTGATACATGCAATAAATCTCGAAATACAAAAGAAGTACTTGTTAAAGATCTGTAAAAGCTGTTTTATTTAAATGAATTGCTCCATCTTGCTGAAAGTCAGGCTTTATCTTTTGTAGAAGTGAAGATTACATTATTGTTTAATGTGGCACTTCCATTAAATAAAAAATTGCAGGTTATCTTTAGTAATTGCTAAACACAGAGCACTTGGATAAAGCTAAAAGCCAGGAATTTCACTAGAAACAAGACCTGTTTACAAGCAGATACTGGTAATATTTTATCACTGCAATTGTTAGCGCTGGCATTTGCATGCTTTCTGCTTCCCTCCCCAACAACGTTCCTTTCTGTATCATATCTATTAGATTGTGATCAGGGATTGTCTTTCTTTTAATCTCTGTTCAGTGCCTAGAACATCTTAGACACTGTAAATTAATACTAATACTATATACATGGCTTCTGTTTCTGATGGCCACCGTGTCTTTATTGTAACATCAAGTTTGACCTTAAGAGTTAGATCACGGTAGTTATCAAGCTGCCACCCTAAGCTCAGTATTAGCAGAGCTTGGGTTATAATCTTATTTATTCTAATGGTGTAACTGACAACCACTGTGGTCACATAATCTGTGCTATACGAAGCTCATGCTATCTTATATTATCTATCCATGTCTTTAGTTATTTAGGGGAATGCTAAAGGTAATGAGGCAGGTGCTATGTAGCTATGTATGTACAGGCAGATCCTGCTCCCTGAACACAATGTGTTCCATGGAAATCGTTTGTTAGGCGAGTGTTCATGTATCGAGTCGACAATACCCATTTGTTAATATAAGAAATTTTCTAATGCGTTCCTGAAAGAATACCCCCCCAAATACTCAACTTTCATTCTGGAACACGTACAGCAGATAATACTAAACAGGTTGTGTGCAAACACACCATAAGAATAGACCTTAGTTACAGTTTATGGTTAGCAAGGAGAGAGTTGAACTATGAGCCCTGGTTCAGACAGCAGATTAAGGCTAAGAAAATGGATAACAATTTGGTATTACCTGGCCTATCCATGAAATCACAGTGGCCTAGGCCTGCAATATCCATTCTTTTCAGAAAAAGAACCATGCTGGTCAAGTTGGATTCCTGAATTTTGGCCGGTGGTAGCAGCTTCACTTCATTATCTGTAAATTCTTCAGGGTAGAGGCAGAAACATTTACCTGCCAGGAAATTCAACAACAACCTTGCTTCAACACATTCTCTTGTGATAAACATGGTTGTTTAAAGCTGACAACGATTCCCCCCCCTTACCTGAAGACATGCCCAGAATTTGCCTACGCATCTCAGCTTGGCTTTTGCTAATGGGCTGTATAACAACAGCATCTGTTCTGATTCGAGGACTGTATACCTTGCAAATCAAGAGAGACATGACTTTGTTGAAAAAAAGAAAGATTGAGCAAGATTGCAATGGATTTGCATTGAGTTTTTGCTTAGAATGTTTTTCTTGCTGTGCTTCATGAAATGCTTGGCTGCAAATTCATTTCCTTTCCACAATATTTATTATTGTTTCACTTGTCTTGAAATGAAAAAGTGAAAGCAGTTTGATAAATTGACTGAAACACCACTTGTTCCTGTCAGGATCGTTGTAGTTTGGCTGTCATATCTTGGAGAAATTCTCTTCAATAAAACACACCAGTCCACTGAGGATGCAGTGTCTGCACACACAGTACTCCCATAGACTCAAAATAGCTCGTTCTCCCCCTTTTCCTATGTCTATGTGAATATAGGTAAAGGGAAAGGACCCCTGCATGGTTAAGCCCAGTCAAAGGTGACTATGGGGTTGCACGCTCATCTCACTTTCAGGCTGAGAGAGCTGGCATTTGTCCACAGACAGCTTTCTGGGTCATGTGGCCAGCATGACTAAACCGCTTCTGGTGCAACATAACAGCATGATGGAAACCAGAGCACACAGAAATGCCATTTACCTTCCCGCCACAGCAGTACCTATTTATCTACTTGCACTGGCATGCTTTCAAACTGCTAGGTTGGCAGGAGCTGGGACAGAGAAACAGGAGCTCACCACGTCACAGGGATTCGAACCGGCGACCTTCTGATCGGCAAGCTCAAGAAACTCAGTGGTTTAGACCACAGCGCCACCTGCATCATACAGACACAGGCAGCACTGGGAGATAAGGGATGCATAACAGGTCCATGAGTTCCTCCTGTATTCCTGTCCAGTTCCACACCCACCACTGCTTGATACACTTGACTCATATTCCATGATAATCACAGAAAGCAGGTGCAATAACCCCAAATGTGGGGAAAGTGAATTGCAATTCTGCTTATAACTTACAGTGGAATGTGATGGGATAAACATGGAGAAAATATACAATATCCCTGATACTGTGGGGAAAGTCAATTGCATTCTCAATCGTAGTTTACAGTGAAAAGGCAATGATTTATCAGTGCTAGCAGCCACCCATCTGGAAGCAGCAATGGTTCAGGCTTAGGAGCTCTGATGTGCAGCAAGATCCCACGCCTGGAACAGTTCCCCATTCATTTCAGTGAATGGAGAATGGAATCTGCAAAAACATTCCTTAGCTCTTTTCATGTCAGTGTTTTGTTTTGTTTTGTTTTAAACACAGCAGAGCACACGTGGAATTCTGTATTGGCTGAATGGGTATTTTAAGAAAGGACATCCCTTCACACATGTATATTTGTATGGACTGACGTTTCTCAAAAATACGTAAAACCAAGAAGCTTGAAAATCAATGAAAATACAATTTGGCCTCTGCACTGAAAACCTGTTTTAATTAAAAATGTTGATTGAGCTGACTTCCAATGCTGCAGCACAGAGTCTGAGGGTGTGGAAGGAACTATGGGGGTGGGGGAAGGGGACAAGAGGCAGGTGAATCCCTGTTGTACATGGGGGGAGGGAATAGAAAATTATGCCAGCCTTTTAAACAAGTACCGTAGTTTTCGCTCCATAACACGCGTTTTTTTCCTCCTAGAAAGTAAGGGGAAATGTCTGTGCGTGTTACGGAGCGAATGCTTCCCTCCTCCGTGGTTTCCAGCGGGAGAAGAGCCGCTGAATGGGGAGGAGAGAGGGACAGAGTGCCTGCTTCTTTAAAGGAGCAAAGCGAGAGGGGAGAGGAGCCGCTTACAGGAGTGTAAGCGGCTCCTGTCCGGTTGGCTCCTTTAAAGCAAGCAGGTTCTGCTTCTCTCCCTCCTCCCCACTCAGCGGCTCTTCTCCCCTCTCGCTCTTTCAGCTCGCTAAGGGGGGAGGGGAGGGAGAGAAGCAGAGCCTGCTTGCTTTAAAGGAGCAAAGTGGGAGAGGAGCCGCTTACAGGAGTGTAAGCGGCTCCTGTCCGGTTGGCTCCTTTAAAGCAAGCTGGCTCTCTGTATCTCTTTCCTCTCACTTTGCTGGAAACAGCAGGCAAGATTTTCAGTGTCCTCCCGCTTTGCTTTTCAGCTCGCTAAGGGTGGGGGGGGGAGGGGGAGGAGGTAGAGAAGCAGAATCTGCTTGCTTTAAAGGAGCCTACCGGACAGGAGCCGCTTACACTCGTGTAAGTGGCTCCTGTCCGGTAGGCTCCTTTAAAGCAAGCAGGCTCTCTGTCCCTCCAGCAAAGTTTTTCAGCTCGCTAAGGAGGGAGAGAAGCAGAACCTGCTTGCTTTAAAGGAGCCTACCGGACAGGAGCCACTTACACTCGTGTAAGCAGCTCCTGTCCGGCAGGCTCCTTTAAAGCAAGCAGGCTCTCTGTCCCTTCAGCAAAGTTTTTCAGCTTGCTAAGGGGGGGGGGAGAGAAGCAGAGCCTGCTCCACGTGTGTTCCTTGTCCCTTGAGTGCTTTTCCTTCCCTCCACTTAAAACGTGGTTACAAAGCACAGATCCACATGGATCCTCAGGATTTTTGCACTGGGTCACCCCAAATTCACCATCAGGTCACATAGCATGTCCATGGCTACAGTTTGTACAAAAAAAAATTACGCACCCACTGTTGCCTTGGGCCGCAAAGGTGCAAAAACATTGTTACAAACATGGATCCACATGGATCCTCAGGATTTTGCATTGGGTCACCCCAAACTCACCGTCAGATCACATGTCTGTGGCCACAGTATGAACCACAAAAATCATACATCCACTGTTTCGTTTAGAATATTTTTTTTCTTGTTTTCCTCCTCTAAAAACTACATGCGTGTTATGGTCGGGTGCGTGTTATAGAGCGAAAAATACGGTATATATCAAGAGCCACACCATAATGAACTATGCAGGTATGTGAAACCTCACCTTTGAGACATGTGTTGCCCCATTGGTAATTTATTAAATATTATTTTACTTACCTTTCTTTTCTCTATCCCAACATCTATAACAAAGGCCACAGTTTTAATCCAAACCAAAGATCCCCCAAAGCTTGTAGTTAGCAACACTCTTCTCCTGTAATTTTTGCAAGGCCCTTCTTCATTTGGCTTGAGGATTCTCTCTATTTCACTGGGATAGAGAAGAACAGGGACCAATTCACCAAGTTCAGGATTTAAATTAGGCCCTTCTTGTTGAATAATCTTGTAGGCTTTTCCAATTTCCTAGAAGCAGTGAAGACATCTTTCATGAAAATTAAACAGGCTCAGTGTGCCAATTCTGAATCTATTCTCTCTTTTTAATGGATTTTATTCCTATGTTAAGCGCTAATGGCAAAAATATAAGAGTCATAATGCTGATTAAATTGAGGAAATTGTAACAGAAGCATACATAGAAACATCATATACGGTAATGCGGCAATTCTGTTTCTTGAGGAATTTATTTCAGCCCAAGAAGGGGCTTCTTTCTCTTCCTTCCCCCATTTGCTTAAGTGCCATATTCCTTACAGATTTCTGCCATTTGACAGTCTATCATGGCTATACCAATCTCACAGAAAGACATTCTAATATCCATAACAAAACATTAACATGCTACTAGAACAGTAATACTGTAATGAAAAATTATAACATGGCGCCTTGATTTTCCATATCAGTGTGTTCCATACACTTCCCAGAAGTAGGACAAATTAATTTGGAAGAATCTCTATCTTGCTAACTTTGAAAATTACTATTATGTTCTTAGTCTAGTTAGAATTTAAAGTATCAAAAGTGCTATAAACCATATATGAAAGTGACTAATTTTTCTTTATCGCTATTAAAATAATTGAACATATAGGAGAATTGCAAATTTGCTTTATAGCATTCTCCCCAGTGGCAGATGAACTCTCTGGGGGTAATAAAAATCAATAAAATGCTAAAGAAACCATTAATTGAAAAATTAAGTTTGAGAATATAAAGGCATAAAAGTGTAAGAATTCAACAGCTCTAAAGTATTTGTTAAATTATGTCGTTCTTCTTCTTTCACATTATAAAAAATGATTGCTTGCAAAAGATATGGAAAAGAGTATAATGCAATTTAAAATGCATTTCTCTCTCTCCAAAAGCTTAAAGTATTTCTTTTGCATACTACTGTTCCCTCCCCCAAGTTTTTTAACGTCAAAGTGATACATACAGGACCAAAACGCTTTGCCTACATGATTATTCACCTTGATTTCTTAGTAGCAGTTTTGATCCCAGAAAATCTCAAGACCCACTATTATAGGATATGCTATCTAGGGCTCCGTCTGCACTCTACATTGAAAACAGTTTTAGACCTCTTTAAACCATAATGGCTTCTCCCAAAGAGTCCCGGGAGCTGTACTTTGTTAAGGGTGTTGGGAGTTGTAAAGGTAAAGGGACCCCTGACCATTAGGTCCAGTCGTGGCCGACTCTGGGGTTGCGGTGCTCATCTCGCTTTATTGGCTGAGGGAGCCAGCGTACAGCTTCTGGGTCATGCAGTGGCGTAGCGTGGGGGGTGCAGGGGGGGGCCGGCCGCACCGGGCGCAACATCTGGGGGTTAGGGTTAGGGGGCGCAAATCCACGGGTTAGGGGGCGCAAATCCACGGGTTAGGGGGCGCAAATTACTTGCCTTGCCCCGGGTGCTGACAACCCACGCTACGCCACTGGGGTCATGTGGCCAGCATGACAAAGCCGCTTCTGGCGAACCACAGCAGCGCACGGAAACGCCGTTTACCTTCCCGCCAGAGCGGTACCTATTTATCTACTTGCACTTTGACGCACTTTTGAACTGCTAGGTTGGCAGAAGCAGGGACCGAGCAACGGGAGCTCACCCCGTCGCGGGGATTCGAACTGCCAACCTTCTGTGGTTTAACCCACAGCGCCACCCGCGTCCCGCTGGAAGTTTTAGGAGACCCCTATTCTCCTTACAGCGGTACAATTCTCATAGTTCCCTGGGAAGAAAGATTGACTGTTAAATCGCTTTGAGAATTGTAGCTCTGTGAGAGAAATAAGCCACAACCTAGATAGCAGCCTTGGTAAAGTGAGTTGATGCTAGATCTTCCTAAAAGTAGCTTACTACAGTTACCTTACAGCATAATTATTGGCATGCCTACTCTGAAGTAAACCCTACTTAGTTCAATGGGACTTTCTCCCAAGTAAGTATATATAGAACTGTAGACTTAGTGCAACATGAATACTTTTTAAAAATTGGCCTAATTACAGAAGGTTTTAAAGGAGGTACGGAAATTGCTCATCCTAACATGGAAGCCCAAGTATGCAAATATTTTCTGTGATACATTAAATGATTTACTTACTTGTTCACAGGCCAGAAAGATCACAATATCACCTCTCTCTTTAGAGTTATGAATCTCAAAAAGCAGTCTTAAAGCAGAAGAGAAATTATCTTTCTGAATGCAACAGGTATACACAACCTCCACCTGGTATCTGCTCTTCACTCTTATGAGAGATGTATTGCCATAATATGTCTGTAGTTTGGTGCACATTTGAGTAGATGTAATTACAATTAGCTTCAGCTCGGGTCTTAATATCACTACATCTTTAAGGAGTCCAAGCAATACATCTGTTGGGAGAGTTCTTTCATGCACATCATCCAAAATGATGATTCCATAATTTCTCAGAAAGGGATTGGACATCATTTCTCTTTGTAGCATGTCATCTGTACTGTATCTGTAACCATGCAAAGAAAGAAAGATCATTATTCAAAATTGGTGATGACATAAGCTGAAGGAGACAGCATGTGTTCTTCAGGCTATGCATAATCTGCCCAGGTTTTTCCTTCAAAATGAAAATATCAACAAAATTGCACTAAAGTGGTGGGGTCGGAGAAATCATGGCAGATTAGAATAGCCTGTCAGGCTTATGTTGCCATACCTGCAAGAAGAAGAGTAGAAGAGTTTGGATTTGATATCCCGCTTTATCACTACCCAAACGAGTTTCAAAGCGGCTAACATTCTCCATTTCCCTTCCTCCCCCACAACAAACACTCTGTAAGGTGAGTGGGGCTGAGAGACTTCAGAGAAGTGTGACTAGCCCAAGGTCACCCAGCAGCTGCATGTGGAGGAGGCAATAATTCAGCATATATTTGGTATGAGAAAGACACAGCAATCCCATGTGTGTTTCCTCAAAAGGAAGTCCCAGTGTGTTCAACAGGGATAACTCACAGGTAAGTAAACATAGGATTGCAGCCTAAATTCCACTGACTACAGTAGGTTTTAACATGCCAGACTGTGAGCACAGAGTTCATTTGTGCTCAGAAAAAGTAAAAAAACAGCTTGTCAGAATAGGAAGTCAAGTACTAAGATGGGTCCCAAAAATATACACCTCAAGTGTCAAAAGCTAGGGTAAAGCTGTATGCCATACATGTACACATATATGTGTGCATCACATGCACAGAAACATGATGCATCTCTTATAGGGTAGGGTTTAGGCCATCTGACAGCCAAATATTACATTCACAACAATGTTCCTAAATGCAGTAGTTTGTTTGTTCACATTTCCACATCTAAGTTGGTTAATTAAAGGGATCCACAGAGACATCAATAGCACATGTATTTGTAAGGTGGGGAACAATAACCCTGTCCCTGACTCCTTTTGACCTCAGTATCTGGTTCAATGCAACCCATTCACTTTATCACATAGAACTACTGAAGATCAAGACCTTTATAGTCTTGCCACATAATCTTCATAGAACTGTATCAGGCTCTGTTTCTTGGCTAGTGTGTGATGCTAGAGCATAATGGAATTACACATTTGTATGTAGGTTATATAGAGTACCTGTACATATTAGAGGGACTGAATATGAATGCACAAACCTCAGGATCGTTTCACTATTACAGCAGCTCTCACATGGGACCACATAACCCACTTCATGACCGATATTGACGTCCATCTCATCAGCTACTTGCAATGCCAGCCATACTGCTGTGTGTTTATGTGTCTGTGTGCACACAATTGTTCCATGTTGAAAATGAGTGGAAAGAGAATATTCAGCACACCACTGGGGCACCTTTAATATTAAAAAAGTTAGAGAGGAATGAATCCATCTATGAAATGAATACACAAGCTTATTTGATTACATGTGCTGTCTCAAGTGAACATCTGCTGTTTGCTTGCTAGCTGTCTGCCTACTAGCAACTGAACAGTTCAATAAATGGAAATTATTTTCCTGGATAAATGTCAAGACCCCGAGTCAGTTAAGTGGTCAAACATAAAGTGAAAGACAGTTCTGGGAATTTCTTGTTCTGAACTAGATTAGCCTGAGTATATTAGAGAAGTGACAGGAATGGCCTCTGGGGAGAAAAGGACACCAACCCTATCATACTTGAGCATTTTGGTTCCTTGCTTGGTTTAACAGTGTGAGGGACATTTCTGATCAGGGTCAGGGGGGCCAAATCCCTGTCTGTTTTTCCTTCTGGGCTTACAGCCCTGGCTCTGCTCAGTCACTTTAGCACAAAATGACCATCTGTCAGAAAGAAGTCAACAGCTGATGTTAATGTTTATTTGAAGCAGAAGGATTGTTTGTATTTACTGCCATAACTCTGGAATTTGTAGAGGAAATCCACTGGGGTTGTACATCTGTAGACAAGGAAAGTGTCTTGGAGTAATCCACATGGCCATAAAACAGGGGAACAAAATATATTCTTTCCTCTTGAAAGGAAAATTCATAAAGAGACAGTTTATGCACCATCATGTACAATTGTATAAATGATTGAATTAGATGTTAGGGGAGGGCAGTATCTCTGGTGGGGACACGTTGTGTTTTTTCTGGGGAAGTTCGTCCATCTTTGGTCCCCAAACCTGCACTCAGCTCTCACCTGTGGCTCATAGAAGCAGTCAACATGTGACAATGGTGACATCCTGGGAAACAGCTGCAACTGGCCAGCTAAACCAGGTAAGGGTAGCCGATGGGTCTTAAACCCTCAGTGAGTTAAGGACTTGTCTATGCCCTGCATTTGAAGATGAGGCCAATAGCAGGTACAATGGTCAAGAAGACTTTTCTTCATGTGCTGTTAAGGGAAACGAGGGGGAAATGGGGCTCACCAGCCTGGGAAGGTAGCCTATCTTGGGGAAGGAGAAAACCTCCTAAACCTCTGTTGCCTTGTGGTTATACAATTACTGTAATGAGAAAGGCTTCGGGAGTAAGCCCCTGAGGTGTGTGATTCCTCAGCTGGAGTAGGCTCAGAACAGGTGAGGGTCAAGTGCCTCATCAAGCCCAGATGCTGCAATCAGCATGCAAAGTACAAAAGGGAAGCAGAGCTGAGGTGCTGTGTCTGCTCAACTTCCCATGTTGGTTGGACCACTGCTTGGATGGATGGCCCCGGGGACTATGCTTGTGTGGGACTGACCTCCAGGTGCCCTGACCCCGGATCAGAGACAGGAACCAGGCTGGACTTTGGACCTGTTGGCCTGCCAGACTGTGTGCCAGCATATGCTGTGGGATTGTGCACTCCAGCGGGACTTGCCACCAGGTACCCCATTGTTCAGGACACTTTGGTTTTTGTATAACCAGAATGTGGCCTATATTGCAAAGCTAAGAATCACATCCATTTCTCTGCTCACTGTTGCCTCTGGTCTCCAGTAAAGTTTCCCATGAAGGAATGTGGCCCTCATGCTGGAAAGGTAGCTCACTCCTGTTTTATAGACAGTATGGCAAGGTATAAGTCTGCTGGAATATAAATGTCTTTTTCACTAACTACCAGAAAGAGGTCCATTTGAGCCTTGGGTATGTGGGAGATATTCCATAATAGTGGAGTCACTGAGATGGCCCTATATGTCTCATACATTAATCGCAGAAATGAATGTTCTTAACTTTTTGAAATGCTTGTGGTGATGAAAGTTCAAAGTTCTTGTGCCAGTGGAGGAGGCTGGCAGATGCCCTTGGGAAACAGATTGCCTTTTCTTGTCTTAGTGAATTGATTTCAATGTAGCTCATATGGAAGTAACTACTGATTGATTATGCTTGTCTTATACATGATAAAAAAATTCATGGAATTTAAAGTTAAAATTCTAAACATTAACTATATCTCTGTCTATATACCTAATCATATTTTAATCTGTTTAAGTACAATGTTTTAACTTTTGTATGTTTTGAAGTATGGCTTTGATATTTTTTCTTGCTTTTATTTTATCTTTTTGTAAAGATAAAATAAGGTTATTTTTTAACAAACAAGCAGTGTATAAATTTTATGAAATACAACATTTATCAGTTAATTTGTCCTCTGTTTCTAAAACCATATCACATTTTAATTCCTGTACTTTTCAACCACCTACAATGAAATGTTGGATAATATAATCAAATAGGCAATAAGTGGATTCTGTCAAACTATATGGTGAAATGAACTTCATGTACTGATATTTTGAACTTTGTTTTAAAATGGCAATCTCTCGCATACTACATGCCAAACAAGTATTGAAACTCAACAGTCGAGAGAGATCTCGTCCTGCATGAACAAATCTTTAACTGTGCAGTACAAAACTGGATCATGGGTCCTGTTTTTTAAGGACCTCAGTCCTGAAGCCCTAGTAAAACCATTCCTGTCACCACCACTCCCAAGCCTACTGCAATTAATGTTGTGCAGATGAGATTTTGATTGGCCTAATACATTTGACAATATTGGAGTACTACAGGACAACCACTGAAAGCAGGCAACAGTTTTACATTCTAGGATGTTCAATAAATGGTAACATACAGGATCACATGCCAAAAACTTAGTTCAATGTTCTGTCCATTACAAGATCTATTTTAAAAATATGAATGTTGCATATAATTCATATCATACTGCAAGTCCTTTGTTACAAACACTCACCTGGGAGCTCTTACCAGTTTTGGCATCTCCTGAAACAATCACAATCTGATGATGATGCAGACTTTCCATGAAAGCATATTTCACTTGCCAGACTGGAAGTTCCTCTCTTTCTTTGAGAAGTTTGTAGTAACGGGAAGAGAACGGCAATCCATCAAAAGGATTCATCTCTAAATCTGCTGCATATCTCTCCATCCTTTCCTCTTCCATCTCCTCCCCATCAGAAGAGTCAAATAATTCTGAAAAGCACTGCTTCTCAGAATAAGAAACAAAGTAGTCCATAGCTCTCCTTCATGTATTATTCCCAGCAATGAGTATCAGAACATCAATGAAAACCTTTTACATTAATAAATCACCGAAGTCATCCAGTTCAGAAACAGTATATTCCAAAAGTTCAGTTCAAAAGTGCCACAAAGTTTATATTCCAAGGGTTTGTTTTCTCTTTCCCTTCTTTATTTCTTTGTCACCTCTGTGGGCCTTGAGGTTGATTCATCAGAAAGTTTATTTGAGAGACGTCTAAAAACTAAAACACCTACATTTAAAATGCTTCACTCCTGGAGATACAGTTCTGCAGAAACCAATCACTTCCTGCATATTGAATTGATGTATTTTTCCTCCAGATCAGACCAATTAGTAAGAGGTTGGTTTGCTTTCTTGCAGTGTATTCTGCAGCTTCTCTCTTGCTGGTCTGGTGATTAAGGATTCTGCTGAGTTACTGCTTTGTCACACGTGTCTCCATCCTGATTCATTGTGAATAGAAGCCTACAGGATGAGATTATTGTGTCTGATTGTGAAAAGGGTCACATGGTTGCTTAATCCCATTACAATAGATTTTAACACAGGATGTGCAGTGCAAAACTGGGGGAAGCAGGCAGCTCTGCGCAGCAACCATATAAATGTATACAGTGGTACCTTGGGTTACATATGCTTCAGGTTACATACGCTTCAGGTTACAGACTCCACTAACCCAGAAATAGTACCTCAGGTTAAGAACTTTGCTTCAGGATGAGAACAGAAATAGTGCGGCAGCAGCGGGAAGCCCCATTAGCTAAAGTGGTGCTTCAGGTTAAGAACAGTTTCAGGTTAAGAACGGACCTCTGGAACAAATTAAGTACGTAACCAGAGGTACCACTGTAATTAGAAACGTGTTTTAAATTTAGGCCAAACATTTGAAACACTGTAGTAAAATCTGAAGTGTTCTAGAATTTAGAAAACAGTATGGGAGAATGAGACATTATTGTTTAAATCACATAAAGGACAGATGAAGGGGCAGTCCTAGACAAAGTGCACTGGGATGAGCAGATATTTGGTTTAGCTGGCTGATTCCCAGCTCAGCCAGTGTTAAATTTCCAATCCAGCTCAGCTGAAGTTATGCTGGTGTAATTGCCTCATCCTGGCACAGCTGGCTCTGGCTGAGCTAAAGTGGTTGCAAAAGGGACTTAGGCTGGATCCTAAACCCATTCAGCTCCAGTGGCCTGACAATCTAGCATAGCACACTGTTTGAAAGGCCCATTTCCCCTCTGCCAGGCTAAGCCAGAACAGCAGCAGCCTTGCTGCTGAACAAGGTTTGAATCTGCTGTAACTACACTGGCTTCATTTACACCCCCATGCTTCTTTTGCATAGGATTGCTCTTGCTCCTGAAAACATTTTCAAATAAGAATGTTTTTTTAAAAATCCAGCAGGGCTTTCTAGTGACTCTAATTTAAGTGACTCTTAATCTGAGTCGTGCATTCGAGTCGTACCCAATTTCTGCATTACACCTGACATGGCCCCTTCCTGCTACTTCCTCAGCTCATTCTCAAAATTCAGGGTGGCGGAGGAGAGAGTGGCGATGGGCCGCTCCTTGCCGCCTTTCCTCCCTCCCTCCGCGCTCTCTCTCGCTCTCTCGCCGCTCTTGGTTTCGACTTCGGGGGAACCCTAGGCCTAGTTTGGTCTCCGGGCCAGGCCGTTGGCGTTGCTATGGCAACGGGACTCTGGGCGCGGCCCAGCCGGCGGGAGGAATCTCAACCGGCCGCTGCTCATGGAGGCCGGCGGAGGTGAGGCGAAAAGTAGCGGAGCGGACGGGAAGGCTGAGAAGGAAGGGAAGAGGGGTGAGAGGACCTCGTCGAAGACGGAGAGGGCAGGGGGTGGGGGTGGGGGTGAGGGAGGAGGAGGGAGACATTTGTTTCAGCCACGACTCAACAGCGTTTGAAACAATATTAAAAAATATAAAATGCCTCTGAGCATGCACAGGGTGCATTCCCCCCCTTCCCCCTCAGACATGAAACATGTCTTCTGATTTTTCATTACCACTTGGCTCCGAGGCCGCCTCCTTAAACGGAGCACTTGCCGGAAGATTTGATCCCACGGGGAGGAGGTAGAATAGGGTTGTTGTTGTTTTTTTGGTAAGGTTCCCCGCACTAGCAATACCTGCAGAGAAAGTCAAGGATGCAGATTTTTCTCAGCATATGGAGATTCAGTGAAAAGGGAAGCTTAACTTGTTGGGTTTCTGCCTGTTGGTGGATTCCCGGCTGATCCTGGTAGATCGCGGGATCCTCACTCATAGTGCACAAAAAGTTACGGGGGGAGGAAACTAAAAAACTCTGTGCAATCCTCCCCGCAAAAAGCTCAACAACTCTGGGCAATCCACCCACCCCACGCACGCTCCTCCTTCCTCCAATGACAATGGTAGATCACTGCCAGTTTTGTTTTTTTTAAATACTGGGAGTAGATCGCAGTCTCTTGGGAGTTGGATATGCCACTATAGCTGTTAAAAGCGCAGGGAGGAGGTGGCAAACCATCTCTGGGTTGATAATCCTATGGGAGTTAGTTGGAGTCCTGGATCCTGGGTGCCCTTACTTTAGTAGTTGCCAAATTACCACACACACACACACGCCTGCTGCCTTTAAGGGATACACTAGTTGCATGTCTGAAATGGGATACCTGTAAGATAGTTTCTGTGTTTGTAGGGAAGGGGGCTTTTTTTTTAAGGTAATATAAAATTGGTATCCATAAAAAGGAGGGAAGCCTGGGGTTGTGAGCTGTAGGAGTGAGAATAGGAGGAGCAGGGATGATGATGTCGAATCAATGAAGATTAGGAGTGTGAGCCTCAGAGTGTGTATGTCGCTTGGAATAGGAGGTATCAATGGAAGAAAATGCTGGAAAGTAGGAACATGGGGACTCTGAGGAATGGGTAGCATGATTTTGCACAGCAAGGACTGAATGGGAATAGTGCTGTGAAATTCTGTAGGTCAGGCACTAGAGAAAACCTGGAAATATTTTTCCATAGCTGGTAGGAAATCATACCAACATTATATTGTAAACCACTAAATTTCATCCTGTTATTTAAGCTGCAACACAGTTTTACTGTATTTATCAGTTGTTCATGAGAGACACAAGACTTCATTATGAAACAATGATACATTGAAGGATCACTAGCAGAAATAGTCAGTTGCATCATTCAGGAAAACGAGCTTAATTTATCAACATTCAGAATGTGCATTTAAAACCCATTGACTAATTTCTGAACAAAAATACCCTTCATTTGCTGGAGTTACTGCCTCCATCAGCAAACAGAACTTTTCATACAAGCATACTAAACCTTGCACAATAGGGGCAAGGGGAAATAAAAAAAGTCCTTGATCCCAAAGTAGTGATCCCAAAGTTTAGACCAGAGGTGGGAAAACCTTTTTCATATAAAGTTTCATACCCATAGTGGGCAGGGGGGTCAAGGTCAGTAGTGAATGGGGGACATTCCATTTGTTTTAGACGCTAGGTATGATGAAAGCTTATCAACACCATATCAGAGCAAGCAAAATTTAACTGGGTACATTCCGCATCACCCCAAATTCAGTCACTGGTTATTTCTATTTACAGTGGTACCTCGGGTTATATACGCTTCAGGTTACAGACTCCGCTAAGCCAGAAATAGTACCTCAGGTTAAGAACTTTGTTCAGGATGAGAACAGAAATTGCGCAGTGGCGGCGCGGCGGCAGCAGGAGGCCCCATTAGCTAAAGTGGTGCTTCAGGTTAAGAACGGACCTCTGGAATAAATTACCGTATTTTTCGCCCCATAGGACGCACTGGCCCATAGGACGCACCTAGGTTTTTTTTTGGGGGGGGAATAAAGAAAAAAATATATTTTAGCCCGAGCTTCCCCCAACCCCAGCCGCAGCTCTCCCACGGCTAGCGGAGGACTGCGCGAAACCCGAAGCTTGGGGCGTGCTGAGCTCAACGCGCCCCAAGCTTCTGGGTGTCGGCAAGCTCATTCTGCTGAGTAGGGTCCACAACTTCCACCCCAAAGACTTGCACTTATGGCAGGGTATAAAGCAACCCCCACCTCATCTCAGAAGTTGGAGGCACATTGATCAGGGTTTGATAATCCCCTGTTCAGGAGGCAGCAAATACACTTAAACTACCAGCTTATTAACACATAACTATGCTCTTTGCGTCACAAATTAAAGTTGGTTAACTGCAAATTAAAGTGGCTATCTGTGTGGCTAGTTCTTTACCCGCCAGCTTATAAGGGGTATTGGGCTACTTCACTGTTGTACCAACACTGGAAAGGCACAGTAGCTCTAGTAAGACATCAAATAAAATAGGCACATGTATTTCATGTTGGAATCTTGCCTTTCATAACAATGGAATATCTGTGTCAGTTTTTGATTGAGATTTATTCATGTCAGAACCTTTAGATCTTGCTTCCTAAGCTACTCATCACATTTACACCGAAAGGTTTAAGTTAAGTGTTCTGTTCTACATAAGAATGTGTGTATGTATATGTATTTGCTGCTAATGGAAAGAAAGGTTTGTTCGGTAAATGAGGTGTCTCTTGTTAAGAGCGTATGTACTTCTGTGAGGAGGAAAAGGCCAGCAAGCTTGTTATCAGGTTTTATTGCAGCTCTCCCAAGAAAAAAATGTTCCTTTTCCTGCTGTTAGATTTCTTTGGTGTCAGACAAATATTATATATGCCTTATCGGCTTAATGAGAAAAGCTGTAAGAGAATATAAAACTTAAAAATAAAATAAAATCTGAATTGTGCCCAAGGTATTTAGTCATCACTTCTGATCTGATCACTTATTTATGTAGTAACTTTATTAGCATAATGAAATAAAATTTTAAAATAGATAATTAAAAGCCAGCATGCCATTAGTTGTTTAAATTAATTAAACCTGGATATTTTTAGTAATCTACGAAGTTTTTTTTTTATGAAAGTCTGAATGCATCCACCTTTCCTATATGCAGCAGTGTGGCAGAGCTCTGCCATTCATATTACCTCTTTCCTGTTGAGTTGCTGCAGCATACCAGGACCAAGAGAAGAGAGAGAGAGAGAGAGAGAGAGAGAGAGAGAGAGAGAGAGAGAGTTGCAAGGTTGTGTGATGGAAATGTGCCAGCAGAAGCATGGACACATTTGCCACACCCCTCTGTTCCATTTTGCTGTAGTGACTCAGCCAGACAGAGGTCAGGTGAATGGTGCAACCCCAGCACACCATCTACTGCTGCCTGTGTGACATGCATGTGGAACAGTCCTCTGGATGTTGCTGGACTATATCCCCCATCAGCCCCAGCCAGCATGGCAATAGTCAAGGCTGAATGGGAATTGTAGTTAAACAATTTTGGAGGGCCAAAGCTTTCCCAATTCCGCTACATGGAATATAGAGCTTTCCAGTATTTTTTCTGTGGGAACTGGAGTACAGTGGTACCTTGGGTTAAGAACTTAATTTGTTCTGGAGGTCTGGTCTTAACCTGAAACTGTTCTTAACCTCAGGTACCACTTTAGCTAATGGGGCCTCCCGCTGCCGCCGCTGCACAATTTCTGTTCTCATCCTGAAGCAAAGTTCTTAACTCGAGGTACTATTTTTGGGTTAGCGGAGCCTGTAACCTGAAGCGTCTGTAACCCGAGGTACCACTGTAAAATGAATAGTTGTGGAAATGCAGTCTCACATATACTGTATCTAATCCCCCGCCCCAGAACTGAACTGTCCATGATAGGCGATACAATTCTATTTTGAGGAACCTATTTTATCTGTGCTCCATCCTGTAATTGGTTAATTAAATAATCATCCTGAATTATAACCATGACTGCTCTAAGGGCTTGGGGTGGTTACAGTAATTATTTGTCACAGTATGTACTTAGCAGGCCACTACACGCAATATAGGAAAGATGTGTTCACAATATAATAATTTATTAGATTAATATAACTGTCCATCAATAAAAAAATCCCAAATGACTTACAACAAAATATCAAAAACAGAGAGGAATTCAATAACCTAATGTGATTGTTCCGTCTTCAGAACAGTGCCATTTATGCTTGCCAGACAGAAAGATCTCCCTCCTTCTCCCCCCATGTGCTGCTTTGAGGGTTCTCTTGAACCCTCCCCCCCAGCTGATTTGAGGGTGGGCACGGGACGTGGGTGGCACTGTGGTCTAAACCACTGAGCCTAGGGCTTGCCAATCAGAAGGTCGGCGGTTTGAATCCCTGCAACGGGGTGAGCTCCTGTTGCTCCGTCCCTGCTCCTGCCCACCTAGCAGTTCAAATCATGTCAAGTGCAAGTAGATAAATAGGTACCACTCCGGCAGGAAGGTAAACGACATTTCTGTGCGCTGCTCTGGTTTGCCAGAAGCGGCTTAGTCATGCTGGCCACATGACCCAGAAGCTGTCTGCGGACAAACGCCGGCTCCCTCAGCCTATAGAGCGAGATGAGCGCGTAACCCCAGGGTCATCCGCGACTGGACCTAACGGTCAGGAGTACCTTTACCTATGAGGGGACACACTAGGTGGGTGAAAGGCCCGTTGTGCTAGTGTGATTTGTGCTGACTCCTGTTTGCACAATTACTTAGTTGAATCCAGCCCAAAGTATAGTGAAAAACATTTTTGCATAGAAGCAGCATAAAAGGTATAACCCTAATTAAAAACTGCTTAAAAGAGGAAGCAAAGAACATTATTTTTACTTTGTGCTGCAAAACTAAAGAAGGTTCCAGATGAGCCACTCTCAGGAGGTTGAGGTGCCAATGCTAGAAATACCTTCATCGTAACCATATGCCTTCCTTCAGTTACCAGGTGCACTCTGGTCAGGGTCTTAATATAAGATCTTAAGGTTTAAGCAGGCAGAAGGTGGTGATCTTAAGCCACTTAGGAGGTTAAAACCCACAATTTAAATTGCTCCTGGAAATAGAGCCAATACAACTGGTAAAACATCTAGTATCAATTAGTAATCTTGGGGCTCTATTTTGAAACAACTGCAATTTCTGGACTGCTTTCAGTGAAAGCCCCTTGTATACAGTACTGCATTGCAGTAGTCTAAACAGGCTGTTACATTCATCACTTATCTGCCCCTTCACTAATCTCCCCTTCAAATATTATGTATTTTTTAAAAAGTTGCTATTTAAGGTATTTATATACTCTCTCTCTCTCTCTCTCTCTCTCTCTCTGTGTGTGTGTGTGTGTGTGTGTGTGTGTTATTGACCATGCCATGGGACACATAGGAATCATTATCATCATTCATTATCTCATTCATGAATTCCTTCCTATGAGACATCCCAGAGTAATTTACAATGTAATAGAACAATGGCATATATAAAAACAGCAATATCATTTGCATATATAAAAGCATATATATAAATCAGAATAACACCACTTATATTAAATTAATTTGAATCCAATACAGATGCTAAGTCTCCACTTAGCAGGTTGTCTTCAAATGGGAAAGAAAGGACAATAGAGAAGGCACTGCTAAACATGTTGCTAACACATATTTTTTCATATTATGTGAAGTAGCTCTAAATTAGTGGAAAAGGAGGAATCAAACAAGGAAAACTAAGCAGAATCTGGCATATATAAATACATTTAAGCATCCTAATTATGGCTTCTATAACAATTCCTAATTGACTTCCTGCTAGAAAAGGATAGTGACAGGAGCCAGACTATCGCTGCCAGTTTTTCTTTTTAAAGTATGCGTGCATATGATAGAGTTGTTTAAATTATCTTGTCAGCTACTCAGCACTCTTACTGAACAGTTGCATAAAGTGCTGCTGTTGCTACCTGAACTGAACAGTTTTGCACACTACTGAAAGTCATCCACATCCTATGAGTATCCACCCCACCTTCTTGCCAATCAGAAGAGTTTTTCTGCTGTGTTTTTAAAAGCAATAAGTCTTTTTTTTTTAATTAATTTGGTTTTTCAGATTAAAGTTTTACAATCACATATCCAACATACAACATAAAGACAAGATTCCAAAGAATTTCCTGGTCTTCCCTCCTCCCCTTTGTGGGTCCTATTAATCATTTTCAATTCCAAGGTGCTGCGGTCCCTTCAGCCCCCCCAATAAAATATTTGAGGGGGCCGGGCCCCCCAAAGTTAATAGGCATTGCCATTCAAATGGGGGGGTGCCATGTCTTGTGATGGATTATGTGGGGCAGGGCTTACTCCCCCCCAATATTTTACTCAGGTTGGCAGCCCTGAGCAGTGCCCTCTGTGATGCCAAAATTCAGTGCCCCCCTGTACCTCTCCTTCCATTCTACATCGTAGTTGTGGCACTCCTAAGGCTCTGCAGCCAGTATGGCCGAACCGGTTACGCTCCCCTAAATCCTTCTCTGATTTGATCTGTATTGGAAAGTAGAAGGGACAGAACACATCTAAGCTAGGGATGGGAAATATTTTTCAGCCTGTGCTTTCCTCATGAGGAACCTTCTGAGAGCCACATGCCAACAATGGGCAGTCCAGAGGCAGAACTGTGCAGAACAGTGGATATGACTCTTGCCTCACAAATGCCAGAGGTTACCAGACATGCACATACAGTGGTGCCTCGCAAGACGAAATTAATTCGTTCCGCAAGTTTTTTCTTCTTGCGAGTTTTTCGTCTTGCGAAGCACGATTTCCCATAGGAATGCATTGAAAATCAATTAATGCGTTCCTAGGGAAACCGCCTTCAGACCAGGTCCGGGGACAGTCTGTCCCCCGACCTCTTCTGAAGGCTGGGGGGGGACAAGGGCTTTTCTTCCCACTGCCAGCCTTCAGAAGGCTGTTCTGAAGGCTGGCGGTGGGAGGAAAAGCCCTTCTTCCCACCTCCCGCCCCGCAAGCTCCGGGGACAGGAGGGCTTTGCTGCCGACCGCCAGCATTTTAAAAGCCCCTGCTGTCCTGGGGCGATTTTAAAATGCTGGCGGGCGGGAGCGAAGCCTCCGCTGTCCCGGGGAGATTTTAAAATGCTGGGGGTCGGCAGCGAACGCTTCGCTCCCGCCCGCCAGCATTTTAAGATCGCTCGGGACAGCAGAGAAGTCTCCGCTGCCCCGGGCGATCTTAAAATGCTGGCGGGCGGGAGCGAAGCGTTCGCTGCCGACCCCCAGCATTTTAAAATCTCCCCGGGACAGCAGAGAAGTCTCCGCTGCCCCGGGCGATCTTAAAATGCTGGCGGGGGGAGTGAAGCGTTCACTGCCGACCCCCAGCATTTAAAAATCTCTTAAAATGCTGGCGGGCGAGAGCGAAGCGACCCCCAGCTTCGCTCCCGCCCGCCAGCATTTTAAGATCGCCCGGGACAGCAGAGAAGTCTCCGCTGTCCCGGGAAGGCAGGCGGGGGGGGAGCAAAGACTTTTGCCCCCCGCCGGCCTTCAGAAGAGGTCCAGGACCTCTTCTGAAGGCCGGCGGGGGGCAAAAGTCTTTGCTCCCGACCGCCAGCGATTTAAAACAGGTCCCCGGAGATTTCCCTATGGGCTTTCGTCTTGCGAAGCAAGCCCATAGGGAAATTCGTCTTGCGAAGCGCCTCCAAAACAGAAAACCCTTTCGTCTTGCGGGTTTTCCGTCTTGCGAGGCATTCGTCTTGCGGGGTACCACTGTATTTCCACCCAGGCAAGCTGGAATCAAGGACACATTCCAGTCAGGAGTGGGTGGAGCAGGGTTGGTGAGGGATGGGGCCTGGTGAAGAGTTACAAGGGCTGGATAGAGATGCCTGGAGGGCCGCATTTGGTCCTTAGGTCTGAGGCTCCCAAGGGCTGATGTAAGTCATCTGTAGAAGCTGCTATGTAGAAGATGTATGCTTGCTGTTTTGTTACTTTTGACATTCTATGTGTTTTTGCCTCATCATTGTTCTTTCTCCCAAAGCAAGTGTTGTTTAGAGAACGAAGACTTTCCATCAAAGTGATTCTGCTTAAGTAATTGGTTTCAATAATTAAGCAGATTTTTAAAAATGTAATCAATTCTATTTAATTTTTCATTATTCATGAGTTTCAGATGTCTTCAGAGAATTTAAACTCCCAAATTGATTTTGTAGCAAGAGATTATAAGGTTGACCAATTTGGAACTTTGTCTTGGTGATAGAGGCAGTATCGGTAATTAGATGGATGAACCTGATCTTTCCCTGTTCACTATAAAAGGATAGTGGAGTGAGCTGTGCCATCGCTGTCTTTTTTCTTTCTTGTCATTTTAAGGATATGCCACTGAGCTATATGAATATCTGTACCGTATGAAAATTATGTAACAGCTTTCACTGCAAAAATAATTAGGACAAAAGCTTATGATTTCCTGATGAGCTTGTTCTTTGTTTTAAAGTCATAGTTTTAGTTAGTGTATTGACAATGAATTTAACTTTCCAAATGCAAGACAATCAATAGGACAATCTCATAACTCACAATGTTTCTGTTTCCTGTCTATGATGTCATAAAGCTCCATGTTGGTCATAGCAATGAAATGAATATCAAACAAGCTGTTTCTGGTTGAGCTGAAGGTCAAGTCACTGTTAATCTGGTTTCAAATATTTTGTGTGTTTTTAAATAGTCCAGCTGCTCTTTTGGGCAACATGATGATAGATTTTATGCAAATATTTTGCATTTTGGCATAATCTTTTCAGACAATTAATAAACTTACAATATAATAAAGCAATTATTTCCACATTTAACCAAAACAAGAAGTAAAGAATATAGGTTTTGATATTTTCTCCAACAAAGGGTCTTGTTGGAGAACAAGTATGACTGGCACAAATTCATTTGGAGATGCTTTTGTCATCTTTGGAATGTTTATAGCAGGACAAGCTGTGTGAACTGAATGTTTGCCTGCTACAAACCTGTCATGGGGCCTCTGTCTGTTAAATGTGTCAAGCAGAATGATCAGCACTTGGTTTATTGGAAATAGAACTCATATACTCCTATAACTTTTCATTAAGTGAAATGTAATATAATATTGTAGGTAATCTTAGCTATCTTAGAATGAATTACCTGAATTATTCCAATATATACCTTATCCTGAACTTAATGGAACACAGTGTAGTGTGTCTTAATACCTTTATGAGAAAAGGAAAGTGCACAGAGCATAGGATTAGTGATGGTGTGAATTTGGAATATGAACTCGCCTAGTTTGGAAAGCCAAAACCCATTACAAACCAGACCCAGGCCTTTCAAGGATCAGCTGGTAATGAAATTCATCCTTGCTACCTGCTGGCTCCCATTGCCAGTATTTTAATCCACTTTCAAAGCAAAAAGGTTATTCTTGGAAAGGGGAGTAACTGATGGTAGGGAGGGCTCACTAGAGACAGTACTGGTCATTCTGACACTCAGGATTGTATTTTTTTGCCCAAGGCATTGGAATTTGTAAGTTCTTTTGCTTGCTTCACTGAATTTTGGGGAGAGTAAATAACAAATTCCCAGCTTGTTATTTCCTGCTGGGGAACATGGGATCTTAGTTTCCTTGGCTGCTCTGGAGTTCTAAATTCCCATGCTCCCCAAAAGCATATGATGCTCCCAAGCATGCTGTGGAGTGTTATTTCCAGGCTGGCAAGGGTTTTCCTGTTTCTAGCTTTCTTTCCCTGTCACTGGCTGTCTCCTACTCCTTCTCAAAAGTAAGCATATTTGGAGAGAAGGGTGAGGGGAACTGGCAAGTTTCTAGTTTTCTCAAAAATAAGAGAAGATTGAGATTTGTGTGCATAGGGTTATTGATTTCAAGGGATTTTCACCCATCATTGCATATGATAGTTTAAACTTGGATACAACATTTTGCATGTCAAAAAAATCCTTCTGTAATCATCAACTATCTTTACAGTATGCATCCTTCCCTGTACAGTGGTACCTCAGGTTACATACGCTTCAGGTTAAAGACTCCGCTAACCCAGAAATAGTGCTTCAGGTTAAGAACTTTGCTTCAGGATGAGAACAGAAATTGGGCTCCGGTGGCACGGCAGGAGAAGGACGCCCCATTAGCTAAAGTGGTGCTTCAGGTTAAGAACAGTTTCAGGTTAAGTACGGACCTCCGGAACGAATTAAGTACTTAACACGGGGTACCACTGTATTGAATGTTAAACTGAGAAGCTGATGTATTGCTTCAAGTTAGCATCAGTTGTTTGAGAAAATGGTAGAATCATAGAACTGTAGAGTTTGAAGGGGTCTTGATGTTCATCTAGTCCAACCCACGGCAATCTGGGAATCTCAACACATAGTCCCCAAGCTGATTTCAAACCATACCAGATCCTGCTTAGCTTTGCAAATGTGCTAGCGGTTTTTATTGCTACATCTCTAGGAGGTAATGCCAGTTGTCTTTAGGCTCTGAATTATATCAGTGTTTGATGAATAGCCACATTCCGCCCCCCCCCCCCTGTTTACTATGGACCAGATGGGCAAAATTCCATCTTACTATAGGAGTAACATACTTGAATGTCTTTATAATGGATGCCTGTTGCCTCTAGTTATAGTATCTTCTTTGCTTTCATTCTGAGGGATGGTCCACTTATGGCTACAACAGAATAGGTGTTTAGTGACAAACTACCCCCAAGTCTAAGGGTTTACATTATGTCTATTGACTAATTATTTTTTCTTTTTTAAAGGAACATAATTTTAAGCACCGAGAAAGTAATATTTCCACTATACAGTACTTGCTAAAATGGTCACTAAGGACAGGCTGACAGAAATATGGAATGCTTTATGAAATTTGTTTGTCATCCTTGTGCTGGGGCCACGCTAATCTGTGTATTTTTCCAATTTTTCTATAGATTACTTGCATTTATAAAATGTAAGACATGTTTGATTGGTTGCTTAACTAATACACTTGTTTAAAAGATGTGAACCTGCAGATACTGAAAAAAAGTCATTGTTCCTTGTGTGTGACCAAAGGGTGGTTATGCAGGAGGGGCCTTCTTGGTAGTTGTGCTGAGACTTTAGAATTCCCTCCCTGGGGAGATGCACCTTGCTGCTTTTTTGATGGCATCCAGATTCCAAGTTAAAACTATCCTGTTTAAAAGCCATTTATGAGAAAGTTATTTTAAAATTAAGTTGTATGTTGCTGCTGTTTTGTATTTGCTATGTGGACTTACTGTCACCTGTTATAATTTTATTTCTTGGAGGTTATTGCTTACTTATTCTCAACTATCTTGTGGATATTTTGTGATCAAAAGGAAAGATATAAATATTTCACAAAAACAAATAAATGCTTAGGCTGTGCAAACTTTTGTCACAGCAGCTGAAGTCCATAGCTACAATGCAAAATTGTTTTACAGTTCTGTTTATTGTATTGCTGCAAAGTGGGGGAAGGTACGAAAGAATAAATAACGCAGCGATTGTCCTACAGTGCTTATGCAGTCCTAGCCATATTCCTGTTTGAATCAAGATAAGTGTCAGACATGTGAAATGATGTAATTCATTTGTAGGAAGACATTCCATCTCAAAACCACGCCCTCCAGTTGTAGTTGTACGCCATGTAAGCCACCACAATATTCACCTTAGTTGGGACTTGGAAGAACAACGAAAAGGTCCTCAGGAACAATGGTTAAAATTTTCAGTTGAAGAAGAGGACACAAAGTTGCATAAATATGGTCTAATTTATACGTAAGTAAAGTTGTGCTGCCCCCCCTCCCCGACAAAATAATTTGAAAGCTTGGATAACAAAGCTGACATACTTAACATAAATCAGTGGTTCTGAAAATGGTCTTTGTGGTTGTAGGTGTAACAAGAGTTTGTCAATACTTCCATGCATTGCAGACTCTTCCCCTAAATCTGTACATCTCAGTGGAGCAAGTACCACTCAAATGACTTGAAAGGGGAAGGTTCTATAATCATGGAATCAAATCATTAATGGGTCTGACTTGTTGCTGTTGGATCCCGAGAGTGGACCACATGACCCTTCTTTATCCAGTAGTTCTCTTGTTGCTTTTTGTGGCTAAAGCATAACTCCTTCACTATTTTACTCTTGTTTCTTTTCTTCTAACGTTATGATTTAATTTGTAAAAAGTTTTCTTAATTGTTGAAAAAGTCAGTACATTAAACGATAAAATTGATCTTCCTCTTGATTTTCGGGGGGGGGGGAGTTTTATTATTAGTTACATTGAGCATTTGGAGAGGTGGTTTATGTGTTGTAAAAGTAAAATAAATAAATTGACTGCAGTGCTACATAAGCTACCAGTGGTCCCCTGACTGCTCTGATGTTTGCTCTGAGACATCATACGTTCTGTTGTCATCAGAAAATTTCTATGTAGAGTTTGTCACTAGGTGGCAGAATTAGACTGTTTGAATACTACCTATTTCATCATATGTCAAGCTACATATCTTATACTATAAACAGTGCTTTAAAATTTAAAGCGTTCTGAGCGTTCTAGGAAACAATCTCTTTACAATGTCAGACAGCTTAGAAGGATTTTTGCTTTTTACCTAAAGCAGTAGCACATGGCAAAGTAATGGTAATACTGATAGACATTTTTTGGTATTCCAAATATTATATGAAGACATTAAATTAAAATATTCAAACCTGAACTTTTGCCCTTGAAAAATGTGCTGGGAGTATATATTTGACGACATTTATGTAGATGTTCTAGTTCTTGTTTTTGAAGACCTGAAGTCCTTGGGTGATATCCAGCGTAAGTCATACTCAGAGTAGACCAGTTGAAATGGTAGATTTCACAGAGTCTACTCTGAGTATGACAGATATTGGCTATCACCCTTTCTTTCCTTTTGGGTTTTAAAGTATGTACAGCTTAGGTATTCATGTAGGCTTGAGAAAACTTTGGATTTGTATGTGCAGTTAGGGCAAATGAATTTGCAGATGGATTCACAGTGACACAACAATAATGTGGATTTAAAAAGAACAATTTTGGCACATATTTCCCATCTAAGCAGATGGTTTTTTTTCCAGTGACCTTCATACGTTCACAGTTACAGGTGTTTGGGAGTCAGTTTTTAGTACCATTTGTATTTTTAATTTAATTTTAGAGTTAGTCTTGTATAAACAAAACATTTGAAAATGATTAATTTTTTTTGGGGGGGGGGAACATTACTCTGTTTTAGGGGATATGCTCAACAGCATGTGGTGGAAGGTCTTGAACCTAGAACAACCTACAGATTTCGACTTAAAGTGACAGATCCTTCAGGGGAGTCCGCTTACAGTACACCTGTTTGTGTAACCACAACAAGTAAGTTGGCAATTCATTGTTAATTCTAAGTATGCACAATATAAATTTGATTTCTACCCAATGAAAATAGCTATTAAATGGAAAGCAGAAGTTTATTAAGTAAATCTAACATGCAGCACTGCTCTTAATTAAGCATTTTTATGGAGTATCTTATTTGGGATACATTTTAGACCTTTTGCATTTGCTATTTCTCACTGTTATCTAAAGTGGGGGGAAACCCTTATCTTAAAATGTTTGCTTGCTTTTTTGATGTTGTCTTCTCGCTATTCAGCCCTTAGCTGCCCAAATTAGAAAACAGGACAAGAAACCTCATCAGTTTCATAAAGTCCCCATGCTCTTTAATGAACTGAGCTAGGCATCCAGACAGTATTGATTATTTAAGAATTCAATCTGCAAAAATATTCTCTGTGGTGATCCCACAATGAATCACTACATCTGGGTGGCTAGCTAAAATCCAGCCATTAGGAACAACATGTACCACTTTGTGTCCTTTTGAAGATACATATCTAGTAAGAAGCGTGCTTCTTGGCAACAGAACTGCTTGTCCTGGGAGTTAAGAATGGAGTGTTGTATATTCCAGTCCCCAAGAAATCCATGCACCTCTCCACACTCCCTGAGTTGGGAGTAAATTATCCTGTTGAAATCAATAGACTTCTGTATTATATCAAATAGGTTCACAGCCAAAAGCTTGCAAGTGATTCACTGATTTCCCATTGTGCTCTAGCCCATGGTGAGCTATCCTATAACATTTTAGTGAAAGTATGGCTGAATCCCTTTGCCATTGCTTCCTGTGTAACCACCAGAAGCCCATTAGACTTTAGCATCTTAATATAACATGCTCACATTTGTCCAAAGGCCGCCATTCCTGAATTGAAACCTTGTTCTGAAAGTAGTGTGAGTTTTCGGGGGGGGGGGGTCTGGGAAATAATCCTATGAAAATTAGGGTAAACATTTCAGTTTGCATTGGAAAAAATTCTGATACCTAGAGAGTGATCTAATTGAGCATGCTTATTTTACTTACATTCAGTTAACAAAGCAAAACACTTTGAATGTACAAAGCTTGCCAAATATTGTATCAGCAATTGGCACCCATTCGTTGTTACTAATGCGTTTATGAAATGGAAAATTTTCCTCAGGAAAAGAAAGCATTGGAAAGAATTCTGCCCGTCATTATCTAGAAATATGTTACGTGTTTGGCATGTTCATAGTTCATTTTAATATTGCACTTCACATAATGTTTGCTTTCCAAATAGCATAATGGACTTGGATAAAAATCTGAATTGTAAAACCAGGATTTTCCTATACAATGTACAGCTTTATTATATGTAAATATTCAAAGCCATTCATATTCATATTTCATAGCTTCGTTGTTTTAATGTGCATGTTAGGAATATGCACATTAAAACAAAATGTCTCTTTTGGTTTAGCATTTGCATTCAGCTGGAAAAAGCCTTCATAAATCAGAATGCAAGTACTTTGAAAAAGGGTGTGATGCTGCTTCTTTTTTTCCTCAGGTAAAATACAAGAAAGTCCTGTTTAAATGAGGCGTGCAATTTTAATCAATTGGTCCCTAAAATAGAAAGACAAACAGCTGCTGCCTGTTAATTGGAGAATGTCTTCACCAATGAGTTCATCATTTATTCAGTTTCCAATAGAGCCTTCAGTTCCATAAATAAAATTCTTATAGCCACATTAGAATACATTGCTCTGTTCATCTGCAACCCAGTACCATTTTATGAAGGATTTATTTCAGAAGACAAAAGCATGACCTTCACCTATCCAGATTCCTTTTGTTTATCCAGTAATCACATTTATTGTGTGGACACAATTTTAATGAGTAACTATGTCAACCTTAAGCTTCTTGTCTGAAAGTTTTATGTATTGCACATATATTTTAATATAACTTCAAAGAGAGAATGATTGTACATTTTAAATTGTTTCTCTTAGCTTTTGGTTCTTTTAATTATTTGCTCCTACACACCCAAATTGTTTTTGAGAACTGTCATAGAGGTAAACTATGGTCAATATGGGAGCAGCATGTGCTTAATAGAAAAGGTCTCCTCAAAGACGTAATAAAGGGCTATAAACATAAATTGAAATAAAAGCATACACCTTTTTTGTCCAAATGCATTATTCATACAACAACCCCAATATTATTATCCACTCCATATTGCAGATGGTGGGGAAGGCATTAGAACTAATGGGTTGCCTAAGCCCTAAAGCTACCTCAGGAGTTTGTGATTGAGGTGAGATTTGAAGCAGGGATTTCCTCACTAACACCTTTTGCTACTCCCCCCCCCTTTTTTTGCAATGCAGAGACTCAACAGTGTGCACAACATTTTAGATGTTGTCATTATTCATGAGTGTTTATTTGAGAGATGGTGCCCAGGTTTTAAAAATAAATAAACAATCGTCTGGGTTTTTTGTGTTGTTTTTTTTTTTTTAAAAAAAGATTTCAAAGTCACCTTTGAAACATTTCATCTTTCTGCTAAACAGTGATAAAAGGTCTATTGTTTAATTTAGGAACCTGGGAGGTGTCCAGATGCTGTTCTGAAAAATGTGAAAGCTAGTTATTTGACAGCATTTTAATAGCTGACAGAGTACCAGCAAAACAATTTTTTATCCATCCTGCTTTCATGCATTGTTTTCTTCAGGTGAACCAATGAGTGGAGACCATCTCCATCGTGCTGTTAGCAGAAATGATGTAGATCAAGTCCTTACTATTCTTAAAGGAAGGTGAGAAATGATTCACCTTTTAAAATCTTCATATCTATGTAATAATGAGTGAAAGATAATGACAATTGCATGACAAATTGTGCTCTGACAAAGTGTCATTTTTCCTGTCACCTAAATATTAATGTTAAGCTTATATGTTAAGCTCAACGTGATAGATTTCTAATTGCAAATTATGCTGTTACAGAAATGGGTGCTAATATGTATGTGTGTGTCTGTGTATAGATATATATAGATGCGCGTGCGCGCACGCGCACGCGCGCACACACACACACACACACACTATAACATTGACCCCTGTGTGTAAGTAGAAGGCAGGCATTCTATATAACTGACAGTTCCCTTTCCTAGTGACAGCACTAGTGAGAGCCAATGTGGTGTAGTGGTTAAGAGTGGTAGTCTCGTAATCTGGGGAACCGGGTTCGCGTCTCTGCTCCGCTGGGTGACCTTGGGCTAGTCACACTTCTCTGACGTCTCTCAGCCCCACTCACCTCACAGAGTGTGTGTTGTGGGGGAGGAAGGGAAAGGAGAATGTTAGCCGCTTTGAGACTCCTTCGGGTAGTGATAAAGCGGGATATCAAATCCAAACTCTTCTACTCTATCAGAAAATGCCACTGCAAAAGGTCCTCAATCCTTGGGAATGATTTTTCCGGGGAATTTAGAGGTTGATATAAGAAATAGGAGCATAAAAATACCCTTTCATGGGAAAAAACCATACTGTGCTTCTTGGATCTAAGCCATATAATTCTTTTAAGTTATGAAAGGCAGCAATGATCCATGGAGTTGTGTGTTGAGGAGCACTAATCAAGGCAGACTTGGTGCTCTTGTTGTTGGGCACTGCAAGGTGAGCAGCAAAGACATGAAGATTACTATATGAGCATTGTTCAGCTGCTGACTGGCCAGTGCATGGTGTAAAATGTGGGCCATGATGTCAGTGGCCCAGTCTACTTGCTTGTCAGCAGGTCATAACTGCAGGGTGCTGACCTAGTAGGTTCATAGCTTCCTGCCATCTAGAAGTAAGAACACTGTGCCCCCGCCTCCTCCATTGGGACACAGTGGTGGCAACTTTAATGTATCCTTACCACTGATGAATAGGCAGAATATGCACCTACGTATGTTGAGAAACATATTGGAGAAGAACTGTAGTGATGGAAATGTTTGAAATGATAACGAGTCTACTTTTTTCTTTTTTGAAAAGGCAAGTGGTGGTAGATACACTCAATAAACTAGGATTTACAGCGTTGATGGTTGCTTCACAAAAAGGATATACTAGGTAGTATTGTAATATTTCTTTTACCTTTCTTGTATGAGACTTTGTACAGATCAGAATAGTCAGTTACAGTTCTCATTATTTTTGTGGTTTGGGGTGTGTGTGATATGAAGTTGCCATTATCTGCTTGAAATTCAGGGATAGCTGATTGATGACCCATTGTAATATCTAATCGCAAACCAATTTTATCTGGCCCTCCACTAACTACCTAATCCCTCCCCCAGCAAAAAAATTAAGTAACAAGATTCCCCACTTCAAACTCCTCTCGCTCTCTTTCATATTGTATGCATTATATGTATTTATGCATATTATATGTACTGCTATGCCTGGGCATATATGATTCATTACTGTGAATGTTTGATTAGACAGCAACAATTTTATTATGGGGTATTGGAATCACTGACAGAACAGTAACCTTCAAAACTGCAGAAGGTGGCCACCTCTCCTTTCAGATGTATTAATTTTGGAAACCCCCCCCTCCAATTCATTCCTTAAATACTATTTTATAGCTACAGGCCTGAAACTGATAATTTATTTAGTGTTCAGAGTATGTTCTTTCACATTCATCCTCATAACACCACAGTGCAATGAATAATTATTCTTTGTTTTGTAGACTCAGAGCTAAGACTGAAGAACAGTGACTTGCTCTTGCTCAAAATTACCTAGTTAATTATAAACAAAGTTTGGCTTGAAACCAGAATTTTGTACAGTACTCTAGTCAATGGATCACATCAACTTTGTATTCTAGACTGGCATAATGTGCTGCAGCAGTTGCTGTTGTTTATAGTTGTATTGACTTACAAGGCAAGCTGTTAGTTGGTAAATAATTTCAGTGTGGCATATGAATTTGCACATGGTTTGAAGACAGTGGTCAGTTTGCCACATAACAATTTCTTACTATAGCAGCCATCAAAATTGGCACCCTAACTGAATATTCTGCTAGTTGCTGAAAAATAATATAATGCAAATGTTTTCTATCTAGACTTGCACAGATTTTGGTAGAAAATGGAGCAGATGTGAACCGGAAGAATGCCAGTGGGAAAGACAGGTAATAAATGCAGTACATTGCCTCATCAGATAACACGGCGGATGTTGATATTGTGGACTTAAAAAGTATATTTAATGTAAACCTGTGTCTATGGGGAGGAAATGTCACTGGGATACTGTCTGCATCAGTAATAATGCCTTAGCTAATGCTGATCTGAAATGGAACTCTTAATTTTGCAGCTTTTGTTCCCTGACTGTTGTTGATACTTTGAGGCCTGGGCAACACAATGCTGCCATTCTCCCACCACCTGTTGGCAATGGCAGCAGTACATACATAGCTTAGCCCAGGCATCCCTAACCTTCGGCCCTCCAGATGTTTTGGACTACAATTCCCATCATCCCTGACCGCTGGTCCTGTTAGTTAGGGATCATGGGAATTATAGGCCAAAACATCTGGAGGGCCACCGGTTGGGGATGCCAGGCTTAGCCTAACATTCTGTATCGGAGCTTGACATCATTTCTCTACTACATGGTTCTTGATGGTGATGGGAAACACAACATGACATGGATGGAGGAGCAGTAAAATGTGGAACAGCATGGGTGCAACATTTGTGAACAGCAACAAAAAAAAAAGCAGATTAAAATTATTATTTTGTGGGGAGGGATTGGTTTTAGAGCCCATAAACCCTCAAATTTGACCCATGTGTGGCACTTCAATTTTCCTTGGAATGAATGATAGCCATTAATTTAAATGGCAGAAAGTAAAGCTATACATTCAGAGGCACAAATGGACTAGGCTGAGGCTGATAACTGAAATGAGAAGCAGGTTTCTCTCTTCTCAGGTGTTGCAGATTGCAGCCCATTTATAATGGGAGTGATGGTTGTGACAGCCTCTCCTGACACTACTCTGATTTGGGTATTGTTTCTTGGTTGGTTGGTTTTTTTTACAATCAAACGGTATATAAATGTTTACAAAATAAATATGAAAATAAATTATGAAATTTTTTATAACAGTGTATGACATAGTAAAAACTGCTTATGTATATATAGCATGAGATATATTTGCATTTCCATTATTTTGTGGAATGTACTTTTGCTATTCTATGAAGCTTGTTAAAATTTGCTTTAGTTGTTTGTTTCCTTAAATACCACTTTTGTATGCAAAGGGCCATTGTGCTCTTTCCCAAATATTCAGTCTGTTTAGTGCATGCAACACTCTTACTGTCCAGGAAGGACTTTAAAGTAGTAAAGTAAGCCAATAGATACATATAATTTAGGACAACCAGTCAAATTAGCAAGTGAACCATGTTCATCAGCCAGCAGAATGAACTTCTGCTCAATGGGACTTCCTTTTTCTCTCCTTCAAACAAATGCCGATAGAAGCCCCGTTTTAGACCTTCTGCTTTCAGCCTGAGAAGGTCAGGGACTCAGCAAGCAGGGATGGGGTTATAGGGAATATGGTTGGCATATACCCTATCCAGGCAGAATGTCCAGCCAGGGCTAGTTACTCATTTTATGGCCCAAATCAATAATAGTGTCTGTTGGGTTTCCCCAAGTGTTTAATAAACAACAAGGGTGTTCCGCTCTTTTTTTAAAAAATAATTTCTGACAGAATTAGTTTGATAAATAAAGTTATTTTACTATCTCCTCAAGACACGTCCTTATCAGAGCCTTTCCTGGACCAACTCTAGCCTCAACTCGCTGCTGATCTGTTGACATATCACCTACTAATTACTAACTTTTCATTTGCCCACACTTTGTCTTTCATATCTGTTTTGGCAGTCTAATGTCGATCCTAAACTATTCAGGCAGTTTCTGGTTCTGGCATTTGGTGTGGATTGTACTATGTTGAGAGTACCATGTTGAAAGTATCAGCAGTATATATAAAAGAATCTTCCTGAACACAAAAGTATGGTGATTTTCTAAAAGTAAATTTGTCCAAAGACCTCCAAAAAGCAGTCTATACAAATCAGAGGAAAATACAGAATTACAGCAGTTAGATGTCAGCATATAAGCAGCAGCAAGAAATAAGATACAATAACCCATAGAATAACAATACAGTTTTTTAATAACTTGGTCTATGAGCCGGTTAATTTCTAGTATTACTTAGATATCTACACAAAATCATGCAAGTTTTCTTCCCAATGATATTTTAAGTTAATCTGAAAGGCCTGCTTTTAAAGGTGTTTCATAAGTGGTACTAGATGTCCCTGGTAATGTTGGCTGATGTTCTGTGGTTGGGAAATCGTAAATCTTACACTGAAGTCAATATGTTGTGTCTTCAGTTGATGTCTAGGATTTTGTTCTCTATGGAAATATTAAAATGAAGTAATGTCTCAAAAGATTCAACAGAATCCTCAGTGATACACACTGAACTGCATATGTTAGCAGTTACTAGGAAAATGTTCTTTTGGTTTTTTCTTTGGCTATTTTTGCTAACCCCAGTTATACATTTCACAAAAGCCCTTATTTTTTATATATAAAGGCTTCTTTTACAATTATCAGCCCATTTTGTCCATATGGACAATTGGATAGCTTCTAATTCTAATAGCTTGTTTACATATACTTTATGTAGGCTTCAGTTTTACTAGTAATATAATAGTGATTATATCAGTGGTCATATAACATAGCAATATACAGTCATAAAATGGTGTTTAACAGAAAATTAACCAACTTAGAAGAGTATTTAGACTAAGGTGTGGCTCACTTAAACAATACTTAATTTTCTATAAACTGCAAAATAACAATGTTTTATGTGTTAATAAGTAGTGTTTTTTGTTTCTTAGTTTAATGATAGCTTGTTATGCTGGTCACCTGGACATTGCTAAGTATCTCAGATCCCAGGGAGCTTCTTGGTTATCCAGAGATCTTGGGGGATGTACAGCTATGCACTGGGCTGCTGACGGAGGACATGTTGATGTTATTGAGTGGATGGTCAAGGATGGTTGTCAGGTATGGTGTTCATCTGCATACTTTGAAGCAGTTTATCAGTTGTGTACATGCCACTGTATATAGGTGTGCTGTTAATCATTATGGAATGCTGCACCAGTTGTTGCCGTAATTTCAAGGTTATGAAGAAATTGTATTACCTGCTTTAAAAAGCTTGTATATAACTTTAATAGTCATTGGTTACTGTATTTGAAACTAATCTTGTTTACATAAGAGGATACTTGGTGGAATAGATTCAAATGACCAAATAAATATATTCTAGGTTTGAAAAAAGTACAAATTTTGGTTGAATCCAGTGTGTGGTTGAATACAGTTGTGCAATGTGACTTTCCCATCCTGTCCTCCCCACTGTGATCTTCTGTGCTCCCCACAAAGCTATCCACTCTGACAAGCTGCTTCTATACTATTTTTTTATCATTTCCACTGTATTCCTCTGTGTCACATCCTTTCCTAAGGAGCCCTCAGGAGAGGCATTTGAAAGGCCCAGAGGACGGCAATGGAGAATGGAGGTCCTTGAGCTTGTTTGGAGGTTCTAGCAGGGGAGCGCAGCTATCGTATACCCTTGACCGAAGAACGGTACACTCCTATCTGGGATGGTTGTCCTCTTCCACCTAGTGCGCAGCTTCAGGAGGGGACGCACATGGAGCAGAGAGGGAGGAAGGGGACACCCGCCTAGACAGCCAGATCAGCCCAATCAACCCTGGCAATCAATGGGGTGGCAGATGTTGCAGCCAGATCACCCTCACATCGAACATACTCTATCTATTTTCCAAAGTTTGGTGAATTCTGATCGTGTGACCCATTTGTTCTCGGTAGATGAAGGCAAACTTTCCCTTGTTGTCGGAGTCACCAACAAGATGATCCCTGAAATAATTTTTAAAAACCAGGAAAAGGAAGTTCAGTTGAATATATACATTATTGGATTGTATCCAGTACTGTTTTTCATGGGCAGGGTGGGCTTCTTCTCATACAATAGGACTCTTACCTCCCTATCTCTACCCCCCTGCAGCTTCCTGTATACCCTGAAAAACTGCTCTGGAGTGTTGGGAACCCTCTGGGACAGAATTTTAGGGTATTGGGGAACTGCAGTCGAGTAAAGTGAGTGGAAGTCTGCTTGTACAATACTTGATTCCACCCAGTGTATTGGAAGAACTAATAAATTAGGAATTATAATACAAAATGAACATCAAATATTATGTTAGAGTCAATTTGAAAAACACAAACACACAAATTATAAGTGCAACACCTGCAAATGTAACAGGGAAATAAATGTAAATTGTAAGTTAAAAATATGGAATGAATGGGCATTATCTTGACCAATAATGCTACCACTGCTGTTGCTATTACTACACTTTTATCAGCAGCATGCTGTGCACTCTGCAGATAACAGTAATGACACCCTCCTTGCCAAGAAGTGTTCAATCAAAATAAAATGGAGAGGATGAAACTGAAAAGCAAAGCTGTATTAAGGCCAGTGAGTCTGTAAAATAAGACTGAATTTGGTTACCTGGCGGAAGAAGGCCCTGACAATGTCAAGTGGTCTAGGAATGATTTTATGGAAGGAATAGATTTTGAAGTGGGAGCATGAATTGGGCTGATATATAGAAAGGGCTAAGGAGGCTGCTCCAGGCATCAAGAACTGCACAGCATGAGAAATAAATTGCTGGAACAAGCAGGAAAGAGTGATGCTGAAGATAGGTAATAAGCTCAGCAAGTATTCAACAGAACAGAAATCTTGTCAATTTTCATTGAATTCATGTTTCAAGTATCAGAAGAACATCCTTTCTTTGACAGATTGATCCTAAAGACACAGGCTTGGAGTGGACTCCGCTGATGAGACTATGTGCAATAACAGGAAAAGCAGATGTGGCCACAACTTTACTAGACGCTGGAGCTGATGTGAATGTAAAAGATAAGGATGGCAAGACACCTCTCATGGTATGCTCTGCTGCTAAGCAGTGTGCTGGTATATTTTGGAATACACTGTGCAACCTCCTAGAAAAGTGCTGTGTGAAAAGCAACTCCAAATCCAGAGTTCTCCTTTTTGTACACTTTTCCCCAATATTTTTGTAGTGCACTAGAGTTTATGTTTTTGTGGTGCAAGTCTCCAGTTAAAAAAACCCAACTGTGTAAAAAGCATATGTTAGTGAAGTGTGCACAAAAATATATATTTGTGAGAAAAATGCACAAAAATGCTTTATGTTAAGGAAAATTGCTGGCAAATGTGTATATTAGGATAAATGCACCAAAACGTACACAAATTTTCAGACAGATGCAGAAATGAGGTGAACTGAAGACTGGAAAAAATAAGAAACTGAAATCAACAGGTTCATCCACTCCTGCCACCAATACAATGTGGGGCTGCACTAGACTTGCTGCAAGTGATCTGCACAACAGTCCATGGAACTGCACTAATATATACATACTCAAACTTTTGTCTGCTCTTAGAAAGGTGTTTTGAACTTACTTGTATACTATAGAATGAGGAAGTTAGATGCTTTGCTCTCAAAGATCTGTAATGTATGAAACTGAGTTATTAATCCTGCCTGTTCCCTTCAACAAGGTTGTGTTGGTATAATTTGGGTTAGGGTGTGAAGCTTGTTTACCTGGTTGTCTGTTTACCTGAGAACTACCTGCTCATTCCACCAGTTTTCTTCTGCAATGTGAAACATTTTGATAAGGCGGTGTGTCAAGAGGTCTACTTAAGAAAGGCTTCTAGGTACTAGTGCTCCATACTATTCCCCGCCCCATGGAATATATTTACTGTTGTGGAAAGCCTTTCTTGCACAGATGACAAGTCCTTTTTCATTCACTACTACTTTTGCCCACAGAATGCAATGGCTGTGCTAGAAGCCTTTTTACCTGTATTGGGATGACAGGAGGATTTTCAAAGTAACACTTCACTTCCCCTTTGATTTCTCTTATTAAGGCACTTTATCTCACAATCTCTTTTCTAGTTTGGTGCATGAAATGAAGTACGTATGAGCAAATTCAAATGTTTCTTTAATAGGATGAGCCCTCTTATTCCTTCATACTTGGAAATTCATCTTTCTGAAGTACTGCATTTGTATTTGTAGATTCTATAAAGATCAAAATGCTCTGTTAACATTTTCATTCCAGTCAGCACACAGAGAGAGCGAGCAAGTACTTCTCTACCTTTACAAACAGGTGTTTGGGATGATATTTTAATGATCTGTAGAAGCAGGTGTACTATTGCCAACCTCTAAAGGCTAATATTCAGAGCCTTCATGTAAAGGCAGACTTCAATGCTGCAGTAGAGGATGGAGATCGTCAGAACTCCAGGAGAGCCTAGAGAAGTTCAACATACTGAAGCAATGCACAAATGCCTTGTAGCAAATCACTCGACTATCACTGCTCCTATATGCAAAATTCTGGTCAGGATTATATAGCTTAAGATCACCACATACACTGTTTTACTATTTATGTAAGGCATCTATATACCACTTAATAATTAGCATTGCTAAGCAGTGGGCATAAACCTAAACTAGACGGAGAATATAATGATAAAAATTCATCGTAAAACTGAACACAACCCCTATGGGTTGCATTCAGCTAAGTCCTACTCAGTCAGCCCTTTGAAATTAAGATAGTCATGTCTATTAACTTAGGTGGATCTACCCTGAGTGGGACTTGCATTTAATACCACCTCTGATATTCAGTGGTGTAAATGTAAGCTGTTTCAGTTGTACACTACTATAAATGTGTTGTGCAAAATACACTTGGGGTGCTATGACTGATGGCAGCTTCTTGTTAAGTCACAGATTCACCCCCATGCAATGTTTGTAAGGCCCTTAGATATTCAATTCCGGCTGCTAGGCCATGTTTAAACTTCTTTTGAAAGCTATTTAAAAAGCTTGGCATACTTGTAGTTGGTTGATGATAACATTGTCAAGAGAATATTTAAACATAGTCAACAAAATTAAAAATAAATAAAGCACAGACCCTAGCTGTCAGGAGTATAGACCAACTCAGTCCTCTGTTAATGTTCTATCTGCTTATTCTAAAATACACACAGCTATGTGGCTGTCAGATACGTTTGTGTGTATCTCAGTACCTGAAATGAAGATGCATTTGTTACATTCCTTCTAAAAGTGATACCATGCCAGTTCCTCATAGAAGTGGTAGTAGCTTTGACATTTACTTCTCATCAGTTGGAGGCTGCTCAAAACAGTAACTTTCAGAGTTGGAACACAACAGTGTTTGGAGTTTATTTCCAAATTTGGGATGGTGTTCTCATATTGAGTAATCCTTGCATTGTGTTAGTAGGTAATCTGTGTTGGCTTTCATTGAAGAAAAAGGTGCCAATTTTTCTTTTCTCCAAAATATTTCCAATAAGAGAACAAGTTTATTTTATGCAAACACCCAACTATATAGAATTTCCCCCTAATCTTATTTCCAGGTGGCAGCATTAAATAACCATGAAGAATTGGTAGCATTACTTCTAGAAAGAGGAGCAGATCCTGATGTTAAAAATGAGGTAATAGCAGTAAGAGTAGCTTTTTCAGCACCTGTTTTACACACACATCCAATAACTGTTTAAAATAACAAAATTAACATTTTTTGGGGGGGATTTTTTTTCAGTTTGGCAAAGGTGCCCTGGAAATGGCTAGAGGCATGAACAGGCAGGTATGGATATCTTTTACTTGAACTCGTCTCCTGATTTCTATTCTTTAAGCATTTTATCCTCATTTGCTATTTTCCTTCTCTTTTTTAGAGTGTGGTTTCAATAATAGAAGAAAGGAAAAGACAATTAAGTAATGTGAACGTGGATTCTTCCCCATCCTCTGCTACAATTGTGTGAAGCAGACAATTTGAAGCCTAATCTTACCTACGAAGGAGGTCAGGCCACAAGGACTAAATCCTAGTTGTTTTCCTTTTTCCTAATTAGCTGTTACACACTCTTGGGTGCCTTGATTAAAATGCTAACTTTGCTTCTCCAGCATTTTTCTCTGGCGTCTAAATTCATCTACATTTTAGCAGCATTATTTTCTCATTATGGTCAGTTTTTACAGTGATCCTATTTTTTGCTCTTCTGTCCTCTTGTTCTCATGCTAGCAGCTGTTCCTGTTTCATGCCCTTGAGTAGTAGCAGTCACTGACGTTAAGGGCAAAACAAGAACATGCCATAAATTATCATGTAGTTTGCTGTAGAATGCATGGCTACTCTATAAATAAATAGGTGGCATAGTAGTAGTAGTAGTAGTAGTAGTAGTAGTAGTAGTAATAATAAATTTTTATTTATACGCCGCCCTCCCCAGCCACAGCAGGGCTCAGGGCAGCTAACAAGCAATAATAAAAACAAGTTGAATGAATACAACTTAAAATACAACATTAAAATATTGAAACATTAAAATATTAAAATGCAGCTTCATCACAGGAGGAGAAAGGAAAAAGAAAAAAGAAAGAGGGGGAGGGAATCAAATTGGTTCAAAGCCAAAGGCCAAGCGGAACAACTCTGTCTTACAGGCCCTGCAGAAAGAAATCAGATCCTGCAGGGCCCTGGTCTCATGAGGCAGAGCGTTCCACCAGGCCGGAGCCAGTGTTGAAAAGGCCCTGCCCTGGCTCTGGTTGAAGCTAATCTAACTTCCTTAGGGCCCGGGACCACTAGGGTGCTGCTATTTATGGACCTTGAGGCTCTCTGTGGGACATACCGGGAGAGGCGGTCCCGTAGGTACGAGGGTCCTTGGCCGTGATGTAGTAGGCCAAATGGCCAGGGCGGGGGAATGGAGAACAGGATTGGGAGCACAACATTGGAGGTGGGGGCTTAGCGCTTTGTCTTTGCCATGGCCCCAGTGGGAGTTGCGTGCATGCGCGTACTCTCTCTCTCTCTCTCTCTGTCTCGTGATTCTCAATGGGGAAAATCTCCCGTTATGACCCATGGTAGCTTTACTCCCAACAATATGATGATCCCATTTTGACCCCCCCCAACAGTTATATATTAAAAAACAAAAATCCCAAGCATGCCTGGGCATACTATGTAATAAAATAATTACATCTAGCTTGGCTCCAATGCTAAATTCTTTGGCTGTCCTTGTGCAGTGTAACTGGTTTTTGTAGAGCAGAAAATAGGTAATAAGATAATTGGGAGAGGGCAAAATGAGCCACTGTCCATGGAGTGGCATTCTGCTACAGTGACCCTGAATTCCTAAGGCTTGTGCTGCCACACTAAAGGAATGACTCCTTGCAAATGCAGAATGGATTTTATGCAATACTTGGAAAAGTGTGTGTTCAAAGTGATGGAATAAATGCCATTAAGGACTTTATATGCCAATAGTATATTGAACTTGGTCTGGTAAGAAATTGGTATTTGTCCAAGTTTCTTGGCCACCTCATAGATGCACAGCAAGCTGCTCATTAAAATCAGATTCTCTCAGAGTAATTGTACATGCAAATACTGCAGTTTTTGTTCGGAACATAAACACACATGAAAGAATTCAGAATGTTAGTTGGTGAGGATAGTGAAACAAGCTAGTTCAAATGGCTCAGTTGGTTAGAGCATGGAGCTGATAACACCAAGGCTGCAGATTTGATCCCCATATGGGAAAGCTGCATATTCCTGCATATTCTTGCATTGCATGGGGTTGGACTAGATGGTCCTCAGGGTCCCTTCCAACTCTACAATTCTGTGATTCTAAATGGCAAAAAGCTGAACAGAATAACAGAAAATCCATTCTAGAAACACTGTATTTTGTAAGTTAGAGTCTAATCTTTCTGAGCAGCACAAGACTTATGATGACATCAGAACCATCAACATAGCTTTTTAAATATTAACATAATAATAATAATAATAATAATAATAATAATAATAATAATAATATTGACTCTGTACTTGCTTGCAGTAAATACACAAGTTGGAGGAAATCAACTTTTGGGGGAGATATGTGTGTATAGGATTGCAGTCTTAATAGCACATTCAGGAGAATCTTATGAGATTATTATTTTAAATGTTCCCCGTTCTTTGCAGACAAAATAAATTGTCCCATACCTGGTCAACAAAGTATTCAAAGTTTTATTTCCTCAATAAATTATTCCATTTTCAAAACCTTTTAATAATTGCAGAAAACACAAATCAGTACATAACTAAGGATGTATTTACTGTTTATTCAATACAGAATACTTAATAGGGAATAGATTGTCCTGCTATTGAAACATGTTTGTAGGCTCTTAACATGTTACTGCAATAATCATTACAAAAAAGTGTATAAAAGTAAGGCAAACTGTTACACAGTGCATTATGTAGAAAGTTTTAGCAAAGTGACATTTAACTGAAAGCATTATAAAGGTATGGTTCATAAAAATTAATGGCTTATGTCACTCTAATATTCATATATAGTGTGCTAAATGGTTTACAATTAACAGTCTTATCACCACAGTCTTAAAAACATCACATGGAAGAAAGTCCCACTGAATGCAGCTAATGGAACTTAACTTCCATGAAAATGTATCAAGGATCAGGTTATCAGCAGTTAAAATATCAGTTGCTACTCTTAATGCAAAGAGTGATAGCACCTTTTGTTCAGAGTCAGTCCTGATGGCAAGTCACATTGCATTTTATATGCCTGCTTCATGCTAAGAGATACCTAAATGTAAAGTATAACAGAAGAATAAAAGGACTGAAATGTCTTTGCTTCCCAGGATGATACAGGAAATTGTAATCGTAATACAGGAAACTTGCATTATCTTGAGTAATAAAGACTATTTATTACATTGGTACAGTTACCCTGTGATGATGATTGCATGTGATTGCAACTTAGAAGGGATATTCAAATCAGATTTATTTAAGGGCTGCATACCCCACGCTTTAACAGGTTCCCAGGCTGGCTTACCAGGTAAGTTTATTTGGTGTTTTTTTCCCATTAATGCATTAACAAATTTATTATTTTATTATATATCAGGAAATGTAAATCAGATTGTATAATCCCAAGAACATTTTTGTTACATTAAAAAACCTACTATAAACGGCAATAGTTTAAAATGCAAAAATATGTCATATGTGCCTGATTAAACCTGCAGCATAACTAATTTTGCACCTTGATTCACTCTGAGTGTGCGATGAGAGCTTATTTAGAAGCTAAACTAACTTGAGGAAGAAGCATATCTGATGGTTTAAGGTGGGGTGGTTAACCTGTGGGCCTCCAGTTCTTGATGGACTACAACTCCCACCATCCTTGACCATGCTGACTTGGGCTAATGTAGTTCAACAGTATCTGCAGGGCCACAGGTCAGCTAGCCCTGATTTAGGGGCTCTTGACTCATATTTATTTCTTGTTCAAATTAATTATGTAAATATTCAACGGATCTGGAAGCACATGGAGTTCTCAGTTTTATGTAAGCAATGTGAACAAGGAGGGATGTGGAAGAGAACTTGGGATTTTCTATTAATTTAAAAACAGTATTGATACAGTAATATTTAATTACAGTACGTAACATTTATCTAGCATTCAAAACACTCAGTGTAGTTTGGGTAATTCCTATAGGGCTGTTCCTCACATTGAGGGCTTAAGTTGATTAGAAGTGCCTTGCCTAAGGCCGCCTAAGAAGATTGTGACTGAGGTGATGTTTGATTTGGAGCTCAGGGATTATGCAATGACAGGTCAGAATCAACAGCTTCTGAAACAACTTTGGACATCTCTGTTTGGAGTAATGTAAGCAAGACCCTACCAGTGAGACAAAGATCAGGACTGAGGAGAGAATTAGTTATCATTATACTAAGAAATATACAAAGGTTTCAATGAGCTGAAAGAGGCTCTGGTCTGTTTCAACACTTGCTCAAAATCGGTTCTGTCGTGTCTTGTAATGGTTCAAAGTAGTTTAGTTGTGGTAAACCACAACTAAAACTATTGGCCATAATCTAGCACTGAGAGCATGCAGCTGGCCTGTGTTGGGGGTGGGGGAGTCTTTCCCTTCCCCTGGCTCATCCAGAATTGCAAATAAGCAAGCTGCAGTAAAGCAGCAAGTGTTATGAAACACTTAGCAGATGTCTTTAGGTAATACCCAGGATCTGACTGATCACGGTGCAGGAAAGTAATGTATATCTTGGTAAGACTGGCTAGTGAACTTTTCCTTTTGCCAATTTACTATAATGACTTTTGCTTATTTGCTTGAGTCAGCTGCTGCTCTTTTGCTCTATGGTTCGCCTGCTCTGTTTATGGCATACCCTAGTCTTAGGACAGGGAGTTAAAGTAGAAAAGGCATCTAGGTTCGTCCAAGTCAATATTTTGTGATTGCTCTGTGAGAACAATGTCTAATATCTGAGAATTCACAAAATCATTCTAAACTAAACTATGCTACTCAAAAAATCAACAGATTCTTTTCATCATTGAATCATTCCTGGGTTTAATTATTTGTTTATCTGCCATGTCATCCATGTTTACAAGTTGTAGTTACCGATGCTTATATGAACCGAAACTGTGCAGCAATGATCACTTGCCTCCCTCTACCACGAGAGACACACAGAGAGAATACTATTCAATTTTGCAGGGAAAATCATAACTTCTTGGTTGGCAAGTCAGTCACTGCAGCAGACTTTACTTTGTAGGAGAATAATCAACTTTCCTTTGAGAATAATTGTTTTTACCTATTTTTTCTGGATTGCTACCTGATTTTGTTAGGAGGACTACAATGCATGCAAATCAAGTGGCCTAAGGTTTCATAATACAGGTAAATCGAGAGGCAGCCCTAGCAAAGTGACTGAGCACATGCTCTATATACAAAATGTTCCTGGTTCAGTTGAAATTATCTGGAAGAAGGGCTGGGAAAGGTCCTGAAGTAATTGTTGCCAGTCAGAACAAGCAGTCCTGGGCCCAATGGTATGACTAGGTATAAGCAGCTCTTTATGTCGTTATATGACACATAAATCTCAGCTTACTGAAATCTATTGTGCATGTTAAAGTCGAGAGAGAATATCGTGTTTGCCATTGAAGTGTGCTTCCCCAATCCAATAATTTTCTCCAGATCACGTCAGAAGCTCCCTGACATGAAATGGTTTTCCTTTCAGCTGAATGTGCCAGCCCATAGGGACAAAAGAAATGTGCACAGTACTAACATTGATAGTGATATGAGAGCTTTTTCTGTGCATTGAATTTCATTTGGATTTGTATCAGGGTGATGGCTTGTAGACCAGAGAAATTTAAATGTTTAACATTATAATGTTAAATATATTTTTATCAAAATAAATTCCATGCCTTAAAGAGAATGTAGGTTCATGTGTGCACAGTAATATTAGTGACTAAGCCATGACAGATTAATCACCACAGATAGGAAAATTCTATTACACAATATCAATTCTGTTACAGAATATCAAGTGAAATACCTTTCATCAGAGACAATTCTTACATTTGGCTGAGAGTGAAGAACTGGTAAGTGATGATACATCCAAACATGTATGTGTGAATCAGCCTTAACATGTATGAGATAAACAATTTAACTCCACTGAAAAGCAGTGGGCCTTCAGGGCTCCATTGACTGCCTTTCGTTTCACTGGAATGAAAGCATACATGACCTTATCTAATAACGCAAAATTGTTTGAAAGGTGCAGCTGCTGCTTTAAAATGCTTAATTAATTAATTAGCTCTCTGATCCACTCTTTACCAGTATGTCTGAGGGCAGGTTACCACTTTAACAGACCGTGTGTTGCTTCTCCTTGCTGACTCCACAACAAGAGGTTCCCCTTGCTCACATCACAGTAAGAGATTTAAAAGCATTTTCTGGTGTGGGAAGCTGATAGATACAAAAACAGCCCGAGAAAGCAAGCTGCCATGAAATTCAGGAGAAACCTAGTGTTTGCTGAAGGCTAATAAACATAAGTATTTGCATTCAGCTTTGAAGTAATCTTGCCTATTTAAAAGGTATGTTACAATCCTTTGTGGAAATATTATGACTGTTTTGTATTATGTGCTGACTAGCATATTGTATCTTTAGTTCTGACATATACTATTTATATGGCCTCATCTATCTCTCTCTGGTTAAAAAGATACTTATGCATGACTAGTTTTACCATGATGGGGATGCACATTAAAATGCAAATTGCACTGAAGATTTGCAGTGTAAATATATGAGAGCAACAGTCAGTTACAAATTCTGCTGCATGTTTTGATGCTCTTTACCCAGTAAATGATAAACATAGGGAAGAAATAGGGAAGAGCACCTACAGATCCACATGGTGATATGCATTTAAAGCCTACCAATCTGATTTCCATTTTGCACATGCAGTGGTACATAGTGTGAACTGAGCTAGGCAGAGGAGGATCATGTTCCTCATGTGAAACCACCTGCCTTTTGTAAAGCACAGAGAGTTCATTGATTGAACAGTTCAGTTCTTAAATAGTATTGCTTTAGCTCTTTCATGATCAGGAATAGAAAAAAATAATGTAGTGATTAAAAAGGGAATTTACAAACCCCAACATCTTTTTACGGCAATCACGCCCAAGGATTTGATTCCTGCTAAATAAAATAAAATGCTACTTTAGTAATAATCAAGTTGGGGGTTCTTATTAATGGCAGTCAAATGAAACAACATGGAGTGAAGAAGTAAGGTGCTGTTAGAAAAATAAACTACTCAAGATGCATGAAAGGTAATTTAAGGAGCCCCAACAGCACCTGCCTTTCATTTAAAATGAAATGCCAAATCCTATCTTTAAAAAGTTGAGTGATACCATCATCAGCAACTTTCCTCATTTAGCATAAATGTTACATTGACATTTTCCAGAATGTCTTATTGTGTAATTACTGATACTATAATTTATATCATATGCAAGCTTCAGGAGCAAAACTGTTCTGTGGATTCTTTTTTGCTTTATTGGTTTTGTTTGTGATGTGGATATATTTTATTTGCTTTGTTCATAAGCATGACTGTGTGGTTGCCTAGTTACAGGGCAAAGTAATTGGGAAAGTTAAATTACTTACTGGAAAAAGACAAAAGGTCTTCAAGTTCTGTTTCTCTGTCTGAAGAAGCACAGACACTTTGGATATTAGCACACTGCATAGGCAGGAGTAATGGCCAAAGGTTTGGTGCTAGAAATAGTTATATAGTGTGGAACAAATAATTTGCCAACATTATGTTGATATGAAAGAGAATATGTAAGGTGATTTTCTTTTGCAGGGGTTGAAGTGAGAGTATCACCAATATCAACTGTGGTATTGGTTCAATACTTGTAAAAGGGAGGGAGAAAGGAGAATAAAGCTTGTTCTAATTGACTATTATGAATATGACAGGGTTTTCCCCCCATAAATATGCTGAGCTGTAGGTGGAAAGGAGTCCATGTCTGGACTCCCAGTTCTATCTGGGCCATCCCAGTTGCCCCACCAGCTTGGGCTTTCAAGGCTTGCTAGCTTGGCAGTTTGAAAGTTTATAGCCTTGTTTGCTGAGTACAAGTAAAATATGCATGCTACATTAGAACGTTTTCTAGGGCATCATTTTCATTCAAACTGAAAAATTTCATTCAAACTGAAAAATTTCCTATGCAAATTCTTCTAATTCCAATTGTTTCCAGAAAATCCACAGCAATGTTGCTCAGAAACAGGAGAGAGACGAGGGAAACCCAGTAAACAATCTCTAAATTATGATCTGCTGAACCACATAGTTGCACTGAGAATGCAAATTGCAGACTTTTCAGTGCAATTAACGCAGAAATCATGTACTACATCCAACAAAAACAATGAATTTAAAACTGTCTTGTACAATATAGTTTTTTTAATTAAGAAAACATGCTGAAAGCCTATATACTCTCTTGAAATACAGACTTTCAGTTAGTTTCAAACAGCTATAGCAGGCCTTTTAAGATTTAGAACACTGAGACATGACACATGTGGGCAGATATAGGGGTTTTTCGCTGTATAATAGGAGAAATAGTTTGTGTGATCTGTTTAAAGATTTATCGAAACCGGTGGGATTATAACTTGAAATCTGACAACTGCTCAATGAGAGCAAGTACTAGAGTTCAAGTGAACACTTCTGTGAAACTAGCTTTGAAAGCTGTTGCTGTGGCCTCTGAGGTCAAATATTAGAAACTTATTTGGGGCCAGAGTTCTCATCAAAATGAGAATGCTGATTTCTGGTAAGTCTCCAGTGGATTGGGGGTGCTGTGTGTGGCCCCGCAAAGGGTGCCCACCGACAGATGGGTGAGCGATGACTACCCTTTTGTTGAACCACCAAGTTGGCTGGGGTTAAGTATTGTGGTCAGAGCACAAGTAACTACTGTAGTGCTGTGTCAGCAGATCTATCCCTCTAACCAGGGTTTGGCTGTGCACAGGGATCAGGCCATTTAGAATTTTTAGTTACAACACACAATGATAAAGGTCTGGTTGTATAGGAAAAGCATGTACTTTGTAAAATCTGAATTTTTATGCAGAAAATGTACATCTGTTTGATGATAGAGCCAATACCTAAGACCTGATAAACCTAGATATTTAGGTAATTCTTCGTTTTGGCACTTATTTTCTTAACCTTCCTTGAAAATACGCCCTAGAAGTAATATTTTCCCTCCAGATTCTATTCACAAATATCAGTCGCTAGCTTTTAAAATTTCACCTGTCTCTTGGTTTCAGCAAAGTTTCAATTCAGCTTTAGTCAACATTCTTTATAGGAACAGGTCCAAACTAAATAAACTTTGAAGCGTTTGTACCAAACATTGAGAAATCTGTAATGGATGGTTCAAGACTGTTTAAACATCACAAAAATGGCTTCCTTCCTAGGAAAACTTGGTTATGGTGAAACAATATCTACTACAGTGCTCTGCACTGTAATAAATATTAAATATAAATTAATAATTTACACGTACCTGAGCAAAGAAGCAAACCACCTTCACACAGCATAGCACCAAAGGCAGTAGCTCAGAGTTCTTTAAAATAATGGGTTTTGAACATTAAAAATTCTACCTATTGATATAAAAATATTGATCTCCAACTGGAGATGAAAATAGTGCAAAATTCTGTCTTCACTTTCCAGGATACAAATGATGTTCCATGTTGTCATTTCATATAGGCAGGCTTGCAGGCTCTAGGCATTTGAGGTGGATGTTTAGGTGCAGGCCTGTTTAAGAAAAGGGTCAGAAACAGAATAATAAAATTAGCAAACATGCTAATTGTGGAGCAACAGAAATTAAGTATAAATATCTTGGCTTTAAGGAATTGTTACAGGATCTTTGGAAAATAGGAGCATTCAGGTCATGTAGGGTTTACTGGCATCTCTTCACCTTAATATTTTACTGTCATTTGTTTTATGCACATTTTACTCATGGCACAAAATATATTTTAACAATTAATAATTTTAAGTGGTTGTAATTTATGCCAATCAGCTTTTTTCAAGTCAGTGAGGGTACTGACATCTTGAAATGACAGCATCATTCAATAAATACTAGTGTCCTTAAACTGGTATTAGTTAAGCCCCTTCCCCATATTTTATGGCAGAGCTTTGGTAGAATTTGTTTCAGGGAATTTTTATCCAGTCCCTCTCACCACATCTGATTGCTTCTCAAATTTACCACGTGGGAATATACTGGCTGATAAGAACAAGCAACTGAAGAACTGCCGTACCTAAACACATGCTCAGGAAAACAGATGCTTATTTAGATGACTGAAACAATTTTGTGAGTGAGAAACTAAGCTAGCCATCGCAGTACTTCCCAGATGTTGATCTGCCCACCAACTCTTCATCCCTGATCATTGCCCTTGCTGACTAGAACTGATGGGAGTCGGAGGGCACCATGTTGGGTATCCTTGAGCTAAGTTTTCCCAACAAAAAAGAGCCAATTCTAAGATATATTTTATAATATTTCTTAAACATATTTTCTGTTGGAAACGCACAACTAAACAGCCAAACTAACCTGACAGGGGCAATTGGAGGCACAGGTTTTGGAAGCCCAAATACTTCTGTGGAGGAACTCTTAAACTGAGCAGATTTGTTCTTCTGAGGATCAGCTGGCAAAGGTTTTCGAGGAGGACTTGGCTTGAAAGATTCCTATAATACAATGTAAGTTCATAGAATTGTTACTATAAGATTAATGAAATAGCTATTTTATTATATAATTCTTCAGTCATGAAAGTATAATTTATTTCCCATAAGTCCTTCAAATCATGCTTTAAATTGAAACAAACATTAAAATTATGTGGCTCCTCACTATTTCTATTTGTAGAAAATGAAAGTACAATATTAAGAGACAATGTTGTTGTTGTTTAGTCATTTAGTCGTGTCTGACTCTTCGTGACCCCATGGACCAAAGCAAGCCAGGCACTCCTGTCTTCCACTGCCTCCCGCAGTTTGGTCAAACTCATGCTGGTAGCTTCAAGAACACTGTCCAACCATCTCGTCCTCTGTCGTCCCCTTCTCCTTGTGCCCTCCATCTTTCCCAACATCAGGGTCTTTTCTAGGGAGTCTTCTCTTCTCATGAGGTGCCCAAAGTATTGGAGTCTCAGCTTCAGGATCTGTCCTTCCGGTGAGCACTCAGGGCTGATTTCCTTAAGAATGGATAGGTTTGATCTTCTTGCAGTCCATGGGACTCTCAAGAGTCTCCTCCAGCACCAGAATTTAAAAGCATCAATTCTCTGGCGATCAGCCTTCTTTATGGTCCAGCTCTCACTTCCATTTATCACTACTGGGAAAACCATAGCTTTTACTATACGGACCTTTGTTCGCAAGGTGATGTCTCTACTTTTTAAGATGCTGTCTAGGCTTGTCATTGCTTTTCTCCCAAGAAGCAGGTGTCTTTTAATTTCGTGGCTGCTGTCACCATCTGCAGTGATCATGGAGCCCAAGAAAATAAAATCTCTCACTGCCTCCATTTCTTCCCCTTCTATTTGCCAGGAGGTGATGGGTCCAGTGGCCATGATCTTCGTTTTTTTGATATTGAGCTTCAGACCATATTTTGCACTCTCCTCTTTCACCCTCAATAAAAGGTTCTCTAATTCCTCCTCACTTTCTGCCATCAAGGTTGTGTCACAAGAGACTAGGGCCCTGCGGGACTTGACATCTTTCCGCAGGGCCTGCAAGACAGAGTTGTTCCGCCAGGCCTTTGGTCAGGGCGCAGCCTGACTCCCCCCTCTGGCAACCGCACAAAATCTTGCTTAATCGGTTGCCATCAATTTGATTTTAACTAATTTTATAATGAAATATTTTTAGAATGTATGATTATTTGATTGTTTATTTGATTGTTGTTAGCCGCCCTGAGCCCGGCTCAGCTGGGGAGGGCGGGATATAAATAAAATTTATTATTATTATTATTATTATTATTATCTGCATATCTGAGGTTGTTGATATTTCTTCCGGCAATCTTAATTCCGGCTAGGGATTCATCCAGCCCAGCCTTTCGCATGATGAATTCTGCATATAAGTTAAATAAGCAGGGAGACAATATACAGCCTTGTCGTACTCCTTTCCCAATTTTGAACCAATCAGTTGTTCCATATCCAGCTCTAACTGTAGCTTCTTGTCCCACATAGAGATTTCTCAGGAGACAGATGAGGTGATCAGGCACTCCCATTTCTTTAAGAACTTGCCATAGTTTTCTGTGGTCGACATGGTCAAAGGCTTTTGCATAGTCAATGAAGCAAAAGTAGATGTCTTTCTGGAACTCTCTAGCTTTCTCCATAATCCAGCGCACGTATGCAATTTGGTCTCTGGTTCCTCTGCCTCTTCTAAATCCAGCTTGCCCTTCTGGGAGTTCTCGGTCCACATACTGCTTGAGCCTTCCTTGTAGAATTTTAAGCATAACCTTGCTAGCGTGTGAAATGAGTGCAATTGTGCGCTAGTTGGAGCATTCTTTAGCACTGCCCTTCTTTGGGATTGGGATGTAGACTGATCTTCTCCAATCCTCTGGCCACTGCTGAGTTCTCCAAACTTGCTGGCATATTGAGTGTAGCACCTTAACGGCATCATCTTTTAAAATTTTAAATAGTTCAGCTGGAATACCATCACTTCCACTGGCCTAGTTATTTGCGGTGCTTTCTAAGGCCCATTTGACTCCACTCTCCAGGATGTCTGGCTCAAGGTCAGCAACCACACTACCTGGGGTGCACGAGCCATCCATATATTTCTGGTATAATTCCTCTGTGTATTCTTGCCACCTCTTCTTGATGTCTTCTGCTTCTGTTAGGTCCTTACCACTTTTGTCCTTTATTATGGTAATCCTTGTACGAAATGTTCCTTTCATATCTCCAATTTTCTTGAACAGATCTCTGGTTTTTTACATTCTGTTGTTTTCCTCTTTTTAAGAGACAATATAGTGCTTTAAATGAGGGGGGGTGTTTGGAGGGGGTTATTGTCATTGTTACTATGGTATGTGTTTTTGTGTTTTTATATTATAAACTGCCCTGTGATCCTTGGATGAAGGACAGCATAGATATTGAATAAATACATCAATACTCAGCTACGAGTGATCGCCAAACAAGAAAGAATATTAATGAATAAATAAAAACCAAACAGGTGCAGAAATGATTCCCTCTGAAGGAGGTCCAAAATTATCCCTTTAAGCAAATCTCTAGTGTATTTTAAACACACGATTTTGCTGTTTCAAAAAGGGAAAACAGTATGACCACTAGCATTGGGCTGAAAACAAAAAAGAAAACACTGAGTACAGCTATCATGGGGACACCTCAAATTTACAACAAATTGAACCATAGATCTCTCCTATCTCTTTTCTTTTAGGCAATATGAACAGATTATTGCTGGATACAAATATAGGTATAGCAAATGCTGTTTCCATTTTTCTTTGAAAGATGGTACCAAGAGATAAGTCTGATGATCTCTTAAGAATTGACAACACACACACACACACACAGTCTTCAGTTGCTATGCCTGAATTGTTCAAAGTAGGTTAATTTCAAATAAAAAATTACAGTCTGCAGTAAGAGTGTCTTTAATTACATCCTATAAGGAGGAAATGCTGCTGTTAAAATACATATCAGTAGAGGTGCTAGATTTCACAAGAGGAAAACAGTTCAGACTTTATTTTTTTCAGACTTTACAAGGAAAACAGAAGCTGAAACATATGGAGAAGAAATATTACTGAAATACTATATGTTTATAACTTACAATTCTATTACTGTAGCTCTTAGCAGTAACATACTTTGAGAGGGGGAAAGGGTCATGTTTTATCAGAAGGGAAAAGATTTTATTACATAACAGGTTTTTCCAGTATGAAGAGCATTTATGAAACAAAGATTGTATAATTATATTTATATGATACATGTGACTCTCTCCATACATGAAATGAATGTGTGGGGCTGCATGGACCAGCCACAACCACTGCTGTCACCACGCTCCCCCATGAACATCTATTTGACATTAATCAGAGTTTTCTGCACATGTAGATGTACAAGTGGAGAGTTCTCCTGACTTCGTCTGTGAAATGCTGCTATTCACTCCTTAGAGTTTGTGAACTGCCTAGAGAGGTATATCTTATATAAATCAGTTAATAAATAGCAACAGCAACATGTAAAGTGCTTCATTTGGAGATAAAAATTGCAATGTTAGAAGAACAATCCCCTACCTCAGGAGAGGTTGTCAGTACAATCAGGGCAATATATAGAAATAGACATGAAAATAGGTTCCAACCTTTTGGGGATGTGTTGCAGGATGGCCTTTAGAGCTATCATTTGCATTATTGCTAAAGTTCTGTGTGCTGGGGAGGCCTGTTCACTGACCCAGTTTCCCCAGGGAGTGTTACTGTAAGTCTTTATAGATCAGATGGATTTATTCCTTTAGCTTTAGATCAGTAATTTTGGGGGCTTTTTAAATGTGTCAGTTTTTTACATGTAAGCCAGGGAAATGGTTTTCAATATAACCTCTAGCTCTTGTTACTTACGAAAAAATGTTTTTATACATTAGGCAGTTATAAATAGTACTTCAGTATAAAATTCCTGTGGACTGTCTTCGGATATGAAACATAAAAGGGTCATAATATACCCAATTTCACATTTTAAAACACATGCTTCACAGCAATACCTATATATCTTTTGATTGTGAGTTCCAGAGACAAAGGGTCAGACTCAGCTATGCAAATATTTTCCCTGATATTTTCCCCTCTAATTTTAAGCAATTGGGGAAGTAACAGTCTTGATGACATGATTGCATATGGGAGAGGAAACATATTTCTTTCCCTGTGGTTTGTTTTTCTTACCAAAATCACCCCTCTAAACTGATTTGGGGAAGTATATGAGGTCCAGAACACACTGTGCAATGAAAAGCCAGTCCAGTTCCCTGGGTGGATAAGAGCTGAGTTAACTGGCCATTTACCTCCTCCCATTTATTCCTTATTCTCTAAATGGCTCTTATGGCTCTAAATAAAATAAAATTGACTCATTGACTCAGTCTCCAGATTCCAAAGACGACATATAGTACAGCCAATCTGAAACTGCAAGGGGGTTGCATGTTTGAATGATTCTGCATGTAAAAATGTACTTCTTGCATTTAGAAAAATTAACACAGATAGGAAAAGGCAACACTTTCATTCCAGCTTCCCACAGGAAGGGTGTTCTTGAATTATGGGATAAGGGGCATTCCAATCCTTAAGATGGCATGCATATTGTAAGCATATACATCAGAAAGATGCCACAAAGTACCACAATATGCTGGTGTAGCAGGAAGAGATGTCAATGGTAATATTTAGAATGGAGGTATGAACAATAATTACATGCTGTTTCAGCATGCCCTTTCACTCTGCTATGAAATCAACCAACAAAGACATAACAAAAGAGAGAGATTGACTAAAATGGAGCAAACTATTCTGTGATGTGATTTGAAGAATCAATATGACATCTAAATAGCTAGCAATCCAGTTCTGCTCTGGACCGATGGTGGCTGTAGGTGCCATAGAGTTGAAACGGATAAACACACAAACACGTACCTGATCACATCTGGGTGAGGGGCTGGCAGGCAGCAACCTTCTGGAAGTGGGCTGCGGGCATGGTAATTCACACAGTGGTGGGACAATACGCTCTGGTGGGCTTGACCATGGTGTATTCTGTGTCTTCACAGGATTGCTAACATTACCTGTGTGATATCGTTGCAGTCCTTGTGGATCATGTCTCTGCAGATCCATAAAACAATATTATACCAATCAATTATAGTTTAAGCATGATGAGGCCAAAGTTTGGCCTTTTTAGATTTCACTGATTTGAGTGAAAGAGAGAAAGCAAGAGGAGGGGATCGGGGGGAAAGACTCTGTGTTCTAAGTATGATATTAACTCTCCCACTGAAATCAATGGAACCTAAAATACTTAACTTTCACTGGAGTGGATCCCTATAGTTCTTCTCAGACGTATCTTATAATTAATAGGTGTAAACACTATTGCTTTCAAGATTGCTTTTAACTGCCACTTGTTTCATTTTTAATATGGCCACTTTTCCTTTCCTGAAGTCAAGGAACAACCAATTAAGTTTCCAGAAGCTTACTCAAACACTAATCCTTGAATGTTAGAAAGCATTGCCCCTGTCTGAGATGGTGGCTGCAATCCACAGTCGAAATACATTTATTTATTTTCTCTATTTTCTCCATCTGTCTTGAACTTAGAGATCAAAGTACATTTTTAGGCCTAGATGGCTTTCCCTTTATTTCATGTATTAATAGAAATACTCTAAAATTTCACTATTTCATTATATCACCCCATATAAAAACACTTCAAACTTATGGGAAATATTTTTATCAGCAATACTTTGTGTGAGAACCTACCTTAGGTGTATTCACATTTTGTGACTTTTTCACCAGATCTGTACTACTGCGGGTTGTGATAGAAACATGATTAGGTTCAAATGAACTGGAAGGCCTTGCTGGAGTCACAGACCTGAAATACATACATGGGTGTATACTTTTAACAGAGGATTTTTTAAAAAAAATCTTTACTTTCTTTAGTAAACAGTGAAAGTAAAATCCATCCACCACACTTGCAGCAGGAATAAAAAAAAAATATTGATTTTTTTTGTTTAGAGCCACTAGTCTGTTAAATTAGCTCTTGCAATCTGTGGAAATGCTGCTTCACAACACCCGAGAGACTCTTCTAGTGATGCTGGTGCTTAAGCTGTAATGACCTCAGCTATGGATATTGTGGTTCATTCAGTGGACTAGAAACAACAATGCTACTCCAAGGTTTCAGTGTTTTAAGCAGGCCAAAATAAAGGCAAACTTCCCTTTTTAACTGCTTACCCACAAAGTGAAATAAAAAGAAGGGTGTGTCTGAATAGCAGGTCCCTGTGGCCTCGATGCAATCTGAGAAGTGCTGTGAGAAAAAGGCAAGCATGTAGTTTTCTTAAACAACCCTCTTATATGAGGGCCTCGCCACCTGTGCTAGTCTGGCAATGACCCCCATTTGATGCATGGGTAAGCAGCAGAGGGTGATATTTTTATTTGCCTGGAGCAGGGATGGACAGACCCATTAAGAGTCTGGTCCATCCCAGTTCTCAAAGGGGACAGGACTAAGTCCATCCCATTCTGAAGTGGAATTTTAAAAACCCACCTAGAAGCACACACCTAAAAGCACAGTTAAATGTTTGCACACCTCCATTCTCTCTCCCTATTCCCCCTTTTAAAACCTTTGAAATAGTGTTTCCAGTCACCTAAAAGCCCGAGTGCTAGAGCACAGGACTCCTTGTCATTGTGTGCCTTGAAATGAACAGAGAGTCCCTGTGGGAGTAACAAGGCTTGATGATATTCCATTGCTCCCAGCGGAAATTGTATGGGGGAAAGAATGGTTGTCCCATGTAAGCACTTGGGACAGCTGTGTTCTCTGCACCCAGTACAATTCACCTTGGGAGAAGCAAAACATCCTCAATATGAAGCATCATCTTCTCATCTGCAGCAGCCATAGGAGGAAAAGCTGCCTTTCCCACTGCTGTCATTGAAGATTTTTAGACTTAGCGTGTAATAACCTTGTGTGATCTCTATCATGGTTCATTTTACAAAAGAGAGTACTTATATATCATACCTTAGTTTCTCTATTGTAGTCTTCTTATTAATAAAGAACAATCTAATCAAGATCTTCCTTTTGATGTACATAAGTGAACCAGCAACCAGAAGGCACAGGGTGGTTATGAGTAGCCCTATTATTAAGCTTCTTTTATCTGAAACCAAACAAACAAATCCACATTTCTTATGACCAGACCAGTCTTGTCTACCTGATGTCCGCAGTATAACTAACCTTCAGTCAAAAACAAATATTTTGTTTTTCTCAGCTAACTTGTATATTAGGAGAAGTGGCATGGTTGCTGCTCCCCTGTGTCTACATCCTCTTTGCTCCTATAATGTAGGAATGCATAAATTACATGGGACTGTGGAATTACATGCAGGAGCCATGGCAAAACTACTACTATGGGTCCCACCCACCTCAACTGCCTTGAAAATGGCGTGGCTCTTCTCATTTCTCCAACTTTGTTTTCATATCCCATGTTACTACTATAGCAGAGTTTAGTAACTTCATGGAAAAATACTGTGGGGAAATAAATGGCAACCACGCTGCTCCATAGCAAGAAGAGGTCCTGTGTTTCAGCACTGACACCCTCCATACCTATTCTTGCCCTCAATTTTTTGGTATATTTGCTGTAAATATTAATGGGGGTTGATAGGAAACAGAGGAGAAAATGGGTAACAGCAGGACATCCCACTGCACTTTTCTTCAGGGCAGAGCTTCAGTAGTAAAAACTAAACCAATTGCATGGAACTCAGAATAAGCAATTAAAAATAATTTGTCTTCACATAACTCTCTTGTATATTATTTGAGGTGTCAGAAAGATAAAGCAAGTGTGTGAAATAGTTTTGAGTAAAGCTCACCAGGTTATTTACAGATTTTCAGAGGCGCAGCTTTGTTAGTCCATTGTAGAAAAAACAAGTTTTGTGTCTGGCATCTTAAAGAATAACAGACTTATTGTAGTGTTAAGCTTTACTTAATTTTTTAAAGATACTTAAGCCATATTTCTATATTTTTTTAATCAGACACAGTTGATATGCAAACGCTCAGATAATAATTTAAGCCACTTTAGTAAGGGGTCAAGTGTAAAAGAACAATTAGCTTCTGTAGAAACCCCTAATTTACAAAGCACAGTTTTGTCATTGCAAACAGATTGTTAAAGTAGCAGGACATGTTAATGTGAAATGCAGCTCTTCTAAAAATAAAACGAAGCGTAAAATGAAGGTAGTCGATCTTGATGTACAAATTACATGAAATCAGTTCCCCTTTTCTAGCTACTGCAAATAGCTTACAGTTCACACACACAAAACCATGATATAGATTAGCATCCCTACATACTACGGCTATGGTACACATTCCTGACTAAAAATGCAGCTAGATAATTTCTTTGTCTTAATGTAGATCAAAGCGGGTTTAGGTAGGGGGAAATCAGCCAAAACACAGTATTTCATAAGAAACATAATTGTACAGGATAGGTATGGATTGTGGCGAACACAATGTGCATACCACTTCCCAAACAAGTGGGGATGAACTAGATGCAGACAAAACAGGAGTGCAGACTAAATTCATTATTCACTTGGAAATATGGGCTATTCCACACATGCATGTACATTACTTGATTTATTTACACTCAAGTAGAGCTAAAAGTTATCCAGTGGTGAGGGCCCCTCAAAGCTGGAGCTGGCCGTGTCCATAGGACTGCTCTGAAATGAGTTTAGTACTGTGGTCTAATTTGCTTGTTGAACTCCTGTGTGTGATTATTATAGCAAAGGTCTCTCTCTCTCTTACAGTTCCCCCTTTAGTCAGCTATATCTTGCTGTGAAATTGTAATGCCACTGCATTGATATGGATATTATTATGATGTCACAAGCTCAGCATTACAATTCATTACAGGGACTGGTATGCAGTAAATGCAATCTAATTTGCTTTTCAATAGCACTGTTCATACAAAAAGCGATACCATTTCGAAGCCAAATCCTAGCTGTATATGTAAATGTAGGTTGGATTCTTCTGTCACATTAGTTAAACTAGGAGTACAGCCACAGACATCAGCGCATGGGATAAAGTTAAAAGAGGGAAGTCAAATCCTGTGGAACTTCAGGCACAGATGAACCATATCTGATGCAGCTGTTGCTGTAGAAACCTGAAGTGGTGCTGTCCCCATGACACCAGATGGTGGCAGGAGACCACGCACCCCTGGCAACTGAAGCAACACCATCAAGTCCATGGACTGGGAAGTCACCACCCAGGCTGTCATCTCCATCACCACCACCCTTTCCAGCTTGAGGCACATGCAGGAATGGGTTGGTGTCTATCTGCACTCCCAGGCGAGTGAGCTCTTGTTCAAGCAAATGGCATAGTGGAAAAGAGCAGGAAAAAACAAGCTCTCACACAGAGAGAATTCCACTCACAACTGCAGGAAGCAGGGCAGTTTTTAGCATATGTGCTGCTGGGGTGCAAAGATCCACCCAACGCCCCCTTGCCCAAATTTAGTTTAGCCCCCAAATTAACTTTGATTATGCTTATGTCAGACACCACACTTATGCCTTATGTCTTGTTTACAAAAGAAGGGAGAAAAAAGAACAAACTTTTTAATTTGCTCTTTTATACGTTTAGCATTCAGCGTAAAATGAAGAAAAAATGCAAGTCGTGGAATTCATAGTGTGTGCTCTAGGCGTGTTTTTTGTGGAAATGGAAAACAAACTGAGTGCTGAAATGCATGTGTAGTAGAGCCCTAAGTACTAAGTAGTTAGTCAAAGAAAGGGGGCACAAGACTGTTTAGGGCTCTGCCTGTTGCAGGAAAAACATCCTTGTCTAGCACATCCTGCTCTGTCAGGACAACCAATGCCTTTGATGAGGCTGCAAAAAGCAGTTTTCACCCAGGTTAAATTATTATCTTGATAAATAATTAAGTACTTCTTCAAGAGTTTGAAACATTGTTTTCTATTAGCACATCTATGATTGCTACTATAGTCTGGCAGTAACTGAGAAGAAAACACAAGTAGTGTGTGCCCTGACTTGCACAGACTTTATCTGTGATCTTGCTTGAGCTTATTCCCACAACATCACATTGCTCACATAAGTGGACCACTTGCACGAGCATTTTCAATCTGCAAGAGAGCTGACCTAGGTAACAAACGAACCAGGGAATAGGAAATCCAGAAATGGACACGAACTCTGGAGACCTCTGTAAACTTGGTGCCCACAGCAAACACCGTATGGCTTTTGCTTCACAATAAAGCTTGCTCTGCAATTAAGTCATTTACTTACCAGATTGTCTAACTGGCCCGCTGTCTACACTGCCACCAAATCCTGCCTTGTCACAAAAGGGAGGAGCCCAGTGGGCCTCACAATGGCAATTTTTTTTATTGTTGCAGACCTTAACAACAAAGGGAAATATGCACATGAGTATGGAAAACAGTACATGAACATGAGGGCTCTCCACTGTCTGTCCGAAAACTGTACTCAATAATAATTAAAAGTTATTAAAACAGGGCAACACTACATCTTGATGTGATTGCAGGCTGCACTGCTCCACAGAAACTTGGTTCAAAATGTATCTCCTAATGGAACTAAAAAAAAGTCAACTGCAGAATTAAAAAGCAGTGGTGGAACTGTAGCCACAGATTTGTTTGGAAGTTGCAAAAGGAGGTAGGTAGTTCTTCAGGCCCCCCTACTTGTATTTTGTATTAATAAAACTATTGTCTTCTCGTCATTTATGCCCACTTGCCTGTTATTTCCTCAGTCCACTGAAGAAACTAAAAAAAGCCAGTCAGTGGATGATCAAGTGAGACTCGAATCCACAATCCACAGAATTATAGCTGAGTTTTCACCTGACCTCATGCTTTAAGAACTGGCAGTAAAAAATGCTGGGAGCTAATCTAAATATCTTAAGGAATTCAGAGAACTTGTGCAAAAGGGCGGGGATCTGAGTTTAACACTAAGATGCTTAATATCAATTACTGGAGTGAGAACACATAATTTATAATACATTGTATAGTCACTTTTAAGATCTGCAGGTTGAGGCAGATGATTACCAGAGAGAGGCCTTTCAAACAAAATTCCCAGGCTTTTTCAACACAATTTTAATCTTGCTTGCTTTTTCTTACGTTGTTTTTGAGATCTTCCTGCCCTTTTGGTCTATTATGCAGGTTGTATTTAGATTTTAAATGTTTAAGTGATTTTTAATGTAAACTGCCCTGGCAACATGTTGGAAGGGCCACATATATAAATATAAACAAACAAATAAATAACAAAGTGTTCATTTTTAAAAATATCTAAGCTCAGCTACAAAACTCAGGTTTGAGGCCCAAATCAGAGTGTAATATGTGAAACATTAGCAGGAAGTTTTTGAATTAATGTTAGGTTCAAAATTATGTAAAAGTGAACGAAATTTTATTTTTTTAGCCACAGAACATCAATTTGTAGAAAGATAATGATGTTGTAAACCTTTGGAAGATTAATTTTTAGAAATATACAGATATTTTAAACATAGGTATTTCTGTGTTAGGTAAAAACCACGTTTCCTTTCTTGGACACTAAAAAGAGCATTCAAATTGATCCTTTTCAAAGGATACTTTGGAAAAAAACATTGACAGATATATGACAAAGCATCATAGATTTCAAAAGCTGTAACCAATGAATACTTCATTGCTCTGCTGGGTGTTGGCTGACTGTAAAAAATTGGATCTGCAATACTTACTCCACGTCCGTGACATTTTGTTGCACATTCATGAACCCCAAATACGCTGGTATTTTGGCAGCGGCGGTTAAGGCAGATCTATACAAGAAGAAAAGGAGAGCAGGCTTACTATTGCCAGACAATGTATATGCTTATCTTACTTTTGTGCTGTGCTTTCCAGAAACGCTTAAAATGTGGGAGAGTTTGCAGTCAAGCCCAACAATGCACGTCTGTGCTAGTTAGAAACCAAAGGGGTTAATGTCCACATAGCTGTAAATTGCTAGAGAAGGCTAGGTCACACCCAATCACCTTTGTGGAGGCAGGAAGGAAGGTTTGTTTCCTGTTCCTCTCTCTCTGCTTCAGGATGGAACAAACATGCTTTAACATAGCTATCTGCCTCGGATATGTTTCTGAGGTTGCTCTTGCTGTATTTTTCAACTAAGAACATGCACCTGCATTTCTTATCATTTCTAATAAACATAATGCAAGCCTGAGACCTAGTAACTGTGGGCAAACCATTTTAAACTAACCTTGTATTCTACGCTCTGTTTTACTGAAAAGGGGGGAAGGTGTCCCAGCTGCCTTTAAGGAGCTGAAACATTATAGAAAGAAGGTTTAAAACCCCAGTTCTTATGATTCAGAAAATATGCCTAACAATGGGATTTGGACTCTGAAACTTGGGCTCTTTAAAAACAGGCACCCCCCCCCCTTTGTGCTAACTCACACACATTGGTCTATAGAGGATCCATTATAATTACTGTATTTCAATGTGTAATGGTCACATGCTTTTGTGCTGATTTTTCCTTTCCAAAAAGGGGGGTGCAACCATTATGCGGTGAATTACGGGATGGAGGCAGAGGGAAGGGGTTGCAGATGGGCAGCGGAGGTGGTCGCTCACCTGCTGCTTCCCCTTCTTGGCTGGGGTGACCCTAAGAGAGCCAAAGGTGAGTGGCAGCGGCGGCAGCAGCAGTAGCAGCAACTTAGTTCTGGATTTGCCTCGCCTCAAGGCCAGAGCATGCAGCAAGAGCCCATAGCGCCATGACCAAGCTGCCTCCTTGCCTCTTGACTCCAGAGACCCAAGGTGGTGGCAGAGACCCAGAGACCCTGGCCTGCCTTTGCCTGACCTCTCCAGCTACCTCCGCTCGGGGACAAGCCAATGGGGGCCCAAACTCCAGCCCTCGCTGCCTCAGGAGTCACCAGGAATGTGGACCCGCAGCTTGCCTCAGAATTACCCCAGTGACTATTATGCGGGGAATGCTCTGGGACAAATTTTGGGGTCCGGAAAGGGTGTGTGTCTATTACACGGTGGCGACCGGTATGCAGTGAAATATGGTAATCTATCCTCTTACTAATACCCATCATAAAATTATCTATCTACTCTGATTTCAAGTTTAGAATTATTTAAGACAGCTATAAAGAATAACTGGTACAACTTTCATTTAACAATTACACTACACCAACAATGTTGTTCTAGAATAACACAGTAAGCGCCAAATAATTTGATATTAGAATTTTTTCTCCAAGCTACAATTAAAGGGTCAAATCTCTCTAGATATCACAAGATGGCTGCTCTCAGACTATTTCCTCTGCGGTTGTCCCAAAGCATTCAACAGAATATGTGCCAGATATTTTAAATTGCAAAAATGGGTGTGTCAGTACCCTTGCATTTGGTTGCTGGGGTTCACTAAGAATGAAGGTAGACCATAATACTTAAAAATAAATCACAGGGTGTTCATTGTCAATTCAGCTTTGTAAATTGCATGACAGATATTTCATCTCACCTTGGTGTTAGGAGGGCTGTTTCCCTTGCTTTAAGTGCTATATTAATTTATATATTAATCTTTTGCCCATTTTTTTAAAAAAAGGAAACACTTTAAGAAAGTTGCCAAACTGCTGGGCACCAGCATTCACCTGCTGCAAACCTGCAGGATTGTATATTTGGTCTTCCCTGTTACAGCTTCAGGTGAACAACCAGGTAGCTGGCAAAAAAAATTTTTTTTAGCTTTTTTTTTTAAAAAAATGAGATTTTCACTCTGGTTCATTTTGAGCTGCCTGATCACAGCAAATGGATCTATCACTACAGTTTTGCTTAAAGCATTACTTGATTGAAATCATGGATTTGACAAAAGAACCTTAATGTTTCTTTAACGGTTTTGGGATTTTCTATGAATAAGAAATTCACCTGCAGATGCAGCGTCTCACACTGATTCTCTGCAGTGTGTGTGCATGTGTGTCTGAACATCTGTGTGTGAGAGGGCAGTTTGCAGTTTGTGAACTGACAGAGATAGAGAGCTGAGAATCCTTAGCAGAGTTAGTTCGAAACTAGAGCACAGCATTGCAAAGACTGCACAAGTTACTTCCTGTGAATCTGCCGCCTGCTATAGGAGAGCTTGCTTACATCTTCACCTACGTGCTGCCTGCAGATTTGTTAATAAACCAAATATCTGAAAGTTTTTTGTTGTTGTTTAGTCGTTTCCAACTCTTCGTGACCCCATGAACCAGAGCACGCCAGGCACTTCTGTCTTCCACTGCCTCCCACAGTTTAGTCAAACTCATGCTGGTAGCTTCGAGAACACTATCCAACCAACTCGTCCTCTTTTGTCCCCTTCTCCTTGTGCCCTCCATCTTTCCCAACATCAGGGTCTTTTCTAGGGAGTCTTCTCTTCTCATGAGGTGGCCAAAGTATTGGAGCATCAGCTTCAGGATCTGTCCTTCCAGTGAGCACTCAGGGCTGATTTCCTTAAGAATGGAGAGGTTTGATCTTCTTGCAGTCCATGGGACTCTCAAGAGTCTCCTCCAGCACCAGAATTCAAAAGCATCAATTCTCACGTTTGGTCAAAACTCTCCACTATGACCTGTCCATCTTGGGTGCCCTGCTCGGCATAGTTCATAGCTTCTCTGAGTTATTCAAGCCCCTTCGCCATGGCAAGGAAGTGATCCATGAAGGGTCTGAAAGTTTTACCCCATTGCTATTTCATCCAAAGGAAATTAAACCAATGGCACTGCCCCTGGAACTTCTCACTTGATAAAGAAGAGGGAAGCATGTATCAGCATGAAACTTGGGGTGGCGCTCCTCTTCACATGATATCCCTGTCCTCCAACACAGAGGCAACATAATCCATGAGCTCAAAGCTCTGTGGCAATGTCCAATCCCTACTTATGCAATTTCTCGCTTGAAGCAAAAACAAAGCAATACAGGGGGGAAGAGATACGGTGAAAGTGTTCACCTCATATGTTAAATCATTTGCATTGTTGAAAGCAGGTGCAATATCTGCCCACCACTCCCCAAACCCCAGGGTCAGCTTTCCATGCCAATAGTGCACAGACCAGAGGCAGAAGTGGGTGGGGGCAATGGATGCAACTCTTACCTTTGTACAGCAGGCTAAATTCAAGGCACACAAAAACCAGGTGTTTCTACACTTTCCCTCACACATTTCTCCAGCCTCTATCTGGGCAAGCAATCTTGTAACAGTTCAAAGACATGGTCCAGCCAGGCAAAGTCAGGGAGCGCATGGAGCAGGGCTGGTGAAGGATAAGGCCAGGCAGAGTCCCAAGATGGGCCAGAATTGGAGCTCATTTACTCAGGATTAGCCAATGTCATGCCCTCCCATCAGCTTCCTGGCCTATGGCCAGGCACAATGATTTGTCATCTAATAGCATCTGGTGGGCCTCATGTTGGCTACTCCTATACTACATTAAGAAAGTTATGGCAGTATCCCTTCACCCATTCACAAACTAATTTTCTTTTGGAATCACATGCATGCAGAGTTGCACTTTAGATATAGCCATTATGTTCACACTTTTCTAAAAAAGATGCATTTGCATTTTATCGCTGGAGAAATGAACAAACAGGGAGTGGCATGTAATCAAAAGCATTCATTTGAGACTTTATGCAATTGTTACAGAGAGTTAACTTCACTATTCCACTGTAGCTGAAAGGCCGGGACAAAGCAAGATTGACACTGCAATAAAAGCAGAGCACAATGCAAACTAAAACGACCCATTTACAGGTTGTCTGATAAATCATCCAAGTTGAGAAAAGACTATATGCTGCTGGAATGAGTATTAGATGCCAGGTCAACAGTCAGATATATGACATATAGCACCTGCACACCTCTAAATTTGGGGCTTATTTCAGCAGGAATAAAAGTCAATCACAATCATATAAGAAGCGGGGGTGGGGGGAGTGAAGCAGAAGACAACAAGGCTGCTTAAGCAAGGCAAATATTCCCTAGGGGAAAGAGGAAAAATGGGAAGGAAGTGAAGCAGCCTCAAAACACATAAGGAAGGAACATGGTATAAGGAGCATGGTATAATTACAGCATGGTTCACAAACAAATAATCTAGAATTCAATGGTACAAAGAATTCTGTTCACATTAAAAGGGCAGAAGTTAAAATCATGCATACTTAAGAGCTGAAAGTGGTACGGTAACTAGGATAGCCATTCACATATCACTAAAGAGTATGAAGACATCACCAAAAAGTACATAGATTTGCATAAAATTTGTTGCTGCTAATTTCTATGTATACTTGCAAATTTAGGAATAAATATTACTTAAACAGAAATACATCTCATGAATAGTCTTCTGTCCAGATTCTGACTGATGATGGACAACTTGTGCTCCCTGGACTTGGACTGAAGAGCCCTGCAAATAGAGGACTCCTTCAAACAGAGGATGACTGTCCTCTGACAAATCTCTAAATAAGAGGAGTAACTTTGTAAAATAGGACACATAGCCATCCTATCTGCAGCCTACTAAAAGCTTGTAAGTAAAGTGGGGTTGGTTACATTTTGACAGAACTAATTCAGTTTATGCTTATAGATCTAATATGTTTCAGTTTTACACATCAGCCATTCAAATACAAAATCGGTAATATTTTAGTATATATAAGGCTCTGCCTTGTATTCAGTCAATTCATTGGTCTTTCTAGCTTATGACAGTCTCCACAAATACTGATTTCCTACCACAGAACTCCCTTCTAGCAGTGTCTTTGAACAAATGTTTTAAATATAGTTTTATAACCATAAATCTTCCTTATAACGCTTTGCTGCACTTCGTTTGTTTTTGTCAAAAGGAGTAGAGTTGTGCTCCTGTACAATTCTCATTGCATTGGAGCAACCTGGAACATAAAACTCAACTCATAATCACATTATGTTTAAAGTTTGCTGTCAGTGGGAACTAACTACAGTGGGAACTACTGAAACCTCAAAAGCAATAAGACGTTTTGAGGCTTTGACAAAATATACCCAAATGTCTTCTCTTGAAATGCAATCTGCCAATAACACAGAAGTCCCCTTTAACACTGCTTGTTTCAAATTCTTAGCTGTAGTTTCCCATGTCTTTTCATAGTTTTATTTTCTTGGATTACCACTGTACATAGAAATCCTGGCAAAATCTGTGCACAGATACATTAAGCAATATGCTTCTTATTCCCTTAGAACTGAAAGGCTTTGCCTTTGTCTTGCAGAAGCTGCTGTTCATCTTGGCAACGTCCCCAGATTTGAAGTACGCCAAAACAAATAGCTAATGAACAAGCAGACGGAAGTATCAGTCAAAAGCCACTACGTATAATGGTTATTATTTGTCAGGCCAAGGTATTTTCTATAAGCCAATAGGAAACACCATGAGCTCCAGGAAATACAGCAGCATGTGAATTAATTTTTGCAAAAAAGCTTCTTCTGTGGCGATCACTTGTAGCCAAGTAAGATTGTCTTCCATGAACACGGTCTTAACAGTGAGTCCGTAAGTGACTGTGGAGGCCAATTCTGGATCCACACATCTTTCCACAGTGGGGACATAGGTTTCTGGGCGGAAGTTGATCAAGGTGAGGGTTTGCCAGATGTGCCTTCCTCTTAGTATGCTTCTCCCTTTTGTCCTGAGTTTGAGTGTCTTCAACATCCACAACACCTTTGGTAAAGGCTGTTCTCCAATTGGAGCACTCATAGGCCAGTGTTTCCCAGTTGTCAGTGTTTATACTACTTTTTAAAGATTTGCCTTGAGAGAATCTTTAAACCTCTTTTGTTGACCGTCAGCATTATGCTTTCCATTTGTAAGTTCAGAATAGAGTAGTTGCTTTAGAAGACGATAATCAGGCATCTGAACAACATGACCAGTCCAACGAAATTGATGTTGATGAATCATTGCTTCGACACTGGTGATCTTTGCTTCTTCCAGTACACTGGCATTAGTTCGCCTGTCTTCCCAAGTGATATGTAACATTTTTCAGAGACAGCATTGATGGAATATTTCAAGGAGTTGGAGGTGGTGTTTATAAGTAGCCCACTTATAAAGGTTGGTAGTCCAAGGTTGGTAGCTTTGTAAACAAGCATTTTGGTTTTCCTGTGAATGCCCTGGTCCTCAAACACTCTGGACTTCAGTCGGGAGAAAGCTGCACTCACAGAGCTCAGGCAATGCTGTATTTCAGCATCAATGTTGGCACTTGTGGAAAGATAACTGTCCAGGTAGGAGAAGTGATCGACACTCTCCGTTACACCATTGAGTTGGATTTGTGGCACTGCAGAGGGGTTATTTTGTGCTTGTTGGTGCAGCACTTTGTTTTTTTGGATGTTTTCATAAGCTTCTGCGAAGATATTTAAGATGGTTTGGAGGTCATCCTCTGAGCATGGACACACTACGTTGTCATCAGCATACTGAAGCTCTATGACAGAAGTTATGGTAACCTTACTTTTTGCTTTCAGCCTATTCAGATTAAAGAGCATTCCATCTGTTCGATATATCTGTTCTTTATCTTTTAGAAGTGTGGTACCGTCTTGCTGAGCATAGGGGGCATATGCCATGATTTATTGGCACATAGATGGTCTTTGTGGCTTTAAAGAAACACTGTGCATCATGAGTGTTATCTAAGTGCTGGATCTCTTGAGCTTCTTTTATCCACCAGGTGTTCTTTAGTTCTCTAGTTCTTCTTTGAACCTTAGTGTTGGCATAGGTTTTTTCTTGGTGGCACAGTTTCTATCTCTCTACCAGATCTGAAAGATCTTCCTTTTTAATAATGCGTTCAATCTCACTATCATTCTCATTAAACCAGTCCTGCTGTTTCTTGGTTTGGTATCCAATAGTTTGTTCACAGTTTGTCTTTAGCTTGGGTCCAGCTTTCCTCGATGTTATCAGGGAACTCCGAGAGCAAGTGGTCCTTAAGAGGTGTTTGGAAACAATCCCGCTTAATAGGATTTTGAAGGGCTTGAGTGTTCATTTTGTGCCTTGGTTTCCTTCCTTGAAGCCTATGTTGAAGTATAATCTTGATAGCCATTGTGGAACGTATTAATTGGTGATCTGTCCAGCAGTCGTTGGCACTTTTCATAGCCCCTCCCCCCCTTTCTTAAATAAATTCAACAGTCCACAATTAAACTCTGGGAGAAATGGTTGTATAGCGCAATACTTAGCTTGGTCGCTCTGATCGATAACTTTTTTACAGGAGAGGGTTGGGGGAGTGCAACCCTGTTGCCTCTGCTTGATCTCACAGCAGCCTTTAATACCACTGACAATCGTATCCTCTTAAACTGCATGCATAAGTTAGGGGTACTGCTTTATGGTGGCACCACCATAAAGTAGATGAAGCAGTTATTGTGAATTTTATCTTTGTTCAGTAGGTTATAGTGGCAAGTTACAAATGCCTCCTGTAGATCCATTCATTTATGCAGGCTTTTCTCGGCTCATAAGATCCACCACACGGATCTTTTTATTGTTTTATTAATGTTTCACTGAATGTTTTATTGATGGATGCACTGTTTCTAATTTATATTTCTTTGTTCTTTTGGTTATAATGCTGTGATACTGATATTTTAAATGGACCTTAATGAAAATTAAACTGGTCAGAGATTTTCCATATTAAATTGTATGTAAATATTATAAGTGAATAACTTGAACTCTCTCATCAGCACAGCTGATTCTTCTGGATACAGGAAATTCTGTAAATCACATTCAGTGATGAACTGATAATCAAGCTGATATGCAGCTCTACATTTAGCCACCATCACTCACTCTTTCTTCATTCAATTCTATTCAGAAATAATTTGTCAATAGTTGGCTGTAGCATGTTAAAATACAGACAGAATGACTTTCACTGGCACAATAAATTCCCTTTTCAGCACTTTTATGTAAAAATTGATAGTCATGCCTTCTAGCTAAACAACAAACTGATTCCATTCATTCTCAAAAAAACTCTTGAGTATACTTAAACAGCATAATTGTTTGCATAAGCATCTTCATTTGGCCTGCCAAACCTTTACTACAAAATGCAGAAAGTGTGACTTTCATTTGTAAAGACCAAGACTGAGTTTTCCTTTAGACACACAGACTGGATTATTGGGAATAAGATTTTTTCAACCTTACTTTTCCATCTTCACATTTGGTTCCAGCAAGGACAAGACCAGGGTCAGGCATGTCATCACCCAGGTATACGTGGGTTCCACGGCATAGAATTTTGCCTCCTCCTTGTAATGGGATGTTTGTTTCTATGGAGACAGCATTGGTACCAATTACAGGCCGATTTGCTCCCCCTTGACACTGAATTTTTCCACACTTAGCATCTCTAAAGGGAAAAAAAATAATGTTAATCATTTAAAAAATGTTAGCATCTACCATTGGCACAGTTCCAACCTCTTTTCCAATTAGGCATGACAAGAGCATATACCTGGGTTCACACTTGGCAAAAGAACTTTTGGAATCCTTCCCACAGTTTCCATAAGGATCACCTGCAGAATTGACTCTCTCAAAGCATATCCCAGGGGCAGGTTTAGCACCTACAAAAGAAGCAAAGCCATTTTAATCTTATAAAGTATGCAATAACCTGATCTTGGTAGGGGACAGCAGAAGAAGGGAGTGGACGAGGAAACAAAGGAGATGGGTTTTGTTGAAGCTGCACTGGACTCCAGATTGATTGGGGGTTCGGGAGGCATGCGGGAGGCATTCACAGGTTTCACTGTGGACTACAACTTCCTTCAAATAGTTGTCTTGCTCCATTGGGAAGCCTAATGCTTAAGGCTCACCCAGCTGGCCCTGAATGCAGAGATTCATGACACAGTTTCATTAGCTTAAATGTTTCTGGATGCTTCAACTGCTGCTAGCTCCTTCCAGACCTCACAGCTGAAAGGAACCAATGACAGATACATCGCCCAAGATTTACGAACCTCAGAGCTTGTGGCAGCTCTTCTAAAGAGATGCTAAGAAGGAATCTTGTGAGGTGGAAAAGACACACGTCACAACCCTGCCCCTTCTGTGCACCATTTAAAGGGACTGATGCCTTTCAGGGCCTGAATCTGATAGCTTGTAGGTTTCAGGTGGCTGGGTGCCTATTGGATTATCTGGGGGGAAAGGTATGCCCCTCCCCCACAATGGCAGGATGGTCCTTTTCAAGCTCATGACCCTTTCTTGGTCATTTTGTCTCATCGCACACACCACCTAGTGATGGCTCCTGTTTATGCTTATTTGGAAATAAACCCCACGGTGTTCAATAGGAATAACTTTCTAATAAGTACACTTGGGACTGCAGCCTAAAGCCAACAAAAATCCTCAAAACTGTCCTATGTATGTTTTACATATTAATTATTCTTAATATAACAGACTCGCCAAAATCACGTTGTAACAAATAAATACCTAGTACACAAACGGGGAGCCTCAGGCTTGAGAGTGGAATGCAGCATTTCATCCCTCCCTCTTAGTCCCTCAGGACTCTCCCCAAGCCACACCCACTTAGCAGCCCCAATCTGAGCCTTCCTCAGGCTGTTTTTGTCTTGCTGGACTTTGTCCTTGAATTGTAATAAAGCTTCTTGCCTGTGTGTGTGCGTGCATGTGCATATAGAGACCTGATTTTTGCTTAACTGTAATGTAAAAAAAGGTAAGAGTCACATTGGCTGTTGCACTTTCTTTGCCTCTGTCCACGCCCAGTTTTAACCTGGTAAGCCATTTTCACCTATCCCTTTCCCCACCCCCACCCCCCAACATTAACCTGGGCCCCTCAGAAGAGGCCCACGAGGGCCCACAACCCATTCCGCAGCCCTGATGCAGAAAATATTGGGAAGTGTCTGTCCACACAAATTGGGAGCAGGGCAAAGAGAAAGAAGGAAAACACAGCTATTTTCTTCATGATAAAGTCATACAGACAAAAATAAAATACAAACGGCTCTTAGTTGCCTAAGTATATTAAAGCTAATCAGTATTTACTGTCTGACATTTCCTTCTGGTCCCAACTCTATTCCATTACAATGTGAAAGGACACATCTTTTCTAGAAAACAAACTCAACAGTTTAAAGAAAGTCCAGCCTTCTCAGAGGAGTGCTATTATAATTTTAAATACCGTATGGACCACTGGGGACAGGATGACAGTAGCATATAATGTGGCATAATACACTTCAGAAAGGCCCAATATATTCTATGGATACTAATTTGAAGCAGCTTAAGGTGGTCATCAGCATGGAATGCAATAATCTTTCAATCCATTCTCTTGTTGGAGACTGCTCCCATTTCCAACTAGGGTTCTGTGTTCCAGAACATGACGACTTGAAAATTTAACTTCATTAGGGAGGCAATCCTATATCCTTGAATAACATTTTAAATAGCTGAGGCTGCAGTCCTACGACATATCCTCAGAAATAAATCTACTGAACACAATGGGGCTTTCTTCTGACTAAATAGGTATAGGGTGGCATTTAGGCTGCAGTCTTAATTGTGCAATCTATTGAGTAAGCAGCATTGAGCTCAATGAGATTTTTGAGTGACCATGTTTAGGACCGGTTGGATTCCATGTATATTATGATAGCCTCAAAATAAGCCACCTCTCAAACAAAACACACACAAAGAAACACTCAGTGTTTAAGTTGTAATAAAGCATGTAATTGCTTGGGAAGTTATTAAGACTGGGCTCCCATAACCATAATCAATAGAGTGACATTAGACAGGGCTGGGGATGCCCAGGTTCAAATTCCCCTCTTGGTCAGGAAATTCACTAGGTGAACTTGGGCCACAGTCTATCTCCCAGCCTAACCTATCCTGCAAGGATCAAATGTGCAGATGAGAGAATCACGTATAATGCACTGACTTCCTTGGGGGGGGGGGAAGGCAGGAAATAAATGTAATAAATAAATTCTGTAGGTGGGTTAGTCCTAAAAGAGTACATTTAAATTATGTATTATACCTGGAATGGGTGGAGAAACCAAATGTGATTTAAAATAATTATAGAACCTAGTATTAAAATTGCAATTAGCTACCTTCATTTCATAGTCAGTAGCCTGACTAATAGACTATCTTCAACTGAAGATTAGCTTAATGTTATATTTAAAAAAGTTAAAGTGCATTCCACCTAGATTTAAATGGTCTACTGATCTCTCAAGCTCATAACTCAAATGCCATTTCATGCATTACTGAAAAGTGAGGAAGCAAACATACACTCTTGCTCTTTACCGTTTTGCTGTGAATTGGGACTCAACAGGGCCATATTTAGCTAAGCTGTTGCACTAGCAGAAGCTATTGCAAGGATTCCTGCTCATGCCATGGGAATTCTTCCTCTCCCTCCCCTATGTGCCCCCCACTCCATCCGCAGAGTGGGAAAAAGTTCCATTGCACAAAGACTATATTTGCACTGACAGAACCTTAGTCTTCGTGCTATGTTGAATACAAGCTATGCATATGAAAGCTATGGAAAGTCTGTCCTTGACAAGAGCAGCACAAAGTGAGGTAGTAGTTGCAGCACCATGGAAAGCTCTATATGACAAATGTTCCAATAAAGTATAAGCCAGAACTGAAACCTTTTATGGAACCAGGCTTGATCATTCTTCCTAGGCTCTGCCCCTACCTTGAGGAGTGGAATACCTTAAAGACCTGGGCCCCTTGTTTGGAGTCTAGCATTCTTACTCTTGGACCACTCACTCCATATGTTTGCCTGGACTTTTAGCACAGGCAGCTGGTGGAGAGCTACATCTCTGGCTATAACCTTCTCATTGCAAACCAGGATATATGGCATAGTCAAGAATAAATGACATATAAATGGATATTTCTTATCGAGATCAATTTGAAGAGTGCTTTTTAGCTTTTACAAGCTAGTCCTACAAGTCCAATAGGGGTAGCTTTGCTGCAGCCTTAGCTTTTTGCACTTTTATAGCAAAGTGTACCTCGTTACCCTTTCTTTACAAAAAAGACTGCACACTGTGTATTCCAGCACAGAATATAAGCAGTGCTCAGTCTGAAAAGATGGGACATGCAAGGGAGCTGAAAATGCTTTTTCTCAATATGTAACCTGAGGAAGCTACACATTAAAAGTTTTGGTGCAGCTTTCAAGGCACTGCCGTGGTTGAAACCAAAAGGCGCAACTGCAGATTACGTTCTGTCTGAGTGCTGGCTGAATATGATATCAATGAACTGGAAGAAAGCCATTGAAAAATAGTTGGCTTCCATGTATCAGATTAGGAACAACTACGTATTTGTTGAGCTATAAACTGATGGTCTGGAAAGACACAATGGGTGGCGGTATCCAAGCACAAAGTTCCACTAGTGCAATACGTTTTAACTCTGCAATGGAACTTATCCCCCCCTCATTTCCCTGTGCACCTTCCGTAAATTTGCTCTAGAGAGTTAGGGAAACTCCCAGAGCAGATTTAAGGGGTCACACTAAAGCTTGAAATCTCTAAGATATCAAAAGGCTGTGAATATCACTAAATCTCTCTCTGAGACTGGCTGTCCTTAAAGATCAGAAAGTTTCTTGCATCTGGATCAATTAAAGAAGGGCCAACAACAACAACCCCACTGTGTCTGTCTTTCTTGTTCCTAAATCACAAGCAATAATTTTAACTTTATTGATATGCTGAATAAAATGTGCAGGAAAGGGTATAAAGTGAATTTTAATATTTTTGGAATGCTTGAAGTGCCTTTCCTGATTGCTCAATGAAAGGCAAATGCATTGGAGTAGAATGTGCACATGTAGAATTCTTCTGATGAGCTAGGCCGAGGAGAAAAATTAAACTGAAAGGCTGTGAGTATATTTCCGACTGATTTTTCACTTTCGGGCTTAAAAATCACACTTTAACCGGAGCATTCTCTCACCTCCATGACATAAAGGAATTTAACAGTGAATGGAGAAATTTTACAAATGGTGCTCTCTCTCTCTCTCTCTCACTGAATACATTCATGCAGTGGCTAACATGAGAGCTGCCCTTCTGCATCAGGCCAAAAGGTCCACTTAGTCCAGTATTCTGTTTCCAACAGGGCACACAGATGTCTCCAGATGTCACAGCGCACAAAGTCTTCCTTATTGTTTACCGCTAGCACATGGCATTAAAAAAATGGACCTATTTATTGAAATTTTGAGATTGTAATACTACTACTACTACTACTACTACTACTACTACTACTAATAATAATAATAATTTATTTATACCCTGCCCATGTGGCTGAGTTTCCCCAGCCACTCTGGGCGGCTCCCAATCAAGTGTTAAAAACAATACAGCATTAAATATGAAAGACTTCCCTAAACAGGGCTGCCTTCAGATGTCTTTTAAAGATAGGATAGCTGCTTATTTCCTTCACATCTGAAGGGAGGGTGTTCCACAGGGCAGGCGCCACTACCAAGAAGGCCCTCTGTCTGGTTCCCTGTAACCTCGCTTCTCGCAATGAGGGAGCCGCCAGAAGGCCCTCAGCGCTGGATCTCAGTGTCCAGGCAGAACGATGGGGTGGAGACGCTCCTTCACGTATACAGGATATACAATAAAAAGCAGCGACAAAAACCAACATTTGAGGTACATTTGCAGTCACCTCTAGGTACACCCCCTATAAAGCACAGGTACCACCCCGATTTGTTGCTTCAAATGAGTGCACAGATCACTCTAGAATGACTTTTGGGTATTTGGAGAGAACACCCTGGGGGAACTCGTGTGGTGGAGTGCTGTGCCTCAGTGGTTAGACTGGGTGGCCTTTTACTAGAACCCTAAAGCCCACCCACCTGAGCTACTGTAGATGGGGGGGGGAGAATGATGCTGATGGTCTATTATCTACTTCGCCCCCATGAACCATATGCTAGGATGCCCAGAATCTACTTCTGTTACACAGATCAGGGAGTCATCTTTTTTTAAAAAAAGAATAATTTTGTAGTTGCTATTATTAAACAACCGAGAGTCAGAAACCTTTGCCAAGCGATTGTAACTCATTGAGCATTTGCTCACCACTGCCGCAGCTAAGGCCTGTCTGTAGACCTGTCCTGCATGAATGCATAATCCTTTTTCAGTGCCATTCATTACGCTTGTAGCTGTTATGGCATCTAGAAGTAGTAAGCAAATAGGACAGAACACAAATTCTAAGGTGCACGGTTCCAGGACTTGTCTTAAAAATGCCGAAAGATCTTTGTTTTCAGCGAATTGCTTTTATCAACATATTCAATAACTGTATTAAAACTGTCCCTGGGTGGAGGAATGCAGATGTAAATCAACTGTCTGCATAGTACTGTCCTGCTTTCTTGATAACTTTTACCAAGGCTGTGAAAGGACCTCTTTTTCATTCCATTCAAAATATGCTAACCAAGAGCCAACAAGTCTATTGATGTGCACGGCAGAAACTGTGCAAAGCTATGCAGTTCTCCTGCCCCGCTCTCCCTGGGCACTTTATAAACTTGTTCCCGTTTAAATGACTATGATGTCAAAAAACTATCCCTTTTTGGTATAGCCATCCCGATCCTTTTGAATTTGCAGTCTAAAAGTGGCGTGCGTGTTAGCAGGATGGAAGGTAGGTTTTTGGGGCCTGCAACCACCCTTTTGACAGGAACCTCACATGCACATAGAGAAACCCTTTACTGGCTTGGTGATAACGACTGGAAAAAGCTATTAAAACATCTGAATTGTATTAAAACATCTGAATTGTAAACACCTGTATTGGGAAGTTTTTAATGTAGGATGATTCTCTGTGTTCTGTTATATTCTGTTGGAAGCTGCTCAAAGGGGCTGGGGCAACCCAGTCAGATGGGCAGAGTACAAATAATAAATTATTGTTATTGTTATTGTTGAAAAACAATAGTCTATTTCCAGTTTTGCTGCAGCCCCTCTGATTAGACTTTTATAATCATGTGCTAATGTTGTTGTTATTGTTATAGGCATGTAAGAGTAAAGAGAACAGATAGAACTAGGGGAGTTAAAAGAAAAACAAACAGCAAAAGCTTCTAAAGGCACTTAAGGAAGCAAACCATGATGTTGTGTTTCTTGAGGGAACCCATTTATCATAATTCCAGGAGATAAACTGAAGTAGAAAGCCTTGTCTCTCTTTATTTTGTTACTTGAAGAGGCAAAGACAAAATGATTTGTGAAAGATTTGCAGTCGATATTAAACTCGTTGGGCTGGGTGAGCAGAGTTTATCTTACTTTGCTATTGACAATCAGAGTTTGGCGCCCTAGTAATTAAGGTCCTGTCAACCTTTCTAGCCTAAAGCTTTTGCTTTTTCCTCTCTACAAGAATTAAATCACCTGTTTCAAATCATGCCAGGTTAAAAACATACTGGAGATGGCACCAACTTGGATATGTCCCCTCTGCTCCAGAAGTACAAATTTGTTTAGTTACAGAAGAAAAAGACAGTTCTCACACGGCCTCATTTGCTTCTATGATCTAAAGCATTAGCTTAGTAGCCTCTAGGATGGCTGAAGTAGATGAAATTTACAAAGAAGCCCTTCCAGAGAGGATTAACCCTGCAAAATTATAGGCAAACTCATCCAGGGGTCTTCATGAAGGAAATCTTTCTCCCCCCCCCCTAAAAAGGAAAGTCTCTGTTTTTTTTTTAATCTTCTGCAGAACTGGATGAAATTTACAGCCTGACAACTGAACTGAGGGAGAGGGAAAGTAGAATGACCCTTTAGTAAGCTCTCCTAACTGTTTGCCTACTAAGAATTAAACTAATGCAAATGGGGGCAGTGGGGGGGGGGAGAGAAAACAGCAGAATGAAATCAATTTGATTGAAGTATTTATTTTTAATTGTTTGTTCGGAAACAGAAAGTGATTGGGAAGGATGCCAATAACCTACTGCTCTTATGTACATTTCCTGCTTTTTCAGGCAGAACCTGCAGAAGAACAATGACCGTGTGGAAAGCTGCCCCATGTTGGAAGTTCCACAGGGCCAAAGAAGACTTCCTAAGCATCACCCTCTTGAAACATCCATTATCTATTAACACTATCATTTATATCAATGTGACTATCACTGGCATTTCTTCGTAATCACAACTGATACTCTCTTTTTAAAGTATGTGCACACCCATTCACACACAAAGCACTTCAAATAAAGGTGAAATTGTTTGGCAGCCTAGAAAGTCCCTGTTTCTTAAAGGTTAATGTTTCCTTTCTCTCAGAAAATCAATAACTTTTCTCTGCCAAAAGATTTATTTGCATATCTAAGTGCCTCCTGAAATGCCAATAAAAGCTGCAGATAATATCCAAATGCATTACTCTCTACATAACTTTCAATCATATCACTATCAATAGGGTGACATCTTTAGCAATGTGACTTTACAAAAATGAAGTATTTAAAAGTTTCATTTTTAATTAAAAGGCACATACTGCAATATTTAAACAGGACCGAATTCTCCTGTTTAACACAGAACATAGCCTTATCTTGAAGACAAGTTTTCTAAACAACATTTCAGTAATACTCAATTCTTCATAACAGGTAGATCAGTATTCCCTGCCCTATATGTTGTCTTGTTGGGATACATATTTTTGTAGCATTTTTTCCCCTGGGAGACCTTGATGGTCTAACCCATGGGTAGGCAAACTAAGGCCCGGGGGCTGGATCCAGCCCAATCACCTTCTAAATCTGGCCCACAGGCAGTCCAGGAATCAGCATGTTTTCACATGAGTAGAATATGTGCTTTTATTTAATATGCATCTCTGGGTTATTTGTGGGGCATAGGAATTCGTTCATTTTTTAAAAAAAAAAAATAGTCGTCCCCCCACAAGGTCTGAGGGACAGTGGACTGGCCCCCTGCTGAAAAAGTTTGCTGACCCCTGGTCTAACCTTTGTAATCCACTTTTTGCTCCTGCTTGTACTTTGGTGTGGAGGGGTCAGGGTCATGTACCTTCAAAATCTTGGGTGGTTAACTAAGACTGCAATTTTCTGGTATCTAAGTCAATTCACAATGACACTGTGGCGTAAGACAGTGGTTTTCAACCAGTGTGCCGAGGCACCCTGAGGTGCCATGAATGATGGTCAGGGGTGCCGTGGGCAACACTAACCTCTGTCCTTCCCCCCCCTTATGCCCTCTCACATCTCTGCCTCACAAAGGCTTGCACAGCTGCTGTTGCAGCAGCCCTGGCTACAAGCTCCGCAGGCGAATGGTGCCAGGGGTTGTTGGTTGCCAAGAGCTGAGGTGGCCTTGGGGTAAGCAAGCAAGTGGGTGAGGGAGCCCAGCCAGTGAACTGACAAGTGGGGGGCTGGGCAGGGAGGCAGGCTCTGCACTGGCATTTCTTCTGTTTGCTGTGTGCAAGGCCTGCCCGGGAGCTGAGTGCCCAGTGCTGAAGGGGAGTCTTTCTGTCATCCAGGCCCAGCAGCACCCGCTGCTGCCACTGCTGCCTCCCAAGGTAAGGTGCTGGCCTCACCTTTGGTCAATCTCTATTGGGCCACTAAGGCTGGAGGCATCCTCTTTCCAGGTCCCTGTGGGGCAGTGTGAGGAGGCACTTCTCTTTGGGGCAGTAGCTCAGAGACCAGTGGCGGCAGCAGTGGCTGCCCAGAGGACTCCTAAGGACGGGGGAGAAAAGGCTGAGGGAACACTTTCCAAGGGAGGGTTTCAAAAAAGGGCGAGAGGCTGGCAACTCTGCAGGCAAGGGGTGACATAACTGGGCTCCTGAGCCCCATAGGGGTGTCACAGAAAGAATGTAATTGGTCAAGGGAGCCATGGACTCAAAAAGGTTGAAAACCTCTGGCCTAAGGGGCTAAACTCTTGGTCTTCTGTGCTGGGCCCAGTGAAAAGATACTTGACGTCTAGGTAGCAACTGTGTCCAGAAGTGCTTTTTATCAATTGCCTTAATTAATCAGACACATGATGAGATCGTGTTTTCAAATGAGGGGTTATTATTATCTATTCATATGTAGTCTAAAGCACACATTATGGCGCTACACTCCCCAAGAACTCCCTTTGAAAAGAAATCAAACATGGGCTACAAAGATGGTGTTGGAACTGTATCATGCACTCAAATATTAGGAGCGGGCACAAGTATTAGAAGTGGGGGGAAAGTAACACAGCATACTAAACGAATCACCATGGGAAGGCAGTGCCTCCTGAATGGCAGCCTAACAATCTTTTAACTAACTAAACTAACTAACTAACTAACTAACTAACTAACTAACTAAATACTAAAGGAATTTCTTAGGGCGCCTTTAATTTTGAGAAGACGGACCAAGGGGGTTCACAAACATGTAAAAGCCAACTGCAAAACAACTAGTAAAACCAAATTATAAAAAATATAGCTCACCCATAATTAAAATACAAACTAAAACAAGTTCATTGAAACAGTAAGACATCCATAATTAAAATGCATAATAAACAAGCAAAATAAATAAATAAATAAATAAGAATGAAAAGTTAGGAACAGGGTGCAGAGGGAGAAATCTCAATAGCAAATTAAGTATTGAGTAAGTGGATATACAGTTTTCGAATACAATGCCCCTCCATCCTTGACTATGATGCAATGTCAGCTGAAACCAGATGACTGTCCAAGTTAATTTGCATTACTGATGGAAATATAATCGGTGGCACAATTTTTTCTTAATCTGGCAACAGCGATGAGTTATGTTTGCATAGTTAATGCTATGCCCTTGCATAGTGGCTTTCATCCCAGAAATCTCTAAGTGCTAAAGTAAACATTACAGTAATTACTTCTGAGAGGTAGGCAAGTATTTGCATTTTACAGTTAAGTAAACTGAGGCAGGGCCTAAAAGGATTCAAATGTGCCCAGCAGACATAGCTTCAAAGAAAGCTAATGATCATACCTTTGGAAGAAGACCATAAAACCTAATGCTGTATTTAAGCACGTGTAGAATTCAAACCTGGGGAGTATGGCTACAATCCCAGCATTTCTCCAGCAGCACAATCCCAAAATAATTTGTGGGACTGGTGCTAATGATGTGCAACTGATACTTTGGAGAACCGGAGGCTAGTTAGGAACTGGGGAAATGATTAGTTTCTCCAAACCATTAGACCACCCAATTATATGAAGAGGTTAATAGACAGATATCATGCATCTTCTCTCCATTCTTTCAGCTCACCTTCAGCTGTAAGGATGCAAGAGGGAAAATGATCCTCTACTGTAGAGGCTGGGAAACCTTTTCACCCCAAGAGCCTCATTCCCTTGTGGGGACCATTCTGGGGCCCACATGGGCTTGGTGGGTATGGCCAAAGGCGGAAGTGTGTGGAGAAACAAATGTGACTCTTGCTTTTGTACAGTAGATCACATTCCAACCATGCAAAGCTACACAGATACTTCCATCCTTCATTCAGGCAACCAAAGGGCATTATTACAGTTCAGTGAGAAATTTCCACAAGGATAAAGCACTCAAGCAGGGCATGGAGCAGGTCCGGTGAGGTGTGTGGCCTTGGGAAAAATCTAAGACAGAGGGGCCTGGAAGGCTACATTCAGCCCCCAGTCCTGAGGTTTCCCATACCCTGATCTACTGGGATTGGGCATGAAACATCTATCCTGCAGAAAAGATGGGAAATGCAGAATTTACAGACCCAGAATCACATGTGGCTTCAAAGTCTCTGCCTCCTCCAAATATCACAAGCAATTTGTTTCTGTGGATAAATACCTAGAGAAAGAAACAGCGAACAGGAATTCAAACTCACCTAGTCCCCAGAGTGTGATGCATTGCTGCTCATGTGTCTGGCACATGCCATTATAGCAATACCCATCTACCCTGTAGCAGGGGTGCCCGTCATGTAAGTAAACATTGGCTGGGCAGAGAGGGCTGCCTCCAGTGCAGAATTCAGGAAGGTCGCAGGAATTACTGGAGTGCCTGCATAAGACCCCTGCTGGCTTCAGCTGCAGGAGGAAAATATTTGGCTGTAATTCCAATCAATAAAAGTTACTGCACAGTGAAATTTATGCTATGGACTAATGCTTCCCCTCCCAGACTCTGCACCAAGTGGCCATTAAGCACAGAATAAAGGCACCACAGCATTTATATGCATCTCTTTGATATACTGCACAGCGGTTTACAGCACACTTCTAAAGGGCCTCCTTCATTCCTTACTAAAATGCAAGCACAAGGCTCTGACACTCTGCACACACAGAAGCACACAACTTAAAACTTCAGCTGACTCTGCAGTGGTGGAATTATTTAAGTGGACATAAACTTTTAAGGCTGCTTTTTAATACTGTCAATTTATGCATAAAATAAAAAAAATACAGACATTGTCTTTTAGGGGAAGAAGTGCTGCATTGATTTTTTTTAAAAAAAGAAGCAGAAGCAATGGATGCGTTTTCAGTGGTACAGCTATAGGCCAATGAACCTCTTGAGTACCAATTATATTCCACTGACAATGCATAATAGCTCACATAGCAATGCATGTTTCATACGGCATGAAGATTCTTATGGAGGCCTGCCCACCCCACATGAATTAGGAAGCAGGAAAATTCACCTTGCAGTCTTCACAGCAAAGTCCATGGGCACATACTGCTCCTGGTTTTAAAGTGCAAGTAGTAGCATTACAGCATTCATTTGTACATTCCTAAAAAAGAAGCCAATAAAACCTAAGAATTACAATAGGCAGGAATATGTACATGGAGATTGACTGGAATCCATATGACCACCCGATTCTCTGCATTTAGGCTAAAGAACACACTGCTTGTCCGCTGAACTATATTCCAAGGACCTATACAACTCCAATTCTTTCTTTTCCCACCTCCTGAAATGTTTTGAAATATAGATAGTACAGTGGTCTCTCGAATTACAAATGCTTCAGGTTACAAACGCTTCAGGTTGCAAACTCCACTAACCTGGAAGAGTTACCTTGAGCTGAGAACTTTGCCCCAGGATGAGAACAGAAATCGTGTGCCGGCGGCGCAGCAGCAGCAGCAGCAGCAAGAGGCCCCATTAGTGAAAGCACGCCTCTAGTTAAGAACAGTTTCAGGTTAAGAACGGACCACCGGAACAAATTAAGTTCGTAACTAGGGATACCACTGTATTCTGTCTCCTCATTCTGGAAAAGCATTCAATATTGTAAAACATCCTTGTAAACAAGGAAGCACAAAGTTGCAGAATCATCCAGTCCAACCCTTAACTTGTGCAGAAAATCCAGGCTCAATTTTCAACATCTTCAGGAAGGGTTGGGAAAGACTCCTGCCTGAAACCCTGGAAGCCCGTCAGCCAGTCAGGGTAGACAATATTGTCCTAGAGATGGACCAAAGGCAACTTCCTCAGCACAATTCCTAATGGCTTTCAAGCCTGCCAGGAACCACATGTGCTTCCATGAGTGGCAACACGGGGCTCTAAAAGTGGGAGCTGAGGCAAAGTTTCTGTCACCTTTCTCTAGCCCCATAATCTCACCTATCGCTGCTTTTAGAAGTTTAGGACGACTCGCTTGCTGTTTAACCTAGGGTGTGTAATTTTAATGCGTCATTTCTTTGTTCAGTGTTCACCAACCATCACATAATTGTTCTCTGCCCTTTTTCTTTTCTCTGAACTACATACACCACATTCAGATTCTGTTTGGCCTAGTTCTAAGCATATGTCTAGACTGTGGCAGGCAGGGGAACAACTGCTGAATTTTCTTCCACATTAAAAAAAATCAGAAAACTAGGTTTCATGGAGAATACTAGAACATTTCCCCCTGACACCTAGCTTTCTCAGTGAGAACTAGGCATTTCTGTGATTTTCTTCTAGAACTTTATTAGCATTACCATTCTCCTCTGAATTGTCTCCAATTTATCTTGTGCTGATCAGAAGTGGCACAGTACTTAAATGAGATCTAATCTCTTAACTGAGCTGAGCAGAGGAGTACTATTGTTTCATGAGTCTAGGAAATGATGCTTCTGTTAATGCAACTTGAAAGCAGATTAGCCTTTCTCACCAGAGTATCACACACTTGAGTTTGTTATTCACTGTAACCTTCACTCGTCCCTTAGAAGTGCTGCCTATTTAGTTATCCCCAGCCTTAATCTTTATCATTATTTATAAATTTTACGTATACATTGCCAAGCTGCTTTGAGTTTCATATACAAAGCATAGATCCATTCCCGCATGGAACTTCTGAGCCAAATACAGGCATACCTTGGAGATATTGTGGGATCGGTTCCAGACCACCGCGATAAAGCGGATATTGCAATAAAGTGAGTCACACAATTCTTTTGGTTTACCAGTGCATATAAAAGTTATGTTTACACTATTGTGTGTTCTATTAAGCCAAGCCCCCCCCCCCCCGGCTGCAGAGGTGGGAGCGGGGAAACCCAGCTCCAGCCCTGGCCAGCTTCACTCCCGTGGCCAAAAGAGGGGTGGGAGTGATGGGCTTCCTTCCCCTGTAAGCGGTGGGGCTGCCTGCAGCTGCACCCACATTCACATAAGGAGCAATATCTGCTAAGTGCAATAAAGTGAAGCGTAACAAAACGAGGTTTGCTGGTAGCTTTCCCCCCTTTCTATATGTAACCCTTTTTGGGGAGGGGCATAATTTCATTTTCTTGGATTTTGTCTTACTAAGTCCTTATTTGTAGTCCTTGGTCAAATAGAATGGGTCAGTTTAGCCTTGATAAATGGAAAGCTTACATTTCAAGGTCATAGAGAATGGTAATCGATTCACATTAAATTCAAATTTCAATCTAGTGAGATTTGGCAGAAAGTAGAACAAAAGCCATTCTGCTCCACCGAAACTCTGAAATATTTTATTTTTATTTAATTTAACGAAATATATATACTTCTTGACTGTAATAAAATCTCCAAGGGTTTTACAAGTAGTATTAAAAATACTCATTTTAAAACTCCACCGCCGCCACCATGCCTGCATCTCAACTGTCTGGCCGATGGGAATCGGTTTCCCAGAACATAACCTGCAGGCACATAGTCAAGAACCTTGCTGAAGTGGAGCAGGTTTGCGCCTGGATGGGACACTGCCTAGGGATCACATGTGTGCTTCCTTGTGTTCCCTCGTGGGGAACAGTGGGATAGAAATGTACTACATACCGGTAAATAAATCTGCCACAGTCCCTTGGCTGGGCTCAAGGCAGAGGGTATATGTGATTAATTTTTTTCCAAGTGAAAGCAAGTACATGAGGGAGATGCGAAAAGAGAATATGCATGTGAGATGGAGGGGTAGGTAAGGCACACTTGCTCTCCTTTGCAGGGACAGGCTCCCTATACTTCCACTGGAAAGCTATATATTTGATCCAGTCAGAAAGTGCTTCTACTTCCATTGTAAAGTGTGGTTCTGGCTGGATTCTGGCAGCGATGGTAGAATTTGTCTCATCTCTTATTTACGTAGATGCAGGAAAATTAGCTTATCTCACCCTCAAAAGATCCTATTCAATGAGCATACCTCAAACTAAAATGTATCAGGCAACCTGGCCAAAAAAGACCTTCAGAAGCAACTGCAAAATCTTTCTAAGGAGCTTACAAGGAAGATATGAATGCAAAAGCTCTCATTGTTCTTGTAGAAATGTGATTTTAACACTTAAAGTTCACCAACTGTCATCATACCCTGGAATCAATAAGGTGAATCCGGGTTAATCTTTCAGATTAACCCCGATTCACCTTATTGTGTCTTCTAGAGTGTTTGAATATTATTTCATTTCAAAAGAATTTGGGGTAGGGGTTGGTGAAACTGGCCCTTGTTAGGGACCCAGGCCTGCCTGCCCTGCAAAAGTCACCACTGGAGATTGACTGGTGGCAATGCTAATCCCATTTACTAGGAAGTAAAACCCCCATTAACTGAGTGGGACTTATGCCTGAGTATGTTTGTGCATTTAGGCAGCGATCCTATCCACTGAACCTGAGAGTAAACCCTATTGAACTCCATGGAACTTCTTTCTGAGTCGGCCTTTACAAGCCTTGCCTAACCTTGTATGTATATCAACAACATGCCCAATATATTGATTGGGGCACATGCAGAGGGAGCATTACTTTGTAAGTATTTTGGACTGACACCCACTGGAAAATTTGCCTTTTAAAAATAAATAAATCACACCCCAAAATACTTGAGAACCTACCCTGTACTCCAGTTTACAAGGCTTGCCAAGGTTTTGAGTACTAGGGTCATGAAAAATGTAGTAATTTCTAATGCAGCTATTGCAGTAAAGTGATTTTTTTTCTTGGTGGGGGGGCACTGATACAGGTCCTTGTCAAAGGCACAAGGGACTCTAGGTATACCGCTGGGGGTAGATGTGACCCATGACCAAATTCCATCTGACATATGGCATCAAACCACTCTGATGGCTCCCCCTACCGCCTGGCCTATACTGTAGCCTGTCTTCTTCTCACCTAAGCCTTAACATCATGATGGAGGTATGAATGATGCAGCACTGAGCCAAGGAGAACAGAGAAGAAATAAAGAAGCCCCCCTCTGAAACAAGTGAGAAAATGCAATCAATTGAAAGACAGTATCAGCAAGACCTGAAGGGTGAGTGAGAGGCCGTACAGAGCAAGCTTTTCTGCCCCCCTTCCTCATCCTTCTGTTCCACCTATGGTGGCTGTGAACTGGACACCAAGTACAGCTACCCCACAGGCAGACAGGGTCTCTTATCTAGGCAGAGAGATGGGAAGATCAGAATATGAGGAGGAGTGGGAAAGCCAGAAAAATGCAAACTGAATAAAGATATCTCATGGCTAGAGAGGCGAACCAATAATTCACTATTGCAGCTCTAATATGTGGTGAGGTGGTTATATTTAGCCTTTGACATTTCACTAGTTAACAAATCTTCCTCGCATAAGATTTGCATTGCAGAATTCTCTTGCAGGTGACATGTTAAATGTATTCTGGTTCTCTTCACCTTTGGCTCTGACTCTGCCCAACATTGTTTTTTTACCTCCTGACTGACTTTTTCCCATGGGTCACAAACCCTCATAGAAGAAAAGTCCTCAACCTCTGCACTGGCTAATAAAAAACAGCTTTGTATGCAAGCTTCATGTAGAGTTACACACAGAACAACATGATGCACTCAAAGATTAGAGTGGCATTGATGTGCTGATCCAATTTAAATTACATAGCTAATGCAAAACTAACTAATGTACTGGATATGCTGGTAACACAGATTATAGTGGAAGACTGGGACTAAAACCAATCACAACTGAGCCACCGTTTTCCAAGGAATTTAACAAAACAAAGGAAGAAGCCACAGTTCAAACTGTTTCATGGCATTATTAAGTGGTTTTTACTTTAAAAGGTATCGGTAACACTGAGAAGTGAAAACGTGAAAGATAACTGGGCTAGAATGAATGTGAAAGCTACAGACACTCTATTGACTTTAAACAAGCAGATAAACCTACTTCTCATGCTTTGCTACCCAGAAGAATGAGTATGCTGTCAGGAAATCCTTATGGCTTGATCAATTCAATAAACTGTATGGGAAAGCTATGCAATTTCTTGCTATTTCAATGTCTTTCAGTCTATTATGCATATAACTCTATGCTTACAGGAGAAGACAAATCCATAATTCTCTGGTATATTTAGTTATGATAATCTGGGAGAGAAATACAGTATCAACTTTTAATACCAACATCTAAATGAAGGAAGGGTAGGTGTCTTCCCTGGCAGAATGAAGTCAGAGGAGCAGTCACTTTCCTTGTCTTGGGCAGCCATGGAAAAGGAAGAAGGGATGTTGGCAGAAGGGCTTTCCCTTTCCAAGCCTTTTCACTGTGCATGTGTTATGTACTGAGCTGAATCCTAGAACAATAGAACCCAGAATGCAGCAGTCTGATTGGCCCGCAGGAGCCACCCAATCCACCTCCAGGTGGAAGTGAATCAGCGACCTGATTGGCCTGCAGGAGCAGGCAATCAGGCTCCTGAAGGAGGTGAATCCGCAACCTGATTGGCCTACAGGAACAGCCTGGAATTAGCCAATCACGCGGGGCCCATTGTGTAAATAATGTACATATAGCTAGACAGTTTGGGGAAAGTTTCATTCATTGCTACTATGAGCTGAATAAAGTGCATTAAACTCACACTCGACTCTGAGTATATTTCAGCACGCTGGGCACAACATACAACAGGCTCTTCTTGGTTGAGGAAGAGTACCAGAATACCAGCCTGCAGACTTTGCAAAAACACTGCATGGCTTTTGTATTTAGACAAGCTTTCAAGGAATACCGAGACCGGAGAATAGTGGTGCCTAAGGACTGATATGACTTGATATTCTAAATTGAAATTTTGAGTCTCCTTTTGAAGCAGTCACGACAGACAGTCCTACCTCAGGTTCCCCGCAGTCACACTCCTCTCCTTCTTCTACATAGCCATTCCCACACTTTGGGCCACCAAAAGATTCCTTAACTTCAGGCAGGTTGAATAGGCACATCCCCACTCCTTTCTCCAAGCTGCTTTCCAGGTCTTTCTTGCTGCAGCTGCTAAACATCATAGGAAATGGGTAGCTGGGGGGAAGAAGGGGTAGGAACAGGGGAGACAGAAGAAAAAAAATACCGTTATCAAAGAATTATGGGTTTGAATTCGGAGAGAAGATGTTCCGTAACACAACACTCCTAGCAAATTCTACGGCATCATCGTAATGTGTCCCAAGAAATGAACAGAAGGGAATCAAATGTCATTGTGCCAGAGGCTGGTATAGTGCACACATAGTTACGGCAGCTAATGCTAGTATTTCTCAAACAGCACTCATTATACTGATAGCCATTATGATAATAAACATAAACAGATTAAACATAATGAGTGCCAGAGCTTCCTTAAATACTCCCAGTCCAAAACTGCTCATAAATATATACCCCTTGCTACAATATTTTCAAGTCCCACAAACCCGAGGGTAGGTTTTACAGTGTGGGATGTTATGGGGCATGGAGGGAATGAAAAATTAGATTCAATGGGAGAGAGGCAGAATGAAGGGGAGTGGAGGTCTATAGAGAATGTGGCATCAGCACCCTAAGAGGAAGAGAGAGTCCAATCCAAATGCTTGGACAGGTTTGGCTGCTGATTGTTGCTCCTATGCCTATATATTTGACATTTGAAAAGCACCCCAAGTATTTTAGTATACACTGATGTTGTGATGTCTTGTAATGCTATCTTTTTGTTTCTGCAAATATTCTCCGCAGTCCCACTGGAAGCTTGCCACTTTGTTAATTGTGAGTGAGATCAAAACTTTTGAGAGTCATTCAGCTCAATGCCAGCTGCATCAGGATGTTTGCAAGGACATCATGCCACAGACATTGTACAGGATGCCAAAGTGCACACTGCGATTCCCTGCAATTATATTAGGTGTGGATCACAACCATCTGGCAAATAAAAGACAAACTGTCTTATTTCCCTAGACTCTGGAACCCATTGACTTCCTCTCTGCATTCAGGCAACAATTCCACGCTACGGCTGTGTAGGGAGCCAGCCAGATCGATAATGACTGGGCTTTGTTCCCTAAATGTTTTTTGTGATGGATGGCAGAGCCAGACCAGAGTCAGAACCAGTTCTCCCTACTCCCCAACCTGACACCTGTCTAACATCTCAAATCAAATCCTAGCCCTCTTCTCAAATCCATCCCTATCTCTCATCTTAAATCCAGCCCTATCTAACTCTCTCCAACTCAGAAACTGCTCCTTTTATTCTCTTCCCCCAAAAAAGTGCTGTTCCTGCCCCCTCTGTGGCCAGCTGACTGTAGCTCATCAGAGAGAGGCTCCAGCACTATGGGGGAATTTCAGGGGGACAGCATCACCAGACTCTGGTCTGGCTCTGCTGTCCGCCACAGTTTTCCATCAATCATATAGTATTAAGAACAGGATGCAGTCTTAAAGAGGGAAATAAGATAGTGAAGAGAATTCCCATGTTGCTAAATCAAAAAGTTTAATGAATCAATAGTTATTTATTATATTACAGACAGGGAGGAATTCAGTGCTCAAGAGTTGCCAAGCAATTAAGGGTATATTTTAGCTAAAGAAAAAGAATCACCTGCAGTCCTAAGTGGTAGTAGATATTAAAGCATTTCCAAAGCAACACAGATACGTAATTTGGATCTCATGAATGATACGTTACAGTATGATTTAATTTTACAATGTAGGGAGAGAAGTGGGAAGGGGAAAAAATATTGGCTGGTAGAATGGTGTACTGTTTAGAGTGTGTTGGACTAGGACCTGGGAGACTAGAGTTCAAATCTCATCCCAGCCATGAAGTTCATTGAGTAACCTTGGGCACATCACAGTCTCTCAGCTTAACTTACTTCACAGGGCTTTTGTTAAGATAGAACGGGGATGAAGAGAACAATATATGCCACCTTGAGCTCCTTGGAGGAAAGGTGGCTATAAATATATACAAATCTTAGAACTGTAGAGTTGGAAGAGACCCCAAGGGTCATCTAGTCCAACCCCCTGCAATGCAGGAATCTCAGCTAAAGCATCCATGACAGATGGCCCTCCAACCCCTGCTTAAATAAATAAATATTAGGCATTATGTAAGTTTTAAGATGGAGTGTGGAAGAGGTAGTGCACATCCAAATGAGGGACGATTTGATACTTGAAGGCTAAGCCTGCAATTATATGCACTTATTTAGAAAGAAGTTCCAAGTAAACAAACTGAAATTTACTTCTGAATAAATATGCATGGGATTGTAACAAATGTCAAAAAATCTTTCATAAGCAAAGCATAGTAGGTAGTACTGGACAAAATAGCATTTCTCTACAAGATGGAAAGTGACTTGGCCATGCTTTTGGTTGGCGAGAGTCAGAAATATGGGGGAGGGAACCCCAGTTCTCAACACATGGAAGAGCTCAGGTAGTTGGAAGAAGAAGAAGAAGAAGAAGAGGAGGAGGAGGAGGAGGAGGAGGAGAAGGAGGAGTTTGGATTTGATATCCCACTTTATGACTACACAAAGGAGTCTCAAAGCAGCTAACAATCTTCTTTCCCTTCCTCCCCCACAACAAACACTCTGTGAGGTGACTGAGGCTGAGAGACTTCAGAGAAGTGTGACTGGCCCAAGGTCACCCAGCAGCTGCATGTGGAGGAGCAGGGACGCAAACCCGGTTCACCAGATTACGAGTCTACTGCTCTTAACCACTACACCACACTGGCTCTCATAAGCCATAAACTGGACTGCAAGTACATTTATATGGAGTTACTGGATGATCCTAGGCGAACTACAAAAATGCATCACCAGGAATCTTAATTCCTGTGATGATTTGCTAGTTTCTAGTTGATTTGCTAGTTTCTGGGTCTAGTAAGGAGCCCACAGTAATAAATAGAAAATAATTGTTTTCTTGTGAAATTTATTATGAATTTAGGAGTGGGTCCCATAGTTCACTCTTTGACATTGAAGTCAACATTAGGAATGATTCCATCTAAAGAGACTTTCAATATAGACTTTATCATTTTTATATATTCATACTTTACATATTAAGCAGTACAAAAATTGCTTCAAAAGCCACAACAACATTTTTGTACAAATTCAATTTAAAACCAGGTTAATCTCAAAAAGTGAAACTTTTTAGAGCCGAAACTTAGTTGTTGTTGTATTAAAAAAAAAAGTGTATGTGTGTGCATATAATTTAAAGCGTCAAATTTAAATTCATTGATTTTCATCCAAACAGGTGTTTAGGATGACAAAGGCCACTCTTGACATTATAAACGTATTCCAGTGTGCAAATACTGGTTTGATAGGTATGTGAAACAGAAACCAAATGAACAACAGAAATATTGTTGGTAATCACTAAATCAGAAAAAATATAGGAACCAGCGAGTGTTTCCACAATAAACATTAAACATTTATCACCACCCATTTCTCTTCAAGTGCACACAGATTCGCTCACTCCTGCTTATAAAAGTTTCATGTGACCATCAATGGGGCAATAGGTCCTTTAGCCTATACTGGTGACCACAGAGTGTCACTGCTAACTAATGCGAATTCTCTTCACCTTAAAAGAACTCAAGCTGTTTCCTATTTTGAAGCAACAGAGCCATTCAAATTCTGGCCTTTCCTGTCCTTGACACTGATTTCCTCAGCTGACATCAGTGCCATATTCACTAGTTACCAAAGAAAGCACAGATCCACTCAAAACATTTTGTTTTGAAATAAATAACCTCACAATAAACAGGAGATGAGCATGTGAAATCTGAAGCCAAGAGTATACGAATGAATTATTCTATAAAGTAGGATGGGGCGACTTTATTCTATAAAGCATCTGAGATGCACTAAAATTTTAGCTTAAGGAGCTTTTTTTTTTATGGAACCATACATATTAATTAAGTTTTAAGGACTCCTTTTATATAGTGCACATTTCTGCAACAGTATAACAAAAGGGAAATGAGGTAATAAAGGAGCTCCATATGCCCATATTGAAGATAAGGGGGAAGGATAGAGAGTTTATTACATTATTCTTGTAAGACAGGAAGAAACAGATATCTGCTACTGGGCAAGGCACACCCACACTGCTTTTGACTCTTAACAAAACCCTATATTCAGCATCTAGGCAAGACTTAAGTAGTAGAAATTTAAGACACTAGCAGGATGATATGGGTTTCAGGCAGAAGGGAGCTTTTCGGCAAAGTTACCCTCACTTGCTGAGCCCAGAGGAAGAATCCAGAGTCCATCTGAACAGTATAGGATCAGGTATGTATACTGAGTCTCTGGAAAAATAAAAATAAAGTGACTTTGCTTTTGCACAATAGGCCAATAGAAGGGGGAAAGTCAAGAACAAGACCCATCTGTTATATCTACTAAAGCTGCTCCCCCTCACCTGGGGGAAGCGTTAGGAATGCAAAAGCCAGTCTCCACGGTCTGTCTGATAAAGGGTTTCCAGCCCTATGGATGGGGGTAGAGAGGGAAATAACAAATAAATATAATAAAATATGGAAAATGAGATTGCTATTATTATTGGCTGATTTGAAACTGGCAGCCAGCCGTGACAGAGCCAATCAGAGCTAGCTTTCCCTACACAAAGAGCTGTTGCTGCTCCATCGGAATCCTGGCAGCTCTTTACAAAAACAGCAGCCAGGACAAGAACACAGACGCTCAGCCATACATGTTGGCAGCCTGTTTGTTGGCCGCCACTGGGCCCCTTGCCGATTGTGTAGCATTAAAAAAGAAACCAACAATAATGAAGATGAATACGTTCCAAACAGGACTTCCACAAACTGTGTATTGCTTCGGTTACCATCAGTTAGTCAAGGCACCAAAATATTCACCAGTAAATCTCACAAGGAAAACATGTATGGGTGCCCTTTCAGAACATTGCTATAATGTTATAATTGCACTTTTCTCTGCAGTTCCAGGATTCATACCTCTCTGGTTTTTTTGAGTGGGATTCATTGTCAGAGTAAATTTCTACATTGTTAACTCTTTATTCATGCAAGAATGCTATTTCTTGGGAAGGCAACATAGGAATTTCATGGAAGTACTGTGCTAAAATCTGTCTCCCAATTTCACAAATAAGTTTCTCTCTCTATGAAAGGGGCTTCTGGGTTTTGGGGGGTGGTTGTTTTTTGTTGGGTTTTTTTTGCCTCATTCTCAAGGACAGTTGACAATTTCAGTGATGGGGGTTTATAGCTTACCTTATAGTTTCAAGGTGTCTGTCATGGGGAATTGGGGTTGATTGTGTGTAAACCTCTAGCTGTTCCAAACTGCTTAAGGGGCGGTTGTGTCTTTCCCTGGCTGAGCAGCCTTGCTGCTGCTGCTCAGTCGCTAGCAGAATCCGTGAGTGGGCGTCTCCTAAATTTCCTCCAGCATAAGAACTCCTTAACGGACACCCTTCACCTCGCCTCTCTGCGCGGAAGCCTTCTGTGCAGAGAGGGCGTGCCTAGTGGTGGTCCTCCACCCTCCTCACTGACTTCACTGGAAGAGTCTCGGAGCCTCACCTCCGAGATGCTCTCTGCCTCTCCCTTCTTCCTGGTGTCACCTGGACTTCCTTCCCCAGATGACGTTCTCTCTCTTCCCTTACTCGTCCCCTCTCCTGCAGAGTCCGGGAGCCTCGCCTCCCCCCTCTGCTCTGATGTCAGTTCCCTGACAGTGTCTGAGAATTCTGTGTGTGATTTCCTTTCAAGTAAGCATTTCTCCAGCACTCTACCAGCATTCCTTGTTGCCCACACTTCCTGATCTCAAAAAAAAGCCTCATGAGAAGAGCTGTGGCTTCATTATGTCTTCCTCCTGGGCTTTAATTGAAGGGTAGACACCAAAGAAGGCTGCAGAGTGTAGTCCACAGCATAGATGATTTACAGAATGAAAGGACACCCACAAACACCCCTTAGCCACCTCAAAAATAAAGGAAGTGCAACCAAAGCCTGCATCCAACCCATGATAATTTCATCAAAAAATTTCTCTCCCCTTTGGTAACTTTTAATGCAATTTATTTTCTCATTATTCAATCAAGAACGGTTGAAAAAACATGGGGGAATTTTTCAGCAGACCACTCTTTCATGGATGATGGAGGGAGTGCCTGCCCTGGATCTCACAGACTTTTGCATGATTGATGTGTCCTGTCAGTCTGGCTTTTTAGGGGAAATTAACATAAGAGTATTGTTCTGGCATACACAGACCCTTGCTTCAGAATTAAAAGCATAACAAACCCCATTCCATCAGTAGTTAAAATTAGGTGACATTAAAGTGCTTATTTCTTAAAAATAAGTAGATAATATTTCAGGACTGTACTAATTTATTTAAAAAAACAAAGGAGCAGCAGTTATGATGGAAAAGTTTTATTTGTGCCAAATACATTGGGAATTTCAAAAAGTTACAAAACCTAGGATGGATTTATCTGCAACTGTTGTTATGTCATTTTAGTGGAGTATCTATTCATGAAAGTTGTCAGCAGAAAAAAAGATTTCTAAAAGGTGTAACACAGAACACTTATGGAATGGATCTAGAGTTAACTTCATGAAATGGATCCTTCTAAACTCAATACCTCTGACGATTCCATCAGGTTTTATATACAGTGGTGCCCTGCAAGACGAACGCCTCGCGAGACGAAAAACTCACAAGACGAAAGGTTTTTTCGTTTTCAAGTTGCTTCGCAAGACGAATTTCCCTATGGGCTTGCTTCGCAAAACGAAGCTTGCCCCCGCACCCCGGACCTCTTTTGAAGCAAGGGGCGGCAACGGGGAGAAGCGATTCTCCCCGCTGCCCCTTCCCTTGCTTTAAAACAGGTCCGGGGACAGAGGGGAAGGCCCGCAGCGCTTCCCCTCTGTCCCCGGACGGTCTCCATAGGAACACATTGATTGATTTTCAATGCATTCCTATGGGAAACCGTGCTTCGCAAGACGAAAAACTCGCAAGAAGAAAAAACTTGCGGAACGAATTAATTTCGTCTTGCAAGGCACCACTGTAAACCACTCTAGTCCAATAGCCCTTCTTTCCAATGGAAAGCTGCCTAACCGGGAGTCAGAACATTGGTCCATCTAGCTCAGGCTTCCTTAACCTTGGCCCTCCAGATGTTCTGAGACTACAATTCACATCATCCCTGACCACTGGTCCTGCTAGCTAAGGATCATGGGAGTTGTAGGCCAAAAACATTTGGAGGGCTGAGGTTGAGGAAGCATGATCCAGCTCAACAGAGTTTCATATAAGGTGCTTTTACAGCCTTACCTAGAAATCCCAGGGGTTGAATGGGGATCTTTTGCATATAAAAAATGTGGTCTAATGCTGACCTATAGAATGGAGAAGTTGCTAGTGACAGTGAAAGAGGTACTTGACCCTTTCCCTGCCTCTGCCATTTCCCAACTTCAGATCATTTCCTGTGCCACGCGCCAGGCAGGATTCTGAAGACATGAACAAGCTGGGAATTTAGATTTTTCTTCATCGTGATCAAATTATGACCCCTGACACAATCAATCATGTGAACATTTTTGTGAGCTGCATTAGAGATTTGGCTGTACACAGGGAACTCACTTCTGTGCCATATCTGTAACATCTGAATAATTAAATTGTCTCAGGAATGTTTATCAAATACCAGAATTATGAACAAAGATTGCATTTAAAAAAAACCTGAATGATGAATGACGGCTCTGCACTTAGCCTCCCAATCTACTTTTACTCTCTCTTTTGTTTATTGTTTTAATCCCTAGAGCATCATATAAAATAGAACACAATGTTCCCATAGCTTTCCCATCTATAGTTCATGTTCAATGCTTGTACCGATTTTCACAAGCCCAATTACCTGTCATTTTCACAAATAACTGAACTGATGTGTGGCATTAATAGCTTAACACAGAGGTTGCCAACCCTGCACCCACGAATGCCTTCCTTGGTGGCCTCCGAGATGGCCAGTGCAACCAGACTAAAATGTATTAAACTAGAACCACCTTCCTGCACACAGCAATTTTTTGAGTTGGAAGAGCCCACCACTTCCACTCCAGTTGCATAAGATGAGGGAAGGCTAAGCGTCAGCTTCACAATTTGTATGTGTGGAAAAGACTGCGGCAAGGAGTGAGTGCTGTTACTTTTTTGAAGATTTATTTGAAGATTTTTGAAGATTTTATTATTGTTGTTTGGCCTCTCAAGGGGCTTTGTTTTAAATCACAGGGAGAAAGATGCCAGCCTTTCTTGTTCTTGCTTCCTTCTCCATAGCAAGAATTGTTCCCAACTTGATGGCGGGGGAACACAGCACAGAGACAAACACACTTCTTATCCCCATCCCCACCACCATCTTTCTGCTCCAGTCAGAACTGCTGATAGAAGTGGGGGTGGGGGGAGCACGGTGTAGAGGCAGAGACATAATGTTTCTGCTGCCTCTCTCACAGCTGGGGTTCTTTTCAGGCTGATAGGATGGGTGGGAGGAGTACTGTGCAAAGACATGATCTTTATCATTATGTTTCTGTGGCCTATTCTGCAGAAGGAATTGCTCTCAAGTTTATGGGTGGGAGAGCACCGTGCAGACACAGAACAGAGACATCAACAGCAGCAGCATCTTGCCTGTACCACAGAAGGGATCATTCTAAAATTAAACCAAGCCACTCCTTGTGGCAACCATTTTATATTAGGTCATACCTTGCAGTGGCCATTTTGCGAGTGGTGCCCACAACGTTCTCAGAAATCTGAATGTACCCCTGGGCCCAACAAAGTTGGCAACCATTGGCTTCATTTAGGCGGATATGAATCCATGCTGGCTTGGGAATACTACAATCCATAAGATTTACCTTACAGGAAAAAAAGATGGATCTGGAACGCACCACTGAGGCTTATCTTCTCAAGCTGTGAGCTTTATAAGAAGGACAGATTTACAATGCAGAATGCAAGATTCTGATCAGAAAGTATTGACAGAACCAACAGCTGGACGGTTTTCAGAAATACTTCCAGGAAGAAGTAACAGCTTTTAACAGCCTTGTGCAGGACATACTGTCACAGCTTAATATCTCCACAGTCACAAAACTGCCAAGTAAAACATTATTAGGAGTTGCTTCCACTTTGACAAATGTACAGTCGGAAAAGTTATTTCTTGTCAAGAGGTCTATTGTGAGCCTCGTTTCCCATTGCAAAGGTGAAGCAATACTAAACCAATTTATCAACCTTGACAGTATTCTAACTGTATTCAGGAGTTAGCTGCCATGCAAAGCTCTGTGGGAATTGTACGCAACTACTTTTCCTGTAGGAAACTAGGCAGTCAAGGAGAGTTGCTATAATCATTTTGCATTTGCCTCTGGCTCATCTTCTGTTCAGTTTCCTTTTAGATTGCTACCTCATTAATAACAATTAGCTCGACAGCAGAGGGTCTGGGTTTCACAATTTATTGTTTAGGACTTGATGTTAATCCAGTGCTGAATCAAGGAAAAAGGAAACCATATATGAAAGAGAGAGAGAGAGAGAGAGAAACATAGGTCATGGTAGTGTTGCATTACTGGAAAAAAGAGCAGAAGTTGTAGCATACTTTGTCGTTATTGCCAATGTTAGAGGAAATTGTAGATAAGAAACCAAACTAGATTAGCTTGTGTTTAAATTGGTTGCGTAAAACATAACATCCAGTACTAGCGATAAGTGAATTATGATAAATGGCTGACATGGCCGTTAAAAACACACTGCCTGCATTCAGTTTCCTACTGTGCTATTTTCCTCCACTCTGTTCCAAAAAGGGATGTTGCCTGGCAGGAATTAAAAGACTATCAGAGAAGTGCCAAGTCTACACAGCCTGTTGGGTATTCTCTAGCTCTTTAAAATTATTTTTACTAGTATTTAGAAAGAGCTCTTTTCTCAATTTTCATAGACACAACAATGCTTTTCTATCCTGTATAATAGGAAAAGGTGCCAGGAGTCCGCTTACCGATAGTTGGTGCATTAGGGTTGCAGGCCAGCGCTGCCTCCCCTGACAGGATCCAGTGAGGGACACCTCTTGCAGGCAGGCTTGGGGGCAGGACATTCCAAGGGGCAGATCCATCTGGGTCCGCAGGCTTCACTTGGGTCCACTCCTGGGGAATATATATTGGCCTGCCCCTGCCTCCATATCCAGTAGGATTTCCCTCCCTCCCTCCCTTGTATGAGGCTTGTTATGTGCTTGACCTTGCTATGGACATTGTTGGCCGCCATATTTGGGACCAGGTAGGAATTTTTGCACCAGGTCAATTGGCTCTCACCTGGTGATTTTGCCTACCTCATAGCAATCGTCAAAACTTTTGGCAGTTTAGGCATTGAGTAAGCCTTAGTCTTGGTCTAAGGGGAGGTTGTAGCATCTGCCTGTCCCTCTGAAGGAAAGGGTATCCCGTTAAAGGAATCCAGAAGGAGTTGTTCAGAAACTCCTTGGCGGTGATCCCGTGGGGGTGTTCCTATTTGATGTATGTCACAAGACTCCTGTGTTTCTGTGTTGATCCTACCAGAAATACTTCCAGCAGGCAGGCTGTGGGTCTGGTTAAACCCAATGCCTAGGCCAAACCTCTGCATTTGTAATCAATCAAAGTTGTGGCCTTATTTGACCCCAAGACATCGTACTTTAATGGAATCTGCTGAGAATGCTTGCAAGATCTGGACACACTAATGCTTAACGCTAAACTCACAACTTTTTATTCTCCTAAAAACAATTAAAGACCTCTAAAACACGGTTGTTTCAGTAATTTAAAATGAAATGTTGAAATAATGGCATCCTGTCAATTCTTGGTAGTTTTTAACCAAAAGAAAATGGGAAAACAATGGACTAAATCATCCTGGTATCTCTGTGTGTGTGTGTGCGCGCGCACGCGTGCATGCACGATTTCACCATGTGTAGAAGAAGTGTGTGGGGGAGATCATCATGTAGACAGGCCCAAAGACTCTGCAGTGAAGCAAAATTTTCAATAATACCACATTTCAGGCATTTATTTGACAAAGGAAATACATTGTTTTAAATGTCCTCTGATCTCATTCACGTGTAACACTATAGCTTAGCATGAATGAGCAAGTGTGCAGGATCCTGCAGGGGTGGTCATTGCTTTGGTTGTTCTGCTGAGCTAAGCCACGGTTTTGCTTACGTGTCATCCAAACCAAGTCTCATGGTTTGGCTCTCTCCAGAGAAATCATGAGCTGCAGCCAAAGTTTGCCCAGTGTTTTACAGCTCATGGTTAATATTCTCCATTAAAATACCAATTCAATAATTAGAACAAAACACACACACAAAAAAAAACCCTGAGATGAAGGCAATTAATCATGCTCCACTGGGAGGCATATTCTCTCACAAGCCCATCAACTAATTATCAATGGTCAAAAGGTTGCAAGAGGACTAGTTTCAAATCCATTATAAAAATGAAATGACACAAATGTCATGATCCTCCCCACAAGCCACAAATCATTTAACACAGAACTGGGCACATGCAGCACACAGTGATATGATCACCAGAGAACTTAATTTTAGCAATTAAACCATGTACTGACACTTTATATAATAATGTACACCATGGCAGTGTTGAGTGAGCACCGATTCCAAATTCATTAGGGGTAGGGCAGCAAAGACATATACCATCATGCAACCTGAAAGGCCAAGAACACAATTCAAGGAAACCTGTTACCGGTATTTCACAAAACCCTCAAAACAGATCTCAATGATTGTTTAGTAATCTCCCTGGTAAGAGACAAGAATACAAATCTTTACAACTGTTTCTGGTAGATGTTTCTCCATGCTATATAAAAACCAGACTTACTAAACACTACTCACCTGGTCACTAGTGCCAGGTATGAATAGGCTCCAGGTAAAGTCTTACAAAACTGTATTATTTACACCACAGTTGTTTAGCAAAGATTTGTGTGGACAGGAGGGCCTGTTAAGATTGTAATGGGCTACTGACTTTTCTGCACTTATTTTCAAGGCTTGTTAAAATGCTCATTTATCAAATCTCCTAGAAGAAAAGTGTGCTTGTTGAACAAGGTCAAAAAGACAGTCCAACCTTAAAAATGTCACTGGGGCTTTAGTGCAAAGTACAAGCAACTTAGCTCTGTCTGATTCAGCATGAAGGATTTTTAGCATCCTGGGGAGAGCAACACATTTCAATGAGATAAAAGTGAAAAAAGCTTTCTTTATTGCAAAGCAGCAGGGCAGTGGAACCCCACTGAAGAAAGGATGGAAATTATAATGGAACTGACATCTGGATGTGATTGGTATACCAGGCTATCATTAGCAGGCACTTGTGTTACCGTTAACACCTGATTTTTTTCCCCTTTAAAAAAGAGACAGTAAAGCAGAAATGGAATTCCGTGAATATTCAGAAAGAAAACTGTGTTTGCCAGCTGTGTCTTCAGTTCAGCTAAAGGACAGTTGCAGTGCAATTTTTTTATTCATGGAAAGGAGATAGAGAGCTGTATTTTCAAAAAGTGGAAAGAATATGGCTCACCTAAATGGGGCAGCCACAAGACAGAATTGCCAAGATTGAGACAAATTGAACTAGTTAAGATTTAGTTCCACTCTTTTTGAAGTATAGTCTGATTCTGTACATTCCACTGAAGTCCAAGTATGACCCTTCCCCCCCCAAAAAAAAACAGGAAAAAGAAACAAGACACAAATTCCATTAAGGAGGCTAGCAGAGACAAAAACAATTTGGACTGGCAATATTTCTAACGAAAATGATGCAGCGCTTTTAAATTAATTGATACTGACTCAGGATGTTCCTTGTCCTCTGATCTCATTCACGTGTAACACTATAGCTTAGCATGAATGAGCAAGTGTGCAATATGGGTGTAACAAAATTGATTCGTCTTTGGAAAACTCACAAGACCAGAGAAGAGAGCTACAAAACTGGTAACACAATATTCAGCTACATCTCAAGACTGCCTGGGCGGCACCCAATGATGTCCAGCTACTTGCACACAATGGGGATTGCGTTGTCTAACTGGGCTTCTCGTTTTTCTTCTCCCTCCTCCGGTCCCAAATCTCAAAACAAATAAACTCATTTTTTTCCAATAAACTTGCTCCATTTTTATCTGCCTTCTCTGACAAAGTTAGTTAATTTCACCATGTATACCATTTCCCAAATTCTAGCTTGCCATGAGTCAACATAGTGGTTTGGGGGGTTTTCCACATCTGATATGGTTTTATTTACACAGATATACAACCTGCACCTAGATGGAGGGGTTGCAGAGCATTCACATCCTATGAGGCTCTGGCTTCTCCCTTGGATTCAAAGGGAGGCCAAAAAATACCAAAACGCCTCCCATACTCTGTGCCTCTTTGTTCCAGCCCATCATTCCCAGCTCACTTCGAGTTCTGCCCGTTCCTTCTCCTTCTTGCTGCTAACCAACTCCAAAGGACCACATCCCAGTCTACGTCATTCAAAGTTGAAACCCTAAACCTGGCCTTTGCTTCTGACCACTAGCAGAGGGCTGCAATGCAACTTCTGCAGACTGCCCTCCAATATTATTATTATTTTCTTATTTCCTTTTTCCTGAGTGGAGATAGAACTTCGTTATAAATTCCTCAAAGGGATCTAGGTAGAACAAGACCTTTCAAACAGATAGCAATTGATTTTGTGTTTTCTAAAATATTATTTTTCTATCTGGACCAAAAAAAAAAAAAAATATTTATTTGGACCTTCCTTGTCCTCTGTGTGCCCCTTCCTTCCTTCCTAGCACTCACTTTCATACCATTCTCCCTGGAGCACAGGGTCCTTTAAGATCCCACATACAACACTAGGCCCTATGCTATTGCCCCAAAGTTAACATTTTGTTTTAATGAAAGACAAAGCTACCATTACAAAGATGTCAGTTTACAAAAACTAATTTCTCTTCATTAAGCATTTTTGGTTGCAATTCTTTTCTTGAAAATGTTCTCTTGTACTGTGATTTATTTTTGTAGGCTGAAATAATCTGAATGTCAGGATCACTCTGTCTGCTTTCTTCTTTAAGCCATAATGCCTTATCATCATCATGTGTGCTTTGCTAAATGTCCTCAAACCTTTAAAACATTTTGTGGTAAAAGTGATACATGTCCTACTGGTTCCTTTTGAAACGTACACCTACAGGAAGCTCATTAACGGACAGATCCAACCGAATTTAATACAGCACTGATCCCAAGACTGCTTCTACCAAGAACTCATTTCTAACAGAAGTTTTTAATGCTGGACTCTTCAATGATTAAAACTGAAAAACTGAAAAGGAGATCACAATAATTAATGAAACACCATTTGAAGTAATAAAAAAACCCTTTGAACATTTTCCTTCGTTAGACTTAACTTCAAAGTTAAGGTGAATGGAATAATTTTAATCCAAGCTGGTTTTTCTCATCACCTTATTTGAATTACAGATATCTATTGGGCACAAAGTAAAAAAAGAAGAAGTGCAATGTCCATACCCTCTTCCTCAAAAATGACTGTAGCAGTTTGCTTCTACCCCCTGAAAAATCTATGGCTAGAGAAGGCTAAGAGCTGGATGAATAGGATAGAAAAGCAATAGCCCAAGGTGAAATGAAGCAGAAGATGGGCTAGCACTGATCCCAAATACACAGATATATGCCTTGGATCCTAGGGAGAAGAGAGGATGAAACATTTCATGCCATCAAATACACCATAGACCCAAAGTTTAACCTAATTTAAACAGTGTTAGAAATATTCCATTTGACCAGCTGGATGAGCAATTCCAAGAGTAATGAGAAACCCCATTGAAAAGAGTCACTAATGTCTGTGGATCTAAAAAGTTCTGCATGTACACTAGGAGTTTGCTTGACCTGGAGGAAGAAATACATTTCTGAAGCTGCTTTAGCTTGCACATTCCTGTCATTTCTGAATATTTATTATTCGGGAAAGAATTTGATCATGTATTATTTGAACGTTCAGATACGTCTATACACTGGTGATTAAACATGTGCTCATCTATTTATAACACTTGTACAGGGTGAAGACACCCCTGCCCCCCCAGTATGTACAAGAAGCGCAAATGCAACTTGAAATGCAATGGGGGCAGGGGGGTGGCCTCACTGCATTTTAAGACACTAAGGTGTACATACTTGTCCTCCTCTTGTCCCACTGCTTCCTCCCCTTGGGAAAACTGCTCTTTAGTGCTCCATCAGAACAAATGGCAATTTGGGTTTTCCTTGGATTGCTATTTGTTCCTATTTATTGATGAAGAGCAGGTTTTCCCTTGGAAAGGAGCAAGGCAAGGGGAAAAGCAATCGGACCCGTGCCTAGAAAGCGTGGGTCAAGCAGAAAACTGCTGAGCCCTGTACTTTCTAGGCACAGCACAAGCGCAAGTCTGGGTGACCCCTTAGTCACATCACTAAAACTCTTGTTTTGAACAGAAAGCATGAAGGCATCCTCAAACTTCAAAGGCTGAAGTTAAAAAAAGAAAAGAAAAGAGAAAACCTTCCTTTCATGACTAACATGCTTCAGTAGTTCTTTATAGCATTTACTTCTGAGATACCGTGCACCTCCACCTAGCAAATTGCATACTAAATTGATCTCACTTGTCATAACTCTATCAGCTGTGAAAGATGGCTGGGAATGAAGAATGCATTGGGTAACAATTGCATTTTTGGACTGAGGCAACTTTAGTGAGACCCCAGCCAATTGAGATGAAAGAAAGCACATCAGACATCACAGAAACAAAGATTGTCTTCAGTTTATATTGAAAGCTCTTGGTATTAATGCAGTTCTGCAGCAGGAAACACAGATAAACAAGCACCAAACCTGCTCCCCTATTTGCTATGGTTTATTTCTTATGACCTCCCCTGCTTTTTCTCATATACTAGTAGGGGAAAACAACAACAATAATACAAGTTAATTGCTTTGCACATTTTCTTTTAATAACAAAGAGGGGGGATTAAAGCTATCCTCTAGGGATTAAAGTTTCCCTCTCAACAACCTAGTTTGTCACAGATTATGGAGAAGGGTCTGTGATAAAGTCTAATTGGCATAAACAGGATGCAAACCTTTGCTTAAAATGCTTCCTGGAATAAAAACAAAGGACTGTATCCAACTAAATAGCACAATCTATTTTGGCTGAGGAAAAGAAATTCCTCAGCCTCTTGTCTTACAAGCTCCCTAAATATGTTCTGGGTCTTCCCCGCCCCAACCCTCCAGAACAGTTTTTGGGGTGGAGAAGAGAGCGAGGGGAAAGTTATATTGCACCCAAAGTTCTAGCTACCTTTTCCCCTCTCAAACAAAGCTTGTTCAGTACTTTCACTTACCCTGTTGAAGGGTTCATGATGCAGCCTCCTTTGTCAGCAGATGCTTTGCAGTTGCAACCCCTTTCCAGTGTATCATGGTTCATCCCAAAATTATGGCCCAACTCATGTGCCAGAGTTACTGCTGCTCCCAGAGGGCTGTCGGAATGGTCCTTAAAACAAAACAAAAAATAGAGAGAGATAAGAGTAAAGCATTTTATTAAAAAGGATGAAATAATATAGTCTACACAGTGATAAATGACCAAGCTAATTAGGTATTAATTGTTATAGATGTGGCGCATGGCAAGAGTAATTACACTGTTATTACGGTAAATAAACAACAACACCAAGATCCTGCCCATTTGCCTTATTCTTCCATGCAGACAGCAGTGAGAAGTTGCTTGAAAATGCAGTCCTCTGGAGGCAGTGCCACAGGGAAAGTTGTTTATGTGCCAGTAGGCCCCTGACATAGTTTCATAAGTGCCAGGTCTAGCAATACAAATCCCTAACACAGCAGGATTGCACTGGCATCGCTGAAAGCTACTTTACACAAATAGCTCACAATATGGAGCTTTCTCTGCACAGTTGGGTTTCAAAAGGTCCACTCAAACTGCTGCTTTTGTGTATGAACTGGGCCACATGTCTGGAAAGACCCATGCGGTGACTTGTGAGGTCCAGCTACCTCCTTACCCCTATCTCAACCCTACTGTCCTGTGATGGAGGCTGGTATATGGACACATCCATGGCTTGGTTCACACATGCATGCACATGATGAATGCAAGACCAAGTGATGACTTGAAAGCTTGAATGGGCCTTCTAAGGCAGAAGCTTCATATTCATACCATGCTTTTCAACCGTGTGATTTCACATGTTCAAGTGTCATTAAACAACTGCAGAGAAATGAACTGGTGTAAATGTACTTGTGAACCTAACTAATTTATCGAAAGGTGGAAGTGACGCAACAGAAAATGGCTCATTCTACAAAATGGACAGTAGGAAACATGTGCTCGCTACGCTACCAGAACATTAGTACAAATGACATGCAGTTTACAGGGCAAGCCCCAGAAGGTCTGTGTTGTCAATAAAATTAATAGTGGTATTCATTTCTTTTCTTCTGGACAAGAAATATTCTTGCAGAAACTATTTTCGTTGACTGAAAGCTATTTTTGTTGACTGGCACAAACATTTAAAAACTTTTCTATACTGTTCTCTGTGGCATCCATCTATTCCTTTTGAAAAACTGACCTTCTTATAAAAGTTCTCTAAAAAAGAAAAATGCATAAAACATGTAATATAAATGGCTGATCTCCTGTTTATCAGTCAGTAAATGGAATTACTATGTTCATCTGCCTTTTCTAAAAGCACATATGAATTTATTCATCTAAAATCACTCTTCTTCATAACCTTTCAAGCACTCTGATGTGTACAGAGAGTAAAAGCTTAGAACTGTCTAAAAGCTTAATTAAAAAGTAAAATGAAACTCCTAATAAATTATTGGCTTGGATTTCACAATTTTCTGTTTAAGGGGCTTCTGTTAATAGTATGAATAATTGAACTCTCTAGTGAATGAAAAATTGAAAGTACAATCAATTCATAAAAGGCATCACTCTCTGAAATCTGAATGCACTTTATCAAAAGTTGCATGTCATTTAGTACTTCTGAACACATTAGAATCATTCCAAAATTTCACTCATTTTTTAGGAAGACACTAAGTGTTCCTGAAAAAACACACAACTGTAGCTTTTTTTTTTTTATTTTGATCATAAGTCACTTTGTTCTCCCTTCTGTTGCTTCTTGGATACCATTTTTCTCTCCCAAACTGCATGATCCCAGTAAATCATGGATCATTTACTGAGTAAGATAGAATCATAGAATCATAGAGTTGGAATAGACCACAAGGGCCATCGAGTCCAACCCCCTGCCAAGCAGGAAACACCATCAGAGCACTCCTGACATATGGTTGTCAAGCCTCTGCTTAAAGACCTCCAAAGTAGGAGACTCCACCACACTCCTTGGCAGCAAATTCCACTGTCGAACAGCTCTTACTGTCAGGAAGTTCTTCCTAATGTTTAGGTGGAATCTTCTTTCTTGTAGTTTGGATCCATTGCTCCGTGTCCGCTTCTCTGGAGCAGCAGAAAACAACCTTTCTCCCTCCTCTATATGACATCCTTTTATATATTTGAACATGGCTATCATATCACCCCTTAACCTCCTATTATATGTGTTACAGTGGTGCCTCGCAAGACGAAATTAATCTGTTCCGCAAGTCTCTTCGTCTAGCGGTTTTTTCGTCTTGCGAAGCAACCCTATTAGCGGATTAGCACTATTAGCGGTTTAGCGGCTATTAAAGGCTTAGCGGCTATTAAAGGCTTAGCGGATTAGCGGCTTAGAAAAAGGGGGGGAAGCGGAAAAAAATCGGAACACTCGCAAGACGTTTTCGTCTTGCAAAGCAAGCCCATAGGGAAAATCGTCTTGCGAAGCAGCTCAAAACCGGAAAACCCTTTCGTCTAGTGGGTTTTCCGTCTTGCGAGGCATTCGTCTTGCGGGGCACCACTGTATAACAGTATTTATTCAATCAAAATTTGGCTATTGTAGCATTATCACTAAGATCAAGTGAAGTACCATTACTGTTATAAGAACAGGCTCCTGTTTTGCAGAGGCAGCTGGCTGATTCTTCTTGTATTCCTGCAATGTGTGGATGATTTTATTGCACCTTGCAGTGCACCCAGTAGCAGTTCGCAAGCCAATGGTTCTCACCTGCCTTCTCAATGTCATGCATTGCTGCTGGTAGTTGAGAGGGAGAGGTGAAGGGGCAAAACAGCTGGGAGCTCAGCATGGTGCTGGCACAAGAGCACTGGATTGGCTCTTCTACTGCACCTGTGTAACACTAAGCTCCCTGCCCCTCCCTCTCAGTAAATGGCAGCAAGTCTCTGTTTCGGGAAGCCAGGTGAGAAATGCTGCCAAACATTACAGGGTGCAGCCTCAGCAATTTGGGACTTTGTTTCCTTTCCCCCAGTCTCACACTATGGACATTTTTGCCCTTGTCTGTGTACCGACCCAAATTATTACCAGAAGAGAACTCTCTTTTGCAGGGAGAAGAATACTGAATGACATCCCCCTTCTCATTTCAGCTCAGGCATACCATATAAATAAACTTTGAAAGATGAGTTTCAATTTCATGACACTTTCAATACGAAATACAAACTCTGCATTGTGTTATCAAAATTGTGTTATGAGTCCAGTTCTTCTCCCCCCCCCCAATTTTTTTAAAAAATGTTAAAATGCAATCTTGGCAATTACAGACAACTGCAGTGCAAAACTAAAGTGGTAGCTAAACATTTTTAAATCCTTCTATATAGTAAATGGACCCCTGACCATAAGGTCCAGTTGTGGCTGACTCTGGGGTTGCAGCGCTCATCTCGCTTTATTGGCCGAGGGAGCCGGTGTACCGCTTCCAGGTCATGTGGCCAGCATGACTAAGCCGCTTCTGGAGAACCAGAGCAGCACACAGAAACACCGTTTACCTTCCCTATTTATCTACTTGCACTTTGACATGCTTTCGAACTGCTAGGTTGGCAGGAGCAGGGACCGAGCCACGGGAGCTCACCCCGTCGCGGGGATTCGAACTGCCAACCTTCTGATCGGCAAGTCCTAGGCCCTGTGGTTTAACCCACAGCGCCACCCACGTCCCATTCTATATAGTACTGTTTTGCAAATAATAGAGTTTTAATGTCTAGAGTGAGTCATCTCCACTCCTATGAGCCCTGAATTACCAATGTATTTAATAAATAGAGATATCATCAATCCTGGCTCTACATATGTACCATAGTTTTTTTAGAAGTTCAGTGAAAAAAACCCAGTATTGTAATTTGGATCAATTTGGCAGTGGGGGTGGGTAGAGAAAGAGGGAAGAAGAATTTGAAATGCTTGATCTGTACACAACTATTTTCTTTTTGTATACAATGAAATGTTAAGCTTTCTCTTAATCCAGAAAAGGCAAACTGATCTCCAAACCATGTTTCATGCTTTCAGACACTTATTCTGTATTGTAAACATATTAATTCAATACAGTTATACAATAAATAAAAGCAAGCATACTCCCACAGATGGACCAGGGCAGCAAACGATAGGGCTTTAACATGTCAGCATTATTACCATGTAAAGAGGGAGAACTATTTGGTTCATTTTGAATAAAATTTTACTAGTTATCTAGAGCAATTTCTTCAACACAGGAAATGCAATGTCACAGCAAAAGAGATTGCTTGAACACATTTTGAATTAAACAACTGAAAGCATTTACCCTGAGGATGAGAAAAATATGTGATACTAGGAGAAATCTGAGACTGATGTGTTTCTAATTTTATTCTCCCCCCCCCAAGCTCTTTCTAGTTGTCAAACATTTGAACAAACAGAGGGTAGCATTGGGGCAGGGGAAGTGGCAGTTTAAAACAGTGAGAAGGGAGTTCGGGAAGGCTCTGTTGTTGTTTATTTATTTACTTATTTACCTACCTTACTATATTGCCCTTCAGCCAAGGGTCACAGGACAGTTTACAATATGAAAACATGGGTTAGCTAAGGTGTTGTATCCATCTCTGCTATTTCTCCTTGTTGAAACTGGTTTGTTTTCTTAAAAAAACAGCACCCCTCCGATATCCCTCCATCCCTGTTACTCAGACTTATGCCATTGCTCACCGCCCCCCTTTCAGTGTCCATATCTTCTTAGTGCACTTAAACTTCTCCCTTTTCTATTTTTCAGCTGCTTCATTTGAGACAGATAATGCATGCACAGCCCTCAATAGCCCATAGCACATTCGCACAATAGGTTTCCAGTGCGAATTAGCTGGAGAGATAAATATAAGCATGCCTTGTGCCCAGATAAGTATCCTATAGCCTTGGCCACTTTAGAACCACTGCTACACCTCACTCTAAAACTTAATCACGATGAAGGTAAAGGACCCCTGACAGTTAAGTCCAGTCGCAGATGACTCTGGGGTTGTGTCGCTCATCTCGCTTTACAGGCCAAGGGAGCCGGCGTTTGTCCGCAGACAGTTTTTCCGGGTCATGTGGCCAGCATGACTAAGCCGCTTCTGGTGCAACGGAACACTGAAACCAGAGCAGCGTACGGAAACGCAGTTTACCTTCCCGGCGGAGCCGTACCTATTTATCTACTGTAGATTCCGGCATATAAGACGACTTTTTAACCCTGGAAAAGAGGTTAAAAAGTTGGGGGTCGTCTTATACGCTGGGTATGGCTGCAGTGGGCAGCAGACTCCGCTCGGCATGGGAGGAAGCTGCCCAGCAATGCTAAGACGGCTTCACTGGGCGGCTTCCTCCCGGCACGGAGCCCGCCGTCCACTGCCCAGCGAAGCTGCCAAAGCATATAAGACGACCCCCCCAAATTGGCAGCTGCCAATTTGGGGCATCGTCTTATACGCCCAGTCACCTAATATGCCAGAATCTACGGTACTTGCACTTTTTGGGCATGCTTTCGAACTGCTAGGTTGGCAGGAGCTGGGACCAAGCAACGGGAGCTCACCCAGTTGCGGGGATTTGAACCACCGATCTTCTGATCGGCAAGCCCAAGAGACTCAGTGGTTTAGACCACAGCGCCACCCGCTGACCTTTAACTTTAGGCAACTTGAAATGCATGCACCTTACTTATTAAAAGTGGCAAGTTCTAATAGAAGCTAAAATGAACACACACACACTGTGCTGGAAAGGCAACAAAAACATTAACATATTCTAAAGAGCTATGCTAATAACACAAAAGCTTTTGTTATAGTTACTACCACCTGTTGTGTTTTGTCATCTGACTTATAATAAAAGCTATTACTGGTAAATTGAAAAATAAGCAATTAGGTAAGAGTGCTTATAATTATTTTTCTCTGGCCCATAGCAAAAATGCAGCATGCCTCATAAATAATTTTGGGAGAGTTTTCGTACAAAGCATAGAAATAAAAAGATAAATTACAAATTTTATATTTTTTATTCTGTGAGGCTGTTCTGGTTTCGGATCACTACTCTGAAAGGAGACAACCAAGAAAACATTAAATGATGATATTTCATTACAAGGCTAAGTAGTGGCTTCTCTTTAATAAATTCTCATAATTTCTTGAAACAAGAATATCAACAATAAATAACAACAATAGAAATGGACTTGGTACTTACCATAACAATACCTCCAGACTGCTCTGCAGTACACATGCTCATTATTGGTGCCATACCAATGGTAGTACCTTGGAAATAAGCTCCACTGATAGAAGAAAAGAAAGGTGTGTTTTTTTAAATAAAACACATTCAACTTTAGAAGGCAGGCTTAGCCCACATTCAATGGTAACCTCTTTATTTTACTAAATATAATCCAAAACCAATAATAAGGGCTTTGCTGCTATCTCCTTTAGTGCAGTAAGGACCTATATTCTTTCAGAAAGGAATTACTGTAGCCACCCCTGAGTCAATTGTCTCCTGCCCAGCCCTGGCCAATTTCAATAGTCCAGAAGGGCAAGAATCCAGGACAGAAGTGGAAGGCCTCCAAGCTGTTTCTCAAGTCTGCACAAGGTGAAGTGACATGACTAGATGATGTCCTAGCTGCATCCATCTCTGACTCTGTCAAAGGTCAGCATGAATACAAGACATATTATTCACGAAATAAACACAGCAAGCCTTCAAGGGCTCTAAGTTTTGAACTCCACAGCCTCCAGAAAAAAGCCTCTGCTTGACACTGTGCGGTAAGGAAGTGAGATTCTTTGATACTATCAGCACCACAGAGAAAGTCTGCAGAAGGATTGTCACCTGTGTTTGCTCACATTAATTATGACCCTTCTGTTATTTTGTTCTCTAGTAGGCCACACAATCATTTTTTCACCCTCAAATCCTCAGGAGCCCATACCAAGGAGCCACTGTGGCCCATCAACTGGTGAGGAAGTTTGGGAGCAATCTGGAGTGTGGGAACAGCCTGGAATTTCTAGAATTTTGTAGCACTTTTTTTTTTTTTGAGTAAGAAACCTTTGCTCAGTGTGCAGTTCTTGCATCCGTGGACGTACCTCACTAGTTGTGCATTGTCATGGGGTTTACGAGGTAGAAGTTTCAACTTTCGCCAGTCCAAAAACTCATGAAGGCTGGTGAAGGGGTCTTGGGTTATTGCGCACTTATCCATGTCATTCCAGACTTCCACTCCAACCAAGGCTATTCGTATATTTAGTGGCCTATAGAACTGATGAAACAGCCAAATTAACATGCTGGATTTTTATTTGTAATTTTATTTCAAATTAGAAAGTAGAATATGGCTGTATAAACAGCTTACATGATGGAGGCCTGGAATGGACAACATTTTACATGCAGTGAAGAAGGAAGTTAGGTCATGCTCTCTGGTTGCACCTGCCCTGCTTCTAACACCCCAGGATGGTCAGGCATGGGTGAAACGTTTATACGTAGATATATAAAATGCAATGAACATACAGTGGTACCCCGCAAGACGAACGCCTCGCGAGACGAAAAACTCGCAAAACGAAAGGTTTTTTCGTTTTCGAGTTGCCTCGCAAGACGAATTTCCCTATGGGCTTGCTTCGCAAAACGAAGCTTGCCCCGGGGACAGCGGGTCTTCTCTTTTGAAGCAAGGGGCTGCGGGGAGATAGCGATCTCCCTGCAGCCCCTTGCTGCAAAAGACGTCCGGGGGAAGCGGGGAAGAAGCGCTTCTTCCCCGCTTCCCCCGGACGTCTTTTGCAGGGTTGCCGCCATGCCGAAGCCTGCGCGCGCTGACATCAGCGCTCCCAGGCTTCGCGGACCTCTCCGCCAGCAGCGGCAGCGCTGCCGCTGCTGGCGGAGGGTTGCCGCCATGCCGAAGCCTGCGCGCGCTGACATCAGCGCTCCCAGGCTTCGCGGCGCTGATGTCAGCGTGCGCAGGCTTCGGCATGCCGGCAACCCTCCGCCAGCAGCGGCAGCGCTGCCGCTGCTGGCGGAGAGGTCCGCGAAGCCTTGGCCGGACAGCTTTTGAAGGCAGGCGGGGGGGGGAGCAAAGACTTTCACCCCCGCCAGCCTTCAGAAGAGGAAGGCTGGCGGGGGGCAAAAGTCTTTGTCCCCCCTGCCTGCCTTCCCAGGGGCTTTCAAATCGCCCCGGACAGCGGAGAAGTCCTCCGCTGTCCCTGGGCGATTTTAAAATGCCGCCCGCCAGCATTTTAAGATCGCTCCGGACAGCGGAGAAGTCCTCCGCTGTCCCGGGGTTTTTTAAAATGCTGGGGGTGGGAAGAAAAGCCCTTGTCCCCCCCCCCAGCCTTCAGAAGAGGTCCGGGGACAGACTGTCCCCGGACCTGTTCTGAAGGCGGTTTCCCTAGGAACGCATTAATTGATTTTCAATGCATTCCTATGGGAAACCGTGCATCGCAAGACGAAAAAACCGCAAGACGAAGAGAATTGCGGAACGAATTAATTTTGTCTTGCGAGGCACCACTGTATCTAACTTCATAGATGACAACTGGATTATAAGTGGGTCAGCGACCGCGCTGCAGGTCTATGTGAGTTGTACTTCAACAAAAATATGCCCTGAATCCCTGAAATAAGGATGGAACTCTCTCTCAACAGTGAGATTCCTTAGCCTAGCAGACATTTGAGATCTGACAGGTGACTTGTAGTTGTAAGCTTCTTCTCTATTGAAGTGTATATAATTAATTAATGGTCATTATACAGGTGCCTCCCCACTTTTGCGTGTTCCATTTGCACATGACTGCGTACACACGTGGTGCCGGGAAGTGAGTAAATAATTCAATTCAACTCCGGAAATGGCGGGAGAGTCCTCATGGATCACAAGGAGACTCTCCCCAGAGCTCAAGGAGGACATCAGTCCGAAAGAGACCAGAGGTGCACTGGGGCTTTGTATATGCTGCTCCGCCTCCTTGCCTTACACTTGGTGTGCAGGGTGGCACAGCAGAACTTTCCCCCGCATGTTCCAGCCTCCTGCCAGCCACAGAACTTCAATTTTAGTTGTGGATATTTTTGAATATAGTATTCTTAGTATGGACTGAAGAGAGAGCAGCAGAGAGGGTGTCTAAAGGATGTTTAGAGATGCTCCCCACGGGGGGGGGGGGCTGGAACGTGACTCATGCATAAGTGGGGAGTCACCTGTGTTTCCCCTTTCCACACACATTTTCTCAATGGGGAATGACTTCAGTAAGAGCAGGTTTGCTATTGTTAGAAAGTAGACTACTTCACAGCAACAGAAAGCACCGTTGTCCTTTTAAAAAACTGCTGAATAGTGGAAAAGATGGACAAAGGACACAGCTCTGTTGGATTCACAGCTCTTTATTTCAGCAGTTAGAACTGCTCCTGGAATCAAACTGACTGCAACCTAGCTGGCCGCTTTATATAATACTAATTAACTTGAAACAGTAACAACTCACAACTAGCTAACCAATCAGGAGCGACAGTTTTCAATCCTTCATTTACATACTGGTGGCCCTGAGTGAGAACTGCCACTAATCTGAATACCTAACACAAATGTTACCTTATCAACATAGTTGGCAATTTCTACCAGCCTCAGCTTCACCTTCTCCACGTCTTTGCCCTGTCTCTGAAACTACAAAAAATAGTAACAAAGAACCATCAACTCATGAGTATTATACTCATTATTCTGCAGACATTATTTGCATTCTCGACGAAGACATTAACTGACATATGGGTTTTACATACAATATGGGCCCATAGTAAGCTCCTATTGTTGCCAGTAGAACCCACATATGCCTTAAAACAAGCAAACATTGTGTGAAGGGGTGTGGTTTTTCAAACAACAAAAAAGGGCTTCTCATCCTGATCCCACACAGCTGACTCACTGGGATCCATCTTATTGTGCAAAGAAAAAGGCTCTCATTTTAGCTGTCTCTCTGCCATAGGAAGAAAGCAATTCTGCTGTTTAAGCAGAGGTGTTGAAGAGGCAACGTCTGTCATTCTGAATAAAAGAAAATGCAAATTGGAAAACATTTAAATACGAGGTTTTTCATTTTTGGTTGCACTTCAGAAAGTTGAGATACTTTCAACCATCTGTCTTGTGTATTTGTTTTGAAGCTCTTTTGCAAATGCTCAGCAATTTATGCAGCCTTGCTGAATTCAGTAACCGGCAAACTGTATCTAAAGAAGCTACACCACAGAATTGGTATTATTAATGCAAGCCAATCATAGCCTTAGTTCTGTTGGGTGAAAATTAAATAATGCAATGTAGCTCCAAGCATTCAAGAATTATGTTTCCTGAATCCATGCACATTTCATTAGTATGATTTAGCAAATTTAGGGATAGGGATTTCTCTCCCCCCCCCCACTTCTTGCTTTGAGATACCTGCAAAGAGGCTTAACTATTTGTAATACCTTAGCATGCCTTGCAAATCATTGTGGAGACTTGGCAGAAACTGAATTCTTTACGTACTTTTTAGTAACAGAGACAGCATTATACATTATATTATATTTAGGAGGCCCGTATATATTTTAATGTGAATCTAATTAATTAGCACTTCCCACACAAATATGTGGAAGTATAGCTATCCTTTGAAATTCACTTCTCTGAATTTTGTGATGCAGTTCTCTAACCCAAAAACGTAGATAAAAAGGATTTATTTTGGAAAAGTGTGCACAGATATGTACACATTTGTGAAAAGAACATAAAAAATGCATTATGTTGGGGAAAATTTGGTTGAAAATGCAGATGTTTGGAGAAATGCGAACAAAAATACATACACTTTTTCATGCTGTACTTAAAATTGAAAAAGGAGAGAATGTGATAAACTAAGATAGGCAGATTCGTTCATCTGTGTATGCTACACATCAAACTTTGCAACCCTTGGATTGGGTTGCACCTTGTTTCACTTGGGTAGCTCACTGGTGCACTACTGTTCACTTAATGCAATATAATGTATATACAGAAGTCCACAAATATGGTTTCTAGGCTGTCAGTCGTGACTAGCAATTCACCGTATTTTTCGCTCCATAAGACGCACCTGACGCACCTGTGGCCACAGACATGTGATTTGACGGTGAGTTTGGCGTAGCCAAATGCAAAAATCTTGAGAATCCATGTGAATCCGTGCTTTGTAACCATGTTTTTGTGCCATTGCGGCCCCATGAAACAGTGGGTGCGTGATTTTTTTTGGTGCATGCTGTAGCCATGGACATGCTATGTGATCTGATGGTAAATTTGGGGTGTCCCAATGCAAAAATCCTGAGGATCCATGGGTTTTTACCTCCCCCCTCCCAGATAGCCTCCTTTATTTCTAGCCTCCCTTATCTCCCTCTCCAATCACTTACTGATCAGCTGCTTCCTTTCAACAGTCCCTTCCCTCTTGTTTGCCTTAGTGTCTTTTCCTTAGCTGGAGCAGGTTTTTGCTCCTCCTTTTCTTCTAATTTCTTTCCTCAATGCTTTAGTCTTCCTGTCTCCAATCCTTGCAAGTTCACTGTCTTTACCTCCCCCCTCCCAGGCAGCCTCCTTTATTGCTAGCATCCCTTATCTCTCTCCCCGATCGCTTGCCATCAGTGGCTTTGTTTCAACACCCACTTCCCTCTTTTTTCTTTTTTTTTTTAAAGCATGATCTGCTTTTTGCCCCTGGGCAATTCAGCTCCAGGGATCACACATTCGCTCCATAAGGCACACATACAATTCCCCTTACTTTTTAGGAAGGAAAAAGTGCGTCTTATGGAGCAAAAAATACGGTAATGCTGACAGCCGGCAAATGACCATACCAAGCTCTATCTAGCCTAATGCTGCCTACTGTCATTGTAGCAGATTCTCCATGGTTTCAGGCCATGGTGGAGATGTCAAGAACTGAACCTGGGACCTTATAAATGCAATGCCTGCATTCTTACACTTAGCTATGCCTCCCCCTTTTCTGGTAGAAATCACAGCACAATAAAAAAACCACCCCAACACTTTTAATACATGTAGGTAGAGAGTGGAACATAGCATTTACCATTAATATTTCTTTACCATGGAACAGGTTAGTCCACCACACTAATTTAAAGAAGCGTTTTCATTTTTTCAGTTTTTTATATCATAGATATCAATGAAGCAACAACATGAGGACAGTGAAGTATTTATCTGATTCCTTCTCTCAAAGAAAATGAATTTTCAAGGCATATCATTCCACTAGTTTTATACAACCCCCTTACAAATATATTTCTTCACATTTTTAACTTTAGAAGTTGTGTACCTCTCGATTATCAGCCACAATAATGAGTTCCACATACTTGGTAGATTTCAGGGCTTCCCTCTTGTGCTACCGAAAAAAAGATATTTGTTTATTTTTATATATTCCCTTTCCCTATTAAAAAAAATGCTAAAGGCAGATAACAACAACAACAACAAAAAGCAAGTAAACAGTATCATAATCCACAAAAAATTATCATAATAAAATCAGATTAGGGCAGATAAAAAGCAGCCAGTTAAAAACATAATTAAACTAAAATACAAGTTAAAACACAGAGCAAAGAGATCAGATGAATGCTATTAGTAATCCAAGGACACCTAGGTCTCTAGATATCTATTTCCTATAACAGTGGTATGTTATAAAACAATTTAAATATCACTACTTCATTTGTGTGTGTGCGTAAAATGAAATTTGTATCGCACCTCTCTTCCATCATGGAACTATGGCTAAACCATAGTTAGCAATAATGTCATAAGCGACCAAGTTTTAGTACAGATGAGGTTCTTGGGTGGACTTCCATCCACGTACTGACCAGACCAGTCCCAGAGCTTCTTAGCTTCAACAAGGTTGTTGGACAATGTCCTGGGCCCACCATATTTCAATATTCCCATGCAATGAGATAAAAGTGCAACATTCTTCAATATTAGTGTACAGTGGACTGGCATGATAGTCACTTCAGTCATAACACATTTTAAACACATGGATACACTTTGCCTCTCCTGTTGTTTGTATTCACATGTAAATTGCAAACATAATGAAGTTTGCGACATGGATCATCTAGTAAGGACCACCAACTTAGATTTGCTTATTTTCATGCTATATTCATACACATCTTCAGATACTAAAATTGAAATATAATTTCAAGGCAAGAAACTAAGGGGTCAGAAGCGATGAACACCTTAAGTCAGGGGTAGGTAGATTTAGGATTATTAGATCTACTTTACTTTTTACTAGAACCCTGAGGTCCACTGACCTAAGCCTGGGGCAAAGATATTAAACAACCGAAATTGAAGCCTAAGAACTGAATGGAGTTCATGGTTCTTCCACACAAAAATCCACTCTTGGTTACCCCAATATTACTTCATTTCAGTAATATAATTTAGATCGGTGTGTGTGTGTGTGTGTGTGTGTGTGTGTATGTCATTTTGTTGCTGCTAATGTAAAATATTGGGTGTCTGAAATATTTGCTGAGATGGTGCAATCCATGTATCAGTAGAGTCAATCTAACCTCCTGCACATCCCTCAAGAAATGCACACACACATTACACGTTCTTCATTGTACCCCAGAACAGGGTACTTGAATGTGAAAAAATACACTGAGATTAAAAAATGAAGGGTAGATCAACCTTAGAACAGCGGGGAAGTATATATAATACATAAGTAACTTTGTATTAATGTAGCATTTTTACATGTAACTGGTTTTTTTGTTGTAATATTTGGTTTAACTTGTCTGTTGTTGCTTCTGTTTTCTGCATAGCACTTAAGATATTTTTAATATACCGATATACCGATCAATCAAAGTACAGCTGTACCTTGGTGGTCAAATGGAATCCGTTCTGGAAGTCCGTTCGACTTCTGAAAATGTTCAACAAGCAAGGCGCAGCTTCTGATTGGCTGCAGGAGCTACCTGCACTCAATTGGAAGCCACGGAAGATGTTCGGCTTCCAAGGAATGTTCGCAAACCGGAACACTCACGTTCGAGTCGCAAGGCGTTCAAGATCCAAGGTACGGCCGTATTAAATGTACTAGTAGGCAGTAACCTTTTTGTCTCTGAAGGGCTATATAGGGCAGTCGGAAGGAGAGGGCCACATACCAGTAGGTTTGAGCAGGAAAAAAGGGAGGTGTGAGGAGGTCGCTGATACAAGTAAATGAAAGGTAGAGATATAGAGATATTGGATGTGTTTATTTTTAAATGTTTTTGCTTTTCTTGTTGTTTTATTGTGTTGTTTTTTGTTTTTCCCCCCTTTATTTTTGATGTATTGTGAACTTTTTATTGTTTCTTTCTTCTTTTTTCTGTAACTATTAAACTTTTAATAAATATCTTTTTTTTAAAAAAAAGATTCATCTTCACAAACAGTACAAACAACCAAATGAGCAGCATTTTCATGCTCCAAAGAATTTGAACTACCTCAAAATAAAAACAAATGGGACAAAAGAGCTCCTGGAGATATGAGGTAAGCTCCTGAACTTCTTATGTCTGATTAACATTATTAATCTGCTCCATGACTTGTCTGGAGGATGCGTTTCTTAGACAGACCATTTGTTTCTAAAATACACCTAATTATCACTTCTCTCTGCTTGCACAGCACAGCTTTCATAGTGCAATCAACTCCTCATTCATCCAAGACCGTAATTTTTTTAAAACAACAACAACAACACAAACACAAAATAATTAAGCAAAATAACATATTTACAAACTATGTAAATGCAAAGGGGGGAAAAACAGTTTAGAGTCCTTGTTTCCCCACACTATTTCACAGTCTCTGCAGGATTCTTTTTATTTAATCTAGTGTCAAAACAGATAAGCAAGAACCCTAAAGTAGCTTCAGAGAAGCTTATTCCTTGGTGGCTGAAAGCACATGGAGATGTAATTGTTGGCAGTTCCAACCACATGTCTTTGCACGCTACCACATCCTGAGATTTCTGAGGAAAGCTGTGAGGAAAGGAACCTAATGCTGAGTTTTAAAAGTGGCTGAAATCTGTAAACAATCATCTCTTCATGTAGTAAGATTTAAAATGGCCAATACATACTTCCTGAAGTTCTATTTCCACCAGATAGGGATTATCATTTTAGGAAGAAAAAAACCACCACTTTTTAAAGTCTTTAAACAAGCTATGGAGTTTATCTACAGCCTTGCTGAAAATTGCCTTTAATTTGTTTTGTCTCGTGTTAGGATTTATTCTGGAGTGAACTGCTCTGTTACAGTGAAGTCTGCTTGGAGAAAGTGCTTTTCATACAAAGGAGCTTAATAACTGGAAACAAAAGACGTGTGTGCAGATCAAATATCCTTATTAATGTGAATAGGAATGTGCTGTGAGCTCCATAGAGGTATCTGAGTGCATCTTTGATATCTAGACCAGAACACATGGTTGTCTGTAAACTTGCTTCCCTGTAACTTATACAGTATATGTACAAAGCCAGAGATTTGTTTTTTTAAAAAAACAATTTAAATCCTTTTTATCATTTATCTTAAAGTTAAATTGAAACACTTTTGAAACATACCGGTACTTATCAAAAGATATTTGGAGAAATATATTAAAAATAAAATCCCCCATTTTAAACAGTAGCTATTTCTTTTTTATTAAGGTGACCTAATTACTCCATGGGACGCGGGTGGCGCTGTGGGTAAAACCTCAGCGACTAGGACTTGCTGATCGCATGGTCGGCGGTTCAAATCCCCGCAGCGGGGTGCGCTCCCGTTGCTCGGTCCCAGCACCTGCCAACCTAGCAGTTCGAAAGCACCCCCAGGTGCAAGCAGATAAATAGGGACCGCTTACTAGCGGGAAGGTAAACGGCATTTCCATGTGCTGCGCTGGCTCGCCAGAGCAGCTTCATCACGCTGGCCACGTGAGCCGGAAGTGTCTTCGGACAGCGCTGGCTCCCGGCCTCTAGAGTGAGATGAGCGCACAACCCTAGAGTCTGTCAAGACTGGCCCGTACCAGCAGGGGTACCTTTACCTTTAATTACTCCATACAGTATTTGTATGTGGGGGGAAACTTTTCCTCTTGGGAACATATTCAGTACAGAATCTATATGAATGGAACCTTAAGTATATAAGGCTGACTTCAGACTTCACCTTCACCAAATGGGAAAGGTTTTTTCTGCCTATGGAAGGCTACTGTTCAGCAGAGGGATCCCACTAACTGAGGGAACTTCAGCTGATTTTTCCACTCCCATTGCATAAAACTGCACTACCTCTGTCTCCTAAACATCCAGAACAGTCTGGGATGTGGTACTGAGGTCTGCAGGCAAAAAAGTGCTTCTCCTCTTCTGCTGGTACAAGTTTGAATCCAACCCATATGTGTACTACGTTGGCATAGAATCTGTCACAGCCTTGAAGATCACATATGTTTATACAGTACGTTACTCATGGCTCCCTCACTTTTATAAATTATTTTGCAAGACTGGTTATTCTGATATGGAACTCTATGCACATTTATACATGAGCTGTTCTAGTGTTAATGAACTGAAACAGTCTACACATCCATTGTATAGCTGCAGCACATACAATGGTAAAACGGATTTTAGAAGCATACAGTAAGGAGCAATAATATTTGGAAATGTACCTTTTAAGGCTAATACAATGCAAATGCATTTGTTCCATCATATAAATAATACCCCTTGATGTTGGGCTAGGCTGGTGTACCTAATTTGAACTTAATAAATATGATAAGTGGGTTACATAGCCAATGTGCCTTATGCACTACAATACTTCTCATGCAATAAGTACTTTAGACAGATCTGCTACCACATTATTCCCTGACCCCTCTCTTTAATGCTTGCTTAATGCATATATAAATATGTGGTCTTATTTGCTGTATCTGCCAAAACCTCTTCCCCCATTTCATTACACAGTATGTAGCTCCCATTATCTTGATATGCATTTTTATTCAAGTGATATACCAATGGGGAAAATGTTTGAGACCCTATACTTTAACAGTGTAACTGACTGGGGCATTTATAATTTTTCAACAGCAGAATCTTCCATAATAGTCTTTAGTTATTGGGAAACTCTTTTCCTAAATTTGGAGTTTGTTATTAGAATAGTAACAGAAATCAGGCCACCAGCAGCACTTGTTGATCTGCTAGCTATCAGAAAGAATTATAGGGACAAACTACAGACAGCAACCTATTTCTGTAAAGCAGAGATAGGCAGCTTATGGCCCTACAGATGCTGCTGGACTGCAGCTCCCATCATTCCTGACCATTGGCCATGCTGACCGGGGTTGACAGGAGTTGGAAGCCCAACCATATCCAGAGGGCTACAGGACCCCCATCCTTGCCACAAAGTATTTAGTCATTAAACATTATGCAGACATATTTAACCTTTAGCTGACAAAAGATGCTGCTTAGAAATTCAAGTGGCTTGAATAGTTAATGAGGAAGATTCACAAAATGGAAAAATAAACAGTGGATGCGAACCTTTTCCCGGCAATAGCACAATGTACAAAGTAAATCAGCTTTCCCCAATATTCTCTACTTTTGCCATGTATTGCTGCAATATGCTTCAAAACAGACTTTATCCCAAGATATGGAGACATAATGTCAGATTTGCCTAGATCTGATTCTTTAAAAGCATGAAGGAGAAAAGTACAATTTCCACCTACCCTGCTAGCAAATTTCTGGATAAATTGTGTGGTATCCTCCGGAGTGATGCCTGAGATGTTAGGATGATGACCACAAGAACCCAGAGCTAGTTTTAAGTCCCTTGCTTGGTAGATTATATGTTCATTTGTAGCACCTTCCAGTGGCTCCAAAATATAGGCATTATCCTCAAACAAAATAAGTCCCCTGTAGTATAAGACAAATAAATGATGCATTCCTTTATAGTGCTATGTCGTATGCTTGGTTTGCAACAAAGTGACAGATTTTCAATAAGTATGAAAGAATAGCATATGTTTAGATCAAACCCCAATGGGGCACAACTATAAATTCTGCATACTGTAATCTTGGCATACAGTTCGCTACAATGAATGTATTGTTTCTCTCTGCTTAAACCCTGCAGCCCAGTGCCAAACTGCATTTGCATTTTATAGCAATGCATGAACATTCTCTTCCCAGAGAGACGACGTCATCTGGCACAGGGCTGGTGCTCAGCAACTCTTTCTGATATTTTGAATTATTATGACTTTAATGAATTTATTCTTGCTTGCTTTACTTATATGTTACTGTATTTGATATTATAGTGTTTGCAACTATAGTATCTATAGATATATTATATAAATAAAAAATAGATATAGATATTATCACTATGGTGATTATTGTGAGCTGCTTTCAGCTCAACGCTTGTTGGAAAAGTGGAATACAAATATCAAATCGATATCAAGTGACCATTGCTCAAGCCTTTGCAGTGTACTTGTTTTGGAAAACTCCAAAGAAAAATTAACAAACAGAAACAACAGTCTTTAAACTCTAGTATGGGCATTCAACATGCCAAAGGGTATGGCTATCAGCAAATACCAATGAAAACAAAATTAAACAAGGAAACAGGATCAATTTAAAAAAACTTTTTTTTTTTGGATCAGTTAATAAGACCAAATTGGTTTGTTGAGAATGGTGAGAGTGGGTGCATGAAGAATTCAGCACATATTGTTAAGAGTCTTATAATTACTCCACTATGTGTTCAGCTCAATGCTCGATCAATGATCACTGTGCCAAAAGCACACACCATTTTAAGCAGCTTTGTAACATCATTGTCATCCCACATTTAAGAGCAGAAATTCTTCCAAGACAGCTTACAAGGAAAATAAAAAAGACATTAATAAAATCACATTGAAATGACACCAAAATAATGAATGAGTCTTCAGGATTCTTCCCAACTGCAGCCGGTTTTGTGGGTGGGAAGTTGAGTGGGAACAATCCTGATGGAATAGACTCTGAAGTCTTCTCTTCTTTGCCTACTTGACTCACTCGCCTTCTTTCACACAGGTTGGAGGGGAGACAGAGAACCCAGGTGGAGCAGGCTTTGAGAGCTGGCTCTGAGATCTTTGAGTGCCTACCTGCTTGCTTGGTGCTCCTGTTCCTTCCCCGTTGTATGTAATGACTTGCAAGTTGGATATGTGAACCAAAACAGGGCTGTGTCACCACATGCCCTCCCTGCATTGGGAACGTCCAGTCTACATTCTCACAATGCTCAATGAAGAATGAAATCAAGGACGCATCCAAGAGAGAGCTCAAAGTATAGGTGATGGTGTGGAAGCAAGAAGTCTGTTACTTGCTCCTCTTCAGCTCAAGACCGCTCTTCCACCAATGGCTATCAAACCCATTGCAGGGGCCAACACGCAATTTAATTCCTGACAATGAATGTGGATCACCTCCATGAGGGATAACATGAAAACTAGTTCAGTCTTTGTTGCAAAACTGGTACTGAGCTGGAGACGAAGATATCTCCATTTCTCCTAAGCACCTACCTCCCAAGATTTCATAGTGCAATACAAATCACCTCTCTACACCACAACTGATTCTCCTTCTGCAAGATAGGGATAACACTTAGCTCTCTCAACAGGGTGTTACAAGGCTTAACTAGATCCTTTCAGAAAGCATCCTTAGGAATAAACAGCAATAATTCCTACTGCTTTTGAAAAGTGGCTGCACTCCGGCTTATGTAATTACTGCCAAAAGCTTTGAGCTGTATAAGAGATTCTTTAATTCCTGTATCCAAATAGCTATGAGCTACTGGTACTTAATACACAGTATTAGCTACCTCCCTAGGCAAAGAGAACTTTTCCTGTAAGACCCTGCTCCAGGGAAGCTGGGAGGGCACAGTCTTAAAAATTATGCCAAGCCTACAAGATGATCTAGAAGCTTTTATGGGGTAACATAATGATCAGGTTTTACTTATCACATGCCAATCAACACAGCATTCCAATCAAAAATTAGAATCATAGAATCATAGAGATGGAAGAGACCACAAGGGCCATCGAGTCCAACCCCCTGCCAAGCAGGAAACACCATCAGAGCACTCCTGACATATGGTTGTCAAGCCTCTGCATAAAAACCTCCAAAGAAGGAGACTCCACCACACTCCTTGGCAGCAAATTCCACTGTCAAACAGCTCTTACTGTCAGGAAGTTCTTCCTAATGTTTAGGTGGAATTTTCTTTCTTGTAGTTTGAATCCATTGCTCCGTGTCCGCTTCTCTGGAGCAGTAGAAAACAACCTTTCTCCCTCCTCTATGTGACATCCTTTTATATATTTGAACATGGCTATCATATCACCCCTTAACCTCTTCTTCTCCAGGCTAAACATGCCCAGCTCCCTTAGCCGTTCCTCATAAGGCATCGTTTCCAGGCCTTTGACCATTTTGGTTGCCCTCCTCTGGACACGTTCCAGTTTGTCAGTGTCCTTCTTGAACTGTGGTGCCCAGAACTGGACACAGTACTCCAGGTGAGGTCTGACCAGAGCAGAATACAGTGGCACTATTACTTCCCTTGATCTAGATGCTATACTCCTATTGATGCAGCCCAGAATTGCATTGGCTTTTTTAGCTGCCGCGTCACACTGTTGACTCATGTCAAGTTTGTGGTCAACCAAGACTCCTAGATCCTTTTCACAGGTACTGCTCTCAAGCCAGGTGTCACCCATCTTGTATTTGTGCCTCTCATTTTTTTTGCCCAAGTGCAATACTTTACATTTCTCCCTGTTAAAATTCATCTTGTTTGTTTTGGCCCAGTTCTCTAATCTGTCAAGGTTGTTTTGAAGTGTGATCCTGTCCTCTGGGGTGTTAGCCACCCCTCCCAGTTTGGTGTCATCTGCAAATTTGATCAGGATGCCCTTGAGTCCATCATCCAAGTCGTTGATAAAGATGTTGAATAAGACCGGGCCCAAGACAGAACCCTGTGGCACCCCACTAGTCACTCAATCAATAAAATAAAATAAAATAATGGAAAGCTATAACATGTGCTATAATTGTCCTTAATTACCAGAGTTATTTTTTCATAGCGTTCCTTCCTTAATCATTGTCTCCGTTTTGTCCTTTTTTGAGGAGATCAGATTAATAGGTGCCTAATGTGACTTGCTGGCATTGTGGGCTAGCAAGTAGGCAGATGTCTTATTTTTAGCACACGTTGATGTAATTGCTTTCCTATGAATACTAAGGCTGGAATCCTGCACACCCTTACCTGGGAGTAAGTTCCATAGAACGAAGTGTAGGATTACTCACCCTCCCACAGAACAAACCTTGGAGTGATGTGGCCCTGATCTTAGTTGGTTAGAGTGTGGTGCTGACAACACCAAGTTTGCAGGTTTGATCCCATAAGGGACAGCTGCATATTCCTGCATGCACCGGGTTGATCCTCAGGGTCCCTTCCAATGCTATGATTCTATGATCCTCACTGTGGGAAACTGCACACTTGCTCATTCTCACCAGTGAAACATGCCAATGATAGGATTGCATCACAATGCTGGTGCAAAGGTGCCAGTCATATCCTGTAGCAGCACTGGATTCCTTAAGCTTGATCCTATATACCAGACATCCCCAAACTCAGCCCTCCAGCTGTTTTTGGACTACAACTCCCATCATCCCTAGCTAACAGGACCAGTGGTCAAGGATGGGAATTGTAGTCCCAAAACAGCTGGAGGGCCAAGTTTGGGGATGCCTGCTATATACTCTTACAGTGGAGTACACAGAGGATAGGATGTAGTGGTGTTTTAAGTTACCTTCAATAAAGCTGAGAATGACACTGAAGATGACTTATTCAGCCACATGTAAACATTCCTAGCCACTGCGCATCCTGCAACATGAATGAGACTCTGCAAAGATACAACCAGCAGTGGCCAACAACTTCCTACAGCTGCTAACTTTATGAGAAAGCTTAATTAAATAAATGTGGCACTCTTCTGGGCATTTCCCCCCCCCCTCCCATGTTCACAACCTTTTTAATATCTAAATAATGTGCAAAATGTAGAAGTTTTTGTCTTAATTTTGTTGACAATATAAACTTAAAATAGCTCTGCTTTATTTAAGGTCAGAGAGAATTCTTGATTATTTCCTACTGAGGGCTTCAGTTTTCAGATTTATATTTTATTAGTAATGATAGGTTTTTAAAAGCTATCACATGTTCATCACACAGCAGCACTGAGCTATATTGTCCCCCAAATAAGTTCTTTCTGTAACCACAGTTCATCCCTTCACAGCAGTAGGGAATTGGGGTGACATGGAAGGTTGCAATCCGATGCACACTTACCTGGAATTAAATCCCTAGAAGTAAGTAACTCAATGGGGCTTACATTCATTCTGAGTAGACACTGTTCAGCTTAACTTTCATGGTGTCAACTAAAGGTCAGTGGGCTTTCTGGTGCAGTATCTGCTTTGCATGTGGTTAAGTCTCAGGTTCAATCTCTGGCATCTCCAGGTAGCTTTGATAGACCTCTGTCTAAAACCCTGGAGAGCCGCAGCCAGGCAGGGTAAACAATACTGAGTGAGATGGCTCATTGGCCTGACTCAGTATAAAATATTGTTTTCTATGTTCACTAGTGCTATAAGGTATTTCCTCCATCCCATACCGAGAGACAAGATGGACAAGACTGTACAAAAAACTGCTGTTTCAGCATAAAGGAGGGGAAAGGGAAGTCAGACACTGTGAAGCTCACTTCTGTTCAGTAGGTAGTAAAGAGTCAAGAAAGGATGAACTCTTCCTCTGACTCAGAAGACCAGGTCAATTACATTGTTTTACCACCAGTAGTGAAATAGATCTACCCATTTCAGAAGATAACTGCAGCAGCACAGGATAGGGTAGGGGAAACTGCCTGTTCTGCTGTCTGCCAAACCAGGGGTGGGAACCTTTTCCAGCTGGTTCCAAAGCTCTCCCATCCAGAACCATTTCGACTGGTGAACAAGACTGTCCACTTGCCAATAATCTGGCAAGGTTAGGTGTTTTTATGATTTAAGGTTGTCCCACTTACCTGAGTCCAGAGCATGTACTCAAAGTTACTGCAGACTCGGCATAATCTTGGACATGACCATGGTAGTAGCAATGAGCCTAATTGAACAGAGAATAGTGAGGGGGGAATCAGTATCTATAGCTCAGCTCATTTCATTTCATAAGTAATGCTAAACCAAACTACAGTTAAGCATAAACAAACAAGCTGCAGCTCTTCAGAAGGAAAAAACAAGGTTGGTTCACTCTAGACAAACTATAAACTATAGTCATGGTTTGTTCTTGGCTTCTCGAGGTGAAACAAACCGTGAGCCCAGGTTCAGGGATGCCAGCAGGCTTTCCTGGGCCCAGTACACAGTTAACAATAACTAGGGCCAGCTCTAGCTTTCTGGGGGCTCAGACTATCAGTGGGCCTCTTATCCTCAAACCACACACCCCTTCCTCAAGGCCCCCGTTGTTGGTATCCATTTGTCTCAAGAGACATTGGAGTGTGCCTCCAGGGGTAAAACCACTGAAGAATAAGAGCATCTGTTGCTGCTGCTGCTGCTGCTGAGACCAGCAACTCATAACTGCTGCCTCCTGTGTCACTTCTGCTGTGTGAACAGCACTGAAGTGACTTTTCCAGGGTGCAAGCCTGGGCAGTGGGTATGGAGGTCCTGGGCTGCCCAGACGACAAGACCTCACTGATGTGGTCCAGAGGAAAGCAGACCAAAACATGTGGCATCAGCTTGCCGGCAGGAGTTGCCAGAAGGAGGTCCTCCCCCCGTATTCCAATTCATCCTCCTTCTCCTCAAAACTGTGCAGGCAGAGGGTGGGTCCAGTGGGAGGAGGAGAATGAGAGTCAGAGTGGGAGTTTGTGAGGGAAAAGGATCACAGGACATGGGGAGAGGGTGGAGCGAGGCTGGGAGGAGGAGTTTGAGAGAGAGAGTCTTTGCGTACAGAGGCTGGAGCGCAGGGAGTGAAAGAGGGAGTTTGCAGTGCATGAGCCTGCCATGATGGAGTGTTGGGTTTTGCGTGGGAAGGGGGGTGGCAGGTGTGTCGGGTTGCAGGGGCCTGGTCTGGTGCGGGAAAGAGTTTTTGTGCAAGCAGAGAGGGGGGTTTCCATGGGGCAGCCAGGAGAGTAAGGAAATTTGTTTGTAGATTAGGGGAAAGATAATGACACCACTATCACCAATTCCTCACTGAGAGCATCCTTAAAAGAGCTGGTCGTCTTTGCATGCTGCAGTGTTTGGCGGGAAAGCTTTCCTAAGTTGGTTCCTTAGAAGGCTTAGTTGGTCATTCCTGCTCAGTCATGGTTTGGTTTAGAATTAAATGTGAACCAGGTCAGTATGTGTGCTCTTATTGTTGACACACAAAACTTTATGTTCCTCTTATTGGAAAAGCCTTCTCTGAATTCAGGTTATTAGGGAAATAACCTGAAATAATCATTTTACTTGTTTGTATTTAATACTGGATTAAAATGAGCTTATGCCAATAATGACGCTGTGCCTCATTCAATAAAAGACAAAGATCAAGCAAGTATTTAAAACATTTATTTATGAGAAGCCTGCTCTTTTGATTATGTTATTGGAAAACTATGATGGGAAGCATTTTGTAAAATTAAACAGCAGAGCAAATTACACTGTCATTCACCTTTAGGCTTTCACTATAAGATGTAAATTGTCGTTAGTAATATGAGGGAGATCCATAAGACATAATTAAGCATACTGTGCAATGTAATAAAACAATTTCCTGGTTTTATAGCTCCAGAAGAAGAAAAAATCAGGTGAAAAGAAATTGGGAGGCTGAAAGCATTTTATTAAACTATGCTGACTTGGAAGTGGTGTGTTATTAAGAACAGGAATAACAGAGAACTGTATTTTCAGCAGCTACAACCCTGTTATGTTTTGTGGCTGGGTTATTGTATTTCTTTAATAAAACCAGCTGCTTACAAAGGACAACCACAACTAAAAGATACATACTCAGTAAAGATGCACATTTGCTATTGTTGATGAAAGGTAATACCATATTTCCAATTATAGACCTGGCTACAAAATAATGATTATATTATGTCCAGCATTTCTTTTTCTTTTTCATTTCTCGCTCCTTTGAATACCATATGGAAGCCAAATGCCTCACTGTCAAAGGTTGCTATCTTATTAGTGCAAGGGAAAGTTATCACTCATATTTCAACCTGACAGTCATCTTACTTCGCCTCTTATTACTTGGTTCATTCACATCTAAGCTGCATTAATTAACCTTTTCAGTTTCAGGGCATGGTTTTCAATTACATAGTCTCAGACAGAAGGCTTCTAAAGACCACCTTGATTTTGCTGGTGAAAGCAATAACATGAAAAGATCAGGGTTGAGTTTTAATAGTTCAGGAGCATGAATTTTTGGCAAATTCGATTACACCATAAAGAAAATATTAGTTTAGCGCCAGAGTATTTCTTCTTTTCTTTTCTTTTCGATGGAAATGAAACTGTACACAGTGAGAAGGTTATAATGTGTTTGCAGCACACATGCATGGATAAAAACTCATGTTACAAATTAAATGGCAATCTCAAGATATGTCTAGATCTTTTAAAACCTGAACTAGAACAAGTAACAAATTTATTGTTAATAAAATGTAAAATAACAAACTTTTAAAATGCATGGTTGATATCCAACGTAAGCCTGGTAGATGAAGGGAACGCAGTGGATGTAGCCTACCTTGATTTCAGCAAGGCATTCCACAAGGTGCCCCATGATATTATTGTAAAGAAGCTGGTAAAATGTGGTCTTGACTATGCTACCACTCAGTGGATTTGTAACTGGCTGACTGACCGAACCCAAAGGGTGCTCATCAATGGTTCCTCTTCATCCTGGAGAAGAGTGACTAGTGGGGTGCCGCAGGGTCTGTCTTGGGCCCGGTCTTATTCAACATCTTTATCAACGACTTGGATGATGGACTCAAGGGCATCCTGATCAATTTTGCAGATGACACCAAACTGGGAGGGGTGGCTAACACCCCAGAGGACAGGATCACACTTCAAAACGACCTTGACAGATTAGAGAACTGGGCCAAAACAAACAAGATGACCTTTAGCAGGGAGAAATGTATTGCACTAGGGCAAAAAAAATGAGAGGCACAAATACAAGATGGGTGACACCTGGCTTGAGAGCAGTACATGTGAAAAGGATCTAGGAGTCTTGGTTGACCACAAACTTGACATGAGCCAACAGTGTGACGTGGCAGCTAAAAAAGCCAATGCCATTCTGGGCTGCATCAATAGGAGTATAGCATCTAGATCAAGGGAAGTAATAGTGCCACTGTATTCTGCTCTGGTCAGACCTCACCTGGAGTATTGTGTCCAGTTCTGGGCACCACAGTTCAAGAAGGACACTGACAAACTGGAACGTGTCCAGAGGAGGGCAACCAAAATGGTCAAAGACCTGGAAACGATGCCTTATGAGGAACGGCTAAGGGAGCTGGGCATGTTTAGCCTGGAGAAGAGGAGGTTAAGGGGTGATATGATAGCCATGTTCAAATATATAAAAGGATGTCACATAGAGGAAGAAGAAGAAGAGTTTGGATTTGATATCCCGCCTTTCACTCCCCTTCAGGAGTCTCAAAGCGGCTAACAATCTCCTTTCCCTTCCTCCCCCACAACAAACACTCTGTGAGGTGAGTGGGGCTGAGAGACTTCAAAGAAGTGTGACTGGCCCAAGGTCACCCAGCAGCTGCATGTGGAGGAGCGGAGACGCGAACCCGGTTACCCAGATTACGTGACTACCGCTCTTAACCACTACACCACACTAGAGGAGGGAGAAAGGTTGTTTTCTGCTGCTCCAGAGAAGCGGACACGGAGCAATGGATCCAAACTACAAGAAAGAAGATTCCACCTAAACATTAGGAAGAACTTCCTGACAGTAAGAGCTGTTCGACAGTGGAATTTGCTGCCAAGGAGTGTGGTGGAGTCTCCTCCTTTGGAGGTCTTTAAGCAGAGGTTTGACAACCATATGTCAGGAGTGCTCTGATGGTGTTTCCTGCTTGGCAAGGGGTTGGACTCGATGGCCCTTGTGGTCTATTCCAACTCTATGATTCTATGATTCTATGAAGTCATATTCAGCCAGAGCAGACCCATTGGAATCAAAATATATACAGTTGTACCTCGCAAGACGAACACCTCGCAAGACGGAAAACCCGCTAGACGAAAGGGTTTTCCGTTTTGGAGGCGCTTCGCAAGATGAATTTCCCTATGGGCTTGCTTCGCAAGACGACAGCCCATAGGGAAATATCCGGGACAGCGGGGAAGCGCAGCGCGTCTTCCCCACTGTCCTCGGACCGCCTCCGAAGCCGGGCGGCGGGGCGGGAACACCTGCCCCCACCGCCGGGCTTCGGAACGCTGCTCCGAAGCCGGGCGGCGGGGCGGGAACACCTTCTGAAGGCGGGCGGGGGGCGAAAGTCTTTGTCCCCCCGCCTGCCTTCCCAGGGGCTTTTAAATCGCCCCGGACAGCGGAGAAGTCCTCCGCTGTCCGGGGCGATTTTAAAATGCCGCCCCGCCAGCATTTTAACATCGCCCGGACAGCGGAGAAGTCCTCCGCTGTCCCGGGGTTTTTTAAAATGCTGGGGGTGGGAAGAAAAGCCCTTGTCCCCCCCCCCAGCCTTCAGAAGAGGTCCAGGGACAGACTGTCCCCGGACCTGGTCTGAAGGCGGTTTCCCTAGGAACGCATTAATTGATTTTCAATGCATTCCTATGGGAAACCGTGCATCGCAAGACGAAAAACTCGCAAGACGAAGAGACTTGCGGAACGAATTAATTTCGTCTTGCGAGGCACCACTGTAAGCCTGTTTACTTAAATGGGGATATTTAGAGTATGACTAAAGTTGGATAGTAAGGGACGCGGGTGGCGCTGTGGGTTAAACCACAGAGCCTAGGACTTGCCGATCAGAAGGTCGGCGGTTTGAATCCCCGTGACGGGGTGAGCTCCCGTTGCTCGGTCCCTGCTCCTGCCAACCTAGCACTTCGAAAGCACATCAAAGTGCAAGTAGATAAATAGGTACCTCTCCGGTGGGAAGGTAAATGGCGTTTCTGTGCGCTGCTCTGGTTCGCCAGAAGTGGCTTAGTCATGCTGGCCACATGACCCGGAAGCTGTCTGCGGACAAACGCCGGCTCCCTTGGCCTATAGAGCGAGATGAGCGCCGCAACCCCAGAGTTGGTCACGACTGGACCTAATGGTCAGGGGTCCCTTTACCTTTACTAAAGTTGGATATCACCTTGTGGATATATAATTTATGTTAAAGGTTTTTATAAACTGCCCAACTTATAAAATATTAAGGCAATGTAGAGAAAACAAAAAAATAAATCTAAAATACACACCAGAGTAAAACTGTTAAAATAACAGCACAACACTAGAAAATAATCAGAGCACAGCAATTAAAAAATTCATTTAGCATGCATGTGAAAGAGCAGATTGTATGAGCATGCCTTATCTTAGCTGGTGATGGATTCCACATGAGAGGAGACTTATCTATCTATCTATCATATATATATATATATATATATATATATATATATTTGCTTTCGTAGATTTTCACGGGTACAGGAATGCAGGTTTTGGTGTCTTCGGGTGTCTTCCCGTGTAAGAGTCGGGGTGTCTGTGCGACGTTTCGACGAGGTCTCACTCGTCATCTTCAGGCTGGTGCTTTCGGCTTCTTGTTACTGGAACAACACCACACCCCTCTGCTCTGTTCCAGTAACAAGAAGCCGAAAGCACCAGCCTGAAGATGACGAGTGAGACCTCGTCGAAACGTCGCACAGACACCCCGACTCTTACACGGGAAGACACCCGAAGACACCAAAACCTGCATATATATATATATATATATATATATATATATATATATATATATATATATATATGCTTTCGTAGATTTTCACGGGTACAGGAATGCAGGTTTTGGTGTCTTCGGGTGTCTTCCCGTGTAAGAGTCGGGGTGTCTGGGCGACGTTTCGACGAGGTCTCACTCGTCATCTTCAGGCTGGTGCTTTCGGGTGGGTCATTAGCAACTAATCTACACTTAATGACCCACCCAGTGGTATTCAGAATATCACTCATGAAATCACTCAAGATATCCCTCAAGTAATTAATGAACAAAAGAAGAAAAGGCACACTAATCTAGGAACTTCCTCTCTGCCCAAAACGTTGGAGGCTATACACCACACCCCTCAACAGTATTTATAGGAACTCAAACACCAGATTCTGCTCTGTTCCAGTAACAAGAAGCCGAAAGCACCAGCCTGAAGATGACGAGTGAGACCTCGTCGAAACGTCGCCCAGACACCCCGACTCTTACACGGGAAGACACCCGAAGACACCAAAACCATATATATATATATATATACACACACACACACACACACACACACACACACACACAATGTTATGTTTTTAAAATTATAAACCAGAGGCTTAAACTCAGTCCCCTTTAAGTGTCCATCTTCTCTCTGACAAGAGAAGACAGGAGGTACAGTGAACACTAGAATTCAGGGAGAAGACACGATGATCTGAAGGGAAACAGGGTGGTATTAAACATTCCCCAGTAAAACCTATATTTATGGTGTCATTAGTTTTGCACCAAGCTAGAGCACATTTATGACTGTCAAAAAACTGAGAGCTAATATTAAAACATACATGTATAATTTCTACTGTCAGAGATGCTAAATCAAGGAATCAAGCCATGTAAATTGTTCTTGCCAAAATAAGCCATTCCTCATTTTTGGCATTGATCATGATGAAGTAAGGGATAGATCAATTAGACATCTTTGTTGATATCTCAATAGTAGTGTCTGACTCACGACCCCCCACATGTATTTTTATTATTTATTTATTTTTGTATATTTGGGGATCTAGAAAATGAACAGCAATGATATAGCTTTTCCTTAATTCAGTGATCCAAGACCTTAAGTTGGGTGGTGATAGTGCCATGCTAATTCCCACTGGTCGAAACAGCACAGTGGAGGAATTAGCATGGTGTGCACAAGGGAATAATTTACACATCATCCACTCCACATATGCCATCCAAATATGTTTACTAACATGTTCAGTACTTGTATGTTTTGCTCTACTGGATAAAGAGCAGTTTGGGGGATTAATTTTATTCAGGAAAACAGTGGGGGGAGGGAAGAGTTATCCCTTCTGCATGCACTGAGGCAGGCTTCCTTAAACTCGGCCCTCCAGATGTTTTGAGCCTACAACTCCCATGATCCCTAGCTAGCAGAACCAGTGGTCAGGGTTGATGGGAATTGTAGTCTCAAAACATCTGGAGGGCCGAGTTTGAGGAAGCTTGCACTGAGGTCTCCTGATTGGGGCACCGAAGGGTGTTTAAGCTATTTTGAAAACCTGTAAGATATATGATAATGGATTTCTCATCATCTTATCTACTTTCTAGGTGAAAACCGTGCCTCACAAAAATCAGAATTAAAATCAAAAGTCAGCAGTATAGAACACTCTGGATGAAGCTTTACTTAGCAACACTTCCTTAATTCTGAGATTTTGCCATTTTGCAGAGGTAAAAATATCTAAAATTAGTAGCAGCTCACTTTCACTATTTGAAACTAGCAGTGAATATTTCACAAACTGTGGTGACAACATGTTTTATTTGCAGGAAAACGTATTTTTACAATAAATATATGTGTAAGCATTAAAATGTTGGGAGTGCAAGATGCATTGCATTTTGGTATCAAAAAGGGTTCTACTGCAATATTTAAAAAACTGTTTTAACTGGTTAGTCTACCAGGGTATAAATTGCTGCTTCAATTGTTCACCTTAACGACTAATTAAAAAAAAAAGCTTTAAAAAACCTTACGGCTCCAATCTAAGACAAGAGGCGTCATGAACCTCCATTTACTACTGTCTTATTAAGGAACTTAAGAAGATGTGTAATGCTTCTACTTCTACATCAAACATATACATTTTTAAAATGCAGTTAAGCTGGATCTAATCAGCAGATAAAAGTAAAATGTAGTAATCCAGACCAGCCACTGTACTGTTTTAATTAAGAAGGATCTTCATTTGAGTCAGCAGTGTGATGCAGCAACAACAACAAAAGCTAAGGCTATTCTAGAGTTTCTTCAGCACAGTCAGCAAAAACAAGACCTGGAGCTGACTGTGGCTCAGATCATCAGCTCCTTATAGCAAAATTCAAGCTTAAACTGAAGAAAGTAGGAAAAACCACTGGACAGGTAAGATACAATCTAAACCAAATCCCTTATGAATACACAGTGGAAGTGAGGAACAGGTTTAAGGATTTAGATTTGCTGGACAGAGTGCCTGAAGAACTATGGATGGAGGCTCGCAACATTATACAGGAGGCAGCAACTAAAACCATCCCAATGAAAAAGAAATGCAAGAAAGCAAAGTGGCTGTCCAACGAGGCCTTACAAATAGCGGAGGAGAGAAGGCAAGCAAAATGCGAGGGAGATAGTGAAAGATACAGGAAATTGAATGCAGATTTCCAAAGAACAGCAAGGAGAGACAAGAAGGCCTTCTTAAACGAGCAATGCAAAGAAATAGAGGAAAGCAACAGAATGGGAAGAACCAGAGATCTGTTCAAGAAAATTGGAAATATGAAAGGAACATTTCGTACAAAGATTACCATAATAAAGGACAAAAGTGGTAAAGATCTAACTGAAGCAGAAGACATCAAGAAGAGGTGGCAAGAATACACAGAGGAATTATACCAGAAAGATATGGATGTCTCGTACACCCCAGGTAGTGTGGTTGCTGACCTTGAGCCAGACATCCTGGAGAGTGAAGTCAAATGGGCCTTAGAAAGCACTGCAAATAACAAGGCCAGTGGAAGTGATGGTATTCCAGCTGAACTGTTTAAAATTTTAAAAGATGATGCTGTTAAGGTGCTACACTCAATATGCCAGCAAGTTTGGAAAACTCAGCAGTGGCCAGAGGATTGGAGAAGATCAGTCTACATTCCAATCCCAAAGAAAGGCAGTGCCAAAGAATGCTCCAACTACCGCACAATTTCACTCATTTCACATGCTAGCAAGGTTATGCTTAAAATTCTACAAGGAAGGCTCAAGCAGTATGTGGACCGAGAACTCCCAGAAGTGCAAGCTGGATTTAGAAGAGGCAGAGGAACCAGAGACCAAATTGCAAACATGCGCTGGATTATGGAGAAAGCCAGAGAGTTCCAGAAAGACATCTACTTCTGCTTCATTGACTATGCAAAAGCCTTTGACTGTGTTGACCACAGCAAACTATGGCAAGTTCTTAAAGAAATGGGAGTGCCTGATCACCTCATCTGTCTCCTGCGAAATCTCTATGTGGGACAAGAAGCTACAGTTAGAACTGGATATGGAACAACTGATTGGTTCCAAATTGGGAAAGGAGTACGGCAAGGCTGTATATTGTCTCCCTGCTTATTTAACTTATATGCAGAATTCATCATGCGAAAGGCTGGGCTGGATGAATCCCAAGCCGGAATTAAGATTGCCGGAAGAAATATCAACAACCTCAGATATGCAGATGACACAACCTTGATGGCAGAAAGTGAAGAGGAATTAAAGAACCTTTTAATGAGGGTGAAAGAGGAGAGCGCAAAATATGGTCTGAAGCTCAACATCAAAAAAACGAAGATCATGGCCACTGGGCCCATCACCTCCTGGCAAATAGATGGGGAAGAAATGGAGGCAGTGAGAGATTTTACTTTCTTGGGCTCCATGATCACTGCAGATGGTGACAGCAGTTACGAAATTAAAAGACGCCTGCTCCTTGGGAGAAAGGCGATGGCAAACCTAGACAACATCTTAAAAAGCAGAGACATCACCTTGCCAACAAAGGTCCGTATAGTAAAAGCCATGGTTTTCCCAGTAGTGATGTATGGAAGTGAGAGCTGGACCATAAAGAAGGCTGATCGCCGAAGAATTGATGCTTTTGAATTATGGTGCTGGAGGAGACTCTTGAGAGTCCCATGGACTGCAAGAAGATCAAACCTCTCCATTCTGAAGGAAATCAGCCCTGAGTGCTCACTGGAAGGACAGATCGTGAAGCTGAGGCTCCAATACTTTGGCCACCTCATGAGAAGAGAGGACTCCCTGGAAAAGACCCTGATGTTGGGAAAGATGGAGGGCACAAGGAGAAGGGGACGACAGAGAATGAGATGGTTGGATGGTGTTCTTGAAGCTACTAGCATGAGTTTGATCAAACTGCGGGAGGCAGTGGAGGACAGAAGTGCCTGGCGTGCTCTGGTCCATGGGGTCACGAAGAGTCGGACACGACTAAACGACTAAACAACAACAATTCTAGAGTTGTTTGACAATGAAACCGACTCCCTCGGAAGGTGGTGGACTCTCCTTCCTTAGAGGTTTTTAAGCAAAGGAATGATGGTCATCTATCATGGATGCTTGAGTTGAGATTCCTGCATTGCAGGGGATTAGACTAGATCAGTGTTCCCCAACCTTGGGCCTCCAGCTGATTTTGGACTACAATTCCCATCATCCTTGACCACTGGTCTTGCTAGCGAGGGATGATGGGAACACTGGACTAGATGACTTCCAAGACTATAATTCTAAGTTTTAAATACAAGTGGGACAGGAAAATACAATTGCTCCAAAGCATCTCTATATATTTATAGAAACAAAGGTATATAATCCCTTCTGAGGAAAGATCAGGTTAAGATAGGGAACTTTTTCCAGTCCTTCTCCCCCCACCCCACCCCGCCAAAAAAAATAAGAAGACCTACTGTGACGGAAAATTTTGTTTTGCTGGGCAGGTTGGGTCACCAAGTGTTTTTTTTCCTTTTTCCTTGCTAGCAAATGGTTAATGAATGGCAGCTTCTGATTGGCCAGGGTTCCAGGAGAGGGAGTTCAAGAGACAGTTGAGTAGGTTGGGAGATAGGTTGGGAGATAGGGAGTGAGAGGAGAGAGAGAGAGCGAGAGAGAGAGAGAGAGAGTTGGTTCTGGGTAGAAACATCCGCTCTGGGGAATATATAAAAAGCTAGAGAAATAAGTCTCTGCGCTTAGTGTGAAGGACAATGTGTGGTGTCCTGTATGAGTAATTAGGCCAGGAATTAACTGGGAGGCTGAGCCAGGAGGAGTAGAAGCTGGAAAGATACAGTCTACTTAGGTCTCATTCCAGTCAGGAGGGGAGAGATTCTTCTACAAAAAGAGAAGACTCGCAAACCATTTAAGAGGGGTGTGGAGATCCCTTGGGTCTGTTACTTGGCGTGCCTCAGGAATAAGGGGTGTGCAACTGACAGGAAGTACCACCTTGTTTAAGAACCAAAGTATAAAGCAGCAACAGCTGTGCAACAACTGAGAAAGAAGTGAAGTGAAATTACTGGAAATAAGCTGAGCATTTACCCTTTAGTCTAAAAACCTGTAAGATCTACCTGAAGTGAAGTAACTGAACATAAGCACCTGAAGTTTAAAAGAAGCTATGTTTTATTAGAAGTCCCTAACATCAGCTAGATTTAGTATAAATACTATTAGGTGAACGGTTACCTGAAATAACATTATAATCTGAAGTATCCTTTGTTTTACCCACTTTGTATCATAAACTTCCTTTGTTTAATAAAATCTTTCTTATTTGATCAAATCCTGCCTGAGACTCCAAATCATTAAGTTTTCCCTCACCCAAGACCCCCACTAGATAATCTGGGGCAATTTGTAGAAATTTGTGTAATTGGTGTACTGTGAGGTGGTCGCACTATATTTAAGTGAGGGCCGGCCCAACAGCGCCAGGGGGAAAAGTGCCTTTGCGCTGTCGCACTTACATTATGGTCTAATTCAATAAAAAGAAAGGAAGGAAGGAAGGAAGGAAGGAAGGAAGGAAGGAAGGAAGGACAAAATTTGGCTTCCGCATTGCAGAAGACCTCAGATGCCTTGTAAATCCCTTTTTGAGAGCTCCCACATCGCAGAAGCTGGATCTCATGCATTATCTCTGCATACTTGCAGCTTATAAAGAACTTCTAATGGGCACATGTCCAAAGGCGTTTAAGTGCACAAAATTTATAACTATTAAAGCCCCTCCCATCATGCACTACTTAGGACATTTCCGTCCACAGTTGTGCATTTTGAACAAAGAAACCTGAAAACTGCCTAAACAGTGATTTCAAACCACTCTATTTCATAGTTCCCCTTCTGTTCTTTTAATGACCAAGTATTGCACTTCTACCTCCCCACAGACAAAGTCACAAAACTTACCGTGTAATTACGCGCAAGAACAGCACCAGTACCATCTTCCAAATAGTGTGTTTCTGTGAAGTTGCCAGCAAAAAGGTCACTGGAAGAGAAAGTGGATATCTTAAAACATAATTTCAAGACCAAATCTTTTTTACTTAATTACTTTTTAAAACAAAATTAAAGTGGAAGAGTTGAAAGCTCAATAATGGAATAAAATAGTTATAATACTGAACAAAGTCTGTGCACATTGTTATAAGGGGATTTACTACAAGGTTTTATAAATTAGCCTCTCTGATTGTAAAATCACTGAGTGGCTATTATGAGGTGATTATTTATGAATTCAGATTTATTTAATATGTAACACTTAACCTACCCTGTATAGTTTATTGATGTATCCCCTACTTAAATATTTCAGATGAACTGTTTTTTTCTATTAGAAAATGGTTCGAGATTTTTATGCATCATGTCAAATTAACAAGGCAAAAATGTAGACTTTAAGCTGCCTCAAAGGCAAATTCCACTCTATCTCAAATTTACAGATATTGTGAGTGAGGCTGGTGTAACTTCTTAGGTGTATATGCAAACGTCCTAATACTAGCTAAAGTAAGGGTTGGTGTCTTATTCTGGATGTAAGCTCTGGAAAGGGAAAGAGTGTCTGTAACACTGGCATTGGCCAGAAGGTGTAGTCAAGACAATTCATTTCTCTTTCTAAGCTGTTTCGTCCAATCCAAGGAATTACATGGTGCTAAGAAAGTCAGTACTACAGTGGTCTGCATTGCAATTACCCCATGCTGGGGATCAAGGTGCCCATGTCTGAACAGAATTCTGAACAAGCAATTTTGCTATTTAAGGCAATTTAAGGGAACAGATGTCACTGCGACTTAATTGCTGAAAATTTAGCATGCAATGTAAAGTTTTTAGAATCTAATTACGCCAGTCTGAGTTCTGGAACAGAAGACAGTTCCTTAGAATTTCTACAGCTTCCAAAAAATGACACTATTCCTATAATGATCAGTCTTGTTTCAGAGCTTGATTCTTGTAGCACCTACTGAGTTACATGATTGACTGAGCTCATGATTAGCGGCTACTACTTCAAAATAAGGGGAGCAACCTAATTCTCTCAAAACTTGGGGAAATTTTATACTTATAGGTTCTCCACTGCACTAACCATGAGAAATAACCCAAGGACACTCCATTGTTATACATTCCAATTAAAACTAATACCGCCACTGAACATGGTCGCTACAATTTTCTGCCAGAAGCAATATTCCTGAAGGTGGAACTTTGTCTTTTTCTATATGTATATTATACCCTTATAAAGAAATGTGCTTCTTAGCCAAAGGGCCGTTTCTTCTTGAAGTAGTGGCAAAAAATAGAGAGAGGGAGTGGTAACTGGATGTCAGTCATTTGGAATGGAAAGTCGCAGAGGATTAAGACAGAAGTATTATTACAACAGCATATCCTATATTTTCTATTCACCACATTTTATAAATGTATTGTATAAAAATGTTGCAAGTAAATAAATGAATGAAATATTTGTGCAGACAGAATGCACATGGGAAAGGGATGGGGTAATGCTTGCTGGCTCCAGAACCTACATAATCATTAATTAAAACTTCAGAACAGAACCTATTGGCATACAAAGTGGAGTAATCACCTGTAAACAACCTGTATCACATGGTTTACGGATCATCAGTATTGTCTCAAGCAAAAGAATATGCTTCAACTTTCAAATAAAATAGCCTTCATTCATTTGCAAATATTTATGCTTGAAAGTTGGGTTAGGGGATGAAGGGGGGGGGGGAACCTTGAATATATTCATAGCCACTATGTGAAAATATATGTGAGAAAGGTTCTCATTATTTTTTCCTGGGAACTTACAACCACCTGAAGAGGAATTTGTGTATGAAAACAGAATAAATGAAAAGTTAATACACTGTGGCAGCGGTGGTGGTGGTGGACCCTGTACTGGTAATACAGGTGGGAAAAGAACTCAGGGGGGGGGATTCCTGCACAACTGAGCAGGCTAGGAAGAGCTAGGATGAACGTTCAAGAACTACTGTAGAAGGAGGCTTCACAAAACAAACTCCTTTATTGCCAGAATATCAGAAAGTCAGCATGTTTCTCTGCTGGTAGCCAGCAAAGAAGTTCAAACGGGAATTGGTCTTCATAAAAATAATACTAACCCTTTCCTTTTCTGACTCAAGCTCTTAGGAAGATTTAAAGTCAAAACAAGTAAAAACAAACCCCCAAACCCTGAATCCCTCAAATACAATGCCTTGCAGAAACCCTAAACCCAAGCCCAAACTCCTTTGGGTATGCAGAGCTCGTATTTGGACCCTGACCTTTAGAGCACACAGGTCAATGCATATGCCCCTGATGGTATGGTAAGTAACATCATGTCCTTCAGGGCTTCATGTGGATAAGAGATGTGGAACAGATGTGTGATTAATGACATTAGTCCTCATGAGCTTGAACATTTATTCATTCACTGAATTTATATCTCACCCTTCCTCCCGAAGGAACCCAGTCACTCATGCAGAAAACTCACTGAAATGTTTCTACAGCTATGCGTGAAAGTCATTTTAGGTGGCAACCAGCCCACTGCACCCTACAGTAGGTGAATGAAACAAAAGGAGAGGATATAGGCTGCTACTGCTGCTGTATTTGCTATTATTAAAATTTACAGGCACCAACATATTATTTCTGACTGTCTGGTAGGGATAGAAACAGGAACCCTTGATTCCGTGAGCAACTGCCTCATGTGGGAAGGCACCAGAGTTTCACTTTAGAGCATCTTCTAGAACAGTAAAGTATTTGAGGCCAGAGGTCATCCTAGGCAGGAAGGGCTTCCTGTTTGAACAGGAACTTTGAGCAACCATGGTCTTCCTGGTACATCTCCATGCATTTTGCTGACTTTGTCTCCCCTTTGACATCTGCCCATAGTTCAGGACTAGCACCACCTAAGAAACCTGGCACCAAGTATTTGCAGGACGTTACTTATACCTGTTAAAGTCAATCAATATTCTGCCATTGTATAAGACTATATACAGCAACAATGTTGAGCAGTATTCTTTGCAGGAATAATAATAATAATAATAATAATAATAATTTATTATTTATACCCCGCCCATCTGGCTGGGCCTCCCCAGCCACTCTGGGCGGCTTCCATAAAAACCAAAAATACAATAAAATATCACACGTTAAAAACTTCCCTGAACAGGGCTGCCTTAAGATGTCTCCTGAATGTCAGGTACTTGTTTATCGCCTTGACATCTGCTGGCACTCTGGTGTTTCATTGACCTAGGTTTCAGAGAGCAGATTGGTTTTAAAAAGCAATGGATAAAAAGATACAGGGGTACCTTGGTTTACAAACTTAATCCGTTTCGGAAGTCCATTCTTAAACGGAAGCCATTCTTAAACAGAAGCACGCTTTCCCTAATGAGGCCTCAAATCCATTCAGATTCCGTTCTTAGACTGAGGTAAAGTTTGCAAACTGGGACACTACTTCCGGTTTCGCGGAGTTCGTAAACCGAATTGTTCGTAAACAGGGCTGTTCTTAAACCGAGGTACCACTGTACTATAGAGTTGCAAAAATCAAATGAATCTTTTGTGTAAGTAGAAATATTTTGTTTTGTTTACTTAAACAGAACTTAAGATTCTACTGCAAGAATCCTCCTTTTCCCCTTCCTCCTCTAAATGTGATGTACTGTATTTTACTCTTCGGTCTTGTTCTATGTTTTTTGATAGCGCTCTGACAGCTAAATGAAAAGGTGAGTCCTGAACACCATAGCCTCCAGGGTAGACACTTCTCTTTTTTTGGTAGAAGCAGCAGTTATCTCCTCTTTCGAAAATGACTTTAAAAGCTGCCCAGTGGAATAAACACTTAGTGCTGGTACAAGGAGATTTACAAGTCATGTGTGGGCACTTCTCTGAAGGGTTATCAACAGTAAGTACAACAAGCACTCAAGTTCAGCAAGAAGGAAAGGTGTGTGCAGAGGTCGCATCATGCATGGCACTCATGCTTAACGATCAAACACCACATTTGACACATGTATCCATTAGATAATTTGTCTCCCTTTGGAAAGAGATGTAATTTACAGAATTGATTTACATTTTTTTCCTGCACCCCTCTGGTAAAGGAAAGGCGATAAATAAAGGAAAGTAAACCAATTTAGATGGTAATCTTATTAACATAATTGAATGGATGCAACTAAGAAAAGACATGGGTTAAAACAACATTAATTCATCATACTTCGGGATCTACCATATGTTTTGTCACCACACAGGAAAAACAGCACATCCCTTTGTACAGCTTGCTATGGGTTCCAGAAGATAAGTGATAACTTTGAATGCTGGGACAAGGTTTTCTCAGCTGTAGCCTCCCTGTTATTGAATAAATTCCTCTGAAGCCCAAATTAGTAAAAATAAAATAAAAGTTTTCCTCTTTTGTCAGGCTTTCAAGGATGTACTCTAGTTTAGGACTAAACTAGATTATACAGTAAACATGTGGTTTAATTTACCATATCTAGTGCTTTTCCATTTAAACTTCTTTGCCTGTTTTCCATTCTTTCCATATCTCTCCAAAATTTCCCTGTGTTCCATCTTTAACAAATTCTTCTCTGGGATAAGCTTAAAAATAATTTCCATAAGAGAATTCCACCATAAGCACTATATGAAACGAAACTCTCTCTGTATTTATGATACTTGTAGATAGAAAACTGAACACAGGAAAGATTTATTGGAAAAGGGCTAATAGGTCTGGGTTACTCCTACTAGTCCAAAGAAATCAGACTCTCTCTCACACACACATGCGCTTCCAAGAGAACAAATGATACTGACTGTGAATATCAGTTCTATAGATTTAGTGGAAGGTATATTTCAGCACTTGGCAATGGCTGCTTCTTTTATAAGGCATGTGCAGGTATGCACATTTTGAAGGATGGTTGTGTTTCCATTTGTGTATGGAAAGTGGAAATTTGGTGGATTCGTGTTTAAACGTGACCTGAACTGATTTTCTTCCCCAACCCTAGCCAACTCTACCTCCCCACTCTTTCTTCGTGGAGGCAAAATGTACCCCATGGTAACCTATGACCAGGGCTGATATGAAATTCTTTCTGACCTAATGGAATCCTTTCCAGGCAAGCTGTCCAAATTCACACCCACACCGGGGCTTCTATCAGAAAAAGGACACCAGGTGTATCTCACCTAGTCGACCTCATGCCACTTAGAAATGACTGTCATTAAGCAATATCTTTACCCCAAGAGTCCTCCCAGCTGCTACACCAAGACTCCCAATGAGACTTTAAAAAAATGTTAATCTACGTTAAGTTCATCCCTTCTTCCACCCCCAAACCAACTAGCTGCATTCCATAGAGCACATGCAACTGCTGTTATGTGCTCCATATGTGGCGCTACCTGCAGCTAATGCAAAATGCAGTTGTTAGGGTGCTTCGTGGGACACACGCCCTGTAGAACACTGTCCCATCAGATGTCAAGGAAATAAACAACTACAGTGATACCTCGGGTTACATATGCTTCAGGTTACATACGCTTCAGGTTACATACGCTTCAGGTTACAGACTCCGCTAACCCAGAAATATTACCTCGGGTTAAGAACTTTGCTTCAGGATGAAAACAGAAATCGTGCTCTGGCGGCGCAGCAGCAGCAGGAGGCCCCATTAGCTAAAGTGGCGTTTCAGGTTAAGAACAGTTTCAGCTTAAGAACAGACCTCCGGAACGAATTAAGTACTTAGCCTGAGGTACCACTGTACCTGACTTTTAGAAGACATCTGAAGGCAGCCCTGTTTGGCAAAGTTTTTAATGACTGACGTTTTAATGTATTTTTAATATTTTGTTGGAAGCTGCCCAGAGTGGCTGGGGAAACCCAGTCAGATGGGTGGGGTATAAATAATAAATTATTATTCTTGTTATTACTACTACACATATTATACCAGAAATAAAATATCTGCACTGGCTAGTTACCATGTCATGTTCAACATTTTGCTGTTGACATTTAAAGCAGCAAATAACTTGGGACCAGAAGTCAAGATCTTCAGAGGAGATCCTGCTGGTCATTCCATGACCAGTGGCTTGTCACCTGGTGGCAGCAGAGAAGTCAGCCTTTTCAGTGAAAGCACCCACCCTCTGGAATGCCCCTCTCAAATCTGTGCGGCAGAGACAGTAATGACCTTTAAACACTTCTTACAAAGTTAGATGCTTTGAGAAAATTATAATTTGGTTTGGTTGCTCTTTCTTTTTGTATTTGTCTTCCTGTCTGTTCTTTGACACTGACATTATTTTCTTGCTCTCTACCTAAACTACAAAAAAAAAGGAAAAGACTCTGGATCTACATAATTTGTACTCATTATTGCTTGGTGAGGCAAGCAAGATAGATAATATTTTCAAAATGTATTGAAACCGCTGTTTATATTATAATCGCCTGCTTATGCTGTAGCATCTCCACTTAGGTCATCTTGACCTTTGTAATGGAGGTGGCTGTTCTTTATTCCGTTCCTAGCCCTCTTGATTATTATATGTATTCACAGGAATAAACAGGTCTATTAGACATGCTGCTGCTTGCAATAGTTGGCTCACTATGAATATCTGTGGATAGTTAGCAACAGCCTTTTCCAACTCTTGTTTCTCATTACAATATGAAGAACGAAGGAAGCATGTTAATGAGTTCCCCATGCACCTGCTTTGAACATCACCCCACTCATACAATTATTGCATCTTCTTTAAACACATTATATTCTTTCCTTCTGTTTAATTATCTAAAGTGATTCAAAATGCTTTTGGACATTTTCCCATTCAGTGTCTGCATTTTATAATATTCCTATCTGTAACCCTCCAGTAGGCTTTCATGGAGTAAATACAGTGCTGTAAATATTATTATTTTTTTAAACCCTGAGATATTAGGGTGTGCTCTCCTAGGTAGGAAAATGACTGTGGAAAAGGGGAAGGAGAAAAGTAAGGCCAATCCCTCCTAGGACACCTGAAATTTGCCTGCAGGGTTGTTATTCCAGGCAGGGTCTTCTGTGCATGTTTAGCCTGCCTTACAGTGGGGCGATCACCTTAGGCTTACCCAGGCGCCGAAAGAGGACCTGAAGGTTTGGTTGGCCTTCTTGAAGGTATACAATGGGATTTCTTTTTGGCAAGACCTGCTGGACATGCACCAGGACTTTCTTGTGCATTTGGATGCCTCTAGCAGCTTGGACTTCAGTGTCTACTTCGGGGATCACTGGTGCTCTAGGCCATGGCCTTTGCATTAGAAGGTGAAAGGGATCACCCATGATCTCACATTTTTGGAATTCTTCCCAATCATGTTGGCAGTGCACATCTGGACTGAGGAGTTCCATGATTTCAGGGTGTGCTTCTGGTCTGACAACCAGGTGGTAGACAGGGTACTTGCCAAACAGACCTCACAGTCTGAATGGGTACTGAGGGGTACTGTAGTTGGACTACAAATCCCATTGTTCTTACCACTGGCCATAATGGCTAGAGTTGATGGAAGTTGTAATCCAACCATGTTGGGACTACATGCTAGCTAAACCCGGTTTCTTGTGCAACCCTATATATGTTTAGTTAGAAGAAGATACCCCCAATTAATTCAATAGGGATTACCCCAAGGTAAGCAGGCAAATGGATTGTAACATCAGCTGCCATTAGTCTGCTTTTAGTAGCCCAAACAAATGGAAAATGTCAAGCCCAGGTTTTAAGTACTGATTGATTGATAGTATGTATGAATCTCTCTTACAGGTTGATTTATAATCAATGCAAGAGCAAAACATATCAGTTATCAATATAAGCATATACAAGCAACAACAACAACAACAACAACAACAACAACAACAAGAGTTTGGATTTGATATCCCGCTTTATCACCACCCTAAGGAGTCTCAAAGCGGCTAACATTCTCCTTTCCCTTCCTCCCCCACAACAAACACTCTGTGAGGTGAGTGGGGCTGAGAGACTTCAGAGAAGTGTGACTGGCCCAAGGTCACCCAGCAGTTGCATTAGGAGTAGCAGGGAATCGAACACGGTTCACCAGATTACGAGTCCACTGCTCTTAACCACTACACCACGCTGGCTCTCAAAAAAAATTAGAAAAATAAAACACAGTCATATATTGCTCTTAAGGATCAAACTGCAAAAGCATGGATAAATTAAAATGTATTCAACTGACAACTAAAAACAACAATCTGGGAGACTAAGGGGTGATCATTCTAGAGTCAGGTCCTCACTAAAGAGAAGTCAATTCTTTCACCATCTCACTACAAATCCTTGTTTGGACCAGAAGCAGAGGCCCACCCTTCTCCACTGGAGAGGATTGTGCTCTTGTAGGTATTTGGTCCCAGAACCATTTAAAGCTTTGTAAACTATTACCAACACCTTGAATTGAGCTTGGCAGGACATAGGCAGCCAGTGGTCTTTGAAAAACAGAGGGAAATTGATCTTGGTAAAGCAGTGCAGTCAAACTTTTGCAGCATGTGGATTTATTTAGCAACTTCCGCATCCACCCATCATAGTGCAAAGATCAGGTTTGCAACTGTGGGTCACCTTTACAGCTGGAGCTGGACCTCATAATTGTCCGCTTAGTATTTTTTTCACTGCAGAGTGAAAAGGGAGGAAGAGCTCTGGCAGCTACCCATCATAATGTTGTGCTGCAGCTGAGCTGGCTCCTAGTCCAGGGAATGAAGTTGCAAAAGTCATATCCTGGAAGTAGTTTTCAGCAAAAAGCAGGTTTACTGACCTGGTTGACCACCTGCTACTATGTGTCAGTGAGGAAATGATGAATAATAGTTCAATAATTCTACGATACAAGATTACCAGAGTTAAGCATCTAATTTTCAACATATTTCTAGCACTAATGCAAACTGCTGCTGAGATATATTTGATCATGACACTGATCTCCGTAGTATCACAATATGAACTGCATTATTAGTGGGACTAAATAAATATCACAGTGTACCATGTAAATTATCAGTCATTGTTGGAGACTGATAAACATAATTTGTGGGCAAAAGTGTATAGTAGAAGGGTGATAAGCAGTGCCAGTCAGAGATTACAGGTCACTTGCCTAGAAGTTGCTTTACTGTATTAGCTTCATTAAGAGATCCATAGAGTGACACAGCAGCACTGTAAGGAAGCCTTTCTTAACAGCCAACACAACCCTCTCGAAACATCCAAGTAGTTGCATTGTCATTTCTTTCTAGCAGGAGATTCCTCCATTTTTAAAAGCTTTGTGACAGGCAACAAAATAAATAACAGGTGTAGATTTCTGCAAGATGAATAGTCAACACTCGCGAAACAGCAAATGTTTTAATATCTGCCTGACACCCAGCTTTGAAAAACATGAAAACTTCCCCATAAAAAGTGGAACTCTACTTAATAGACACGGAGAAGGGTGTTGACTATCTCAGGCAGCACAAACTATGCCTGCCTGCACAATCCTCTCTCCCTAGGATATTGCCCCATTCCACAGAAATAGTCTCTTGTACTTCCAATGTGCAAGAAGAAACAGCCCTTACTACTTTCAAAAGTTTCATCAGGAGCATGTAAATTTCTCTTCAAATCGAGGAAGAAATGAGCTTATAATGACATTCAGTCAGTGACCCAGATTTAACCGCTATCTTGTATAAATCATTTTAATTATTTCTATTAACCAAATGTTCAAGAGCATATAGTGCTTTCCAAGTTAAAAAATGCATTGTCAGACATTCTTGGTTCTATGTCTGCTTGAACAGGTCTATCCACATTGGTCAAGCTCAGTATGTATTTCATCCAGCTGACTTTATTTAATTAAAAGTATGCTTTGCTTTGATCATTCCAGATTTTCTGCCTAACAGTGAAAATTGCTGCTCACACTATACAGAGTTTCAGAAAGTCGTAAATCTCTGTGAGCTGAAAAATACAATTATAGGATATTATAGATATATATGAGAAGGTATGTACATGCCTTTCTCTGTGCTTCTATGTGCTTAACACATCAGAAGGGAAAAACTTATTTCCCCTTCTGATGTGTTTAAACATAAAACACATATTAAAAAAAACAGAACTGTAGAGTTGAAAGGGATCCCAAGGATATTTTAAAATGTTCTCACCATTCCTACCACAATTTCCTCATGTGACATGTTGACTTTCAACTCTTTCCTGCAGTAAGCAACTTTCTTCATATGGAACAACAAATCTCCACATGAGGAGAGTGATTGGGCCAAGCAGTATTGACACACCAACTTACCATGCCTCCAGTGGCCATACATTCAGCCTCAGAGAGGTGTCTGCCTTCCTTTTGTGGCTGGAACTCTACAGTGAGTCATCCCCCACCTAATGCAAGAATCAGGTCAGCAGCTGGCTACCTTATCAACTGGAGCAGCAGCAGCAGCAGCTGAAAGTGACCTCATAATCAGCTTCTGTTAATTTGTCTTGCAGAAGATGAGGACCTAATTCTACCATGTGTCTCATGTTTTCTTCCCCTTCTCCCCCCCCCTTTAAAGTTCTTTATTGGTTTTGGTTTATTCAATTTAACGTCCTCCTGATAATGTATCTTTGTCTAAAATCAACATAGTATGTTTGTTAGGCTCAGTGTCAAAACATTTTAAAGAGAAATTTGTCTTCATATTCTGCCTACAGAAGCAAATAAAGGTAACTTTATATTGTCAACATAGACCCATAAATATATTTCTCTCCTCCCCATCATATATATTTAATCCATTTGTCAATGTCCAGAAGACTTAGGGATCTTGAGCTATTAAAGAAATCTCTGAATTCTGCCCATCCCTTAATTAAGCAAAAGTCTGTCAGTCAAGTAGTGCCTTTGCATGTTACAGCAGAAATTCAGTTAAAATAGGCATTTGCCAGTACTTCTTAAGATTTTAGGACAATGCTGACTGTGACTATGCTGCAAAGAGGTAAAAATAACATACTATTTTATATTCCTGTTGCAGCAGCATTAAGACCAACATTTAATGTAAATAACATCATAAATTAACCAAGTACAGTGGTACCTCGGGTTAAGTACTTAATTCGTTCCAGAGGTCTGTACTTAACCTGAAACTATTCTTAACCTGAAGCACCACTTTAGCTAATGGGGCCTTCCCCTGCCGCCGCGCCGCCAGAGCACAATTTCTGTTCTCATTCTGAAGCAAAGTTCTTAACATGAAGCACTGTTTCTGGGTTAGTGGAGTCTGTAACCTGAAGCGTATGTAACCTGAAGCGTATGTAACCCGAGGTACCACTGTATGAAAAAGAGTTAATTTCTTCACAATTTTGGGCATGTTCCAACTTTTCATGATGCATGCTGATACATCAATAAATGATTAAACTAAGATTGAAGACACTTGGTAATTCTTAGATTGTACCAGTAAATGAAAGAAATTGTGGTAATAAGGCTTTCTTTTGATATGTGCCTTTTATTAGTAAATGATGGGAAATGGGTTGGATCTGACATTTAAAAGCACTTGGCATTGAGATGCGCTGATGTCTTAAATGTATTTATCATAGGGAGGTTTTTGGCATTTATACTTAGGCCTTGAATATTATTTCTTTACACACCAAAAGGAAAAGAAAAGAGAAATGAAGATAAAAATTGGAAATTTATCAACAGTTCTGGGTGCCCTTGAGCTTTACCAGTAAAATGTCAGAAATGCTTGTGTAACAAGGCTTGTTTTCAGAAGCCAGAAATTGAATCCAGCTACATAAACAGTTTATAACAAAACTGAGGATGCAAACTGGTAATTAATAGAGGCATTTACTTGGCTTGATAAAAACTTAAAAGTTCAGCTCTTCTGTTTGCCGACTTTTTATAGGTGATCAAGGTACAGCATGCCGTAGCACTTAATTCTACGAACTTCAATATAATTTTATGTGAAAAAATGCTGTCATGGGCCACCCCACTCTCTGCTAAACATAGCAAGATTCCAGGGGTCTTGGCACTTAACCAGGCTTTGTGTTTCCTTTGGGGAAAATGAGGCACAGCGGAGACTGTAGTATCTTTTAAGATGTATGGATTCATTTACACATATATACACCTTAGCCTTGATGGAGGGAGTGCAGAATATTACACCTCAAGTGTCCTTTGTTGCTTCTCCTATAGTTTCAACAAGCTTGGGTCCACAGCAGGAGCGAGTCATGGTCCCTGAATACAGACTCTCCCTGCCAGCTGTCATGGAGGTCTGTCCACTTCCTGCTTAATTCCCCCAGAAGCCCTTGCCAAATGCAACTCCCTTTCCACTTACATTATCACCCACTGTAACCCTGGCAACCTCCTCCTCTGTGCCTGGCAGTGTCTTCTGTTTTGTTAATGACTGGGCATATCAGTCTTTGTTGCTTAATAGCTTATTCCCAGCTAGCTATGTCAAACTGGCATTGTTATCCTAAACTTAATCCAGCAGTGTTTGGCACAGTTTTAACCAAACTTTTAATTAATTCTAACTTTTACCAACTTCAGGAATTATGGGTAACTTGCACACACAGACTCTGGTGCCCCAAACCTGTAACAATACAGTAAACAAAATTCTATCAGCATTTTAGCAGTTACCCTCCAATTTAATCACATATTCAATATGTAGTGAGTGTCCTAACAACTGATCCATTTGTAACTGTGCAGGTGCACTACTATTTTAAATTAATAAATAAAGAGAAAACACTGTATTGAAACAGACGCTGGGTTGCCAAGGAGATACTCATACAATGAAGGGAAAAGGCATCTTTAAATGCTGTTCAGACAGACAAAAACGCAGGAAGATTACACAGTGGGAAAACTGCACATGACACTTCGTTGCTTATAGTTTGTTCCCCCCCAAATTGTGTTTGTTTTACAAAATGCAGCAGCAGAGACTGCAAATTAAAGTGGAAGGTCAGTATTGAAGGAAACGGGCTTCTTAACCCTTTCCTTTCTTGTCGTATTTCCTGCTTACAATTGCTTCCTTCCCCTGTTTTTCAGCTTTTGGCCCTGAAAAGAAAAAAGTTCTCATACCACCCCCACCCCCACCACCGCCTTTCAAGACATGTCTGGCAAAAAGCAGCTTGTTTTTCAAGCCTTCGTTACTAAAAACAACAACAAAAAGTCAGGGAAAAACTCCACGTAAGTAAACAACATATGCAGGGAAGATAATAGAAAGGGAATTCTGAAGATAATAGACAGTGGTTCACTTTGTTGCCTCAACTAATAATTGGGGCTAAGAAGTTCTCCTCACGCCGCAAATATCTGATTACAGTGGTACCTCGGGTTAAGTACTTAATTCATTCTGGAGGTCCGTACTTAACCTGAAACTGTTCTTAACCTGAAGCACCACTTTAGCTAATGGGGCCTCCCGTTGCCGCCGTGCCGCCGGAGCACGATTTCTGTTCTCATCCTGAAGCAAAGTTCTTAACACGAGGCACTATTTCTGGGTTAGTGGAGTCTGTGACCTGAAGCGTTTGTAACCTGAAGCATATGTAACCCGAGGGTACCACTGTATTTGTGAGCTACATTAACTAATTTAGCTACAGGTAGTGAGAAGCTAGGCTGATTTTGAAAGGATGCCACACCATGGGGGTGGGGGACCCAACTGCTTCCATTCCCCCTTGAAAAGACAGTATCCTAATATTTTGCAGTGGATAGTGTAGATAAGGCCCAAATATTCCCTTCAACATCTTTGAGAAACTGTAATACAAAACACTAAATAATAGACACTTGAAATATTGTAATTGTGATTTCTTTCTATTCCTTACTAGTCTGTCTCCACTTGGTGCCCTCAAGATGTTTTGGTCTATATCTCCCATCAGCCCCTTCCAGCATAGCAGTGCTGGGAGTTCCAATCATCATCATCATCATCATCATCATCATCATCATCATCATCATCATTGATTGCATTTGTACACTGCCCTTCATTCTTAGATCTCAGGGTCGTTTGCAGTGTGATTAATACAAGATAAAAATACAAAACATTTGGAGGATACCAGGTTGGGAAATGGCACCTTAGTGAGTGAAGGTTATTTGAGGATTCAGCAGCAGAGTGGACAATTAATTTTCCACAGTTTTGAAAGGTTCTACTCTTGTTCTCTCTCCTGCAATTTATGTTGCATGTTTAGACTGTGGGGTTTTTTCTGGCATGTACCCCCTTGCAAAAAAAACAAACAACCTAATCCATTCATCTCCATTTGAGTCATGCTTTGACCAGATTTTCCACCTGGGAACTATCCCTTAAGCTTTGCTAATGGACTTAATGAACCTTGCTAATATGGCTTATAATTAATCAAAGATTGTAAAGAGAGCAGAGTTATCCATGGCTGTGTCACCTCCAGATTGCATTACTGAAAACTATTATTTGGAAGTGCCTTTGAAACAACTGGGATGAAATGTAAATCACTCTAAATTGCACCTCCTAAGTAGGGGGTTACTGGACACAAGACATGATCACTCAGGTCTAGGTGACCCAGGTCATGACGTAATGTGCATTCTGGGAAAGGGTGTATTGTTCATAAATTTCTATGGTGTCCTTCAGTATAAATAGTCTCAGAAGGGTTTACACAATTAGAATAAAACAGATATAATAACTCAATAGTAAAAAAAGGAATAAAAACTGGTAGCAATGAAATCATCACAGTAAAACAACTAAAAATTAAAAAGCTCTTTGTCTGGGACATAGTCACCTGGTGCTGAAAAGATAGCAAAATGACATCAGGCAAGCTTCTCTAAGAAAGAATTCTATAAATTGTGTGCCTCCACTAAGAAGGCCATCTTCTCCCCAGTTCCTGCCCACCTTACTTTTCACTGTAAGGACATTAGAAGAAGGCCTTAGATGATCTCAGCAAACAGGCAGGCTGATGTGGTATCAAGAACATAGTTTGTAGCCTTATGCATTGCCCTTAAATTTGCCAACACTTCTGAAAAGTTATACTTCAGAAGCTGTAATCAACAGGAACTGGTTTAAGAATACAGGGTTTCTTTCTTGAGTAAGAAAAGAAAGAAATTTCAAAACTGTAAAACGACATACATCCCACACCTGTTATTTATCTTTCCTTTTGGAAAGTCAACTTTTATTAAGAAGATAGCCAACATGATGCCCTCCAAACGTTTTTGAACTCAAACTCCCACCAACCCCATCCATCTTCAGTTCAATTTGCCTCAATTCTGCATCAGTATGCCATTTTTCAAAAAAAGATTTGTTTTTGAAAGCAAATTTCCCTAATATAGTACATTTTGGGATATGATTTTCACTAATATACACCTTTCTGTGCACATTTCCCCAATATATGGATTTTTGTACATATTTTAGTTAGAGAACTGCATCACAAAATTCTGTGAAGCAGACTTTAAATGATAGCCATGTTTTATTTAGCATACTACTTGACAAGTGCAAATTATGTAGGTTCATATTTTAATGTGCACTGAGCAAATTTCTTCCCCATCCTTCGGAGTATCTTTTAAACACAGATCATTAAAATTGCAACAGCTGTGACTCAAGCTGCTAAAATTAATATAAATATCCTAATTGCCCATCCTCTGGCAAATATCCTAAGCATAGCTGTCAAGTGTCCCTTATTTGAAGGGACAGTCCCTTATTCCAGCGCCATGTCCCGCTGCTGTCCCTTATTGATGGATGTCCCTTAAATGTCCCTTAAATGATGTCCCTTAAATTTCAAAGGAAGCAGCTCCTCTCCCTCCCTCCCTGCCAGCCAGGGAGGAGGGAGGCTCCAACTGTGTTGCTTGGCTGTGTTGCTCACCCAATAAGAAGTCTAAGATTGACGGGGGTGAGGGGGTGGAGCTTGCATGCCTTGTGTGTGGCTAGTTAACGCAAGCTGAGGGGTTTTTTGAATGCTGGACGCCATTTTGTTGCATGTGCTGCTGCAAACTTTGCAGTGCAAAGCCAGGCCAGGAGCCATCTTAAGTTGAGGCTGCATAGGTCTTGTGGTGCATGTGATTCAGAGGCTATTCAGTTGAACCTCTGGTTACAAAGTTGGTTGGACAGTGTTATTGAAGCTACCAGCATGAGTTTGACCAGACTGCAGGAGGACAGGAAGACTGGAGTGCCTGGAACAGGTGAGGCTGCAGGTCCCTTATTTTGGCTGCTGGTCCCTTATTTTCAAGGCTGCTGGTCCCTTATTTTCAAATCTGTAAGTTGACAGCTATGATCCTAAGACATGTGGGAAATCTGCTCCAGTTCACACTTCTAAGTTGTAGCTGTTGGTAAACTTCACACAGCATATAAAATCTCGCCTTCACATAGAATTTTATAGTTATAAAGGACCATGAGGGTCATCTAGTTCAACCCCCTGCAATGCAAGTATCTTTTTGCCCAACACAGGGCTCAAACCCATGACCCTGAGATTAAAAACATCATGCTTTACTGACCAAGCTATCAGGGCTACTCATGAACAGCCTTTTGTGTGAAATATATGAAAAACTCATGGAAGCAAAACTTTTGACTCTGAAAACTGAATGGGAGGCCTTACTGGGGTCAAGAGTGCTGCTGAATTGCCCCAGGTCATTTCCCTCTCCTAGAAATATAGGACCAACATCTTATTTGTTGGGTGCTATTCCGAACTGGGGGAAAAAATAGTAAGATAGACTATCAGGAACTGCAAGATTTTCACATGTGAACACAGCAGAGCACAATGGAGAGAATATATTTAGTCCTTCAGTCCTCAAAAGCTATCAACACAACCAGGAAGCAGTAGCTAAATGGGGTTTCCTTCTGGCCATAAAGCTGCAAAGGAGTAAAGAGGACCAGCTAAAGACAGATGCGTTCCAAGTACTCTGGCATGCGTTCCCTGACTCAGCATCTAACTGAACCAACTTCTTAGCTAGTTAAGTCCTCATGCTCCAATGCTGTCTGAATAATAGTTAAAGATACCACAAACATTTACTAAAGATCTGTTAAAAACACACTTCAGAGGCAAGTGACATGGTGATGGAGGTGGCAAGGGAAGGGATCTAGCTAAAGTCAAAGGCAATGAGAAAAGCCAGCTTTTGAGGGGTAAAGCATCTGATCAAGTGTAGCATGGAGCAGCCTGCTAGTGTGATTCTGAGCAGCTAAACAAATTAGGGCATTCAGTTATAAGTAAGCCATATAAATAAAAGTCATCCTGAATCTGAACAGGGCTTTTCACAGATGTCCAAGATCAAACATAAGTACAGCGGTACCTCGGGTTACAAACACTTCAGGTTACAGACTCTGCTAACCTGCAAGTAGTATCTCGGGTTAAGTACTTTACCTCAGGATGAGAACAGAAATAACGCGGCCCGGCGGCAGCAGGAGGCCCCATTAGCTAAATTGGTACCTCAGGTTAAGAACAGTTTCAGGTTAACAACGGACCTCCAGAACAAATTAAGTTTGTAACCAGAGGTACAACTGTATCATTATTTATAGAATCTTATTCTAACAAGGTGATCTTGCTAAAAGACTTGGACCATTCAAGAAATGTAAAAAATGACTTGGCTTGTTTAAGGTAGAACATGTTGCTTGGTTGGGTCCCATTCATTTAAAGGTGGTGATTAATGGCTGAATTAGTGGTGTTGCCTGAAATAGATATGGTGCTGGGTTCTGGAGGATCAATTAGGCAATTGCAATCTACTGCTTATGGCTGGTGTGGGCTGAAATCAGTGCTGGCTTATACCATAGGGACGTTTCCTGTTTACCTCAATGATACTCTCATTTGTCAGAGTAAAGCCAAATCACAAACATATTCTTGGGGCAGGCAAAGAATTCAAACTGAATCAAGCTACTCAGTAGCACAATAGCAGAGCCAAATGATTCCAACTGAATTTTCTATTCCAAAAGGAAATAACTCCCAAAGGCCAATTCTCTGCAAAAAATCAGCCCAGATCTACCTCAGTATCTTTTTAAAATTCCAAGTTATTTAGATTGAGCTGAAGCTAAGCAGGGAGCAAAATTATGCACTAGTTGAAGATAAATAAAAATAAAAAACAGTCACCTGGCTGAGTTTCACAGGCATCAGATGAAGTTTTATGTGAGGAACGGTTGGGCAAATATATCACTCTGCTTTGTAAAAATGAGGCAAGTCAATTGCTTAAAGAATAAGCAATCATGAGTAATCTTTCATTTCTAGAATTGTACTTTGACTGTACCTTTAGATTTTGATAGCATTTTAATTTATGGGTCTTCACTGGAGTGCGCTATGTAAATCAGTGCATTTTTTATCTTTTCAAATAACAATCTGTTTCTGATAAAAAGTGGACATGCTGCAAGGTAGGGAATTGCACTTTTTATGTTCACCATCACTGTTTCAAATTTATAATAGCTTCCTGAATATACAAGAGTGCAGGAGGAAAAAAGGTATAAACTTCACACACCTCAGTCTTTGTTAGATGATCAATGGAAGTGGTCAAAGAGGCACACTTTTCATGAGTGAAATAATTTCATAATGGGTGATATATTTATTTTAAAATGCATAAATAAATCTGTATGCAGCAGTGCTCAAGTTATAGGGAAAATGTAGCGGGGGACTTACTCTAGCAGGGACTGACCCTCCTTGTGAGGACAAAGGACCAGTTCGGTTAGTGTGCTCCTGAAGACAGATGGAATCTTATGGATTTCTGGACAGTCTGTGGGATGCTCCTGGTACATGAGCTACAGTTGAGACCCCCATGCAGTGTTGAGATGGAGAAGGCCATTGACAGGTTAGCTCCTAAATTCCCTCTCTGACTACAGGGAGTCTTGAAGTCTCCTTGGTTTTCTAAGGTGCTCTGGGTAAGTGAGCCAGTGGATAGCTAGAGCACAGGTGGTGCATCTCCTGCTGTGAATCTGACTGGCTTATAGGAGAATTATTATAGAACACTCTGAAGATAGAAGGAGCTATTTAACTACAAAGTGTAATTATTATCAGTTAGCAATGCAAAAGGCATCATTAGCATCTAACCATATTACAGAAGTTAATAGAGACCTTTCAACTTTCACAAATTTAGAATAAAGAAATTCCCATTATGAGACATTAGCGCCAGATGGCCAACTAAGGTAATGAGTAAGTGAAAAAGATGAAATTGCATGCTAAATAATTACGTACATGTGTTTGGAATTGTGAATGGTAGACTAAAGTCCAATTGCAGGGTTGTTTTTCCTCTTCATGTTTTTCATGCAATGATTGGTTTTTAAGTTTGCATCACTCTATCATCTTCTTTGACCTTTCTCTCCAAATGGGATTATAGTGTACAGTATTAAAATGTCAGGTGTTCATGCAACAGTAACTTTGCTCAATTCCTTCAAGCTTATGATATTCTATTAAAATAATTAGGAGTCATTACCTTTGAGACAGCATTTGCAGAACACAGTGGTCTCAAAAGGCAAATTGACTGTAATCTTCAAACTGCTCACTAACCCTAATCTACAACAACATATAGTCTACATATTAACTTTTTTTTCGCTCATAGTAGCCCTGGCCAAAAAGAAAACAATAGTTGGAACAGCCAGCATCCAGACACAAAGAACTGGCAAAATTCACACTGCATTTTCTTCTCCGTGCCTGGTGAGTTCCAAACATCTGTTAAAGGAAATTATAATTTTATACTCACATTCTTCCAAACTCTTTATAGTGCTCTTAGTTTGAATCCTTCACTTCCTTCATCCTATCCCCATCTTTACTTTTTCAGGATTGATTGACACATACATACACACATACATACGTACATACATACATACATACATACATACTTATACCCTGCCCATCTGACTAGGTTGCCCCAGCCACCCTGGGAGGCATCCAACCGATATTTTTTTTAAAAAACACAGCAAAACACCAAACATTAAAAACTTCCCAATACAGGGCTGCCTTCAGGCGTCTTTGAAAAGTCGTATAATTGTTTATCTCATGGACATCTGATGGGGTGGCCAATACTGAGAAGGCCCTCTTGCCTGCTTCCCTGTAACTTCTCACAGTGTGGGAACTGCTAGAAGGCCCTCAGAACTAGATTTCAGTATCCAGGCTAAATGATGGGGACGGAGACACTCTTTCATGTATACAGGGTCGAGGCTGTTTAGGACTTTAAAGGTCAGCACCAACTCTTTGAAATGCACTCGTAAATGTATTGGGAACTAATGTAGATCTTTTAGGTGCAGTCTTATATCGTCCTTGTGGCCACTTCCAGTCATCAGTCTGACAGCCGCTTTCTGGCTGTATCCCCTCTGGAAATTCCAAAGGAGGCTGCTCGGGGGGGGGGGGAGTGCCTTCTGCAAACTAGCTGGATGAGGAGATTGACCAACCAGCCTCATCTCTCTGGGAGAGTTAGGTATGTCCTCTTATAATATAATGTTTATAAAGTTTATGTGAAGGAGAGGGTGGTGCTGTGATGGAGAGGACTTTGCCATACCCCAAGCACCATCCTCACTAATAGAAAATTTCCCATTGGTGATCATGTTCCACTGACAGATAATCAAGTGATGAAGTCTGTGACTTGAAGCCTATTCCTATTCCAGCAGAGCTTACACTTAAGAAACTATGGTTGAGTGCACAGCACAGCACAGCACAGCAGTGAAGTAAGTCTGACTGACCACACAGTATGTGTGTTTAGGATTGCAATCTTAGACATTCAGGTTGGGAACAAGGGCATAAAAAACTCTGACTAGTCTACAAAGCAGTACTATATATTATAAACTGTAAGATGAATTCAAATTTTAAAACAACCACTTTGGCAAACACTATCAACAAGTATAAACAAGTGAAACATGCAAGAAATGCAAGAAATGCCATAAGTTACATCTTCACAATTGTTTTCTGCCAGGAAAACATTTGTAGCCACAAAAATGAATACACAGTTTATTAAATAAAAAAACAAACCAACAAATTCAACACAGAGTCCTAATTTGTTTGGGACAAATGAATTCTGTACCTTTTAGTGTGGTTTTCAAAAAGTTGCATGCAGACAAATCCTTTGTCAAGGAGGAGTTCCCTCTATCTTCCTGGGGCGTTTTAATTAATGGCTGTTTAACAGTTTGCATGCAGTTTATTTACATTGCGTACTATATACCTTAGGTACATTGCTAAATTAATCATACTGATTTATTAACCATGCTTTTCTCAATTTTTTTAATTCAAACTATATTTTACCAAAACTGAATCCAGGGCTGGCTTGAGACCAGCTTTATTTCCTTTAAGAAATGTCTAGGCCCGTCTTGCTAATCTCAAATGGGTTCCTTGAACATCTGGGAAATGGTACTACCATCTGGACTTACTTCATCTTGTATTATTCCACTTTTCTGAATAATTGTTCATGTGCAACACTACCAAGTTTTGTTTGCTCTGTATGCATGCTACTTTCCATCCCTTCCCACCACTTTCTGGGGGACGTTTAAGAAACAATTTCCGGTAACCTGTAAAATCCTACTTTAAAAAATGAACATGGATAAATGTTAAATAGAAAATGGTAGCCACTATAATTTATTCCTCCAGTAATCTTTCTTTAAACAGTACTTGATAATCTATTTTCCCCCTTTCACTTAATGAAGGAGGTAACATCACAAGAATGTTCCTTTGTGTTCAAAAACCTACCCATCTGTTGTTCAGGAGATGCTATAGCTCTATGGTAGAACAAGGAATGACTGGTAGTTATTGGACCTGGAAGGGCCGCTAGAGGGTGTGGCCCAGGAGGCCTCAGAGGAATGGGCAGGTTGTTCTGGTTTTATTCACATCCTCCTCTTTTTGCAAAGATACAGTGGACATTTGAGTACTGCGCCTCTACAAATAGCCATCACCAAAGTAAACCACACAGTGTTTTACCTTGATTCAGAAGGGGTCCTCAGCACATCCAACGTGTGGCTATCTTCTGGGACAAGATTTTGTGGATAGGGTGTGCGAGTTAGGTGCAATCCATGCTCCTCTACTACTTTGCACACTAAACCTTTTTTATAACAGCATTTTAAATTTGCAAAATGTTTTATGGTCTTCATGTAAATGTCACTCTTGCATCATTAATTTGCTGACCACAGTGACTCGTTCTCCCTTTGCCGATCTGTTAGGAATACCAGCTCTTGAACTGAGGAACTGGGGCAAGAGAGGAAAATACTGCTTAAGGTACTGTAATACTTTGAATATCAAGAGTTTTGAATTTCAGTACATTTACATTTATCTAACAAGGAGGCAGGGTGCACATAATTACAGCATTATCACCTTACTTAATCATTTTTTACAGATATAATTTTCCAGTAATATGATATTACAAACCTTAGTAAAGCCTTTTAGCGGAGTAGACAATTGCTAATAAAATGGAAAGAATCCCTAGGGAAATGTGACATATCTTTCCTGTTTCTTCCACCCAAATAATTTTCACTTTTCCTCATTAGTACTGCCTGCAAAAAGAGAACCAGCAGCATGAAATCTGAAACGAAATTGCAATCTGCTGTTACTGGTACCATATATGGAATGTACTTCGGCTGTTCCAGTGGATTCTGTGGGCCTGCTTCAAAGCAGTAGTAAACCAATATGGGCAAACCTACTTATCCTAAGATGTTTAGCTTATTTTTGTATTCTCTGGAAATAAAAGCTAGGCATTTGTCACTGACAATGGTGTTTTTTTGAAGAGCAAAAAGTCAAGACTAGATCTGCACTGAATATGATTAATTATGGCATTCGCCTTACAATGTAAACATGCATAGGATACTGCTGTTGATGCGACCAGATTACAGAAATCAAAACAAAACAAATCCCTTCACTGTGCCAAGCCTTAGAGTTGTTCAATCGCCTCATTTGCCCACGTTACTACTTAGTGCTATTGGCTGTGGCGACTACAGTATGGAATTCTTCTTAAGAACATCCATAGCATTGTGATAACATTGGTAAAATTGTGTGGGTCACAACAGCCAATAAGGATTAAATGGCAGTGTGGGCAAATAAAGCCAAGGGCTGTAATAGGGTAGAAGGAAATAGAAAATGTCAGTGACGCTATAGTGTAAAATGATGCAAATTTGCAACAAATGGCCCAAACAAGCAAGTGTATCTGACACTCTGAAAAAGAATGTGAGAAGAAGTACAGTGGTACCCCGGGTTACATACGCTTCAGGTTACATACGCTTCAGGTTACAGACTCCACTAACCCAGAAATAGTGCTTCAGGTTAAGAACTTTGCTTCAGGATAAGAACAGAAATCAGGCTCCTGCGGTGCGGCGGCAGCAGGAGGCTCCATTAGCTAAAGTGGTGCTTCAGGTTAAGAACAGTTTCAGGTTAAGAACGGACCTCTGGAACGAATTAAGTACTTAACCCAAGGTACCACTGTAAGTTTAAAGTCCTGTGATAGTTTAGAACAAATTATCTATTGTAAAAAGTACTCCCTCACCCCCTCCATCTAAAATTAGCCCAGAACATAACAGCAACTAGTTTCACAATATTCAAGAAGCTTCAAACATGTAATTCTTATTTTAAACTCTTTAAATTCCAATTAATCAATAAGCATCCTTGTTTCATAATCTTAAGAAAGAGAGTAAGCACCTCTTTATACAATAGCTTTGGCATTAGATCATGACTGATGGCTGTGATGAGCAACAGGAATGCATGATACCATGACACTCTTGTTTCAGTATAATTTACAAACACTGGCTTAAGTAGTGTTTAGTCACTGCTGGCAGATGCCATGTGAAAACAGTGTGTCAACAAATGCATTTCAAAGATTTAATCTCTGCCCTGTTACAAATTAGAATAAGTAAAAACTGTCTGGAGACTAGCCCAGTGAAGTGTCAGAATGCAAAATCCGATAAAACCAGGAGTGCAGCCAGAGAAGCTCAACCGAAGGCCTGAACATAAGTGCCATTTCTTCAGTCTCTGCAAAGAGGACATCAGGGGCAGCCAGATGTTTCTGCCGGTCTCACTGTGGCGCTTTCAGCAAAATACTCGCCATCTGGTTTGTCAAGGCCAAATGAGCACATGAGTAACCCTACCCCCAATAAACAACAAAAAACCCCTCTGAGTTTGTATTGAATATTAAAATTTTTGCTTCTGTTTGTGAAGGTTCAGACTGCGAATATTTGATGGCAGCATATAAATGGAACTATGTAAATGGAAGATAAAAAGAACAGAATAAGGTCTGTGCAAAGTTAAACAGTTATCCATTTACCGACAACTTTGCACTGAAAAATATGAAATACCGCCATCAGCAGCAATCTAAGGACATATAACATTGATCTCTCTCAAGCATTGGTTCCTGTGTGTAGTTTTGCATGTTTGTCTACTACCACGTACCCTACAAATTCTGAAGTGTACGTATGCTCACAGTTCATGTATTATTATGTATAATTATGACTGCTAAATTGATGATTTAGTTATCTTTACAGTGCTTGTTATATATGCAAAAGGCACAAACGTGCTCAGAAAGTATGAGTATTTATACAGAAGACAATTTCCCTAATATAAATAGTATGTTGAATTTATTTATAACAATGTTTCTCCTAAACCATGTGTAGTTTTCTATCCAAAGATAAGAAAATGCAGCTGAGGTTAGAAGAAACTCAGATTTATAACCCATACTTACTTACAATAAATCTGAGTTCACTTATGAAGTATAAAAGAAAAAGAAAGAGAAAACTGGACCAATGACATTTGGCTTTAAGAGATACGCTCATTGGCAGAAATCACATTTCAGAGAGACACTGGGCTACTATAACGTATCAGGGCAGCACGCAAAAGTAGATGTTTTGAAGACAAAAAGTGGATTTGGAAAAAGCTTTCCTCCTCAATCTGAATCCAGGGAGTGTTTGGGGATATGTTTTGGACTTGTATGCTCATTTCTCCATTAACCTCTTCTTTTCCACAATAAAAACAAGCAAACAAAAACCAGTGTTTATTTGAATGTGGAATCTCCTGACAACGCAAGAATAAACCCTCTTTACTAGATCTGTTCGAGCTTCTAACTATGCACGTATGAAGGCGGTAAGGTTTCCAAGAAACTGAGAAGCACAGTATTTGAAGTTTCAACTAAAAAGCCAGAGGCTTCTTTGGTAACAAAATATACAGGACAATGTATATTTATTTTAATGTATCTTCAAATAAGGAAAAATATAACATATAGATTTTTGGCTCACAAACATGTTTGTCTTAAGTAGATACATTTAGGCTCCCTCCTGATGGCAACATCTGTAGCATATATCTGTGGGTCTTTCAGATGTATTTGGATTAATCCGTCAAATTGTTAACTGACAGCATTTGCACCTTGAAAAAAAATATTTTTATAATGTCTTAATTTTTAAAACAACACTTTTATGACACATTCCACTATTTTCCCTGTTGGTGGGTTGGTGGGTTTTTTTAAGGTACACTTGGTTTATAACAAGGCAGATAACACCCACACCAAAAAAAAAAAACAACAAAACAGAAATAGGTAAAGGTAAAGGGACCCCTGACCATTAGGTCCAGTCGTGACCGACTCTGGGGTTGTGGCGCTCATCTCGCTTTATTGGCTGAGGGAGCCGGCGTACAGCTTCCAGGTCATGTGGCCAGCATGGCTAAGCCGCTTCTGGCAAACCAGAGCAGCGCACGGAAACGCCGTTTACCTTCCCGCCAGCATAGTACCTATTTATCTACTTGCACTTTTTGGTGTGCTTTTGAACTGCTAGGTTGGCAGGAGCAGGGACCGAGCAGCGGGAGCTCACCCCGTCACAGGGATTCGAAAGGGCCGACCTTCTGATCAGCAAGTCCTAGGCTCTGTGGTTTAACCCACAGCGCCACCTGCGTCCCAAAAATAAAATGGTTCTAAAATGGGCTGGCACAAAGTAACTTTGTACAAGTGCCATAATTATTAAGGATAGTTGATTGTCAAGATTAAATTTGAAAAATATTTCAGTAGTGTTAGACTTAAATGGTAGAAGTTTTGAATAAAACTGCACTGCCATTACAAAATGCATATTTGTAGCATGTTTACTCAGAACAACCCCTCCCATGTTCAGTGGAGCTTACTCCAGGTAACTGTATATGATTAGAGTCTTAATTTTGCATTTGCTAAAAGAATTTTTCTGTCCACAAGTTCTTGTTGTTTGGTCAAAGAGTTACAATACAATACACCTATGTGGCTCCAACATTTCATTACATCTCAAATACTTTAGATTCACATACTTCTCTACAAAGAGGCAGTTTTGAAACAATTGTAATTATTTAATGGGTCAGGGTGTGACTCAAACTGCCAAAAAGAATCCATATGTTACATCTCAATGTTCTTATTTGATTGCTCTAAATGGTTTTGAGGGCTTCAACCATCTACTGCAGACAAATGATAGATCTGTAAGTTGGTTATCAATGAATCACTGTATTAAATGTGATTCCCCACCTCCCTAGACTTGCACAGTTTGGGCTTGGTTGGGGAGCAAAGGTCTCTTTTGATATTTTCTGAGCAGCCTAGGAGATATTGCTGCATGACTCCTTCCTGCACTATTGAGCTAACATGAGAAGCCATAAACCACTGAGAGGAATCTGTAATATGGCACTAAGGTGACCATATGTCCTGCTCTACAGAAGTCAGCACTATATTTCAAAGGCTGCCCAGTCCAAATTCAGTTTAAAGATAAAGAGCGGTATTCAACTAGGTTTTACGCAGTGCAGATGAACATGACTAAATTAGGTCCATGAACGTCAATGGATCTACCCTTAGCAAAACTTTGTTGAGTACTGCCCAAAGAACCATGAGCAGCATTAGAGGCAGTTGCATTAAAACAGGCAATTCCCATCATCCCTGGCCACTGGTCCTGTTAGCTAGGGATGATGGGAGTTGTAGTCGCAAAACAGCTGGAGGGCCAAGTTTGGCCATGCCTGCATTAGAGCAAATGAAGCACTGCTCCACCAAACCCAGTCTGTCCTCACCCAGCCCACACCTTCCTGCCTCTTTGGGGATCACTCACTGGTAAGGTTTGGGCTGAAAAGGACTATTCCTACTCTGCAGAGGAGGGGGGCATATTGAGATGATACACCTGCAAAGATGCATGGAAATGGGTGGATTCCTGAATGCTATAGGGAACACTCCAGTTGATGCTTCTGTTGAGATGGATGCTACATTTGCAGCAACCCCCATGAAGGAATCCATTAATACGGAATCAGTTTCAGCTACTGAGACCTTAGGATACAGCAAGCTACTTGAGAAGTGCAGCTGTCGACTTAACATTTTGATTATTGCCCATCTGGGCTTCTTACAGCTATCTTAAGGGGACTGAATGGGAGGGTCCAGGGAATGATTAATGCTTCATTGGGGAGGTACTATCTGCTTTGAAGGGGGTGGTGGTGTGTCCTCTCCTTAAGAGAACTTCCTTGGACCCAGATGTATTGAACAACTATCATGCAGTGATGAATATGACCCCCACCCTTTTGTGGGGAGATGCTTGAGAACAAAGTAGAAGCCCAGCTTTAGGCATGTTTGGCGGAAAATGGTTATCTGAATCCCTATCAATCTGCCTTCAGGCTTAGCCATAACAATGAAGCTATCTTTAGTCGCTCTGGCTGATGGTACTTGGGAGAAGGGACAGTGGGAGTGTGGTCCTGCACATTCTCCTTGAACTTTTTGCAGATTCCAGTACTATTCACCATGGAATCCTTGAAAGGCTCAGGGAGGTGGGTGGGGGAGGGACTGTACTTCAGTGGTTCCACTTCTATCTCCAGGGCCATTTCTAGAAAGTAGTTGTGGGGACATGTTTGTCACTATGGGGATAACGGTATTCCTTCCCCACAGAGAGATGTCCACTATCTTCATTGTGCAACTTCTGCTGTAAGCTGAAGATGCCCCTCTTTATTCTGGCTTACGACAGTTAAGATATTTTGTTTTGTGGGACCCACCTCTTCTGCTAAAGTTCTACTGTTCTGTTCCAGCTAGAACAGTTTTATAATTGCCATGGTTTTACTTGTTGTCATAATTGCATATTTTATAGTTATAACCTGCTGTGGGACCTTGTGGTGAGGGCTGGGTAAGAAATCTTATAAGCAGTAATAATTATAATAACCTCTAAAGTGCAATTAGCAGTTGTACTGCAGCTGCAATAGTTCTCAACCTACCTGGGTAGGACAAGTGCTAACAGACTCATATATTTTGCAACAAAGAGAAAGCGTGAACAAAGAGAACCACGTCTAGGCCTGTTTAGATAAACACATCCTGGCCACCAAGTAGAGCAGAAATGCTTTATTAGAAGGTCTTCAGTATTAAATGTTGTCATAAAATAATGGGGGGGGGATTTTAAAGCAGAAAAAACATAAAATAAATAAATAGAGACAATGTTAAGTACAGTATGTGTTCCCGGTCTGATGGTGTCCAGCTCTTCCCAGAGTTGTTTGTAATATAGCTTAAAATACTATGACAATAGCAGGAGCAGTGGGGGTTTCCAGTTGAAATTGCTAGTCTTGTTATGGCTGGCATGAGTCTTAATTACTGTTTCTTGCTTTTCCGAGGGAAATCCACTGAAGCAACAACACAGTTTTAGATATAAAATAAATAGATGAAACCGCAGCTCAGCAACAACTGTAATTTGTTTTAGGGCCACATGCATATTTTACTTTATTTCCTAAAAGCCACAGCAGTGGAATTCCTTTATGAAATGTCTATTCCTCTGCCAAGGAAAATTATGCTCTATAGTTTCTGGATGTATAAAATATATTAATTCAAAATTAAATATTCAGAATGGAAACACACAGAGAGACACTTATCCATTCAAACAGACTGTGCACAGGAAGAGAACCCAACAATTCTAGATTAAGTAGCAAGATTAAGGTCCTTAGGATAGAAATACAAGTTATAAGGGAAACATGGGATTCCAAGTCACATTTGCTATGTAATGCTAACCAAGTGAAACCTGCAAAAAAATTACTGCAGTGCTCCAGTTCAGGGTCCTAGCCAGTCAGCCATACCGTATTTCAGCATACTGTATTTCATTCACCCCTTTGTCTGATTTTCCATTTCCTCCCACTGGCCTGTTTTCTGGAACTCTCCCTCTTTAGGATTCCTAATTTTTGTACATCTAGAAAATTTGGGTTTCTCCCAAGGTTGCTGAAACATCTTCCTCTTGTGCATGGATGGCTTCCTTTTGACTGCATAGCAATACAATATAGCAAGTAAGTAGGTTGAAGAAAGTTGGGGTACTTTCAGGGGAGAACTGGCGAAGAGGAGTGCTTAATTCCTCGTAGTGAGGGCACAAGGAGAAGGGGACAACAGAGGACGAGATGGTTGGACAGTGTTCTCGAAGCTACTAACATGAGTTTGACCAAACTGCGGGACGCAGTGGAAGACAGGAGTGCCTGGCGCGCTCTGGTCCATGGGGTCACGAAGAGTCGGACACGACTAAACAACAACAAAGTCTCATCAGTTACCTCTGCAGAACAGTAATGGCCCAGAGTAGGCAGGTACAGAGAAGACTCTGGGTGTGAAAAGGTTAAGCACCAATGTCACTTATCAGTTCTCCCCTGAAACTGTTACCTACCCCCACTTCCCTGTTATTTCAGCAAACATAGCACTGATAAGTATATGTTTGCTAAGCTAACATCTAGTACATAGTGTACAAAAGTTTTTTTACATTTATAAAATACACAGATGGATGGACTAATCTGTCATTTTAAGTTTATCTCGGTTTCTCTTTTTTTCACTCTTAAATTTGGCGCTCCACATTTAAACACCAGTTTGAGATTTTCAGTCAGGAGAATTCATCAGCATTTTAGTGTGAGTTTTTCCTGATATACATTTATTTGTATATGTAATTTTGTCAATTATATGCATTTTTGAAAAGCCATTTCCCCTAATATAATGCATTTTATATGTTTCCTTTCATGAATGTATGCATGTTGATGCACTGCTTACCTGTGTATATGCTATTTTGTACACATTACTTTGCGAGAGAACTCCACTGCAAAATTCATAGAAGTGTGTGTTTTGAAAGATGGCTATGTTTTGGCTCGCCATTTCAGAAAGTGCCATTTTGTCAGGTTTGCCTTTAAATGTGAACTGAATTATATTTCTCCACCATCCGTACGTGTGAGTGACTTGTCTATGGTGAGATCAACAAACTCCAGATGATCTCAGAAGCTAAGCAGGGTCAGGCCTGGTTAGTACTTGGATGGGAGACTGCCTGAGAATATCGGGTCTCACAAGGCTTAGCTGCTGGGATAGCTCAGTCGGTAGACCATGAGCAGCGTTCGAAACTCCCCATTGTTGTAGGTGTGTTTTGTGACAGGGAATTACATTAATGTGCACAGTTTCTGAGCTCTGGGTTCAGTTCTGCAGCTAAGATTTCAGATTAAAACTGCCACTGCTGGAAGGAAAGGAGGACTTATTTCCTGCCTCCACACTTCCAGCCAATCTCTGAAGACTGGAGAAGGGACCCTCATAAGAATACTGGGGGACGGGCAGAGGAAGTATGGCTTTGGGGTTTTTTTGCAGTCTTCAGATGAGGACTAGACCATGTGAAAAATGAACATATGATTTTAGCTGCAGTTCATTCATTTTCAGGTTGTTATTAAAAAAAAGCACGCCAAGACACTCCACTGTCGTGCCCATAACCTAGGTTTAAGGTGCCATTTAGCTCCTAGCTTTCATATCTCAGTTTCTAACACTGAGCATGAGACTCTTAATCTCAGGGTCATGGGTCCAAGCCTAGTGTTGGGCAAAAAATTCCTGCATTGCAGGGGGTTGGACTAGATTACCCTTCCAACTGTACAGTTCTATGGTCTAAGGAATTCATTGTAGTTTTGCTTTCTACTGCTATGAGCAAAGACACCACGTCTTGAATTTTTACTGATAGGACAGTTTTCCCCAGCTCGTGCGACATGTAATATTTCAACAATATATAATGCCAAATAATTTGTAAAGGATATATGAGAATCATGTTAAATATTTCAATGTATCATAACACTAGCAGAAAATCAATCTATTATTATTAGCATTCCATGAATATGGCAAAATAAATGATTGTTAATGCTGTTTAAACATTTCTTTAAATTGCTGCTATCTGATCTCCATTGCTCATTCTAATTATCAATCCAGCAGGGAGGATGCAAATTATGGTTAACTAAGCAGTGAGATCCCAATTGGAACTGAGTCAGCATTCTTCCAATTATGCCTGCTTATCCACTATGCCTCAACCTGAGCTATCTCTTCCTTGGGAGCCATAAAGCATGTATAATTTTCAGGGAATGTGACACCATGACCATTTTTTAAGGAAGAGTAATTATTGAATAGTTGTTACAGTATAAACCATTAAGAATGAGTTCAAATGTTCAAGACTGCAACAAAAAGTATGCTGTTTTAAGTAGCTGATAATACCATGTTTTAAAACCTGAGATGCAAATACGATATCATTTTCTTTCACTGGGCCTAGAAGCCTAGCTGATCTGTCTTCCATTTTAAAATTTTGTATGCACTAATTCAGAAGTGCACCTAAATTTTAAGTTAAAGGAGAAAACATAAATAAATCTAGTTTCCTCACACAACTTTTTTTCAGGAAAACAATCCTATAAACAATTTAGAGATCCTGAATTCTGTCCTGCAAGTTCAGGACACTGCAAGAACTACAATCTAAATGACATCAACACTTGTAAGTGTAAGAACTCAGGAACTGTTGTTCTGATTGAGATCCCCAATGACCCAGAGCTCAGATCAACACACTTAAGACGGGAACATCCAGAACAGAATATCCAGACCCAGACTAGATACAAGTGAATTATCCTTAAAGTTTGAAAACCACAGAAAGAACACCACAATACTACTTACTAAATGGTGCTGTACAAATGACATTTACACTTACATTTCAGCTTTTCCATGTCAAAGCCTTTGAGGCTGTATTGGTAATAAGAGGGCTGAACAATTACGGTAAGTAAAGAGAGATCAGCTTGACCTCTGCATTTTTGCAGGGGATTTTGTAGAGATGGAAGATACCTCAAGGATCATTCTAGCCCAACCCCCTGCAATGTAAGAATCCGGCCCACAGCTGCCCCGGGTGGGCTCGAACCACCAACATTCTGGTTAACAGCCAGACACACTGATGCATTGCACCACAATAAATTCATTGGCCATTTAGACTTTTACATTTGGAGTGCTAAAGGGCATCACTTCAGTTCCTATTATACGACTGAAATACCCTATTGCAAAATGGCATTACAACAATAATGTAAAAAAACAACAACAGATGAATGAACACAATGCTTTATGCTGTGGCCACCTGTATAACAAGTCACACAAATGTTGAATTTAAAATCCCTGATAATGAAGTTCACATGTTTATCAAGGAGCCACCAGTAAGACAGTAGCTGTTACACAACACCAAAAATTTAAGTAGTGTCACAGGATAGCGCTGCAAAGCGTATATTCAAAATGTAACAGAATTCCGGGGGGTTTTTTCCTGTGCAAAATATATTGGCTAGCTACCTTTCACAAAGTGTAGGGGTGGGAGGCTGAGTTGGCCTGGACAGGTTAGGGGTGGCGGCACACATGTGACATCATGCACATACGATGTGTGTCCCCCGTCCCCCCATGTTGGGGGCAACTCGATGCATCTGCTTTGCGATCAGAGAGAGCAAAGTTCACTGAAATACACTAAGGACTAAAAACAAGACTGGATGACATGGCTTGCTTGTTAAAGAGGAATGTGTTGTTTTGTATCTTGTAATGTTTATTTGTTTTAAGACTCTTCTGCAGTAAAGCTTTGGAACTCATTTTTGTGGTGGCGAGCAAATTCATTTCTACTCTGCACAAGGTCTGGATCAAGGATTCCGTTGCAGCAACTCTAACGTGCAGGACCACCAGAAGGCATACAAGTCTTTTTGATATAGAAAAGAATGCATAGGTGGGAGCTGCTGAAGTTCCCTTCATTACAGGCATATGTTTAAGGTGGGTTCTTAGTGGAAAGGCAGCATGTGTGGAGGGCAGGCTTATCTCTTCATTCCCCCACCGTGATAGGATGGAGGACTACCTGTTCGCATGAACAGTCAGAAAAGAACTCAACCTCCCCTCCCTGCACACTGTCTTCCCAGTAATATTCATCCTGCTTGTCTGTAATTAAGGGGAAACAAAATATATGGCTGCCTGCTACGTATTAAGCAAATGTCTGGTTTGGCCCACACTTGCAAAGGTAAAGGTAAAGGTAAAGGTAGGGACAGGGCAGGCAGCAGAGACTGGCAGATTCTACCAGAAGGAGTGTAGCTGATACCAAATGACTACAAATTCAAATGTGTGCAGAAAGTAAAAATAATATTGCTGAATCTAAAATCCCAATGTTTGCCTCTATTTTGACAAAAAAGAATCCGGATGCCTAAATATTCAGTGACCTTTCTCGTTCTACTTGAGATCTTTGGAAGATAAAGTTGGTATATAAATGTACAGTGGTACCTCGGTTTAAGAACAGCCCTGTTTACGAACGATTCGGTTTACAAACTCCGCAAAACCCGGAAGTGTTAAGTTGTGGGTGAACATATCAGACGACACAGCGATTCTTCAAACAGCTCTTGTTTATTCACAGGCCAGAACAGAACTGAACTGAAGGGTTCAGCCAGCCTTCTTATATAGAGCTCCACTACAATGCAACAGTAACAACTTTCTGTAACTATCCAATCACTGAACGTCACTTTCAATTCCTTATTTGCATATGTGGACCTGAGTGAAAACTATCTACAGTATCCCCCCCTGCTGGCCCAGGGTGAGAACTTCAGTACATAACAGGAAGTAGCGTCCCGGTTTGCAAACTTTACCTCGGTCTAAGAACGGAATCCGAACGGTGGAAGGGCACTGGCAGCGGAAGGCCTCATTAGGGAAAGTGCGCCTCGGTTTAAGAACGGTTTCAGTTTAAGAACGGACTTCCGGAACTGATTAAGTTCGTAAACCAAGGTACCACTGTAATATAAAATAAAAATAAAATGCTACATGTCAGAGCTGCTTCCAGATCCTAGCTCACAGAGGATCACGCTAGCCAGCGTTCACTTTATAAAAGTCTTTATTGAGTTACAGTTTCCATTTCCAAGCTGCAGCGTGCAGCCCTACGTCTTAGAAGCTAGACCGGCGAAGCTCCGTCTGAGTCCCCGCCTCCTGTACACCAACTTAATACCCTAGCCTTACTCCACCTTTTCCGCCTGACCGTTCTTCTCTGGGTCCCTCTGCCCCCCGTGGTCTCTTCCTTCCTGGACTCTTCTGACGCTGACCCCCCGGACCCTTCTGTCTCTTTGTGGCGGGCTTTAGGACCTGGCTCCCTTTCCGGGCTGCTTACTGCGCCACCTTCCTGTGCATTTGAACTTGGCGCGCGCGCCCAACCTTCCACTTTCCGCTTGACCGTTTCTTCGCTCCCCGATGGAGGTGTGGCCACTCCTGACTCATACCCTCCCCCCTGCGGCGAGCCGCCGGATCTCGATACCTGGCGCCCTTCCTCTCCACTGCGCTCTGTTGGGGACGCTGGCCCCGATTTCCAACTGCTGCTCTCTGAACCCCCTCTGGTCCCTTCTTCCTGGGGTGTCCCCCTAGGCTCCCCCCTTGCTCTGGCCACTGGCGCTCCTTTCTGTGAATCTTCCGATTCACTGGAAAGACTCGGAGATCTCGGGTCGTCGTCATCACTCATCTTTTCTTCGGACTCCTCCCCCTCGCTCTCTGTTTCCTCCCTTGCCCTCGCCTCTGCTCCTGAACCCCTGACACTACACAAGAATATAAGTCATTACAGGAAAAAATATACGGTTCTTGTAGTTCACTGGAATGCAAAGCATAATCAATAATGATGAAGAATATTTGAACAACAAAATTATCCTCACTACTTTTCAGTGTACTATCAATGCCACCACGCTAATCATTTCCAAAAGATATGAAGTATTGGCAACTGTTAAAAGGAAAGCTGGTAGGAAAACTGTTTTAGTATATTTTAACACGCTGTCAGTTACAGTTAATCTTCATTCTGTACTGGACTGATTTCTATACCTTCAGCTTAATGAGAACATGTTGTTGCTAAGACACTGCCACTCCATGTGATACATCACTCACTCACTGGTACAGAAGTTGAATTCTGGGAGGAATTGCTGCTGTGTTTATACTTTAAAAGATATATAGAGTGGCAAGATCATCAATATATATGACCATCGATAACAATATAATGCTCAAGTAAAGGTGGGAGAAATTTCTCTGAATTTGTTGTGATAGATCGGGAAAGTGCCTGTGATGCCTATGCCATTGTTCCCCCTCACATCTTTTTCAACCGTTTCTGCATCATGATTTATATTTTATTATTCTGAGTAATTAATATGATTTAAGTCTGATTCCATTTCCAGGAAGAAACATTCATTTCCTGAAGAGTTCCCTTTGCTTTCAGACAATAAATGGGTTTAAGTCCAAGAAATTACTCATCTTTTTTACAGCAAGATATCCGAGAACTCATGCAGTCTACTCCTTATGATGGGTTCATGACCCAATGTACTTCGCTAGATAGATGTGTGCAGGAACATTTGTTTTGCATGCATACACACACACCACTAAGATGTAGACCCCTTTTTGTTGTGTGGATTTAAAATTATATTACTGTTGAAATCATGAGGTGATATCCAAGAAGAAGAAGCCAATATTTTAAAATGTGCCAAGTAGGATATAAAACTTGTACTCAGTAAAATCCAGATTACTAAAGGCTGCTTTCAATGTGCTGGTGATACAATTGTAGGCAATTCAGTGAAAGCAGGTTCCACAAGCTGGCAGGTTTCAGACTCACTTTCCCTATTCATAACAGATGAAATTATTCTTTGATTTGGCAAGTATGGATATGAGGCTCCCATAGATAGTATTAAACTTGATGATTTCTTCAAGCATTTTGCAACTAACCTTAAGACAGGCGTTAAAAATGGATTGAATGGGGAAACCAATTATCTACAAAGGACATCATGTATTGTGAGAGAAAATTACTATTTTGGACCCAACTACAGTGCAGATTCAGATATTTTGAAAGAATGTGCACAGTAATGAAATTAGTAAGAAAAAGGTTAAACAGAAGATATGCTGGTAATAAAAAACATTTGCCTTATCTCTAGCTAGCATTTATGCTGTTGCTTAGTTTACTCTCCCATATTTTAAGGATATTTTTTGTATTCCCTGAAGAATAGTTTATTTTCCTGAACACAGCTGATAACTGTTTGACTGCCAGCATAATCTTTAAAAGATAAAATCTTTCTGCTCATGCTGTGCTCATGGACAGCAGAGTATATCCAAGTCTGCTTTTACTTGGAACAAATTTTGTAGATGCATGTATAGTATTTCTTTCAAAGGTGCTGCACGATTTTCATAGGCGCAGTAGACATTTACTAATAGACTTTTTAAATACAAGGCAAGGGATAACATTTAGCATAATGGCATAAACACTTGAATGACTCCTGATAGGTTGACCAAAATGGGAAAATAAACCTCATTAGACTACTACTGTTAAACCACAAGCATGTTTGATTTTTGTTTGGGGAGCTGATACTTCTGCACATCTCTCAAATTATAAGTTTGTTTTGTCTTACTAAACAGTATTATCTTGTCCTTGACAATGCACCCATACAATGGCCCCACCTTGTGTGAAGAGCCAATAGTATATGCTAAACTGGCCACCATGTGCTCTTGATGATCTTGTAGGCTGGTTTCAAGCTCCAGTGTTTTTAGTTATTGTTACTGTTCTATTTACATTTATTACCTGCCCTTCACTCTAAGGTCCTAGGGCAGGCTACAATCAGAACACCACTGAAGTTAATACAGACAATCAAATAACTTAAAACAGCTTCCATATAGTGGTATCTCGGGTTAAGTACTTAATTCATTCCGGAGGTCTGTTTTTAACCTGAAACTGTTCCTAACCTGAAGCACCACTTTAGCTAATGGGGCCTCCTGCTGCCGCTGCGCCACCAGAGCACGATTTCTGTTCTCATCCTGAAGCAAAGTTCTTAACCCGAGGTAATATTTCTGGGTTAGCGGAGTCTATAACCTGAAGCATATGTAATCTGAAGGTACCACTGTATTTTTGAAAAGTATGAAGTACTATTGTTTTTAGTTAATAATATGCCACATTCATTTGTGCAAGATTCAGCAGGAGTAAGTAACTATGCTTGGTGGCTTACTGGATGGTGCAGTAATTTTAGTCATAAGGCAACTTGCGGAGCAGTAACATTAATTACCAAACCTATGGTTCTACTCTCTGAAATAGAAGAGTTGTTTGCTTAAGGCTCGTTCACATTATTGATGGCTAGAAATCTTACATGTGCAGTGGGCAGCAAGGATGCATGTGGTCATCACTGCACATAAAATATAACAGCGTGTGTGAATGCATACACCTGTATGCTAAATTTTCAGTATTCTTGCCCTATGAAAGAGAGGATAATAGAAGCGAGCGTATGTGTCACTACTCCAGTGCCCCATTGATTTATAGATCTTGCAAAACAGGCACAGAACCAAATGCCACTCAAATCAGCCTCTCTTGCCAAGTCACTTTCTCTCAGTCACTTGTTGTCCAGAACCATGAAAGATGTTTGTGGTTTAGTCTGTTTTCATATCCATGTGCCCTTCTCAGTGTTTTTCATGAGTTCAGTGGACATGCATATGAGGGTGTGGTGCTACTATGGAGAGAATCAGAGGGGGACAAGGGAGCAAGCACCCCTTCAAACAAGAAACTTGCCTCTCACCTGAGCCCCCAGCCACCCAATTGCACTCATTAACATATACTGCTATTTTTCTTTCAGAGATCTTAACATGTGAGACACAACTTGCCCACCTAGAAATATACTTTGCCCCTTGCCCCATTCTTTTCCTTCTGGTGCCAGCACTAAACACTGCAGGAACAAGCTCTGTCCTAAGTCTCTATACATTAATTGTAGTGTCTGAAAAGAGACATCAATGCACAACTAGAAAACTTCTTTGAATGTATGGAGAGAACTCTGTACATACAAGTATATGTACAGGGTTCACTTCGGACCATACAGTAACTACGCATAATGCTGCAAAACAGAACCCATGTGTTGACTGAACAGAGGAAGATCTCTAAAAGGGGCTATTGTTGTTGTTGTTGTTTAGTCGTGTCCGACTCTTCGTGACCTCATGGACCAGAGCACGCCAGGCACTTCTGTCTTTCACGGCTATAGTCAGACTTGTTGTATATACAGTGGTACCTCGCTTTAAGAACAGTCCGGTTTAAGAACAATTTGGTTTACAAACTCTGCAAAACTGGAAATAGTGTTCCGTTTTGCAAAATTTACCTCGGTCTAAGAACGGAATCCGAACGGTGGAAGGGCACTGGCAGAGGGAGGCCTCATTAGGGAAATCGCACCTCAGTTTAAGAACGGTTTTGGTTTAAGAACGGACTTCTGGAACGGATTAAGTTCATAAACCAAGGTACCACTGTATTCCAAATCTTGATTCTGAGGTTTTCCTATGCACCAAGTGTTTTACCACACAATTCAGAAGGACTGTAACTGGAGCAGTATGGTATTTATCTCAAACAAGATTACAGCATCAGCTGTTGATAGAAATAAAATCAGGGAACGATGAAGTCATTTGGTTGAGGTCTTCCAAGAAAATGTGCTGATACAGGAGTTCTTTTAAGGGGGTGAGCTCCTCCTCTCCCTGTTCTGTTGCCCAGAGCTCTCATATGACTTTCCAAGTTAGCCTTTATAATAAAGTCTAAATCTGCTTTATTGGAGGATGCAAGTTCTGTATTCTTAGATTTATGTTGCATATCAGCACTTAAAACTGTGAAACAACATGCTTTACCTGCCGTTTTCTGCAAATTATCTCTTTGTTTGATTTTGAACTTTATTGCCAATTCCTTTTTCATTTCTTTCACAGGATGTATAAGTTTATAGGCTATTCTTTGAGGGGGGTTTTGTGTTTCAGCAGTCAAGGATCAGCAGTCAGCAGTCAAATTTCTAAATGGTTAGTATTTTTTTCTAAGGCATTGCGACAAATTTAGGGAATTGGAGCTGGTACACATAAGTATATTTAGTCAACATTCTAGTTCCTACATGTATGCACACATTTTTTAAAAAAAACAACAACACATGCTGACTCTTGTTAGAGGAATGTAGATCACCCTCTTAGCTACCCCTTTGAATAAAGAACAGAATTTTTTATTATTTATTTATTTATACCTTGCCCATCCATTGCCCATTATTATTTATTTATACCTTGCCCATCTGGCTGGGCTTCTTTAACAGTGTACCACTGTTGTGAGCAGCTTCAAATATCAGCACCTCCAACACCACACCAGTAAAAGTGTGCGGGAAGCAACAGCATGTTTTACTTTGAACAATGTTATGATGGGAGAAAGTTATGGGGGAGAAAGTTGGCTGTCCGCATTCTGTACAATGGTATATACAGGGCCATTGTATGGGGAATCTGTATTTGTACTCATGGGCTTCCTATAAGGAGTCTGCTTAGCCACCTCGAGAACAGAATGCTGGACCAGATAAACCTTTGGTCTGATATAGCAGGGCATTTTGAAAACTGGAATCATTTTTAACCTAAATTTTCTGTTTTCCAAAGTTCATTAAGGCTGTATACACACTAACCCATTTGTAACACTAAAATGTAGATTTTCTTAATCCATCTCAGTGTGTTGCTTTTAGTCTAGATTTATTGCTAGATTCTGCTGTCCACAATGATGGGTTAGGTTACTTGATGTGTGTTTGAAAATCCTCCCCTTGATTAGGTTATCCATGCCTTTTCCTCCTTGCACATGCAAGGAGGATGCAGTGATTGTGGTCTTGGTATACATCCACCCACAACATCATTGGGCAGGTGTAGATAGAAGCCCCCCCCCAAAAAAAATGCTGGAACTGTTTTAAAATGGACACACTGGGGTGATACAGAATCAATCTGCAATGAGCTTTTGTTTTTGGATGAAATCAGTTTCTCAAGAAGCACTTTTTAGGGGCAAAAACACTACAATAGAGCTTGATTGCATGGGGAGGATGGAGAAAAAAATCAAGTCCCAGCCTCCATTTATTCTAGAATAAAGCATATTCAGAACACATTTCCCCCCTCAGAGAATTCTGAGCACTGTAGTTTACCCCTCACAGAGTAACAATTCCCAGCAACCCTTAACAAACTACAGTCCTCAAAATCCTTTGAAGGAAAGAATGTGCTTCAAATGTACATTAAGCTCATCAATCCTCAAGTCCATTTAAAAATAAAGCAAAACACTACATGTATTTATTGGCTTCCCAATGACAGAAAGCCCATCTTCTTTTTTTTCTGAATGGCTCTGGTAATATAATTATCACTATTTGTACTTTTCCGCCTTTCCTTCTTCATAGACCACTGCCCCTTGTCCAACCACATATGTACATTTGCACTGCAGGATAACACCTCATGACTCTGATGAAGTGGACTGTAGTCCATGGAAAATTATGTTATAACTAATTTGTCAGTCTTTAAGGTGGCATAAGACACAGATGCAAAGCATTCTTGTCACAGAATTATACTAAATAAACAATAAAACATACTTATTCTTGGTTTGACACTGGTCCATTGCTAATGAGTCTCTGATATTACTATTTTGTTCTGTTTTATCAAGCAGATTGAGCTAGCCTTTATCTCCTTATACTACTCAAGGGGATCTTAATGTTGTGCTAAAAGAACAAAGATGATAAATAGTCATAATCTTGTAAATGAGCCAGTATTATGTAGCAGTGTATCTAATGTTATGTTGAGTAATGCCATAAGATAAACAGAAGCATTGGTTCAAAATTATCCTATTTACACTTTCTTTTGAGCAAGTTGCTGTGTAATATATAATAAATTCCCATTTCACTATTAGAAAAAGTGCACTGAACAAGACTGACTGGTGTGTGCGCTTTTTGTATTTTGGAATGTTACTTCCAACTCTGAAGAGGGAATGTCTACCTAAAATTAGGTGCCTCCCTTGCCTCATCCCATTCTACTGATGTGGCATTATGTACAAAAAATAAAGTGAAAATCAAGCCCAAGAAAATCAAACACAGATGTAGTAAAACTTCTAGCTCCAGATACCTTCTGTGTAATCTATGGTGATGGAGTCTAAACCCGCACGAAGATGGGATTTCCTTTGGGAACATGTCAGATGTCAATACAATATAATAACAGATTTAGGGGCTTTTAAGGAAAAAAAAGTCTAAGAGGAATGGGCTCAAACCAGCATTTGAATTCCAAGTGTTTATGCAGTCATGTCACAGTTTAGGGCTGCATGACTGCACTGTAGTTTGGCAAGGACTGAGTATTTATAAATGGCAGATACTTGAATTCCATTCTTGCTCCCAAAGGACACCTGACTGAGATCATTCTTTTCCAATTAAACTAAAACAAGCAAACAACTAAGTAATTCAGGGGTGTTGTCCAATGTAATCCCTTCCAGAACGCAGTGAATTCCTCCCTCCATTAATTATACTATTCCCTTTTTTACATTCCTTTTTTAAACATTCTTTTTATATGACATACTTCAGGATAGGTCATACTGATGGATGTGCAACATTATAAAACATGACATTATACTGCAATGTGACCTACCAAGAACCTCACTAATATAGCTATATGTGCTAATTATTTTGGCTTTTGAATCCAAAATTAAGAATATGACAGTGTACTACTAATGTCAAAGTAACCCTACTTCAACAAAAATACTGAAAAAGCCAAGCTCCAGTGTGAAATTGCTGAAGTAGAACTCATCAGCATATGCAAATCACTTGCATTTCAACTTCATTAGAACCATGAGTTTCTTTTCTCACTCTAGCTATTAAATTAGTACAGTTGTACCTTGGTAGTCAAACACCTTAGTTGTCAAACAAAACGGCTCCCAAACATTGCAAACCTGGAAGGGAGTGTTCCAGTTTGCGAATGTTTTTTGGAAGCTGAATGTCCAACGCAGCTTCTGATTGGCTGCCGGAAGCTCCTGCAGCCAATCGGAAGCCGTGCCTTGATTTTCGAACTGTTTTGGGAGTCGAACTTATGTGTACTTAATGTGTACGCATTGTAAACACACTTACACACAAACCTGCAAACTGAAGCAGCCAATCGGAAGCCGTGCCTTGATTTTCGAACTGTTTTGGGAGTCGAACTTATGTGTACTTAATGTGTACGCATTGTAAATACACTTACACACAAACCTGCAAACTGAAGATAACATTTAATCGAGGTAAGGAAGTGGACTCTAGTTCATGAAAGCTTATGCCACACAATAGATCTGTCAGTTTTTAAAACCGCACCAGATCCTTCTTGAATTTAAGCATATAGTTATCTCACACAAACGTTTTGATCAATTTGCAATGTAAAAGTTGCACCAAAAGTTGTGACTTGACTAAGTTGTAAAAATAATGACAATTTCATAGCACAATGGAAAGTATGTGGAATACATTTTCATTCTAGTCTTTGATAGCTGTTCAGCTGTGGAGCTGCAATATTTGCTGCCAATGATTTTCAAAGGATCTCTTCAAAGTGAATCTCCGGCTGAGGGGAGGGGGTACACCGAGCACAGGAAATATTGTTTCACTAAGCTTGACATTTACTGCAAAGAAAGAAATGTATGTACTGAATTTATGAGTCCCTATGATCCATCTATTAAACACTAGGTACTGCTTTTACAACTGGCCTTCATCAAGATTTTTCATCTTGTAGCCAAAGTGTCGTCTCTTCTAATGACTCATGATGAAGATTCATTCCAGTTAACTTAATTTCAGATGACTTTTGCTGTTCTTTTTAGCATGTTCTATCCATAGAAGGCTGGCTATTTGCTGTCCATATTCTTTATGTACACATCAGCTAATCAGTGCTGTCCAATAAATAATTGACATTGTGATTAAAGAAAGATACATCTGTTTAAGATTACCCAAAGTTCTGCTACAAAACTGATAAGCTGATAATTTGTCATAGCATTTAGGCAGAACAAGCATGAGTTATGCTTCTTTTTGTCTGCAGATGTAAGCACTCTTTAATGCAAAGCTGTGTTCTAGAGTATGCATCTTACTGATTTTACAGAAGACTAAAATCTGTTTGCAGCAACTGTTACTATCCCACACTATTTACGTCATGTTAGAAACTGAGAACGAAAGAAAAAAGCAAAACTAATCCAAGCAATATTCCCAATAAATGTGCTATTATGGATAGCTATTGAAGAAGAAAGCGAGACTCTACACATGGTTTCATGAATTATGTAAACTGCATGTGGTACTTACATTCTCCAAGACACAATTATAATTAGCACCCCTCCCACATACATAGTATTAAGAACAAAGTACTGAGCTTTAGTAGAAGAGTTTACTCATTTGTATTGCTCCTGTGTTTTTCTGCTGTCAACACAAGAGAAAAACCAAAAATCAACAGCTGTGGACAGGGACGGAATGTGTGTTGAGACAGGCAAAACCACTAACAGTACCTTGAGCTACACATCAAGGGGAGGGGAGGAGAGAGAGAGAGAGAGAGAGCGAAAGAAAGAAAGAAAGAAAGAAAGAAAGAAAGAAAGAAAGAAAGAAAGAAAGAAAGAAAGAAATGGTCCTACCATTAGGCAAAGTGACACAGCTGCCTCAGGTGGAAGCTGCTGGGGGAATGGGGAGAGGTGGCAGGGTGTTGAAGGACAGGGCTACATGCACCACAAGGCCAGCTCCCGAATAAGCTAGTCTATAGCCCTCACATGTAGTATTCAAGCAGGATTCTGTATATGTAAATCCAGCTGGCTTCTGTACATGAAAAGAGGGTGCTATCTTGTCCTTTGTTTCAGGTTTGTACTGTGCCTGAAATAGTTTAGGAGATAGGAAGCTGGGAAAGTGAAGCAAGAGAGAGGTGTACATGAGCAACAAAAGGAGGGAGGTGAAGCTGCCAGCAAATTTCATATGGAGCAAAATTCAAGGCAGATTTGGAGGGTTCTCTGCAGGCAGCCTTCATATCTGAAAATAAAAGCACTTGCTTTCTCTAGATTATGGCCAACCTCAAATAAAATATCCTATGTCACTGTGGGGCAACTCACACAGAACCCAATTGTCCTGAAGATGAGGGAAATTTGGAAAACCTTTGCACTAGGCCTTATCAGTGGATTCTGCATTGCTTACCTGTCTTCCTACTGAAAGGGAAATTCACAGTTTAAAATTATACACATACCTATGTTTGAATAGGTGGGTGCCAAAAATTGGATCCTATGAAAGCAGATGGATCCTCATTCTTCCTCCTCATTATAATGAGCTGCAAAATACTTTTTCCTAACTAATATTTAGAGGACATGCTAATCTTTCAGTATAAATTATATATTCACAGGGGGGGAAACAGTACTACTTTAAAAGATTATAATCAAATGCAGGTAAAGTTTGTTTACTATAGACCTGTAAAATTTCAAGGACAACACTGAATACTGAAAGAAGATAAATTAAGTAGTTGGTGTCTATCCCTGTCAAATTTGTTATCCTGGAAACATGATTCAGTCTCCTCCATAGTGCCTTCAGCAAGGGCTAAAGACTTTATTTTTAGAAAGAAAACACAAAAATCACCCTGAATGTGAGCCAAGGGTCTGTCACTTTGAGTATGGAGAAGGAGAGACATTTTAGAAGCCCTTGCACATACTGTCATCTATCCTGCTCTAGTTCAACAAAATTAGGCCCTAGAGACTATGTATCAAACTGAAAATAACTAACAAATAATTAATTAAGGGCAGGTTCAACCCTGCTTTCAAAAAACATGTTTACAATTCTCTTTGCTATTTTAGAGTCACTATGGAGGATCTGTCAACCTTTTGCGGGGGGGGGGAGGGAGAAGAAGAGTGTGGAAATTAACTTAGTTTCTAACAATATGTGATAGTATATGGAAACCCAAGGCATTAAGCCCAGCTAACTTTCTGAAGAAACAGGAATGCAATCAAATGCGTTTTGGAAGACACCACAACCTGTGCTATACACCACTTTGAGACAAAAATTGTGAATGAAAACATACTTTTAGCATTATGAGTTGAGGGGTTTAGCCTTGAGTCCCTTCCAAAGGTTGTGATCCTGTATCATTGAGGCTAGAATCTCCAAAAGAGAACCTGGTGGACCAGCCAAATCAGACCCTTTGTCAAGGTGCACAGTTAGCTGCACAGTTAAGTACCCAACATCTGCATCTAAAAAGAGTGAGCTCCATCCTAAACGAGTGAGCTCCATTGCCATAGGAACAAATGGGTGGATCTCCCCACACCCCATCTGGCTGATGGAGAGAAGAACAAGATGAGTAAGCTGGAAGCATGAAACACAGAGACATGTTTGCTGTGTGCTGGACTTTAGGGCTCCCCTGGAAACCTGAGGGGCAGCAAGATCGATGGGTGTGCTAATGCTGTGAATCCCTGCATCCTAGGATCAGGTTGTATATATGTGTAAATAAACCCATATATCCTAAAGACACCACAGTCTCCACTGACCTCCATTTCAAGGAAACTGGATCTGGGCAAGTGCAAGAATCCCTGGAGTCTCTCACCACTTGGAGACTGGAGTAGCACATAAGGGGTTCTAAGGGAGGAATACATCTCCATTTCAACATAAGGACACCTTCCTCTCTTTTGTTACCAGTCATGCACTCCTATCCATATTACAATTTAGGGCAAAAGATCTATGACAGTGGCCGACTCATCTCTTTACATATAGGTCTGTCCTAGCTCAGTACAAGCAGAGGGTAGAGAGCTAATGTAAAGAGCAAAAGAAATAAGCACATGTGTTTGCTGGATTTTCAATACCCTACCTTCCTATATTTTGAACTACAGCTCCCATCAGCCCCACCAAGGAGGGTTCTTGTGACTAGGCTGATGGGAGTTGTAGTCCAAAACATGAGGTCACCTCAGGTTGGCAAAGGCTGCTAGAGTCTACCCCCCCCCCAGATGCTTTGCTTCTAGCCAAGCTCACTTCAGATAGCAAAGAACAGGAGATGGAAAAGGCAAGTCAGATGATAAGACTACAGAGTAATATGCTGCATGGATGTGAGGGGGCACCACATGCATTCCCATGCCTTGTGTTACTTAAATTGGGCATCACCTTGGTACCCTAAATTGACATGTCAAACATACGCTGCTGAAACCCCATTCATTATGCAATGCTGCTTGTAGGGGGGAAGGAGGGGGGCAATGATTGTCATGGATGCTGAGAAGGGAACCTGGCTAGCATACCTTTGCTGCTGGGAGTGCACAGGATCCTGACACTAACCTTATGCCAGCATAATTTGGCTGCCAACTTGCTCAAACCATGCTGTTTAAAAGATGTCTGTCCAAGATCAATTTGTCTCCCATGTGGCGGAAGGAACACTACAATTAATGAGTTACTGACCTATATGAGGAAGAGGTTTTTCTTTCCTCGTTCATTTTATATCCATAAATGATTATGTTACATTTGCTCTAGGTTCTTGTTAATATTGCATTCAGCACTGCATTCAGATAAGCTGAAGGTGAAGGGAAGCAAGCATCACTTGGCCAATTACCCTCTTGTATTCCCTTCAAAGTGATAGTAGAATAAAGTTATCAGGATACCTGGCATTCTGCTGTTGCAATTATAGATAGGAAGGGGTAATTTAAAGTGAGAATTTCTTTAATATGTTAATTGCATAAGCAAGCATATCTTCTCCTCTACTGCTTTCTCTACTTAATTAGCTGGTACAGCTTCATGCTGTGCTCCAGTGCTTGTTTTAGATACTTTCTATGAGACAATGGCTCATGTAGTTGTTCTTCAAAGTCACAAAAATGAGCTGCTTCTAATTATGCAGGCTGGGGGAAAATATATATCTTAATCCCCAAAATTTCTCTTTCATCCTAATGATGGGATTAAGCATATATGAATTGGCGTTTTGTTACGAATTCATTATGGTTCTCAGTGTCTGGAGCCCACACCAAAATAGAAGAAACTAAACCAAAGGAGAGACAACAAGAGGAGACCAAACACAGTCATCATAAGAAGGGATGATAGATAGGGATTGAAGAGGAGCAACATAATAGTTTACAGTTTTTCCTAATGGCCCACAAGGCAGACAAACATGTTAGTGTAACCTCTGAGCTGGTTTCTAGTTCATCAGACAGAAAGAGATTGGAGTTTACATTTTCCATTTACTAAAATATAAGCTTTGTGGTACCTGAAAGACACATTTAGGGCTTATCCATACACAACCTTTTGCCCCACTCTTTCCAGGCAGAGGTCCATGCTTTAACGCTCTGTGTCCAAAGCAAATGTCAATTTGTTTTTTCTGTGGATTGAGGTTTGCTCCGATTCAGCTCTAAAGAGCAGGTTTTCATGGGGAAAGCTGCAGAGCAAAAAAAAAAAAAAAGGGATGGGTTGGAGGTGTTTGGACATGGAGCCTTAAATCATAGGCCTTGCCTGGAAAGAACAGAGGGAAGGTAATTGTGGATAAACCCTTACTGTGACATAAGCTGTTATGGAGCAGAGGCATAACTAGGCTCATTTTCACCCTGGTCAAAGATCCTGTTTGGCACCCTCCTCCAACATGCATTTGTGCATGCACACACACAGGCTAGGAGCCTCAATGGCACCCCTCTGGAGACTTCACCTTGAGAAAGACACAACAGCTCATGACACCCTGTGAGCCCAGAACCATTTCTGTGGGTGTCACAAAGCAGCACTGGGCTTGCAGGGCACCGCAAGTGTGCCCTTCAAAGCAGGGTTGCGTCGGCTGGCTGGACTCCCCACTGTGTGACTGGGCAGACGGCACAGCATGGCCCCGTTTTGCTCCAGTGGAAGAAAATCATTTGTACAACCCTGCTGGATGGAGATAAAGAGAGAAGGGAGCAGCCCTGCCCACTTTTGGCTCTGGTCTCACACCACCAGCATGCAGCCTCTGACAGGCTGCCCCAAGGAAATGTGGCCCTTGACAAAGGACAGGCTCCCCCAGTCTGGGTGTAGGCAAAAGAATTCTGAGAATGGAACTTACTGCATTAAAGCAAAACACAGACAGGAATAATGACACAAGCACTACCACAATGACTGTGAATGTGATTGACGGCACTGCAGTATGTTGGCATTGATATAACAGCGGAGTGTAATTTTTGAAAAAGCAACTTTTATTTTAATTAAAGGGTAACTCCAGCTGTCAGCTTTCACTGAAACACTACACTGCAGCAGCTGGTTCTAGGACTCACAGGTGAAATAGCTCAGTCAGTGGTCGAAGGGATAATTTATAAACTTTTAAAACTACAATATAGAAATAATTTATAACAGCCATATACTTCTGGGAGGTCCTGTTTCCCCACCATATAATTTCTGCTGTTTGTTTTGATTATTCTTTTAGTTATGTTTTGAGCCACTGATAATATTGTTGCATACCAGCTAATCTCTGAGCAGTGCGAGATTCCAGCGCTTCCAGGTGCCTACCCAGAGTTCGGTTTCCTTGGAATCGAAAGGCTCAGGTTGTATATATGTGTAAATAAACCATATATCATAAAGACTCCAAAGTCTCCACTGTGCCTCATTCCAAAAGGAAACATGAAACCTGGGGTAAGTGCCTAGAACTCTTCTCCAGGAATCTCACAGCCTTCAGAGATTGGGGTGGCATGCAACAATATGTATATACTACTAATAAAAATATACTACTTTCATTTTTTCCAAAAGGGAAGCATTTTCAAAAGCCATAAATATTTAGGAAACAATCTTGAAGGACTTTGATAGGCTGGAAGAATATGGTAACTTTAGAAGTTAAGACATGAATAAAATTATATCAGATACTGCAAGGGGCCTACCTGGTCCAGTAAAGGAACCTAATTCTTCCCTCTTATGGAAAGCAACCATATTTTCTCTCTCTTTAGTTCCTATATTATGCACAGTCTATTATCCTGTATCAAGGAGAGACAGTGTGATACAGTGGCTAGAGTATCAGTTTTGGGACTGGTAGGAGATCTAGGTTCAAATTCCGACTTCAACCATGAAACTCACTGGGATGATCTTGGGTCAATCACTTTTCTCTCAGTCTTACAACCACAGGGTTCCAGTTACAGATAGGTAGCCGTGTTGGTCTGCCATAGTCAAAATAAAAAAATTCCTTCCAGTAGCACCTTAAAGACCAACTAAGTGTATCTGAAGAAGTGTGCATGCACACAAAAGCTCATACCAAGAACTAACTTAGTTGGTCTTTAAGGTGCTACTGGAAGGATTTTTTTTATTTTAACCACAGGGTTGTAAGGTTAAAAAGTCAGGGAGAAAACCATGCATGCTAACTTGAGCTCAACTGGATGAAAAGTGGGATAAAACAGTAAGAAATGAATAAATAAAATATATTTGCAAGAAAAGTAAACACATACCATTGTTCTGCTGGCAAGGACAACTTAAATACACCAAGAAAAACTACAACATTAGACAATGTTATGACTATTATCACTTTGACCCACATACACACAACATTTATGAGGACAAAATTCTTGAAGCTTGCTTAATACTTGCCCATAAATTATTGTTGTACACAGTATAGCTTAGTAGAGAGATGCTTAGTCTGAGAAAGCAAATGTTGTGTAAATGGTCACTGAAGTGCCAATTTTGAAAGGCTGTTGGCACTGCAAGTGCTTCTAACACATTTTTAATAGATTGCAAGTCTCTAGAATGCATCTATTTATTCTCATCATAATGTGGTGCTAAATTAAAATGTGTGATTAAAACCTACATTCTTCAGGAAGTGTTGTATCTGATGATGTTGATATCCCTCTCCTCCCCCCTGTGCTGCCCCAAATCTACTCCGGAGGATCCCAAACCCTCTGGAGCATATTTTAAACATATTGAGGAGAGGCTTTAGGGGAAAGGAGAGGAAGGGAAAGTTCTGTTGCCCAAGCAGATGTCTGCTGCATGAGTGGAACAGCAACACTGGATACCACCCTTAGCCTTTTACACTTTTGCTACTAAAATCATTGCCTACTTTCAAAACTCTGTGATAGATTTGCTAATCGGGCCTCATTTGAATGAAATAATGTATCTGAACTGTGATCTGAAATACAATTCAATCAAAGTTTTCAGGAAAAGAGTTTTAATGCTATAAGCAGTGCTTTTTGTGATGTTATTCATTGGTATGAAGTACCATCGCCTCTTTAATTGCTGGCCATGGAAGCCATTTAGTGTTGGCACCCATGACACCATTACCAATATGCAAGCACTGGCACCTCTTTTTTATAGCACCCCCCCCCCCAGCACTGGCTAAAAGTAGTTGCTTCAGTCAAATGGACACCATTACAAACACAGGTTTTTCACCTCCATACTTCACATTTTTATTTGTATACTCTAGGTGTTCAGCTTACAAATTTAACACACAAAATGGACCCAGTACAGTCATTTACTAAATCTACATACAGTAACTATACCAGCTTTTGAGCTCTGTAAGTTATTTATTATAACAACTCTCTAACAGAAATCTTCCCTTATATATTGTCCGCCACAAAACAGAGGCACACACACCATACCTACTGTCCACTGACTAAGTGCCACAGCAGTTCTAACAGCAATGACTTCTCTTTGGGAGATATGAGGTAAGGATGAAACCTTAGTAGAGAGGACATCTTCCCTGAATCCTTCCTCCTTTTGTTTTAGCTTATATACATCTGTAATTCTTATAATGTGTACAGGATATTTCCTATTATCAAAAATATATTTGGAAGAAAATAAGCATTGGGATTGGGATCTTGAGGCTTGCTAAATTAGGCTCTTAAATCACATTCCCTTTATCCCTCCCGAACACATAAAGGAGATACCACCAGGGAGTATATCTATCAGGATTCTTCTTCTTTGGTTTTGCATGTGAAAGTTATATACATCCTATGCTTTAGCTCAGTTGCCTCGCCCATACCACAGTTGTGTACCTAGTCGGACAGAAACCATCTACACAACCTCCGACTTCTTCTTATTCTATGTATATGTATGTATACATACATATGTTGTATAAGGTTGAGAAGACTGAAACCAGCTGAACAGCTATTCTAAGATATGAGACACACACACACACCAATATTGCCTTACTGATAAATGCTGCACAACACAGGATTTGTTGCCTAATCCAGTGCTCAACAAATAGATGGTTGGTGAATGCACTCTAGGTGGAAACAAAGGAGACACACCCAAGTCCTTTGCCATGCTCTTTGCTGATTAGCAACCTGAAAGATCAAGATCAATACATTGCTATTCTTGGGAGGAGCGAGGCTGTAGGAAACATTTTAGCTGAACAGCTTATTATATTTCCGGCAGTTTCCCCTCAACATTTAGAAGGTCAGGTAGGGTTACTAGGTGGTTTTATCCACTAAAAAGAGAGTGACAAACCAACTGATGATTGCCATCACAGGAGCATTTTGCCCACAGCACAGCAAGGGCCAGGCACCGTAGAAATAAACACAGGAGATTGGTATTTGGGTTGAAATCGGCCAAGTTTTACAGACTGATTACAGATGTAAGTAGGATTTGGCCAGGCACTGGGTATGAATCTGGTATTAAGCAGTCTGCCTGCTGGTTGATAATTATGGTGGTGTCAACCCAGAGCTGAGGAGCTGCCCCTGACATGGACCAGGTGCATCAACTCCACTTGGGCTGCTACTAGGGAAAGTGTTATGGCCCTCTGGCCCCCATATGGGCCCCCAGACAGAAACACCCTTCCTGGACCCCTTTAACAGAGTACCCAATCAAATAAGGATCCAACCTAATGCCTTATCTGCCAGAGTTGTGACCTGCAGACCAGCCAATTTGTCTGCAGGGGGGGAAATCCCCCCAGGCCCAGAATACAGTGACCAAAGAAACCATAGCAAGGTCCTCACACAAGCCTGCCCCCTCACCTTCAGCCAGGCCACCTCCAGCTTGGGTGGGTGCTGAATTTGCAGTTGGCCTCCAAAGTGGGTGAACTTCATGCAGCCATCCTCTTAAGTACTGGAAGGGAATGGGGCAGGTCAGCCTCTTCCTCTGTGACCAGATTTGCCCCCTGGGCCAGGGCTTTTCCCTGTGGGCTAGCATGGCTGGAAGTAGAGGCTCTGGTCATCCCCTCATGGCCACACATGAAAATAGCGGTCATTGGACCATGCCACAGTCATGCCACATGGCAAAGCTGCTCCCCTGGAGGCCCAGATGAGCAGGAACTGTCACTGGGCCACAGTCTATCAAACTAAGCAGTGATAATGAAAGGAAGCAATAAAGAAATACCGTTTGTTTCAAGAAAACTGGACTGCCTTTAACCGTGTGAATAATGGTTACAAAGGGGTGGGGGATGAAGCAGGCTTAAAGCAATGTAGAAAGAGATATATGTAATTATACATGTACTTACCATCTTGTTTTGAACAAGAAAAAGCCTAGAAATATGGTTACATGAGGCTATTTTCTAAAGCTAGATAGCAGTCTGAGCTACAGTTCCTCATGCATTATGTAACCCATCAATTTTAACTTTGCAATCGACTCACTAACACTACTAGACTGAAAGGAATACAAATTAGAAGTACTTACTCATTTCTCTCCAGGATGATGACAAGTTGCTCACTTTCAGTTTGTATAAGAAGTTTCAGCACTGCTGGGTGAGTCTGAAAAATGAAATTGAAGACTAATTCTATTACTCCAAACAGAAAATGTAGGCACCCCTGCTCTGTGACAGGTAAAAATGTGCAAGATTGGGACCCTTATTGTCAAGAAGATTGTGACAAGATCAGCAGGAAGATGGGGTTTAAGGTAAAGTGAACAGCAAGGAAGAATTAGTAGGATTTTGCAAAAATTTAAAAAAATGTATTAAAACATTGGCTAGTATCTCAACAATCTTTCATTTTCTTTGACATCTATTTTTAATTTATGCACCCCTGCAAATATATTTAAACACATTTATTTTATTGATTTAGTACCTCAGATAAATTAAGGTGTGTGCTTGAACTGCAGATTGATAGAATAATAACAAAATTATTTTTATTTATGTATGTATTTATTTATTTATTTATACCCCGCCCATCTGGCTGAGTTTCCCCAGCCACTCTGGGCGGCTCCCAATCAAGTGTTAAAAACAGTACAGCGTTAAATATTAAAAACTTCCCTGAACAATATATTGCTACAGGCCTCAGTATCACTCATTGACAGCGTGCCCTTAAACTATTAGCAATAATTAAGGAAATCATAACTTGTTGCTATAATTAAAAACATTATTAGAGACAATGGTGTATGTGTGTCCATAAGTGTTTCAGCATTTCAAATACTAGGCTTCTTCTAGAAAGCTATGCACAAGGATTTTGCTTGGAGTAGATTTTTAAACCATGGATAAGGGATTGGTGTATATATAAAATACAGTGTCCCATCAGATGTCAAGGAAATGAACAACTACAGTGATACCTCGGGTTACATACGCTTCAGGTTACAGATGCTTCAGGTTACAGACTCCGCTAATCCAGAAATAGTACCTCAGGTTAAGAACTTTGCTTCAGGATGAGAACAGAAATCATGTGGGGGCGGCGTGGGGGCAGCAGGAGGCCCCATTAGCTAAAGTGGTACCTCAGGTTAAGAACAGTTTCAGGTTAAGAACGGACCACCAGAATGAATTACGTTCTTAACCCGAGGTACCACTGTATATGGACCCCTGCTCTTGCTCAAATCCTTGTGCAATATTCAGCTAACAAGCCCTGCTAGCAGAAGCCCCTGCAAGGACTTCTGCTAGCACAATATCCCCCTTTTCCTCCTCCAAATTAGCAAGAGGGAGGGCTCAGGAGGATCCTCCAGAACTGAACATGAGGGGAGAAAAAGACAGACCATTCCATCAGGCAAACAGAAATGTTTGCGCTGATTAAGCAATCTGCTTAGTGCCAAGTTGAATTCCTCTCCATATGTTTGTCAACAGGGTCCCTAGATCAGGAATGGTATAGAATTCACATTTCAAGATGAAATACAGCCTTAATTTCCTGATTACCTCATACTGGGGGGTCTGGTAAGGGCATGATGTATAAAAGACACAGGAGCGAAGGTATTTACCAGAAGATCTCCTGCTCAGGTCTCTCTCCTGTTAAGTTGTTTTGCCCTGCTTGTTTTGGTACATTACTCCTGTATGAATTGTATCACATGACACCCAAAGGGCTTTTCCTACAGAAACATGTAAGAAGCTGAAATTTTTTGCTGTTCTAGTTGTACTCTCCTCCTTCTTGTGAGGCAATCGTATCACACACACTGGGATGGGCACAGGAGCTTAGCCACCTAAGCATTTCCCATGACCTCTTTCTTTTCCCATAGGGAAACTGCCTAATGATACTTCCACAAGGACTGAGCTCCATGACAGCTCCCCCCACCCCCACCCCACCATCAGTGCTAAGAGCAGGGAGATCTTTTTTTCCATATTTGCTTAAGTGCCTTCCCTAGGACTTGGGTGGGGGGTGGGACAGGCAGACAGGTTCTCTTAGGCCAGGGGCTGGTCTGGGATCCCATGAAATCTTAAGCGGGGGTAAGTTTGGGGAGAGCTCCTTAAGACGTTCAAAACTTCTCACGAACTCTCAGGAAAAGTTTGCTACAACCTGGCAGAACCAGAACTTTCTCAGGAACGCTATTAAGTATGCCTAGACTTAAACAAACAAACAACAACTATGGTCACCAGCATATGGGGTAATCTATTTCATGTCAATAGTGGAGATTCATAAATATTATTTTCATGCAAGAAAGCAGTTAGATTAAAATAAGCCATTGGAATGAACTTTGCAATAACTGGATCCCTCTACCATACTAAATAAATGCTTCAGGCCAAAGCCTTAGCATTCACCAGGCACTTGGGAATCATTGATAGCCATGAATATTTAGAGGCAACGTTGATTACCACTTTAATATTAGGCAAATGGTTCCAAGACTTAGAAGAAATAAATACTATATAACTTGGAAAGAACAAAACAGAATTGCAACAGCTTAATGGATCCTTTCAGGTCTGAGACTCGCTCACTCATTTATTTATACAATTTATATACTGCTTAATTACACTATTCTCTAAATGGTGTGCAGGAGACCCAAAACGATTAATCCAATATGAATTAACATTATAAAATCATTCTCTAAGTCTAAGACAAAACAACAACCGTAAAATCAGAGTTCAGTTTAAAAGCTTGCTGGACTAAAAATGTCTCCAGGAAGTTCCAGAAGCTCATCAGGGACCAGGCTGAGCTCAACTGGCAGTTCCATAAAATTGGGTGCGGCTCCTGGTGGAGACAAGCCATGCATCTATCATGCACACTAGCAATGATTCCCCTCACAGACCTCAGTGAGTGAACAGGGATATTAGGGATCAGGCATCCTGACCCCAAGTTGTTAAGGGCCTTGTAAATGACCACAAGAGTCTTGAAACTGGTCCAACAGCATATGGGCAGGCAGGGCAATCTTTTGAGCACTAGGAATTACATGCTGGTGACAATCTGTCCCCAATAAAAGTCTAGCCACAGCATTTTCTACCAGCACATTGCAATTTTATTCCAGAAGGCTTTTAACTGAAGTTTCATGCTATAGCTTTTTAACTCATGCTAACTTTTTATACTGTGTATTTGTAAACTGATTGGGGATTAGTGTAGCTAAGTGATATATGAATTGTTTAAATAAATAATCGAGCATGGAGGTTACCAATGCATAGATCAATATGGCCAGACTGTCCCAATCTAAAAACAGCCTGATTACGATAGTTGGTATACCAGCTGTAGCTAGTGAAAGGCATTCCTAGCCACTAGGGCTACCTGAGTCTGCACTGACGAAGATGGATCCAGAAGCTGCCCCAAATTCTGATCTGTCCTTCCAGAGGGAATGCCTACCATTCTAGGGAAAGTGCATTGTGTGCTGTACTTCCCCAGAGAAAGTACATAGGGGGCAACATAAGACATGACCTTCTTAGTGGTGACGTACTGATTAGGGAACATCCTTCTCCCTGGAGGGACACATGTGGCACTGTGGTCTAAACCACCGAGCCTCTTGGGTTTGCCGATCATAAGGTCAGCAGTTCAAATCTGTGTGATGGGGTGAGCTCCCGTGGCTTTCTCCCAGCTCCAGCCAACCTAGCAGCTCGAAAGCATACCAGCGTGAGTAGATAAATAGGTACCGCTGCGGTGGAAAGGTAAACATTTTCCATGCGCTCTGCCACTTGTCATGGTGTTCCATGTGCCAGAAGCGGTTTCATCATGCTGGCCACATGACCTGGAAAAGCTGTCTGCAAACAAACGCCAGCTCCCTCGGCCTAAAAGCAGAGTGCCACACCCCATAGTCGAATTCAACTGGACTTCACTGTCTGGGGGTCCTTTACCTTTACCTTTTTACCTTCCCTCTGAGGTACAACTGGCACCAACATATCTGGCATTGCCAGGTTAAAATACATCTGTTTGCCTCAGCTGTTGGATATTCGTCCACTCCTGTTTGTTTGTTTGTTTGTTTGGTGGTTAAATGTTTTAATTCATATAATCATACCTGCTCTTATCTTTTATTTTAAATACTACTCTAACATGTTGTGGGACAATCCAGTTAACGACAGGTTAAAAAATCTCTCAATAAAAAAAAGATGCAAAATGAAGAGTATGGTTATTCATGAGTCCTTAAGAAATCTTCATTGTCAGGCAATTATTATTAGGTTCTATTTAAAAACCTGTATATATAATTACATACTCTCAATAGAGAAGGCAAACCATCTTTGATGACAGTACATTATTTTGAAGTATATTTACCTTTTCAGGTATTAGATCTGTTTCTACAAGCTCAGCAACAACAGAGGTCATTCTGAAGATCAAGAGCTTGAATATATGTACTGGTTTTAGAGGCACCATGTAAGTCATTGTGATCAGCCATTTCAAGCAGGGCAGCTTAGGAAGCTGGTTATCTGCTGTGTTTTAGAAGTGTGGTTAATTCCTCACTGCTGAAATTATTGTTGGAACAAAATGCAAAGGGGTTGGTATCATAAATTAAGAACTAATAAGCCACTTTTTAGTTGCAGCAGATGCTATTACTGCCAGGCACTCTAAGAACTTCTGTATTACTATACTGGAATCTTGGTATCAAAAGGTCTGGCAAGTAGCACCTCCAGAAAAACTTATGACTATAATGAAAATATTAAGGGGTTAAAGTAAATGAAAGGCTTTTAAAATAACCTGATGGTACTTGATTGACTACAACAATACAAGAGAAGGTGTAAGGCCACCTTCCCCTGAGTATGCACATTTATTGACTTTGTAAATATATATTCATATTAAATATTTGATTTCTATACCACTTAATATATTTAAAATATATCTAAGCGGTGTTCAAAAAAAGAAAGCATCAACATAGCAGAGACATATGGATAAGAAATGTATCTGTATAGATTTATTACCTGTTTGTGTATGTATTTTGCTTAAACTTATTTTTAAAAAATAATTCAGCATTTCCAAGTAGGTCTGCAGAAAATATTTCTATTTGCTTTTTGCAAAATGGGACAACCTCAGTTTTAAATATACCCTGCCAAAAACATGCACTAAACTTGGTTAAAATGCTGTATTTTCTGCACAAATGTTACTTTATATATTCTGCATAGAACATGCATAAGATATTACATCTCTCCCAAGAGAGCTCAAGTAATGTTTGTTTATGCTTATTTTAGCCACAAATTACACAGGTTCCATTTGCGTATAATAGGAAGCCATAGTTAGAAACAAAGTGCCTCTCCCTCTCTCACATAGTTAGCATCAGACTAGGAAGGTTTACCGTATTTTTCACACCATTGGACGCACCGGACAATAGGACGCACTTTGTTTTAGAGGGGGGAGAACAAGAAAAAAAAATTCTCCCCCTCTCTGCCCAGCACCCCTTCAGTGAAGCGGCAGGAGAGGCTGCACAGAGAGGGGGAGAACTTTCCCCCTCTTGTTTTCCTGCTCTAAAACAAGGTGCCGTTTAAGGTGCGTTCAGGTGGCTACCTTGGAAGCCTGGAGAGCGAGAGGGGTCGGCGTGCACTGACCCCTCTCGCTCTCCAGGCTTCAGGTTCCTTTCGATCTGCTCTTTGGGGCTGGTGGGGGGAAGCCCACCACCAGCCCCAAAGAGCAGGTCAGAGAACAGCGGGTGCGCTCTCCTGGCTGGGGAGGTGATGCGCGGCTATAGAGGCTCCTGCCATAGCTGCGCGTCACCTCTCCAGCTGAGAGAGGGTCGCGGGGGGGGGCTGTTTTAGCCCCCCGCGCGCTCTCCTGGCTGGGGAGGTGACGCGCGGCTATAGAGGATCCTGCCATAGCTGCGCGTCACCTCTCCAGCCGTGAGAGGGTCGCGGTGCTACGGCGTCTCCGCTCCATAGGACGCACACACATTTCCCCTTCATTTTTGAAGGGGAAAAAGTGTGTCCTATAGAGCGAAAAATACGGTAAATTCCTGCCCCCTGTCCCACTATCCACCCTTTCATGGACCTGCTGCTTAGAGGGGTAGGGTGAGTGGGCTGCAGTGGCTAGTTACACTTTTATAAACACAGCAACATTCATGGTGTTTATGCAATTTATGTCACATCTTGTACGACACTAACAGAGTACAACTTCCCCATTAACTTCTAGGTGGCAAAAGTTCACAAAAGATGTTCCTTCGATCTTTACAGGCTATTTCCTGCTATTTAAAGCTGCGTGTCTTTTTCCTTCTTCTACAGAGCTTTCCCCACAAAAACTCACTCTTTAAAGTTCAATCAAAGCAAACATCAATCCCCGGAAAACCTAAATTGATGTTTGCTCCAATTGAGCACTAAAAAGCGGGTTTTTGTGGTGAAAGCTACAGGGCAAAAAAGAGGGGGTTGGGGGAAGCTTGGACATTACACTTTAAAGCATGGACCTGTACCTGGAAAGAGAGGGGCAAAGGTTGGTGTTGATAAGACCAAATTCTCAGTATCTTACCCTGATCAAGAAAAGAATGGCAGAGACACAGAAACAAATTTAGAAGGGTCTGAAGCTGGAAAGCAGTAACCGACTCAGCTATTTTTTGGAAAAAAAGAAGTTTGGGAATTGAGCAGTATGTGATTGTCTTGAGTAGAGTCCAAGCAACTGAAGCCTTGAGTTTAGCAACACCTTCTCCTTTAGGGACATATTTGTTATTGCAGCAACAAAGAATCCAGTTTCTTTTGACTAATTATTGCCAACCTGGCAGAATGAGAATGCATCCACTATTAACTGTGAACCGCCCTGTTATCTTCGGATGAAGGGCTGTGCACAAATTTAATAAATAAACAAAACAAACAAAACCCACCTAACTGTATCATCTGCATCAGTGGGACACTAAAATGCAACTAAATTCTGTAACAAGTATAATTCAACGTGGATGTTTATTTCTGTGCATAACAGATCGGCACTAAACCAAGCAATGGATAGAGTAGAATCTGGTGAGCTCAGAGACATCAATCAGCCTTTTCTTGTAGGGAACATGTTCCATACCCCTAAAACTGTGGCCTTTTCTTGCACCTTTTAAAGCTGTACTGTTTCCTTTTTTGAGACAAGCAACAAGAACTATACAGTGCATTCCAAATATGGATGAACCACAGATCTATATCTAACACCTTTATGATCATGGCCATTTTATTTTCAGCCACTTAGGCTATTTATTAACAATCCCTAGCATGGATTTTGTCTTTTTCAACAGGAGCACACATTGAGTGGAGGTTCAATTTAAGGTACTGGCATTAATCTTTAAAGTCCTAAATGGTTTGGGACCAGGATATTTGAATGACTAACCGCACCCATATGAATCTGTCAGATATTTGAGATCAGCCTCTAAGGTCCTTTTCTCTGGTCCATTAGCATTAAAGACTTTCTTGTTTAAATCCACATTTGGGTAATTGCATCGTAGTGGTCTTTAATTAATGCTTTTTTTCTGGAGCTGCTAATTGTAATGTTTGATGTGTCTGTTCTTTAATTAACTTGGCATTTTAGTATATTGTTATTTGTCAGAGATTGTGACGTGAGACCTTTTGTGAGGGAAGATAAACTGAAAAGCTGGCAAAAAAACCAATAATTTTGTTTTTTTAAAAACTGATATATTCACCACAATCCCAAGTTTCTAGTTAGTTGCTGTTGTTCCTTACAAAGTTCAGTTCTTAATTAGAAAGGGTTCTTATAGTCCTGTCTGCATTAATTCATTTGATTTCTTAAAATCTCAGCATCAGAAAAGCTGATTGGAACCAATTTGTACTGTGCCCTCGGAATAATAAGAATGAAATAATAAGGATTTGAAGAGATCATAGCTATCCAGATTCTAATCCAAGCTGAATTTATTTCGAAAGTCTTGAAGGGGTAATAACAGATAGGTTTCCTCCCTGAATGAACTCTCAAGGTCAGACAGCTTAATACATCATCAGTTGATTACTTGGCTTTTATTCACCTAATATTATTCTCTCCTTCTGGAATCTCACCCTTAACTCCAAGCCAGTTACTATGTTCTATTACACAGGTTTCATGCCAAGATCACTTAGCACAGATTTCAAGCTCTCTAAATATCTCTCTGTAAAATGTAACCAAGACGAAATTCTTTTTTTTTTTTTTTTTGGCTAACTGTTAGACTTTTGCGTGAGGTAATGGAATTTAGGCCAAAGTAAAGAGCCAGCACCTAACTTTCTTTTCTTTTAAATTTCCATTGTCTTTCATGATCTTTTAAAGATAAATTGACTAAGTAGAAAAATAGATGAAGTATTGTTTTAAAAAAATGAAGGGAGACATTTCACCCCTGATCTCAGCATATATACTGAATAATGCAAAAAACATTTCAAGGCTGTATTTCCAAGGCACATTAATTATTTTTATGTGTGGTAAATGGTTGTCTACTAGAAATGTTGATTTTTGACAAATGTATTAGTAAATTAAAATACAGGCACATTCAGTTGGCTTAATAAGAGTAACTTAATAAGATGTAACTTTTTGAGTAATTGGAACAACTATGCATTTCATGGACAAAATAAAAGCACCCTACAAAAGAAAACAATGGAGTCTTGTGAACATAAATTGTGAATATTTATTCATGTGTATTGTCTATTGCTTTAAAATAATGTAGTGCATAAAAGTTTTTGGCCTTTTTTAAAAAAAAGACAGAGAGTACTGTTGAATTACATCAACACAAGTGAGAATTTCTTTCTTACAGTTTTCATATTTAAAATGGAAAATCCTAGATCAGGGTTATATGTAAACTTTATTGTAGAAAGAAGTTTCCAATCCACATTGGATGATAGTCAGTGTCAAGTCATTCCCATTGAAATCAATGTCCATTAATTAAGGCCAATAATTTGTTGGCTACAGCCTGTTGTTAACCACGAGACCAGGTTCAAACAACATAAGAAGCCAAATATTGGCTTAGTTCATCACTTGATGGCTGCAACATCATGCGATATTTTGCATATGCAAGACCACCAAGGCTGAGCCAAATTGGGGTGGGTGGGGGTGGGCACAATTTGCAACCTCCTTGTGAAATGCACTTTTTCAGTGATTTTTTCCAACAGACACGAAAAGATGGACACAGGTATCTAAGCATACATTCAGAGTCAAATGTTGCCCACAGCATATAACCAAGTAGCAACTGCTTTACAACCATGCTTCCATTCGTCAGTTTTCTTCAGCCTTGTAACACTGTAGCTGAATCTGATCAACTATGTGATGTCATTTTTTACTATAGAAAAGAATGTGTATTTAACAAAAAAGGGGGAGAAAAACTGCAACTGAGGCAGTGAACTAGCATTATTGGAAGGCGGGTGGACTTCCCCAAAGCTCATTTTTGCAGCAAGATGTCACACTGAATATACAACATTGACCTACAAACCACCACCCAAATACTGCCTATATCATTTTACAAGCCTTAAAATCCTTTTTCTGGATATACTTTGACTCGCAGCTGAATGCATTATGAAATACTGCATAATATAGCTACATGTTTGAATAAGCACTTGGCTAGGCTAGCTGCTAGTTGTTATTTTTACCACTCAGTTATCCCATTTCAGCTGGGGATTGCCACATTTTTTCAGAGCCTTGCTTCAGTGAAAACGCTGGCCTCCCAAAACTCAAATGTTCAGATATTTATCTTTTATTTCCACATCCCCTTCTTTACTTTTGCATTATGCATGCTGATAGCCACTGAAGCCCAGTATAAACATAATAAACATCTTGCCTATCAAGTTGTTATATAGCTCTGCATCTTTCACACACAAACATTACGGTAACAGCAGCTTTTCAAATGTTTCTCCAAGGCAGGCAAGAAATGCCTTTGCCAATTCCCATCCACCTCCAATTGAACTTCCATTTTAAATGAAAATTAAAGGGGGAGATTCAATTAGCCATCATTCTTCAAGGGTTTCAAAGTACATTTAAGGAAGGTTGGATAGTGCTTAGAGAAGGGAAATGTTTCACGGTTTCAGCTCTCCCCTAAATGTATTGATAAACCATTAAGATGAACATTATAAATGAAAACTGATTTGGGAAACACACACGTGAGAAGAAGACATAGAAAAATAGGAATTGCTTATCTGAAATGACTTTGTTTTGGAAATTTTTGCACTACAACTTTCTTCCTTTGTCAAGACCTATCTGTGGTCTCAAATTCAATAATTCATTAGGTTCCTTGAATTGTTCTATATTTCTCAATACATTATGAGCAGAAGAGCAAATGTTCAAGGAAGGAGGAAATGCTGCCCCATCTTATTTGCACACACACTCAATCCACTACATAGAGTTCTCTTTTTAAAAAAAGAAAAAGAAAATCATAGGATGGAAATGAGTTGTCCTTGAGGCCTGGTGGAAAACCCTTTGCACACAAATTGTTTCAGCCTTTGTCCCTAAAGTTGTCATATCAGTTTCCAACATGCACTTTAGCTCCTGGGCAGCAGAGTTGCTGCTTGTCTCTCAAGGTAGGCAGCTGTTCAGGGAGAGAATGGAAACTAGAATCTGCCATCTATTTTGTTGTACTTGAACTGCAGGGACTTCAGTACTGCCACTGGCTGTTCTTGCCACACTCTAATCTGTTTGCCTTGGAGTGGAGATGCAGAGAGCTGCCATCCCTTTCCACACACACACACACACACACACACACACAGAGAGAGAGAGAGAGAGAGAGAGAGAGAGAGAGAGAGAGAGAGAGATCCTCAATGCTGTCAGTTTCCTGATACATCAAAAGCTATCCTCAGCACTTTCAAATGGCTCCAGTCACACTTCAACCCTGCACATGGTTAATTGGACGGAACAGAAAATGCCAAAAAAAGAGCTTTACAGATACCAACTGTTTGCTGTCAGTGTCTCCAAGAGACAAAATAAATATGGTTTCAGAGCCGAAAGGATGGCAGGGGTGGTCACCAAGATGGCACCTGCTTGTCCACATGAATGGTCTCAGTCGGTCAGTGTTTTGTTTTTCTTCTAGAAAAGAGGTGCCAGTATTCAGCACACAAGGGAAGGCTCTCGTATCCTACCAGAGCATTGCAACTCCCTCACTAACCCGGACAGAAGCTTCCTGGCCTTTGGGAAGGTGGTGCAAAGCTCCGATTTAGGGGACGAGCGTGTGCACAGAGTTGCCAGTAATGTGTACCATTGCGTACTGCCAGAAAAAAAGCACTGGTCTCAGTACGTATCCCTCAAAATTCAAAAATGCACAAGAGATCGTTTAGTCTTCCTTCTCAACTCCTGTTTGCACCAGCTTGGCCTCTCTTAACTGAACACCTCCACCCCAACTGAAGCATTCCAGCATTTCACTGGATGCTAGGATTGAGCATGCACCTTCTCTTCTTTTCAGAACAGAGTACAGATGCAAATATCTTCCCTCCTGTATACAAGTGCAATGATGAAAGGTGTAGGTGCTTTTTTCCACCAATGAGAGTGGCTGATGGTGGGGTCGTGGGCTCCCGTATTAGGTGGTGGTCACACCTCTCTTTTTTGATCTTTTTGACGTGGCTTTGACTTTGTGCTTTGCAATACACACACACCACAGACTGCCATTTTGTGACTGTGTCCATGGCGCACTGTCTAAATTCAAATGTGCCTACTGGAGGTTGGAGACCCTTGATATAAGGAAATGCAAAATAATATGATTTTTCCTGAGCAAGTATAGTAGCTCTGTTGCAGTTCAAAACAATGAAATTCCCTGCTGCTATCCTAAAAGACAAAGCGAGGGGAAGGGATGCATATAAAGAAGGCTGACATGTCTTCATGTTGAGAAATCTCTTGCATGATTGGGTTTGTTTGTGATGGCCTCCATCTGTACTGCAACTGCTCCTCAGCAGGAGGGTATTTTAAAATATATAATGGAATGCCCAAGTATTGACTCTAGACGGTTCTATTACATTCAGTTGTAGCAGACATTGTTAGACATTCATTGGTAGCACATCATCCAAAACACATGTAAGTGTATATAGCATGCAAATTCAAGATGACCAAATAATGATTTCTGTCCTGCAGAACCACCAGCAACTTAAGCATTTTATTTCTTATTAGAAAAAGTAGCATCTCTAAATGGCTCTTATGAAGCAGCACCTGATTGGCTCCAATGTCACAAGGGACCTGTGAGGTCAAAGCCTCTCTGGCTTCCATTTGTGTGCCCACGCACAGGAATTGTGCAGCCCAGTTGGGGAAATCCCAAGGAAGCAATAAGACTCAAGTATTTGGATTTGGATTTGGACACGGGTGGTGCTGTGGTCTAAACCACAGAGCCTAGGGCTTGCTGATCAGAAGGCCAGTGGTTCGAATTGGACTGGACCTAAATATCAGGGGTCCCTTTACCTTTTTATTTGGATTGAAATAGGCAACAACTTTTTTGATTGCACCACGTTGTGTCTGCAAACCAGCGTACCCCAAGAATTTTCAGGTAAGTGGCCTTGGCTTAGCTGCAGTGTTATGGAGAAGCTGTGCAGCCTTGAGACAGGTTACTGAGGGCAAGGAAACTTGGAATCCAGATAATTTTAATTCTAGGAGTAAAAACAAGATATAAAAGCACTGCATAGAAACCTAGGATTTGCAAAATTATCATTTTGAGGTCCAAATTTGCTAAGCAGTTTTAGAGCCTTTTAGGAAAACTGAGGCATATGGTATTTGTAGCTTCTGATGATATGTAATTATAAATGAGCTTCATTTAGCAGAAAAGGGAAAATGGGCCAAACACGTTGGCATCCTTCGGTTTCATACTAAGAAGCTGTGCTTTATAGGTTACGCCAGAGACACCAAAAGCATTTAGTGAAAATATCCAAAACATTCACTACCTATCACATAATATTTCCACTACTTCAAGGCAACACAAGTTTGCTGTTCGCCACAGCTCCAACAAAACCAAGATGCAGACAGCAACATGCTGCAGATTTCCCAGCAAACAAGCTCAGGGACAGAATACCTCTCCAAGTGAGCATTTCAAATTAAACCCAAATAAGAAGCCCTCCATGTCTCAGCTCACTGCTAATTGAAAATAAAACAGTTAAGCAACATAGTCTGTGTGATCTACCAGAAGGATTTTATAGCCCAGATGTCCCAAAATGTGTTTTGAATTACCTCTTGCTCATTGTAAACAGTTAAATCGTCATTGTAGAATTTTGTATATTTATGAGGCAGCCTATTACAAGTCTTTTTACCTCCCGAAGAGCTTTTGAAGTTTGGATTTGTTTTGCCAGCAAGCAAGTGAGACAAATAATGGATGTGCATTTTATTGTTACATGCAAATTATTTTTGTCTTACAGTGCTAGGCATAAATCAAGATGTACTTGCAAAGCAAATTTCAAACTTTCCAGTGATTAAATATGACCTAAGTTTTGTTCATTATAGTGGTATAGGTGGTCTAGCATAAAAGAATACTGGAGGGGGGAAAGCCATGCAAAAATGCCATGTAGACAGTGGATTCACTCCACCCCCCATGTTCCAATATCAGTAGCTTAAAGGATTTTGTAGATGCTGCTCCCAGAGGTTTAGAGAAATAAATCTTTACAGCATTCATTCCTTAATCTCATAGTACACACCGTAGATCCTTCCCAGGCACTATTTCATTCTTATAATTCACAGAATCATGTTTTCATGCAATGATTGCAACTGATCATATGGTAGCCTGGAACTCAGGACCATCCAATAAAGCTGAATTTTGGAAGATCCAAGGCAGATAAAAGAAAGTACTTCTTCAAACTCTGCACAGTTAAATTACGGAATTCGCTCTTATAGGATGTGTAGTGATGGCCACTGGTTTGGGTGAATATCAAAGTGGGTTAAAGGTAAAGGGACCCCTGACCATTAGGTCCAGTCGTCACCGACTCTGGGGTTGCGGCACTTATCTCGCTTTATTGGCCAAGGGAGCCGGCGTACAGCTTCCAGGTCATGTGGCCAGCATGACTAAGCTGCTTCTGGCGAACCAGAAACACGGAACCACAGTTTACCTTCCCGCCGGAGCGGTACCTATTTATCTACTTGCACTTTGACGTGCTTTCGAACTGCTAGGTTGGCAGGAGCAGGGACCGAGCAATGGGAGCTCACCCCATCGCGGGGAATCGAACCGCCGACCTTCTGATCGGCAAGTCCTAGGCTCTGTGGTTTAACCCACAGTGCCACCTGTGTCCCAAAAGTGGGTTAGACACTTTTAAATTCATGGAGACAATTCATGGAGAATAAGGCTACCAATAAGTACTAGCCACAATGGCTACCTCCACTGTCAGAGGCAGTATGCATCTTAATACCAGTTGGTAGGAATCACTGATGCACTCAGGATCTACTCGTGGGCTTCTCATAAGCCTCTGGTTGGCCACTGTCAGGAGAAGATGCTGGACTATATGACCCATTGGCCCGATCCAGCTGGTTCTTCTTGTGTTCTTACATTCTGTATTTCCTCAATCCCTCATTGCACAAATTATCACTACACAGAGTACTGGTGATTGTTTATTTCATAGAAACATAGAATCGTAGAGTTGGAAGGGACCCCGAGGGTCATCTGGTCCAACCCTCTGCAATGCAGGAATCTCAACCAAAACATACATAACAGGTGGTCACGCAACCTATGCTGAAAAACCTCCAAGGAAGGAGAGTCCACTAAGCGACTTCAGCACAGCAACTACCAGGTATGAGAGACCCTCACTGTGCAGAGACCAGGATGGTCACTCATATTCCCCACCCCACAAATAGCCCTGCCCCTCCACAAACCTGAAACTGTTACTCATTCAAATGGAAGCTGCCATTGCATAAAAAAACCCACTAGTTTCTAGGATCATAGACTAATTTTAAGTATGTATCTTCATATTTAAAATCAAATTTTCAGTTCATGCAACATGGAAAATTATACTGTAGAGCAATGGTTTTTAGACTGTGTTCTAGAAAGTCCTGGGTTTACACTTAAAGCACACTCAATGTTGTTTTTCTAGAAAAAGATGAATGCCTCTCTTGTTTTCTTATAATGGCAATGGTGCCCAGCTGAGTGGTGCTAGAACTGAGTTCCGGTGAGTTTCTGCTGAAAAAAAGCCCTGGGAACACTGCAGATTTCTCATTGAGAAGCACATTAACAGTGAGCAATCTTCTCTGAAAGGCAACTTGCCTCCAACTATTAAACTTAGTGTGCAGATCCAAGGGAGCATTGGGTGTGTTCTAGTTCATACTCTCTGATTATATAGATCAACAGAGGACATACTTTAATATTATTATAAGTTGTGGGTTCCAGGGCTTGGGGTGCCAGATTCCCCTAAATTCCTGTTAGGTGTTAGGGGGCTTGACTTAATTCTGAATTATGGGAACCAACAGGGATTCAATTGCCGGATTAGCCAACACGCCTGATAATAGCCACTAAGTATGAGCTGTTAACTTAAAAATGCAAGGAGATGAACCATTAAGAAAGCCATACTAGACAGCTCTTGCAAGGGGCTCCTCCTCCAGCTCTGAGTTAATAAGCAGGACAAAGGCCTGAGTTTGAAGGAGAGCAGTGGGTTTTTTAGGATTGCAGTTGGCTGAGATGTGAGCTCAGGGGAAAAGGTGGTAGTATATACTGTTGATCAAAATACACCACTTCCATTTATTCTGAAAGGGGAGAGCACTTTTAAAAGCCAGAAGTGGGATTTGTGTTTCCTAGAGGAAAGGCCTGGGAGCAAGGTGGCCTGAAGCCGAAATGCAGGGAAGAACAGCAGCACTCCTTGAGCTACCTGAGCGGATGCAGCAGCAATAAAGCCAGCAGCAGAGTGAGCAGCTTGAGGGAGTGGAGCAATGGCAGAACCAGCAATTTGAACGGATGCCCCAGTAGTAGCACCAGCAACAGATGGAGCAGCTAGAGCAAATGAACCAACGGCTGAGCCAGCAAGTTTGATAAAATGGACCAGCTGCTGACAGTGTGCGAGAGAAGCCTCCATGGAAAGGAAAAGGTGATCCGAATGCAAGGTGAGAGTCCTGCTCCATGAGATGCTTACAATGGGCTAAAAGTGACCCAGGACGCCTGGAATCTCACACAGTTCAGAGACTGGGGTGGCGTGCAAGAATATATACCCAGGACATCCATGGGAGACTTCCTCAGCAGTGGGTCTGTGTGAAAAGACCCTGAAGGTAGAAAGTTGGAAAACTGTGGCTGTAGAAGAACCATCTGAAATCCTAAGACATCTCCTAGCAGCAGAGAACCTGACCAGTTTTATAGGGTTCGACCACACTTACTCCCCCCACTTCCTAGGCATCGGTCAGCTCTTTAAAGCTCTGTATGCAAACACTTTTCCGCCTCTTTTTTTTTTGCCCTTCCACTTTCCTCAGGAAAACCTGCTCCTTAATGCTGAATCAGAACAAACAGCAATTTGTGCTTTCTGTGGATCACCATTTGTTCTGATTCAGCAGTAAATAGCATGTTTTTGCAGCAAAAGTGCCAGGGCAAAAATATATATGGGGAGGAGCACATGGGACACAGAGCTTTAAAGAAGAGGCCTGTGCCTAGAAACGCAGCACAAAAGGAAGTATGGATGAGACCATGGTTTGAGGCAGGGCAGCCACTTATGCATCACCAAAACAAAAGAAATGGCCAATAGAGAGTTGAAATGAATTCAGCACAAATATAGCACTGTACTTATAAAGAGTGTAACATGCCATAACTGTATCAAATTAGCTGTAGCTTTTAAATTGTTGTTAAGACCATGCTTTGTTCCAGCCATTCACTGTATTCCGAAGTAAGATCAAAACCTCTTTTATGATGGAAATTCTTAATGCTTGAATTAAAGGAATATCACATTATATACTACTATATATGAACCAACCAGGATTCTAAGAGCCAAGTTTTCTGATGCTACCTTATAGCTGGTAGATCAAAAGAAACAAGTATTACAAAGACACAGTGAACATCAGCCTTAAACGTAACACTTTCGCATTCTCAGCTGGGTCGATTACTTCAGTAGTGAGATCAATTTGGCCAAGACTAGACCAACAGGCTTCACTGGCCAAGTAGAACAAGCTTCTAGCCAAATCTATCAGTGTGTCACAGAAACAGCGAGTGAGACATTTACTCAGCCTAGAGTACTTCACGGTGAGTGACTAAATCACAGCAAATCCACGTTTTGGTTTTTTTGTAATTACCAGTATATTAGCATATTAACATGTAAGCCACTGGAGATCAGGATTACAGCGGCAGAAAGGTTCTCAATGTCCAAAGTGGTAAGATGTGTTATCCAAATTGCAGAGGTTGCTATGAGTGTTATCAGTGAAATTTTGGCTCATGCAACTTGGCCACTCATTTTTTTTCCAAGCCAGCTCAATGAAACAACACCACACTAGCAGAGTTATTGACGCAACTATTCACAAAGAACACTACAAGTGCATGACCAAATCTTCAGGGTTTATCAGCTCCATCCTTCTTTAAGATATTTGTAGGAGGCTTTGCTCCACATCGCATTGGTTTACCAACTTAGGTAGGGGTCCAGGATATGGCTTCCTTTGTGCTACAATTGTAGTTTTGCAAATCCTTTTCTGAAAAGCCCGGAAAAGCTTTCATTTGATAAATAAAATAGTCCTAAACAGATTGGCATGTGGGATATTAACTTCTTCTTTTTTTGCTTTGTTATGCAGGGGAGTGTTTTAGGTCACTTTATGAGATGTTTTATCTCTATATATTTCAATTATTTCTCCGCCTTTCAACTTTATTCCTTAAAGCTGTGTCTTTTAACCAGGGAGGGGGGCTGCCCCCATGTGGGCATATGAAGACATATGAAGATTTCAGTGGTGCGGGGGGCACTCGACTTTCTATAATGTACAGTAAAAAAAACAGCACTATGAAAATCTAAAACTATGAAGTGTTATGTTCTAAAGGTGAGAAGAGTATATGCAGCTTATTAAGTAATATTTGTGAGCATACAATATAACCAGCACAACAGTTCATCCTGCACAGTTCAGTTAATCACATGTTTATTTATGGTGTTCATTTCCATCAATTTTGAGAACTTCAAACTTTCTCTCCACACGCGGAAACATGAGAGACAGAGAGAGAACTTCAGCCACATATAAGATCCAGTTAGATAACTACTACTTATTTATTAATCCCATTTGGCTTTGCTCACTAAACACTAAACTCTGTCGTCTCCTAGTCAGGCATTTCAGATTTGCCAGGCTGAATCTAAAATAGATCACCTAGAAGCCCTCTGGAGAAACTTCACTGGTTAACAAAGAGCTTTTCCCAACCTTTCATGTCGGTGACACACTTTTGAGACATGCATCATTTTGCAACACAGTAATTCAGTTTTGGGACTCGGGTGGCACTGTGGGTTAAACCACGAGCCTAGGACTTGCCAGTCAGAAGGTCGGCGGTTTGAATCCCCTGAATCCCCATGACAGGGTGAACTCCCGTTACTCGGTCCCTGCTCCTGTCAACCTAGCAGTTCAAAAGCTTGTCAAAGTGCAAGTAGATAAATAGGTAGCGCTCCGGCGGGAAGGTAAACGGCATTTCCGTGCGCTGCTTTGGTTTCACCAGAAGCGGCTTAGTCATGCTGGCTACATGACCTGGAAGCTATATGCCGGCTCCCTCGGCCAATAAAGCGAGATGAGCGCCGCAACCCCAGAGTCAGTCACGACTGGACCTAATGGTCAGGGGTCCCTTTACCTTTACCTAATTCAGTTTTACTAGCAAACTGGAGGGTAAACTAACCCCTTTCCAGCCCCGGGAGGAGCATGGCGACATAGCTGTTAACTTTTTCCTTTTTTTAAGGGATATCCTATTTGGAATAAGGGAATTTCCCTTTAAAAAAAGGAAAACGGTGACAGCTATGCACAGGGAGCATTTGCACAACAAACCTGCACACTGCAGCATACACACTAACATGTAGTGACACACAGTTTGGAAACTCTGGGTTAACAACTTGATTCTGCAGACAATACAAAATACTCTGGCAAAGGGAAACGAGGAGACCATCCTGTCACTGCAGAACGCACTGTGAAGGGCCCTTTTATTCCTGACGTTCAGTCCTTGCCAAAGCATCTCCAAGAGAAGTTTTTGGAATTCAAGTGTGCGCCAACAGCCAAAGATGATGTCAAACCATTCACTGTGGAAAAGTTTGGCTTGAAATATCTCTTGATATACCCCAAAACAGGAGTGCAGGCTCCGCTCATCATTGTGCCATTTTCATCCACATACCTTTGCAACCTCCCCCCCCCCGCTCTTATGACTATTAAAACAAAGCAGCTCAACCTAAGCTTGTCCTGAATGCAAGACATTGAGCCTAGCATGCAACATCATCAGTGTTCACGTCAATACTAATTGTAGTAGACTTGTTGAAATTTTTTATTTCATATGGATTTTTTGAAAATTTGAATAATTCATTTTTTAGAACTGTAAGCATTTAGATTCATTTTTATTAAGCCAAAAACTATTAACTATAATTAAAAGTCATTTCATTTGAATTTTCAAAAGGATTGAAATAATTAGGGGAGCCAGGCTTGACAGGTGAATAATATGTTTATATTAGCTAAAAGGGTACATGGGTTAGCAACATAGCTGTCAAGCTTCCCTTTTTTGGTGGGAAATTCCCTTATTCCAGTGCCGTTTCCCACTGCTATCCCAGATTGTTAGATATCCCGTAGACTGTCCCCGGGACAGGTGAGGCTGCTGATCCCTTATTTTCAAATCTGAAAGTTGACAGCTATGGTTATCAAAGGTTGAGAAACACTGCCTTAAAGGCTGCTTACAAACCAAAAACAACCTTTAAAATAATTCCCCTAGAAAATAGTAGAAGACAACTGAATTTAGTGGTGTATTTTGGCCATATTATACATCTTTTTCAAGATACACACACACACACTATCCTTTTCTTGCCCTGTAGCCATGGCTAAAAACACAAGACAATTGCAAGTCTGTACTATGAAACTATAGGAATCAATAATGCACTTGCTTCACAGTCTTTTGATTCCCATTAATTAAGTATTGCTAGCATTTTCCCCCAAATCTTGCCAGGTTTGAGGATTTACAAGGCTCCACTTGTTTCAGCAATGCAGAGTGTAAAGTTCTTTATCCGCTACTTATACTGAAAGATCCCTGCAGTTTGGCAACTCTTTTCCCGGGTAAAATATACAGACTTTGTTTGCGAATAGCATCTTTTAACGAAGCGATGTTACCTTGCTTGTAAGCTGCATGTAATGGAAGAGTATGACCCACAGAACAACATTTTCACTTGGACAAGGCACAGGCTGCAGGTAAATTGAACTGCTATCACAACTGCTTCGAAATATTATGTCAGAAAAGTATTCTGTGTTAAAACAACTGATATGCCTCCCAGCAATATTGGCTTAATAGTTAATCTTTAAACCAAGTTTTAGGGGGCCTTCAGCAAATAAGGAAAACTTCCTCACCACTAGGATCACACAATTATTTAAAACACATTAATGTCTTAAATAATTTATACTAATACCAAACATGGAGCATTTCCCGTCAAATATTTCCTTTAATACTGGGACATGTGGTGCGTGGCCAGGGCCAATTTAAACCATGATGTGATGCTGAATCGCCCCTTCTAGCCTCGTGCCACAGATCTCCCGCCCTCCCACCCTTGGTTCAAGTTGCGTCATTGGCCTTGCTATGGATTTCGGTTGGTCACCGTTGAGGGGCCTGGTAGGACTTTTTCCACTTGGCAAATTGGCACTGGCCATTTGGTTTTCGCCTACCTCATAGCAATCATCACAACTTTGCAAGGTTTGGTGATTAGGCATTGGAATAGCAATGTGGGGGGGAGGGGAGATGCGACCATCACCTGCCCCTCCATGCTTAAGGGTATTCCGTTAAAGCAGGGGTCAGCAACCTTTTTCAGTCGTGGGCCTGTCCCCCGTCCCTCAGACCATGTGGTGGGCCGAACTATATTTTGGGAAAAAAATATGAACGAATTCCCATGCCCCACAAATAACCCAGAGATGCATATTGAATAAAAGCACACATTCTACTCATGTAAAAACACCAGGCAGGCCCACAAATAACCCAGAGATGCATTTTAAATAAAAGGACACGCTGATTCCCGGACTGTCCGTGGGCCAGACTGAGAAGGCAATTGGGCTGCATCCGGCCCCCGGGCCTTAGGTTGCCTACACTTGTGTTAAAGGAATCCGGGGATGTGGATCTCATCCGAAGCCTGCGGAGGGGCTAGGGCCATGCCAAGACCCCATCGAGAACCTGGGGGATGCTCGAGTTGATCCACATCGGCGGGCCTCCCCCTACTCGTCGTTTACCCTTACCAGACTCCCTGCAAGGCGGGCAGGAGTCAGATATAGTCGGTTCGGGTCCAATGCCTAAGCCAATACCACTCACATTCTGTAACCAATAAAGTTGTGGCCTAAATTTTGCCCATTAACATTAACCTAAAATGATGGGTCCTTGTGTCTTTATTCTCATGGGGCTTGGGGGTTCGACTGATACGCCGCCCAGCAAAATTGGCTTAATAGTTAATCTTTAAACAAAGTTTTAGGGGGAAATACAACCTGCAGCAAATATGGAAAACTTTCCCACCACCAGAACCACACAATTATTTAAAACACATTAATGTCTTAAATAATTTCTACTAAGACCAAGCACGGAGCATTTCCCCTCAAACATTTCCTTTAATACTGGAAAGTAAAAAGATGAAGTTAGAATGGATATTGGTGCAGGTACTGTTCTAATCCTACCCTTCACTAATTTCTCCCACCTCCCTCACCCTGTCAAATAACTGCAACTTTGAGAGGGGCATATATTTACAGTTAAGGAAAAGGCATAGGAGGAAAGAATTCGAACTCTCTCTCAAGGCTCTACCTTCCCTCTATTCAAAGCAGCTGCCTGGGCCCTCAGTCAACATATCTCATATCCATTATTGTTGGCCCTGAATTTAATGGGTTCTAATTCAAGGTGAACATTAAAAAAAGATTTGTGGTTTGGTACAGAAATCCATGGGGGGCACCAGTGCCTTCCATCCATGGATGCTGGTGGAAACTTAATATAAAAGCGAAGTTTCCACCAGTTCCCATGAAAGGAAGGCACTGATGCTCCACATGGATTTCTGTACCAAACCACAAATCTTTTTTTAATGTTCACCTTGAATTGGAAGCAGTATGGGAAACAAATTAATGATATAAATACTTTATCATTGTTCTCAGAAAGGTCCTGTGCTGTAACCCTTTCAACAGACTACACTCACTAAATCTGAAATCTCTAAAGAATTATAAAAAGAACACCATCTGTTTCTAATTAAATGATCTAAAAATAGAATCAGGAAGATATCTAATACATAAGACATTGTGCTAGTTTGCTTAAGATCCCACATGTATGCCTATTTGGTGAATGTTGTATTTTAAAAGTTGGCAATTATCCCCCTGCCAATTAGGAAAGATAATGAAGGCTAACTGAATGCATGCAACCATATGTTTTCATAACAACTAAATCACCACATATACCAAGACTTGTCTTCTAAAACTCAAAACATTACAAAATCTAATTCATCTATTAAATTCTATGCAAAATCATATGGAACAGCTCTACTGAATGCACTGGGGCATACTTCTCTGTAAATATAAATCAAGATTGTGCTGCGAGAAATTCTAATTGTACCGTAAAAGGCTGTAGTCATTAATATGGTGCTTTCTGATACAACTGGAAACTTCTGGATCTTACAAAGCCTCAGAGGCCTATGGTCAGATCCAGTAAAACAGATCCTTCTGAAATTCCCTCTTCCAGCCATCAGCCCACAATCAAATCTATATCTCTATTTACTGAGCCACAACAATCATCTGGTGCTTTTCAGTGCTGTCATGGTACAAACATATAAATTCAACAAATGGATCCACATCAATCTTTGCCATTTTGACAAGGGATCACCTCAGAGCTACCATCAAATCATTAGTTACCTCTGTCCACAGAAGTGCTTTGTGACTTCACAGGATGGCAACAAAGCCACCAAAGTAAAGAATATCCTTGGAGATCCATGTTTTAGATCAAATAGATGGTGTTTTGATAAGATCCCCATGTAAAATTATTCAAATTCAACAGAATCCATATTAATTCTGCTGAATCAGAGTGTGTGGGGGCACATATAACATCCTCTCAGAATTCCAATGTTCTAACAGACCCAGAAAAGCTGGTAACCTTTATAACCTTTATAATGTCACAATTGGCCAATAAATGACTTTTGCAACTGGCAAAATCAACTGAATAAAGATTGGAAGCAAAAGTTGAGATTTGTTAGTCTAGTTATCTTATTTTCAATGGGCTTCTGTTTAATTCTACTAATCCATTGTTGATCGTTTCTTTTTTGATAGGTATATTAAGTAACAGAACAAAATAATGCAGTTTAGATTTCTGTTTTAAACCACAGACATTCAGACAGAGAAAAATATAACAAAAGAGCCTCTATGATCTTTTAAGTTGGGGGAAGCTCATATCTTCAAAAACCCTAGCTAACAAAAATGAATCAGCATCATGAGATAAAATCTAAACAATGAGTCACATTATGTGGTATCTCTCTCTATGGACTGTAAATAATTTAAGTGTATGACTCTATATAGTAATATGTTTGTACACAGAGAGAGAGAGAATATTGCAGGCTATCACTGCAATCCTACATGCAGATGGGCTATATTTTACGAGGTTATATAACAATAAACAGCCAAATGAATACATACCTTGGAATAAGAGCTTTTTAATGGTGTCCACTTTTCACTACTCAGGAGATAAGGGACTATTATTTCATAGTGCGCTGGTTGGTTCTTTGAAATCCATCGCCTAGAGAATTCCAGCTTGTGCTTTGCATCCCATCCTAGAGGAAAAAATGATATTTTTTTAATGTTAACAAACATATTGCACATACTATACAAAATATTGCTAAATGAAATAAACTGAAAAGGTAAAACACCAATGTAAGACTTAAAGATGTGATACACAAGTAAGCATTTATGTGGTCTGCTTTTTGGTTCCATATTATGTTGTTTTCACTTTGGAAGTAGATAAAGAAATCGTTTCCACATGTGGAAGAAGGAATAGAAAGAGATTAACTTGAAATGGGAGGGGAAATGATAATGGAAGGTACTTTACACCAACCCAGTTGCTTCTTAAGGCTGTGGTCCCTGGCAACTTTTCAGAAGGTACCTGAGGCTAAGGTAAGATATTAGAGTAAATGCTGAAAAGACAGAGGTTTCTCACATGTCTCCACTGCATTCTGTATAGGCACTCTGTTTTCAGTAACCATAGTTAAGATTAACAATAGTTTAGGGCTCAGATGGTGCTAAACTGGTGTTTATCTAAAGTGTGTCTTATTTCCTCTTGCAGCTACACTAGAGAAGGAAAGAAAGAGAATTACATGAGCCTGGGGAAAGCTTAGCTAATTCACATTACTGTTAAACCATTGTTTAGTGCTACATTAGAACAAAACCATCCTAGTATGGCAACACCACTACAGATAAATGAAAAGCAATTTCCTCTTATGTTCCTTCTTTTCCTTACCAGAGTGCCTCCTATCCTACAATAAGGTTACATCTCAATTATATAGCTCTTCACATGAGCATAGCCGGGGGGGGGGGGGCAGGTAGGGAGGCAGCTGCTGCCCCATAGATCAAGTAAAACAATAGAAATAACTAACTGAACCAATCATGTCAGTTCTGGGGGGCCCCACACAAGTCCTGCCCCCTCTAACAAAGTCCTGCCCCCCCACAAAAATCCTGGGTACACCCATGGATCTTCACATTGATTTTGCACAAAGGGTTTGACCATTTTTATTTAAGATTTTGTATTAGCTTTCCTAAATATTTTTAAGATCTTTAACATTTTATTCTTCTCTGAAAAAAACTCCACAGTTGTGTGCCATTTCTACAAGCTATTTGAGTTTGTTTTTTCCCCTGCCATGGACATAATTATCCATTATCTCAGTAGTTTCAAAACGTTTTATCCGGAACATGCAAGTCGCAGAGTATTTACAGTCCCTAGGTGTTCTAGATGCACATTAGTGAAAGAATCATCTCAAAGAGAGAAGATACAAGCTAACACAGTATGCACTGCAGAGCCAGATTATTAGCGCTATGTCAAAAAAAGCAACTGGTTTCTGGCTTTTATTTCTTACTCCTAATTATACTAATTATAGCTGCCAGAGAAACAGCTCTAAAATGTAATAAAGCTCTGTGGGTCTCAAGTTACTCACTATGGGCTTGGTCCAGTCAAAGTTGCATACTTCTAGGTCAGATAAATTTTAACAGGATTCTAATGAGATTTAAGTGTTTAACTTGGTTGGACTGCAGCCAAACTTCAGCTCTGTATTTTAGTACAGTAATGACAATCCATGAGACGATCCATTTATATGTAGCAAGAGATCTTAAAAGGCTGCAAGCCAATCCTGGGCATGTTTACTCAGAAGTAAGTCCTACTGAGTTCAATGGATTTAGTTCCTAGCATGTATCGGATTATAATCATTCTGCACCATCTGCAGCCCCTTGATCAGTTGCAAGAGAAACCACATGTGCAGCACATTACAATGACCAAATTATCCCTAGCTATGAAAGGGTGCAGCTGGAGAAAGCCACTCTTCACCACAGAGGCCACCCGGGAAAATAGTTTCAAGAGCACCCTAAACTGCATTCCTGTTTCTTTAGAGGGAATGTAACCCTATCTAGAACAGGCAAGGAAACCATTTACCCACAGTGTGTCTTTATCTTAGAAGGGTTCAGTTGGTATTTATCTTGGAACTGAATTGATTTTACGTATGTGCTGTTGTTTTAAACAGTTTTTATGTTTATAATTGTCTTTTGAAATTGTTTTTTTAAAAGTGCAATTGTTTTTAACTGGTTTCATATATGTGATGATACTGCAAATTGTTTCAGGATAGGAAACAATTCATTAATGAAATAAATAAATAAGTTCGGTATCGATCTGTTGTCCCTTCATTCTCTACACAACTGCATCCAGGCACTGGTTCAGTTTCTGCACAGCATCTCCTGTCTCAGATTTAATGGGAAAACAAGAGCCGGGTATCATCAGCATACTGATGACAATGTGCACCAAGCTTCCTGATGACTGCTCCCAAAGGTTTCATATAAATGTTAAATAGAATTGCAGACATGACGGTGCCTGTTCAGCATGAGACAGTTATGCCACTGAAGAGTCCCCTGGATGTGAGGGAGATGTCATATCATTCCTAGAGGGGCAAGGCTACTACATCATCATCATTTATTATTTATACCCCACGCATCTGGCTGGGTTTCCCCAGCCACTCTGGGCAGCTCCCAACAGGATACGGTGGACACTCGGGTTGTGAACATGATCTGTGCAGGATGCACGTTCTCAACCTGCAGAGTTCTCAACCTGCAGCGACGTGTCTGTGCATGCGCGGGTTGCGATTTAGCGCTTCTATGCATGCGCGACCCCCGAAACCTGGAAGTAACCCATTCCGGAACTTCCGGGTTTCAACGGGTCCATAACCAGAAAAAACGCAAACTGAAGCCTCTGTAACCCGAGGTATGACTATTAAAAACACAATAAAACATCAAACATTAAAAACTTCCCTAAACAGGGCTGTCTTCAGATGTCTTCTAAAAGTCAGATAGTTGTTTATTTGGTACAAAGTGGGTTTGGTGTCACGAGTGTGCTCACACTGTGCCCACACCACTCTGAGCTCCCTTGCTGCCTCTCCCCTTCCTCTGTTGGTAAGTGCCAGCAACATGCAGCACTGGGATGCCTGGAGAGCAATGTAGTCCCACCCAATGAGTCTGAACAGAGCACATGATTAATCAGATTATTTACATCAAATCAGTGCATGATCACCATCAAATCTCCCCAAACCACATTTTATTTCTTGTCCCAATTAAACCTTCAACACAGATTGGAAGGAGTAGTTTGGCCATTTAAAACTGCTATTTTTTCATACTGCTATGGAAGGGGGGGAAACCTTTCACACATCTTGAGCACACATAGCATTACTTTTCTAAGCATAGCATGAAATGAAATCTACACAGTTTCGTATCAACCATGAGGAATCAAAACAGTGTCATCAAAGAAGGGTCGGCGGGGGGAATGCTACTAGCCTACTAATTAATACTATAAATATTTAACTGCAAATTCTTGAAAATAACATCTGAATTCTTCCAGGAAGAAAGGATCATTGTCCAGGTAAAATAAAAAGTGAAACCTGACAAAAAAAATATTATGAAAAAAGTAGATTTTGTCAATGTGTGTGCAGAATTCTTTTCAGCTCATTAGAGCAGTCACAACTATTTAAAATTAAATTACTTCATTTTTATACCAACTACTTTACAAGATTCATAAATGTTAAGCCTCCATGGAAAACTTCATAAACTTTTATCTTAAAAAGCAAAATATTTCTCTCTGCAATTTTTTTTCCTGCTGTGCAACATTTATTAATGCTTAATAAATGGGTGAGTGTGTGTGGAGAAGATAGAAATTTTAGGAGACCAAATGATACCTTTGCTTCAATGTTAATTTACTAATGCTAGTAAAAACATTTAACGCTGAAGCACTGGGAAGAAATAGAAGGATTTCAACAGAACCAAATATATGATACTAAATATATGACAAAACTGAAACAATACAGCCCAACTTTAGTTAGAAGTTAGGTAATGTTATCTCACTTTCTTTTGGTGCACGTGGAATTTTAAACTTTACAGAGCTCTTCAGGCAGCTGTGCAATGGTTAAAAACAGGCATAGGCAAACTCAGCCCTCCAGATGTTTTGGGACTACAACTCTCATAATCCCTGATCACTGGTCCTGTTAGCTAGGGATGATGGGAGTTGTAATCCCAAAACATCTAGAGGGCCAAGTTTGCCTATGTCTGGTTAAAAGCATGTATGCATCAACTGAAGTTGGACCATTTAAGATTTCTCCAACATTACTATTAACCATTCTCTAAAATGAACACAGTACAGTCCCAAGATGGGCTGGGCATATTTCATTCCATTCCATAGAGGGCTTTTGTTCATGGGACAAGAAGCCTAGCAACCAGTCAAGTGCCAAAGACCCTCCAGATGTTGTTAGACTATGCAAATAACATCGTGCACTCACCATGTGCTACCGTTTACTACACAGAGTACTGCAATCATGCTTTCTATCTCCATGCATTACTCTCTAAATTGGGAAGGCAAGGATGAAAAGATCCAGACACTCAGCCCATTTAGATGTTCCTACTTTGGTATAGAGCAATTGCTGTGTTGAGGATCTTTACATCTGCCCAGGGCTTTTTTTCCAGCCAGAACTCACCAGATCTCAGTTCCTGCACCTCTCAGATGGGTGGCATTGCCATTATAAGAGAACAAGGGAGTCATTCATGGTGCATTCTGGCAAATTCCGCCCCCCGCCTCCCGAAAAATAGCACTGCATCTGCCTATATGTGTAGAACAATGTTTAAAAACTAGCTTTACATTTGAGGCTTCTTCTTAGGTGATCCATTATGACTGAGTAGTGATGGTCCTTTTTGTCTTCCTGCAACCACATACAAGAAGTATTCAGTTCATCCTAGTAGCAGATGGCGCTACACCCAGCTCCCAATCCCCTCACCCCTCCTGGTAAGCAGCAGTGACTGTCGAAAAGTCAGGATGGTCAGAGTTGTAGTCTAACAACATTTGAATGGCCATGGGTTCACCACTCTTGCTATAATAGCTTCACTATAATCAGCTGTAAGGCTGATTATAAAATACAGTACAGGTCCTTCTTTGCAGTATTTGATGGGTCATTAATTCAGCCATGAAGACGAGCACATCTCTAAACCAGTGTTTTTCAACCACTGTTCCGCGGCACACTAGTGTGCCGCGAGATGTTGCCTGGTGTGCCGTGGGAAAAATTGAAAAATTCAAAAAATTTTTTTTTAAAAAAGTCAAATTTTCGCCCACTAGGCGGGCGCCGGACTGTGTCCACCCTATTTTCCATCCATCCTGGGTGGGGATCAGATCGGATGGGATTGGATGAGAGCGGACAGGCGGTCTGCTCTCATCCGATTCCCCATAGAGAGCAGCGGGGCTCTGACATCTCCCTCTCCGCACACAGTGGTGGTGTGCCTCGTTATTTTTTTCATGAAACAAGTGTGCCTTTGCCCAAAAAAGGTTGAAAAACACTGCTCTAAACCAACTGCATCTAGAAGCAAAAACAGGATATAGGCTTTGTCTTACAGTTAGGGCAGAATCTGACAGCTTTGGCTTCCTCATCAGGTAACAACAGATCCAGTTTTAGCTGTAAGACAACCATGTTCCTGTTTGCAAATAAGTAGGACTGGGCTTCCTATAGAAGAATTATACTGAACCTGTAAACCTTTTCAGATATAGAGTGTTAACTGTGCGAAAGACTGCTAAAGTCAGGGGAACATACTGCATAAATAGGGCGTTCTCATACTGATAAATTATTTGAAAAGGGGGAAATGGACAAAACATTTCAGAGAGAGATAGCATTTGTATGAGAGAGGGACGCATACCAGTATGAAACATGGGCTGTAAATTGCCTAAAGAGACACAAAGGAAGTTGTGTCAGCTAGACAGAATCACACAGGATATCAAAACAGGATTCACAACAACTTACTAAAAAAAGGGGGGGATGCAGATAGATGTCAAAGGGTCAAGACAAGAAATGAAGAGTAACTTCTACAATTCAAACAATGCCGAATGTATATTCTTAATTCTTTTCTGTGTTTGAGATACGGAAGGCAGAAAAGCTTGTTATAAACATAGGAGAACCTACATTGTGTAAGAAACAAACAGCATACAGGGAAACAAAAGATAGTAAGCTTCTGGATGTTCACTTATATGGCTGTGTTCCAAAACGTCTGCCTACATTTAGTTCAGTGCATAAACACTACAACCACCAAATATATGCTCTCTCTGGTTCTGTTTTTTCTTTAAATATTTATAGCCCCACCTTCATCTATTGATATTGGGACAGGGTAAAAAATAATCAATATAATAATCTACCACACAACAATAAAACACATAATCAGAACAAATGAAGACAGATAAAGCAAAAGAAAGGTTATCAATCAGCAACTTTGAAACCTTAAAATGTTATTGGTCATGACCCAACCCACTGCTGTTACACAATTACTGGTTGGCATCTCTGTGAACAGTGCACCAATCACTGCAACTTATTTACAAAAAGAAGAAGAAGAAGAAGAGTTTGGATTTGATATCCCGCCTTTCACTCCCCTTCAGGGGTCTCAAAGCAGCTAACATTCTCCTTTCCCTTCCTCCCCCACAACAAACACTCTGTGAGGTGAGTGGGGCTGAGAGACTTCACAGAAGTGTGACTAGCCCAAGGTCACCCAGCAGCTGCATGTGGAGGAGCGGAGACGCGAACCCGGTTTCCCAGATTACGTGACTACCGCTCTTAACCACTACACCACACTGGTACTGTGATTAGGCAATGCCCTAATAATTTACACATGGCCCAGCACTGTACTATTGAGAATTAATCACAGTTAGAGCCCAGTTGCACCAGTTGAGGATCAAGCTAATTTTACCTAAATTAATAATTATAATTTATTTGCTGGTGCGTTTGTAAATATAAAATTATAGCTTGTGGCAAGGCAGACTTTCCCCCATCTTACTGAGCCTTTTAAAGCTTTGGGTTTTCATCCTTTTTAATCAGAACATTTATTTTCCTTTTTCAATCAAATATTCCTTAATTATAACCCATTTAAATGTAGCAAAGGCATTAATGTCAAGTGTCTTTAAGATCTTTGGAAGAGCTCCTGCTTGTTGTTCCATGACCGCCAGATAGTCACTTGGTGACAATATGGAAGTGGGCCTTCTCGGTGGTTGCACCCACTCTGTGCAATGTCCTCTCTCAGGCAATTTGTGAGGAAGAGACAGTAATTCCTTTTAAATGCTCCTTAAAAACTTAAGTTTATACAGACTTTCCTGGTCCCTGACTCTTACTTATTAATATTTTTGCACACTGCTCAGTTTTTATTTAAGAAATATGGTTGCATTTTGTTTTTATCTATTTCTATTCAGTTTTTAGGAAATGCTATTTGTTGCTTTAAAGTTTTTATTATAGTAAGACGTATAAAAATCGTAAGTGTGAAACTTTTTTTTAAAAAAAATCAGTGTGCACTGAAAGTAGCTCCTTTCAATCATATAGTACCCCTTTATTTTTTGCTCAAACATAATGAAAATACTTCCTACCAATCACTGGTCAGATATAGATGGAAAACATTTTATTCTTCTCAGCTCACAAGCCTTCAGAGGAGTATGAACTCAAATGATAACAATCTTCAATATACTACAATGCTTTTATTATTACTTCTTTTCCTTCCATAACATCATGAAAGGAAAGACTTAATGCTGCCATGGAAGTAAACAAGGAAAAAGAATTTTTGTTTTTACTCACAGAAAGGGAAAGAGCAGCCTTTGTTGAGAGATAAACAATATGGAAAATTGTGGAGGAATTAACACTTGCTGCCCTCTAAAGAAACAGATGTATTTAATAATCACAGACATTTAACATTATTAATAAAAGATCAGTCTGTCAGAATATTCTGCTTGGTGAAAATGTGGGCAGCATGATTTTATTTATTTATTTATCTACCACTTGAGTCTAAAAAACCTCAAAGCAATTTACAAAAAGAATTATAATTTCATTTTTTAAATTCTTTTTGTAAATTGCTTTGAGGTAAAAATGGTAAAAATGACTATTTAAAACATTCAAAAATAATTAAATTCAAAAATAAGCTAAAAAAAGAACCCAATTAAAACACACATCAACATTCTACATATCTGGACAGGCTTGGCTAAACAGAAATGTTTAGAAGGAGCATTATATGGCACCTGTAACAACGCTAGAGTTTCACAGATTGAAATGGTCAAGTGGGCATATATGGAGTAGGGCGATCTTGCAGGTAAACTGGTCCCAAATTGTTAACGGGATACCATCTACACTGCAGAATTATCAATCAAACACTGACAAGGGAATAACAGTCAAGGACATTTGCATTTGAAAAAGAATATACCCATCTAGAACAATAGCTCTGAAAATACTCAGATGACGACATTAGAGGATGGCATCGGCTTCCTCGATCATTCTTAGTGCTTGTTTCCACACACAAAAAGATGAAGCCTATGTTTCAACCTTAGATTTGCAGATTTGATCATTGAACTACAACATCTCCTAGATAATATGCAATGCACAGACTTTCTACAACAAAAAGGAATACAATGGTCAAGTAGATACTCTATGCAGATGACCCCTTCCCAAGAGCTATGCTCCTAAATTCTGGATCAGTATTAAGGTTAGAAGTCATCAGCAGTTTCCTCATTTTCCTGAAAGCAGGACAGCTGGTGTATCAGCTAAAGCTCATTAACCTCTGACCACAGCTACCTCCTTACAATCCAGAAGCACACCACAAGCAGTATGACCCAACGTAAAATAGCCATATCCACAATCTCAACAGACCACTCAGTTTGCATCCTATCTAGACTAGGCTGTGGTTTCTTCACCCCTATTCCATTCATTACTGACCTCAACGGGCATTCTGAAAATCTAACCAATATCTGTACAAGTTATCCATGCAGAGAAGTTTACAAAGATAAAGGGGCAGCAACGCTGGCACTACTTCCAGCTTTTAGAAAATGAGTATCTATCAAATAGCGTCTTTGAGAATAGCTAGAATGATCCCAAAGTACCTGCTAAAAATGTTAAGTCCTATTCAGTGTTATGTATATACAGTACAAGTCTTACTGAATCCTACAAAGGGAATAAAGTGTACCCTTTCTTCCACAAAACATTTATTCAATAGCACATCCTGCTGCTTCTTTTTCTCTCTTTTTAATCTTAATTCCAGCTTATCTTGTTCATTTACATCATGTATTTTTCTTCTGTACAAAATTAATAATCATGTAACATTTTTTTAGAACATTAAAGATCAGCTAAGGCCTTTGATGAGCCTGAGGACAAAACAGCAGCTAGATGACTCCATGCTTTTCTGAAATTAATTCAGTGCCTTCTGCTTCTAATCAAAATGTATCCTCTCTCTAACTTGACAGGGCTGCCAGCTTCAAACTAATCTACATGGAGGTTTGTTGCATGTCCATTTGATCTTTTGCATTGCTTAGATTCATAAGACATAACTACTCGAATGAGAAGGATGAGTTTCAAGTATTACTGCCCCTTTAGCTAAGCCGCTAAACTGGGAGGTGTAGCTAATGACACAGAAGAGACAATTTGAATTTAAGATGACCTTAACAAATTGGGGATCTGGACCAAAACTAACAAAATAGAATTCAATGGCGACAAATGTAAGGTTGTACACTTAGGCAGGAAGAACCAGATGCACAAATATAAGATGGGGGACACCTGACTTGCATGTAGTCTGTGTGAAAAGGATCTAGAGGTCTTAGTAGACCACAAACATAACATGAAGCAACAGTGTGATGCAGCAGCAAAAAAGGCTAATGCTAGTCTAGGCTACATCAACAGAAGCATAGTGTCCTAATCAAGGGAAGCAAAAGTTCCACTCTGCTCTGCCTTGGTCAGACCACACATGGAGTACTATGTCCAGTTCTGGCTTTCACTAACAAAGATATTGACAAGCTTGAATATGTGAAAAGGGGGGCAACCAATATGATCAAGGGTCTAGGAAACCAAGCCTGATGAGGAACTGTCGTGGGAGTTGGGTATGTTTAGCCTGGATAAGAGGAGATTGAGAAGATAGAAGATAGACATCTTCAAATATCTAAAAAGCTGTCACATGGAAGATGGTGCAAGCTTGTTTTCTCCTGCTGTGAAGTATAGGACCTAAACCTATGGCTTCAAGTTACAAGAAAGAAGATGCCAACTAAACATCAAGAATAACTTTGAAGGTAAGAGCTGTTTGACAGTGGAATGGACTCCATCAGAAGGTGGTGGACTTTCCTTCCTTGAGGTTTTAAAACAGAAGTTGGATGGCCATCTGTCATGGGTGCTTTATCTGAGATTTCGGCATTGCTGGGGGTTGGACTAGATGACCCTTGAGGTTCCTTCCAACTCTACAAATTTATGATTCTATGATTTTATAATCTCAAGACTGCTAATTTTACTTCTTGGTTAGCTGAATACACTGCTATATTGAGAAGGGATTAAACAGCCTTTCATAAATATAATAGTACCCATTGTAGCACATGCTTCCTTAACAGTTGGGTCTTCTTAGTATTTCAGCTTCTGTGGTATAACCTTTGGAAGCCTGCAGTTCTGTACACAATAAAGTGCTTCATTCTGGGAGCCATATGACTCCATCAGTCATCCAAGCATATGTTTGGTGCAGCGTAAAAGAACAGAACTTATTTAAGTCAAATATTTCAAAGCTGACTGTATCTTTAAAAATACCTGGTTTATATGTCGATATAGTATCTCTATAAACCTTTCATTTCTTGTATATTGGCTTGACCCACACTTTCTTGCATGGGTCTGAGCCGTTCCCCCCTTGCTCCCATGGAAAACCCACTCCTTAGTGCTAAACAGGAGAAAACATAAATCTGGAGAAAACCTGTATTGCTGTTTGCTCCAACTGAGTGCTAAGAGCAGTTTTCCCACTAGGGGAAAGCAGAGGGACAATAGGAAGTGTGGGTGAGCCCTGAGAAGGGAAATGGCAAAATGTAAAGGCAAAATACAGATAAATTTGAGGGGCTTTTTACTATAAGATGGAGCAACCAGGTAAGTAGCTGGTGATTAGAAATGGGAAAGAAATTCAGTTCCATTCACATGTGAAGGTGAACCTACCTAACTCATATTTTCTGAAACTAAATGTGAAACAAAACACAGAAATCCTTCAAAACTTTCATTTCTCCAAATTTTGCAAGGCAGTTCTCCAGCTAAGCAATGTGTGCAAAAATGCATCTATTACTGGAAATAATGTACATTCCATTTTGGCGATGGTAACCCTGGTTTAAGGAACCATTTGGTGCCTAGCTGATATATCTGATTTTCTAACACTGTATAGTAAGCTGCTTTGAGTTACCTTGGTAAAAAAAAGTGGCCAATAAACTTTATATATATAATATATATAATATATAGGTGCAAAGGGCTTAATTCACAGCTATGAGAACAAAGGATGGCATGAAAAGTCATAGACACAATACCACTGTAAATTTTGTAACTATATTATGTGACCAACATCTCATTTTGATCAGTTTTACAAAGATAAAACAGTGTTCCGGCTTATATCCCCCCCCCCCCCAGTTTCTACCAAAAAGCACCTTGAGAACTAATACATAGGGATTAGTCCTTGCATCTGCGGCTAGTAATAAATAGAACTCAAATACTTCCAGCTCCTGCCTGCTTGCATGTTCATTTCACTTAACGCAGTGTCAAGACAAAGAGCTGGAGGATTACTCATTCAATATTTTTGTGTTTTGCATCATATCACCATTCAGATGGCGCGACGTTCACATTGTAATTTAATCTTTCATAGATAAGCAGCCATAAGCGGGGTATTTTGCTACATTCAATCAGCTCATATTTTGAAAGGGACACAAATATAAAAACACATACACCACAACAAATTGAGGACACTACCAGAAAAAGTTTCAAATATGTGCCTGATTAGAATCTTTTGTGTAACTGCTGGCAACAGATGCAAAAGGCATTTTTGCCAAGTTCCACATTCAGATCTGTATGCCTTGCTGTATGCTATCAGCCAGCACAATTAACAGGCCATGGAGTATTCCACTTGTTGCCATATTAGATCATATATTTTGGAGAAGAAAAAATGTGTTTATCCAATCTATGGTTTCATTGTACTGTATTTTCAGATACACAAACAGTAAATTCAAGTCGTCCTCATTCTTACTCAAGTTCTGGGCCAGAAATTACACTGAAATGAAGTCATTTTAATAGCACCATGCTTTTGAAGCATTGAAGATGATAGCTAAAGTCTTAATGGATTTTTAAAAAAAAACACAAAGTGCACATATTTTAAATATTTTGCATGGTAGATTTGACATGCTATGAAAATAGCTGACAGCACAATCCTATACAAGTCCACCCAGAAGTAAGCCCCACTGAATTCAATGGCCCTTACTCCCAGAAAGTAGGAATAGAACTGCAGACTAACAATGCATGTTTACTTATAAGAAAGTTTCAATGCATCAGACAGGGCTTAGTGAGTGTGCCCAGTATTCTGTCTCAAATTATTATCAATATTTTGTAATCATATAACATTCATTTATGCTTTTATATCCGACATTTCCTTCAAAGAGCTCAAGTATCTGCTCTCCTGCCCTCCATATTATCCTCTCAACAACCCTATGAGGTTCGTTAGGCTGAGGGATGGTGACTGGCCCAAGGTAACACAGTGCATTTCATGGCTGAGTGGGGATTCAAACCCTAGACTCCCAGGTCTAGGGTCCAGCACCCAAAATGCTATACCACACTGACTTTCAGTCATTACAAAAATAATTTCTACTCTCAGTTTGGTCCCAAATTTTTCAAAGCCACGCTGGTTCATTGCAAACCAAGGGCATATAACTAATTATAATTGCCTTAATCTAAATTGGATTCTATCCACAAAATAGGATTGCCTTATTCCAGCAACCTCAGACCCCTGTCTCTTTAATATTCAAACATCTCCCTTTCCTGCCACACATCAGAGTGCCTCCCTTCCTCCAGAGTATATGTCATCGATGCACCACTGGCAATACAGTGGTACCTCTGGTTACAGATTTAATTCGTTTCCGGATGCCGTGTGCATCCCGAAAAATCTGTAACTAGAGGGCACTGCTTCTGTGCACATGCGCAACACGATAGAGCACTACTGCGCATGCGGCAAAACCCGGAAGTATACACTTCTGGGTTTGCTGCGGCCGTAACCTGAAGATTCCATAACCTGGAGGTTATGCAACACGGGGTACCCAAGTAAATAAATTTCTGGCAGTAGTACCATCAGGACTAGCAAGTGAGACAAGGTACAGAAATGCGGGACCAACAATTTGATTTGAGGACTCTCCTAGAGATGGAGAAAAAGAAACCTCTAGGCTTCAATAAATGAGCCTTCAAGGGACCAAAGGCCAAAGGCCAGTATAATTTGGAGACAATCGAATTTGAGCGACTTTCACCTTGACACTTTCTGAATCTCTGGTCTCATATCACATCAGATGTGATGAACTCCAAATTCCCTAGTTTCCCACCATTTCATAATTTCTTGCATTTGTATATTACAAAACAAAGATTTAAATTATTGCAAAATGGCGTGCAACCTTCCAAATTCTCCCTAACTCTCCATTGGGCTAGATCAGTGATAGCCAAACTTGGCCCTCCAGCTATTTTTTTGGACTACAAATCCCATCACCCCTAGCTAACAGGACCAGTGGTCAGGGATGATGGGAATTGTAGTCCCAAAACAAATGGAGGGCCAAGTTTGGCCATCACTGGGCTAGATGGTAAACAATCCATAGGCAGGGACAGGGGCAGGGAAGTTTGCTAATACTTCAAGTTGTGAAGTCTGCAACTATTCACACAGGCAACCAGGAAAAGCACACGGGTTCTTTGATTGGTGGGAAGGGACAGATCTAGTCCCTGGGTCAATTCTAGTTTTTGTGGTTTTAGAGATGGTAAGGCAGCCATTACTATGTTTCTTCTTCCTGGCAGTCCTTGGTGCAACCTAATAGCTGAAGAGCACTTAAGAGAGCTTTGTCTGGATGTCTGCTACCTCCTCTCACATTATAACTGTGACCAGATACATACCCCATAGCTTTGACATGAGTCAGCAAACTTTCTTCTTCTTCCCTCTCCTTCCTTCCCCATTCTGTTTATTTATCTAGCTAGCTGGTGAAGAATTATAGAGAATTTGCAAGCTTGCAAATTATTTTGTGATGTTTTGGTTGGATTTTTTGTTACTGGCCAGTTAACTTTGCTTTTTTGCATACTTTTAAATAACGCATAAATCTCCTATTTTGAAGGTCTGTTGCAATTACACATAGATGTGAATGAACAATGAATTAGGCCATGTGCTTTGTCTGTGACTAAGTGCAAGCTTCAATCATTCAGGGAAGGCTGTGGGCAGGATTCCTGCATTGCAGGGGGTTGGACTAGATGACCCCCGGAGTCCCTTCCAACTCTACAATTCTATGATACTTCATACTAAACAAATCATGTTGCATGGAATGTAGACTGGTAAAGCATAAGTAATGGGCTTCATAATATAAAATCGAATGAAACAAATTTTTATAACATGGCTCACTCAATGATTACAGAAGGTCATTTCAATAAAATTAAGGCAGAATTCATCCTCAATAATGAGGAACGTTTCAAATACAGAAGCTTGGGTTTATCTCAGTTTTTTATTTGTAGTTGTTGTTGTGTCCATCTGGTTCTGGGACAAACTGGCAAGATCAGTATCTGTCTGCAATTCTATATGTTCTGTGTTTTAGTTCAATACATTATTTGTACTGTAATTATTGTATTAATTGCAGCTGAGACAAGTACCCTAACAGATTATCCAAAACTGGCTTTGACTTTAAAGTACACATAACATTGGGAATGGGGCAGTCCAAAGAAACAAACAGACCTGATATGCGATATAAGAGAGACTGAATAAGTTGCCTACAAAAAGCAGTATAGGGGTGGTTTTTTTTGCTATTCATCTAAGTTCTTAAACACTCTCTCAGAGCTATTTAAATTCATTACATAAACACTTGGGCAGTTAAGCACTCATAAAATTGCTTTGTGAAGTGCCTACCCTACATTCACAGTAACCCATTTTATGCTTTAATATCTCAGGTGTATAATTTTTCTCCTTAAACTAACACAAATACCATGCCGATCATATTATGGATCCTGTGTGCCAAGTATTTAGCCTAGAAGCAGCATAATTCAGTACAGAGGTACACTGTGAGTCAAATCCCACAAGCATGTGTGCTTGACAAGAGCTAGAGAATGTCGCTTGAAGTTTTGCATCTATCAGCACGGTGAGTCACAGATAGCCTTCATCAACTCATATCATTATCCCGTTATTTATTTATTTAAAACACCCCTATGCTGCATTTCATTTTTTTGAAAAGTGAAAGCTGGTTCACAATTACAAAACTAATTCAATAAAATCAACACTAAAAAACGACTACAGCAACCTCCACAGTAGCCAGGAAAACTACAAGCTAAGTATCATTAACCAGCAACTGCTTGGCAAACAAGGTTATTTTAACAAATGCCAAAAACACACCACCATTGGGCCTTGCCTTATTTCAGTTGGCACCTATGGGTGGTGGTGAAGGTTCTGTTCCATGCAAAAGCCCAGTTTTAACACACTGCAATACTGTACATGCCTCCCTGAAAATAAGTGTAAATGAACTCAGTGGGGGATACTTATAACATGTATAGGACTACATTGTTTAATCTGAATTAGAGCTCTGCAGCTATATTATACTGAGAAAACATTCCAAGGGGAAGGTTCCAAACACTGGTTGCATTCACATGCAACAGTAAGCTATAGTACAACAAGCAAATGAACAAGCCATGTATTGTTCACCCAAACTTGTTTTTTCCTCAGTTGCTTCCACAGCAGGCTGAGCACCTGGCGTGGTGTGATCAAACAAACCATGGTTAAGCATAGCTGTTGGGTTCAGACATGACACCAAACCGTCATTAAAACAAGCCATGGTTCATGTCAACAATAAAACATTGCTCATATTGTGCTTTGTTTCCAGAAAACAAAGCATAGTTAATATACTGGGCTGGGTTCAGATAATCAAACAAGCCTCACTTTAACTAAACCAGGGGTGGCTAACCCATGGCCCAAATCCACTGCCCACCCCAACTGATTTTAGGTGATCCATGAAGCCCAGCCAACCACCAAATAATTTGGTTACCTTTCCCCTCCCCCAAAAAATTAAAAAAATATCCAGCAGGTGGCATCATTGTGCCTCCACTGTTGTGGTCACTGCTGATGTGGGAATGGGGATGTCACCTCTTTTTAGGTTCTTTCTCTGTTGCACCAGTCTTAAAAGGTGAGTGTGCTTGTTAGAACATCTCTGGAAGGCTGATGAAATAGGAAGAAATGTTTCTTAATGCTCAGTGGCGTAGCGTGGGGGGTGCAAGGGGGGCAGGCCGCACCGGGCGCAACATCTGGGGGGGGCGCGCTCGCTGCCTCCGGAGTCGCCGAAGAGCCTCGGGCGCAGGCTGTAGCAGAGCCGCATTTCTCGCAGCGCCCGGCTGAAGGCGCCCGGCAGGCAGCGGCTCTCAGCGCTCGCCGCGGAGGACGCGCCAGGCAGCCCCTCCTCACAGCCCCGCCTCCGCCGGTGCTGCTGCAGCTGCTGGGCCGTTGCATTTTCCTCACCTCTCTGCCCCCCTCCTCCTCCGGGCAAGCGGCGTCGTTTGGGCAGCAGCGCCAGCGGCAACTCGCAGGTTAGGGGGTAGGGGGGGGGCGCAAATTACGTGCCTTGCCCCGGGTTAGGGGGCGCAAATTACTTGCGTTGCCCCGGGTGCTCACAACTCACGCTACGCCGCTGTTAATGCTTCCTGTCAAATACCTTCTGACAATTGTGCCATGGCATAGGAAGAAGGACCTTTTCAAAGGTAAGAAGAGGTGGCTCTGTTTCTTCCTCCCTAGGGAACTGCTAGAACAGGAGACTCTCCTACTCTAGCACTGCCCTGGAGAATGAAAATCCTGTTTTCTGTGTGGCTCTATCTGCTCCTGAGTCCATCCCGCTCCATCTGTTCTGTGTGAATGTGCATGTGTGCAGGCTCATCTTGTCTGCTTCCCACCCCTGCAATCTGAATGGGTGTACATATATATACAGTGGTACCTCGGGTTACAGACACTTCAGGTTACAGACTCTGCTAACCCAGAAATAGTACCATGTGGCTGCAGTGGAAGGCCCCATTAGCTAAAGTGGTACCTCAGGTTAAGAACAGTTTCAGGTTAAGAATGGACCTCCAGAACTAATTAAGTTCTTAACCCGAGGTACCACTCTGTGTGTGTGTGTGCAAACTGCATCTCCCCTACCCCGCCACTGAGTGTATGTGGATTTGTACACACACTGCATGTGTTAAATGTGCTTAGTTTGGTATGTAGCCCTTGGACAGATAGCAACCCCTCAATGTGATCATCAAGCCGAAAAATGTTACCTACCCCTTGGGCCAAACAAACCATGGTTAGCACAGTTTTCTCCAATCCACTGCCCTCCAGATGTTTTAGACTACAAGTCTCATGTGTCCTGGCCGTTATGGCCAATGGTGAAGGATGGTGGGAGTGGCAGTCTAAATTAGCACCTGGTTTGGGAAGGATGGCAGTGTTATGTGAGAACAAGGTGTGTACTTTATCATACTACAGATTCACTTATATTTGCCTCTATTCTTGGGGCACCCAACCATGCACACAGGTCAACACACTTATTTCTAGTAACATGTGTAAAAGTAAAATTCAACACATTTACTCAGAATGATGTCACTCTCATGAAAGTGTGCATAGAACTGTAGTGTAAAAGTTGCATGCCAATAAAAAAACACAGCCCTGTTGTTGCTTTTCAGTGACTTACTGGTATCAAATCAGAAAACAAACAGAAGAAAAAGCTTATTTGGAAAACAAACAAACAGGGCGGGTTGTTATTTATGTACCGAAATCCATATTCACACACCATTTAATTTACAACAATAATAAGCAACTTCTGCAACTGCATGTACAACTAGGGTTGCACACACATACTTCCTATGGCCTTATCTGAAAAGTGAATCCCCACTGAATTCGGGAATTACCTTTCAAAGTTTTAGCTGGAGGTAATCCTGCCTGAGGACCCCTCCTGGGACATTTCACTGTTCCCAGGATTCACCCGTGATTTGTCTTGAAATCAACCTTTGAAAGTGAAGCAGATCTTCTCTCTCTCTCCCCCCCCCCCCGGCCTTCGGCGTCCTCTGCCTTTCACAGCACTCAGGCAGGCAGGCTGGCATTCAACAGGTGTCCACGAGGCATGCAGGACTGCAATGGTGGCGGCGGTGGACGGGGAGTTTCACCTGTTACATTTATCATTTCCACACAGCTGTTGAAAGCGGGTGGGGAGTCCTGGGGAGGGGGGGGAGAGAGATGGCCTCTCGGAAACCCCCTTTTGGCGTGAAGTGACTGACGGCAACACCGGCGCGAAGCGGCAGCAGCGCCTCTTGTGCCCATTTTCGAAACGGAGCCGCAAAGCCCGCGCTTTTGCGCTGAGGGAAACGCCGCCTCTGGAAGGGCTCGCGCTCGTGGGAGGCGTTAGGGCGCCGGGCGGGCGGGAATTCCGTCCTTCGAGCCAGGCGAGCGTCCCCCCGACCACCCCCGCCCAAAAGCCTCCCGCCCAGCGAAGGAGCCGCCAACAGAAGCGCCCGGAGAGACGGAGAAAGAGAAATGCCGGCTCCTCGCTGCTCCCTTCTATATACCAGTCACACAAAAGGAGAGCGGGGCGGTAGCGGGAGGACTGTTCAGTGTGACCAACTCGGGGGTAAAATATAAAGGGGGGAGAAGAAGAGGTGCCGGGGAGATACAGCAGAGAAAATATGCCGAAAGGGCGGCTTCCTTGCAGGACAAAAGAAATGCAAAACGTGGACGTTTGACAGAACTCGGGGAGGGCCGCTTTGGCGACAAGGAAGTTATAGATATGTGCGGTGCATGCATGCATGTTACGTATATAAGCATTTCCAACTTACCTTGAGCCCCGGATGGTGGTGCTATTAAGAGGCTGAGCAGCAGCAGGAGCAAGAGCTGGGCAGGGGGCTGAGGAGGAGGAGGAAGGGAGCGTAGCCGCTCTGCATGGCGACGCATGGACATCTTAGCCTAGACTGAGAAACTTTCATCAGCTGGGGCTGGAGAACAGCCCCATTAATATACAGTTACAGAGCGAGAGAGCGAGCACGGAAACTCAGGATGTGAGAGATTTCCTGCATACAGCTGACTCCCAAACCCCTCCTGCTCCTGCATAGGCTGATGATGAGCTGGGCTTTGCTTTCATATTTCCCCCCTCTCTTAATTTAAACTGTTGATGGAGAGGGGGTTCCCCCCCCCGCAAGATCAAATATGTTGACCGTTGCAATAACTGAACAAATTGCCCGGGTTGGCTAACAGGAGGCACTGAAAATCGTTAGTGGAAGAAGGCAGGCCCTGTGAAAAAGTGCCCCTTGCCAACACTCACAGTTCTCATTACAATGGAACAAATTATTGTCTTCTTTGCCTTCGTCCTGCTGCTCCCGCGCAGGGTCCTAGCGCCCTCCGAAACGTGCAGGCAGAAACCGTTCCTTTGCAGAGCAAGTGACCTGCCAATTTTCAGTTCGTGTTGGAAGGAGACTCCCTCATTTGGGATTAATTTTAAGGCTGGCTGTAAAATTCTTCTTCCCCTCCAGCGATGATGAATGATCTTGTTTTGTCTCAAACGTCTCTTCTCTCAGATTGTTATGTGTGCGACTCAAATGGCTTCAGAAAAAAGTGATGAGTTCTTCCCGTCCGCTCAAAAATAAAAGGATTCCTTGCTGATATTATAATTGTGCTTAATTCCAATGCCTGGTTGGATTGTATTTTATGTCATTTTAAAGTGTGAGGAATAGAATACTTCTTCAGCATGCTTCCCTCAGGATTTTTGTTTTTAAATCTTCCTTCATTCACATTGTCACAGCTGTCAGACAAATGAAAAGATATTACTTTGTGTCTGACATGCGGTCACCCATCACAGGAACATATGTAAATAGATGATGTTTGCAGTCTTTTTCCTTTATGACAGACTTGCAGCAGGCCGGGAAAGGGGCCAGATCATTCTTCCAGAATTTGGAACACTAAAGTATTAGTTTCTGCAAGTGGATAAAAGCCAGTTTTTGTGAAATTCATGCATCCACCTTTGTAATGCTGGTAAAAATCCATCTTTTTGGAATAGGTGAGGAGGACAAAAGGGTCTATGCACGTGATAATTCATCTACTGCACATACTTGTTTTATTCTGAAATGTAGTTGTCAAGTTTGGTTTGTACCCTCAAGGTGGAATTAAGGTGGTTAGGGACTTTGGTGCAGTTCCCAAAATGGAGTCCCACCCCCCGCTCCCTGCCAAGGATGACATGAAATAGCTTGACTTGAAGTGATCCATGCTCTGGTGACCTCCAGTAAACCATTGTAATGCACTATGTATGGGGCTGGTCTTGAAGGTGGTCCAGAAGCTGCAGTTGGTGCAGAATGCACCAGCCAGGGTGCTGGAAGACATTATTGCCTGAGTAGCTTCTTTAGGACCTGTGCTGGTTGCCATTACGCTTCTGAGTCCAATTGAAGATGCTTATTTTGACAAATAAAGCCCTAAGTGACTTGGGCCCAGAATATCTGAAGCAACACCTCCTCCCATATAGACTACCCTGGGTGCTGAGATTTGTAGGGGAGGCCGTGTTGGCAGTTCCACTGCCATGTGAAGTTCATGAGGGGTGAGAAGGCCTTTTCCATGGTAGCCCCCAGGCTGTGGAATGCCCTCTGACGTGCAACTGGCCTTGTCACCATGAATTCTCACATTAGGTCAGGCTGTACCTTTTTGCATGGGCCCATGGAAGAAGTATTTCCTGTTGAATTTAATGGGGCTTATTCCCAAGTAAAGTGGTTAGATTTGCTGCCTAAATCCCAATGATTTCAAAAGGAAGGGGTGAGATTCTGGTTAATCACTTCCAGAGAACACAATGGAATTTTAAAGACGCTTAATATGGAATGAATTGTTCTCTTCATCTCATAGCAGGGGGAAATTGTCTATGAAAGGATCTCATTCTTACATTTCTATCCATAAAGTATCCAGGGTAGCTAACATCAGAAATTAAAACAAAACAATGAAACAAATAACAATCAATAATTGTTAAAAGGGGGAGATAAAACAACCAAGCAACTAGGATCATAACAAAAACAAAATTCAATCAGCAGTACATATATCAAAGGGTTACCTAAGGATTACAATTTCCAATTACAAGGAAAAAATAGGATGTGAAGGAGTGGCAGATACATTTCCTGGGATAGCAGACAAAATTCCACATTGTGGGGGCTGCAATATAAAAGGCCTTAGTAAGTATCCAGGAGGGGAGGGGATTGATGAATGTGTGTGTCATGAGGTCAACAAAATCCTCCCCCTGCACTATCCAGGGATGTTCTACGAGGAAGAAAAGGGAAACATACATATTTTCCATTTCCCACCCTCTCTAGAACATGCACTCTTCCAACTCAGTGGATTTAACATCCTGATTAAATTAAAACAGTTTTCTAGTATGGATATAATGGAAATTTATGGCTTTTCAAACTGTTCTTGTGTGCAAACAAAGGTAAAGGTGGAGGCAGTATTGCATGGGTCTGATGCTCATTCTTGGCCTCAGCAGCCATGGTTTACTGAACTGTGATTGCTACCTCCAAACCTGATCACAGTATTAATATTGACATTTCAGCCTAGAAAAATCCTGAGTGTTCTTTGCAGGGGTTCCTGCTCATAGTATGTGGAAAGTGAGTTTTCAGTCTGATCCTAAGCATGTTTATAAAGAAGTAGCACCCCAGTCTCAAGACCCATTGAACTCAATGGGGCTGCCTGCTCAGTATACACAAATAGGGTTACCCTGTAAATGGTTAAAATGGCTAAGCTATATCTGAAACTGGGTGATTTGTTTTTTAAAATGACAGCAGATTTCGGGATTCAGAGGGGAATTCTGCCAAACTGTTGTTTCTTATTAAAATGATAAAGCACTGTAAAATTATATTCAGATATAAATAAAAGTGACAGAACAATCCTGAAGTTATTTATGCATTTATGAAAAATATATATATGCTGCAGTTTTAATCTTTTGGCAACAGCCTGTCTCAAAATGAGACCACATTCTGAAAGGATAAAAGAATTTTATGAAGCAGTATTTACAAGATGCCACCAAGCAAGCATAATTTCGATTTAGAAAGAACTGGGACATCAAGTGCATGTGTGTGTGTGTGTGTGTGTGTGTGTGTGTAAAGTTTATACATTCCACTGCTTTATAGTTGCTGTGCAACTTGATGGTTTGGGAGCAACATTTTAAGTAGCAGCTATTTTTGCTGGCCTGTTCCTCTTGGGATCTTTGCCTAGCCTACATCAATCACACCTGAATTCTTCCAACTGAATTTCTCCAGTCAATGCAGTGTCTTACTCAAGTGGATTAACCTGAAAAGGTAACATGAGCTTGGGCTGCAATGAATCTTGAAAGAATGCATTTCAGTTCTATCTACTATTTTCTGTGCACGTAAATGGCAAATGCTTTGGAAGCTCCAATATCTTCTTTCGGAACAATTTAGGTTGTGTTTTCCTTGAAGTTCCATTATATGTAAAAAAACACACCCAAAAACCAAAAAAACCAGCTTGCACTCCATTCTCTTGAAATGGAAACACCTTTTGTTTTCAGTGTTTTTAAATACTTAGCTTTGGAGCATACAGAACAACAACCCCTCTTCCTGCATTCCTTCTCCAAAGTGACTCTTAAGTGTCAATCCTCAATGGCCGACTCATCTCCTTTCACTCTGATTGGCTCCAACAAGCAAAACGGCTGAGAAGATTTCTTCTCAGTGGCAAAACAGCTCCTTTTTCCTGCTGTTTGGGTAGCTGGAGACAGAGACCCTGCAACCTCAGACCTCTGGAAATGGCAACACAGGCAGGACCATCAAACGCTCAAAACGGAGTTCAGAAACTTCTCCACAACAACAACAAAAGTCGTAGGCATCAAGGCTGCATGAAAGACATGCCTCAAGAAAATTCTCTTTAACCTGGTGCCTTCCACAGCTGTGCTGGCTGGGGCTGATGGGCGTTGTAAGCCAAAATGTATGGAGAGCAGTAGATTGGGAAAGTTGCTTTGACTGAAGCCCCATCCCCACTTCTCCATAACTGGGAGGTTAGTTTTGATAACTCATTGGTAAGAAAAATGTACCCTGTATTTGCTCAAAGGTGCTAATATCTGTGGTTCATAAATAGGACTACACAGTTTACTTCACAATAAGTCCCACCCCAAGGACTTCAAAGGAATTGCAGCCCGTATCCAATAATGTAGGAAGGTTTATCTTTGGGCTCTCAGTCAATCCACTTACATAGAAATTTATCTTGTGCACACACTTTGTTAAGGAAACTTTGGGATAGTACAGTTTCCCCACAAGAGATCTAAGCAGATGTTTACTTGGCAATTTCTGCACTAAGGCTTGAAGGTTGCACTGATTCTGAAGGCTCAGCAGCAGATTGAATCGTGACATTTTGGAGCCATGCCCTCTAACCTGTTCTTTCATTCTGCTGGTGCATCTGTTGTTCTTCAGAGGATCCACCACTGCCTGCCAGACTTCAGAGCACCAAACTGCAGCTCTTTCAGGCAGAACTATCTGCTATATTACATTCAGAGGTAAGAAGTCAAAATCACAGTTCCCCCATCTCAGCCTATTTTTTCCTAGGAAAGCAGAGAATTGTTTATGGTTTAGTATCTTTGTACACATTCATACATTTATCTTCATACATCCTTTTCAGACTCGAAATTGCCTTGGTTTATGTCCTCCCATAAGGTCCCATTATTTCCCCCATGTTGCTATTTTCTTATCAAGATGACGTTGCCAGTTACCATGTGCTTATCGCATCTTGCAATTCCAGCTGCTTTTCTAAAATTGTGAGTCACGGGGGACGGAGGAGGTATGGCGGAGAGACACAACACGGAAAGAATCTTGGCTTCCTCTCCTTTTAGACTCCATAGCAGAAAGCAAAGTTTGAAAACACTACCTACAGCTACTCTTAAAAAAAGAAAGTGATACAGGAAATACAGTCATAGGTCATCTTCACAACAATTGCTACTTACAAAAATCTGATTTGTTTTGAGGCGGGAAGGGATAGAGACATGCAATTTTAGTATAAAGTATTCAGAATGCAAGCTCCAGCTAAGAAGCAATTACAGTGAAATCTGATACAATGTTGGATTTAGATCAGGGTTAAGTTTGCTTCCCTATGCACCTTAACTGGCCATTTTCCAATTAAACCAAAGATAGGGAACCTGAGACCCTCCTGTAGTTGCTGGACTCCCATCATTCTGGACCATTAGCCATTCTGGCTGGGGTTGGCAGGAGATGAGAATGTAACAACTTCAGGAAGGCACCAGGTTTCCCATCCCTGTGCTAAACCTGCCTTAAACCTTCCTCACCGTTGTTGGAGGAATGTAGAATAAGGCAGGGATATATTGCAAGCGGCCTTATTTAAAAGAAGCTCTTATCTGTTCCATGTGAGCAGAGGGAACTCCCATTTGCTCCTGTTCATGCCCATGGTATATACTGTATTCTGCCAATGGTAAACTATATCATGATAGCCATGGTCTGTACCAACATGACTTTCAGAATATCTCCTCCCACCACCAAGTACCTTGTGCCTTGGGACACAATCTGCAGCAGAAATATGCAAAGATATGCACAATCTGCAGCAGAAATATGCAGAGAATATGAGCTTTGTTTATAGCTTTGGAAGGCTGTGCTTAATAGAATTCATCACCCCTAATTAAATTTGCATGTATTTTGATTTATGCTATTATATAATTAAATTTAAGCCATCAACATTTTTTTTTATGAAGTAGTAAACACAAACATTTTAAAACACACTGTGGGTAACAATGCAATTTACCTACATGTGTAGCAATTCTTGCAGTTAAATAGGCATTCATTACTAATTCCTTTGGGATTCAGAATAAAATTAGACGTCAATTAAATATTATACATAGGTATAGTATTTAAGACATTTTCCTGTTTCTCTAGAAATTAACAGTAGAAATTCCCAGGCACAGAGGGAAGGGATGAGGTAATAACTGGTGAACAAACCAACACAACAACAACATTCTGGGATTGAAAATGGTTTTCAACGATGAAAATGATTACAGATGCAGGTAGGCTTTGGATTAGGCATTAGGTGTGCTTCCTGATTAATACTCCTGCGTTGGTTGGAGATTTCCAGGGTCATGCCTGGGTTAAGGGCCACCTCATGTCAGGCATGGAGTATCCTCTCCTCCCCCAGTAGCCTCAAATACAAGAAGAATAAACAGTTCGTATTTTATGGCTTTTATTCAGCCATCTGGTTGCAAGACAAAAGATCCATGTCTTCACGCATAGGAGACATTGGCTGCTCTGAGTCCCTCCTCTTCCATCTCCCACAACATCCTGGAAGGCTACAGGAAGTCACAGGAGTCACATCCTTCTGCATTCTCTTTTCTTGAATGCAGAGGGACCTGTGAGCCTTTGGACTAGGAGGGTCTCCCATACACTCCAGGGAGGTCTCTGCTGTCTGCTCTCTAACTTCCCCTTCCTCATTCTCTACTATCTGATAGCTAGGGATTTCCTCATTCAGCTATACACCAGCCCTGTCTCCCTCTCCTCCTGAAACTGCTGGAGAAACTTCCCACTCCCCCTCCTCTTCTGAAAGGAGCCAATCAGATGGAGGGCTCGTTTCCCATTCCTCCTATTCAGTCCAGTCCCTGACACCTCAAGATGTGGGTCAGCTAAGCTGGCCTCCCAGGCCACTATTTGGAAGTTCTATAGCCCATCTGCTCTCCTCTAGGCTTCAAGAAAGAACTTCCAGCCAAACCCCTTTACTGGGGTATCCTGAGATAATGCACCCATTGGAGGGAAAGGGAGTGAGGCACTTCACCTACTCCCAGAAAACAGACTACAGGATTCAACACACCCATTTCATTTAACTAAAGATGCAGGGACAGAAAGATCAACTAGGAGATATATAGAGAAAACTACATTTTCTCATTTTATAATGTATTTCTTAAAATGCACTGTGTATTTTACCAAAATAACCACATATGATGCTAGCAATTATACATGGCAAGAGTTCATTAGATAGTTTGCCATTCTGTATTGGAGTGTCTAGAACCTGTGGCCTTCAAGATGTTGGTAGGAAATGTCAGACATATTCCAGTTCTATGTAAAAACAAGCCCAGATTCAGACAGATGTAGAACAGTGTCATTAGCAAATTAGCATTTGTTTATTTTTGGTTGTTATTAGGGAAATGGAACCATTTTCCTTAGTCATTTATTCCACTTCCCTACTTCTTAACCTTAGACCAGTTCTATTTAGAACTGTTTATGTTGTCGTTTGTACAAATAACACATCTGCACATTTTTTTCTTCATGTCATTTTGCATCTGGTAGGCAGATGATACTCCTCGTTATCTGACTCTGTAGGTCATTGAAAATGGATATTGAGCAATTCTGCCTCCTACAGCTTTGGTAAAACGCCAAACCCAGTTAGGGAAAGGGAAATGCTTCGATTTGTTATCCATGCTAAGAAAGAAAGAAAGAAAGAAAGAAAGAAAGAAAGAAAGAAATTCCAAACCCAAGTGGCTTGCTAAATGGTATTGATTTTACAAGGAACATGGTAATCTCTAAACAGATGCACTACATGCTACAAGGCAGTTTGTTTCCCGCCCCCCACCCCCAGAAACTAATCTTTAAAACTTATGGGAAGGAGATACATTTTATTTTTTACTAAATTCACATCCTTCCCTTCCGTCTAAAGGGCAGCACACAATAAGTGATAAAACAATAAAAACCATGTCAACATAGGCATCCTTTAAGCATTAAAGGAAAATAATCTTAGGGAACTAGCTGCAGAATCTCCAAGATTTCTCTACAACTTTGCAGATAGGAAACAAAATAGAACCCTTGGATGGAATCTCAGGGCCCCTTAGGATATAGCTCTTGCTGGGATATAAAATGCATGCATACAGTACTGAGATAAAAACAATGTCACAAGTAGTGGCGCTTGGAGTCATCAAGCCCTGTGAGGAGAAAAGGTGGTACCCCTGCTTGTCCCTGCAAATGTATGGCCTGATGCATCTTTGAAGACTGCAGGATGGCAGCAGTCTACTCCTGTGAGTTTAGCAGCCTGATATGCAAACAGGCAATGTAGCTTGCAATCCTATTTTCTAATAAGAAATAAATCCTCTTGGTCACAGTAGGATTTGCTGCTAAGCACACGTGCAGAAGCTCAGACTACAAGTTTCCCCCACATAGCCATGCCATGAATTGCTTCATATGTTTAATTCCTGCATGTCAGGCTGTGTTAAAAGACACTAGGAAAAAATGGGGGGAAGTGGCTCCGCCTACCGTTGGCTCCATCTGTCAGGATCCCTGGCTCCGCCTACCATTTGCCATCCTACCTTCTCTCCCACCAAGCCCAAGCTGCAACTCGTGATGGCCACCAAATTAAACAGCTTTGAAAATGGGATTAGACAGATTTGTGGAAGATAAGGTTATCAATGACTAGTAGGAATGATGGTTTTATATAAGCTCCAGGAGAAACAACATGCTTCTGAATACCAGTTGTTGAGGAAGGTGAGCAGCAAAATGCCATTTGACTTAGGTCCTTGTGGGCTTTCCTTGGGAATCAGGTTGACAACTTTGGGAACAGAACACAGATGCGACTTTTAGTGTGATCTACCAGAGCTCTCCCTATTTTATATATATAAACCCTTTGCCAATTGCTCCAGCAACATCAGGTCTATTGACCTTAGCCAAACCACACTCTTAAGTGGGAATGGTTTTCTTTCTTTATTGTCTGTCTTTGTGGACCTCAGAATAATATTAATATGCGAACTCAGTAGCAAGATTAATGGAATTTAACATTTTACAATAATATTTTTATGAATTGCTTTCCCTTACTCTGAAGCTCCAACAAAAACAACATGCAATTGAATGTCCCTTAGTCTCTGTTTCAAAGTTTTGCTGAAACAATTATTAGCCACAAAGAATCTAAAAAATGCACAGGTGTTCAAAGCTTTTATGAAGAACCAGCTTCCCCCATCCACATTACAGTAAGCAATGGAATAAGTGTCAGACTCATAATAAGAGACACTCCCCCCCCCCCAAGGACATATTAGGTATTCTACAGAATGTTCTCCTCCCACACACCAAACAGGTATTCATACCCTATCTATTGTTTCCACTAACCTTGCTATAGATAAGATAACAATATTCTAAACTTATTATGAGATAGGCTTTTCATGTGAAATTGTCATGTATTTTGTCCTTACACTTGGGAAATTACTTTTGGGGGTAAACATAAAGGGACCTAAATGAAGCAAAGAAGATGAATAAACTTTAAATGTCAAAAAGCATTTATGAATGAATTCAAAGCAGTTCTCAAAATGCTATCCCATTTCAAATGCCAGTACAATGAATAAGGCTTCATCCTCCAGAATAGGTTGAGGTCAATGGTTGGCAAGGGTAGTTTAAAAAAAATCTTCCATAGAGAAGGAGGAGAATATGAGTACTGTCCATGAAACAAAAGCCAGCCGAGATGGTAGCTTCTGCAGCTACAAGAAAAGCTTATTGACATTACCTTGGTCCTCCTCCAACTGGTCCCCGGTGTACTGGTTTACAAAGATATTGTGTGATTTTCAGGAAGAAAATCGAATTGCATAGGAATGCTGGGTTTGTTTCATAGTTAGTTTTTATAAGGGGCACTGCTAATTGCATGCACATATTACTTCCTTGTCAAACTATGTACTCCTAATTACTGTGTAATATATGGCAGCAGTTAAAGTCAAGATACTGAATTCAGATCAAAATGTGGTCAAGCATACATTTTATAACTTTGTTGGGGATCTGCCACTGAAAGAGTTCAGCTTCTCCACAGGCACAGTCTTGGGATTTTTGTAGACCCTTCACTGCACATTGCAACTGTGCCAAATACACTTTCACCAAATTCATCTCGTAAGAAACTGTCACCTTCTGAACCAGGAAGTTTTCATGATCTGTTCTTTAGTATGAATACACAATGAGACATGGCAACAGAATGGAAGTCAAACTTCCAACACTCCTACATTGCTTCATGAAAATATTCTGTGCATGATTTTAACACTGTATATTTTGTGTTTGTCTGTCTACTCCTTTTTGAAAAAAGATGGGATTGCATGGATGGTGTGTGCTTCCCTTCAAAACTATGCACATTGGTACAGCATGGAATCTATACCATAAGGGCTTCAGCCTTTAATTCCTGTTTGTTCAGCCTTAAATGTACAGTGCTGCACTCTACACAGGAAAGATTGAAAGTGGTTCACCGAATGAAAGGGGAGAACACCAGAAACGCCTGGTGTTCCAGGGTCTGCAGGGGCTTTCTGAAACCCTGAGGCAGAAATTAATTAGAAACCATTACTCTATGGTATAAAACCCTTAAGGCATGTAAGTCAAGGCTGCCTCCTTCCATTGTGACCTATCATACTTCAGTGCGTGTCAGTAACTCACCTACCCTGCATTTTTCAAATGCTGAGGAGCTGTCCATGGACTCTGCAAGAAGTGAAGCTTTCCAAAATATGGCCTGCAGAACAGACTGTTGTTGTTAAAAGCACAGCAGTGGAGGGTTATTATTTTTTAAGTTAAAATATTCATTTCAGTTTTATATATAAAAATTTTACGTTGCTCTGCTTTAACAAAACCCAAAACCCAGAGCCCTTCAAAACTATGTAGAAAGCCTCATCTAAGTCCTGTTTGAAGCGTCTAAGAAAAGGCAGGTGATGCTGCAAAGTTTTTAAAAAATGTACAGGCAAGAGTATACCCCACTCAGCTACCTCTTAATTATTTTAGGGTATGAAGAGAAACAAAGACACTCTACCACTCTCCACCATCATAATAAAAGTTAATCCTTTTTACTTTCATTCACAAAAAGCTCCTGGTCCTATTTGGAAGACTTAATCTACTCTGGAGAGGTTCTGTGCCTGCAAATTTCATCCACTTTGGCAAAAAGCATGTTATAGCTATTTTTAGATTTCCCCATTATAGTAAATGGGGAACCACAACAGTTCATTTTATACAGGTGAGCTGAGAACCGCATCAACACTATTTTCTAGAAAAAGAGGTGCCAGAACTCACCACGAATGCCTCCCTTGTTCTCTTATAATGGCAATGGAGCCCACCTGAGAGGTGCCGGAACTGAGGTCCTGTGAGTTCCAGTTGGGGGGAAAAGGCATGGGAATCGTTCAAAGAGGAGAGAACACAGAGAAATGGATCAGAATATTTAAAAACACACAGATACAACCTAAAGCAGGCATAGGCAAACTCCGGCCCTCCAGATGTTTGGGACTACAATTCCCATCATCCTTAGCTAACAGGAACAGTGGTCAGGGATGATTGGAATTGTAGTCCCAGACATCTGGGGGCTGGAGTTTGCCTATGCCTGAGCTAAAGATTGGAGCCCATAAACAACAAATGAACAAATGTGATATTTAATGGGGGGGGACCACCACCACCACCACCACCAAATTCCCTGTTTCCTCAAATGCCCACCTAGTTAGCTGTTAGTGAACTCTCATGAATGTACAGATCAAGGAAGGGCCAGGTGTGAATTATTCACAGCCAGTTTCATCTGCTGTGAAAGAAGCAGCGTGTAGCATTTTCCAGATAGTACCCATCACATTATTAAAGTGAAATTGGAATTGGTACACAGAAGCAAGCATGGAAACACAATCCATGGCAGTATTCTCCCACAGCCATAAGGGTATGAATTGCATGATGCTTTGTAATTATAGCTTTGAAAATTAACACTACCCAATAAAACTGACTGAATCTGGACAATTTTTCTTACTTACGCTTTATTCCTTCTTTGTACAAAGCTTAATTTGCTTTATTTCTGAATGCACAAATGACAATTTTATGTATTTTTGGAGGAAACAATACAGATATTTAAAAATGTGCACTCTTTCCACAAGCATTTTTCTTGGTCAGAACCACTGACCGGGTTTGTGCCATTTTAAAAATACATGAAACCAAGGGAAGCCAGGCAAAATTATATGGTTTAGCAAAGAGCATGTTTCAAAAGAAGAATTAATAGTTAGGTCCCAAAGACTGGTTTTTAACAGGTAACCCCCTTATTTGGCTTCACTATATAAACAAGAATGTGGTTGATTAAAATATCAGTCTTGATACTATGTTAAGCATTCATTTAATGCTGTAGTTCAGGTGGTTAGGCAGCAATGCTATTTTAGCTAAATAGCACAGCAAAAAATATTCACTTTTCCTTACATTCAAAAGAGCTAGTTTTAGACTTGAAAGCAATCACTAAGTGGAGTACATGGGAATCATGTATTTGCAGTGGCAATATATGATTCTCATCTATAAATAAAAAGCTGGCTTTATAATTTAAAAGTACAAATTAAATGCTGCATTGCCGCAACAACAAGTGCATAAAACCATTGTTAAAGCTGTATTTCCATGCGTCATGACCACCAGAATATAATCCAGCCCCCCCCCGCCAGAATTACTTTGAATATTCCTTTTTTTAAAAAAAAAAATCTAATCAAGCTATAGTCTTTGTTTGTAGATTTAAAATGAATAAAGTCTCCAAGTCGTGAAGATCGCATCAAGTTTTTATGGCTTTATAATCATCGAAGGCATTCAAGGTCCAAGAAGGAATGACGTGTCCAGGAATCTTTAGTCACTCGGTATTTCTTTGAAGAAGCTGATCCAGCAATTGCTACAATAAAACAAAAAAGCAGCCTTTAAGTTACAATGCCATGCCTTCCATCTCCTACTCCTTGACTTGGAAGTGATGTCATCAGTGACTGTTAAGAGAACAACTAGAACTGAACCAGTCTCATCTGGGAAGACACAGAGGCACGACTTGCTTTCTGTGCTGCGTCCAAAGCCTTGGCCTTTGAACCCCACTCTAGAAACATCAGGTGGGAGCAATATCTGTTTCAGTATTAACGCTGTGAGGCCTTTCATACTATGCTTAACCTGCATATATGTATAAATAAAGCCATATATCCCAAAGACACCACTTTCTCTGGTGACCTTCATTCCAAGGAAACCGACTTCTGATGTATGTGTTGGCATCCCTGAAGTTTCTCATAAACTGGGGTGATCAAAACAGTACTGTTTACCAACACATGAAAAAAAAATCTGGGGTGCACCAATAGATATCGTATTGACCCCAATATAAGCCGCACCCAAATATAAGCCGCACCTTTAAAATTCAGGGGAGGGGGGAGGAAAAAAGACAATTCCTGAATGTTAGCTGTTCCCTTAAAATTCCTCAGGCACTCATACCTGTTCTGTTTTACCCTATGTCTGTTTCAGCAGCGTTGTCGTAAAAGCCAGTTTTTGTAAGGTTGTGAATTTAAGCTGCACTTTAACTTTTCACAGTTGGAATTTGGTGGAAAAGTGAGGCTTATATTCAGTCCAATACAGTACATCTATCCACACAAATGCATTACACACACACACATACACACACACAAATATAGATACATCGCCAGGCAAAGCAGCACTACTGCTGTCACAACGCTTTGAAAACTTGCAACAGGATTTTAAAATATGGGAATACTGGGTTTCCTACTGCAGAGGTGGCTAACTTGTGACCCTTCTGATGTTACTAGACTCCTACCATCTCTGACTATTGGCTGTGCTTCTGGGGGCTGTTTGAAGTTGAAGTCCAACAACAAATGGAGGGTCACAGACTAGCCACCCTTGCTCTACAGGGTGGTACTGAAGGTGTACAACAGGTATTCGATTTTGGGGTGACAGAATGGAGAAAGAAACTCTGCATCAATGAGTATTGTGTTCACTTCACTGAAGAATCATTACCTTTTTGAACACTTCAACACGCAGTCTGTTGCTCTGTATGATTACCCGTTTCTGTTTCTCTTCTTGTTTCTTCTTCACTTCAGGCAGATTATTATAAATCCTGGAACATATTAAAAATATGCTAAGTGTCAAAAACTTGTTTTCTGAGCCTTTGAAAGAAAGGAAAGAAAGGTGTATGGGAAGAAGGCAGGGGCAGGGTAACATGTGCCCCTTCAGCTGATGTTTCGCTCCATCTTCCATTAACATGATCAATAGCCAAGGATAGTTCAACAACATCTGGAGAGCCACAGATTCCCCATCCGAGCTCTAAAGTGTGCAGGCTTTTAAGTACATCATTATTGTGGGCCTAGTCACAGCGCCCCAGTGTGAAGGCAATAGGTATGGAGTAAAGGAACAATTTGGACAGGATCATGATCTGAGATCATCATTGGCCACAACTTTATTGATTACAGATGTAGGTAGACTTTGGCTCAGGCACTGGATGTATATCCATTTCAGCCTCCTGTTGAAGGGCTGGAATTTTTAACAGCGTTGGGCCAAGGATTGTGGCCTCCCAAAAGATGCTAATCTACTGTGACCAGCCTGCCCTACACATGGTTTCTGGACAGAAACTTCCACATAGACCCTTCTTAGGTTGGGGTGATGCACCACTTCATCCAAACCTTGATGATTATGATTCCATCCAATGTTTTACCCACCCAAAGTTGTGACATTTTGCTATGAGAAACGTAAAAACTCCCAATGGGCCCAATCTGTTTGCAGGCAAATTCCTTCCCAGCTCCGAATATGGCAACCATTTGGAAACCATAGCAAAGTCCGTCACAGAGTGCACAGGAAGGAAAATATGGTTAAGACAAAATTAACACAAAGTAGCCTGGAGGGAGGGAGGGAGGGATTCCTCTTCGGCTGATGGACTGCAAACTCTAGGCGCAGACAGCTTTTATCCTCAGTGGGTGGACCAGGCTCTGCTCATTCAGTGCCCATGATTGGGCAATTGAACTTTTGATTTGGCAGGCTATCTTGCCCTGCAATGTGGTTGGCCGGGGTATTTAGAATGGCTAGCCACTGGGACATGACTCCTTGCACAATTGCATATGACAAGGTACTGGAATTGTATTGCTCATATAATTCATGGATTCATGATATAATGCCATGAAAAAAATGTTAGTTTTAAAGACTATTTCTTAACTTGATGTGATAAATGTACGGTGTTAGATTACCCTAATCCATCTGTGCAGATCAAGATAAATGTCATTGGGAGCAATCTGTGAAGCCCTTGAAAGGGCACATATATAGCTATGGAAGCAACAGTATAAGCCCCCTGGCAATGCTCTGCAGCTGCGGAGACTCATTTCTCCTAAGTATCCTTCATTTGCCTAAGGCCTTCCAGTATTTCTTCCACTGCATTTTGGAAGGATAACTTTGGATTGCAATAGTGTTTGGGTGTGGGGAACCCAGGCTGAGCTGCAATCCCTGCTCACTCATGAAACTTTCTGAGAGCCAAACAAGAAGTAGTGCTAAATGTGTTGTTAGAAACCATGTCAATGAATTTTTTCTACAATTAAAAGCAGGCATGCTTTTAGGACTGCAGTGCATAGGGAAAGGAGGTGTAACCCTTGTGTCCCCATCTGAAATTCTGATATATACACCCCATGGCAATAAGTATACAGAAAAAAAACCCTCCCATTGTAGATTTTTCCAAGGCTCATAGTCCTCTGTGTGTGTGTGTGTGTGTGTGTGTGTGTGTGTGTAGGGTTGTGTGATTTCCCTTTGTGCAGATGTGATTTTTAATTAAGCATTTAGCTTCATGTCTAATTTGCCCCGAGCCACCTTAAGAAAGTCACAATTTGGCAGCATAACATATCTCACCAGGTTATTGTAAAGATAAAAAGAAATACTGTAAAGTGCTGGAACGTGCCATTGGATTTTTTAGACACAAACTCTCTAATTATATATAGATACAAAAGCAAATGTGCAGTTTCCTAGGATCCATAAAACTCTAGCGTGACCAAGAAACATAGCCGCAGTTATGTCGACAGAAGCAAGCTGGATTCTTAATGGTCCCCACTACGTTTTGAAAAATAAAAAGGAAACTGACTGCAACCAACATGCAAGACACTTGGAGAAAGTTTAGATTGGTGCCTCTGAATGTGCATCTTTGCTTTTCCAACTGTATGAAAATCTGCCATTCACTCATACAGGAAAAAGTAAAGTGCAGCACTCCAAGAACCCAGGGCCAGTGACAAATGGGCACTAAGGAACAGATTTTAGGGGTTTAGAAGCCACCAGGGACCAAAGACTTTCAGCTTTCTTTAAATAAAAAAGTTAGTCAACCAGAGACTTCTGAAGTAAGTTAGAGCACAAAACATGAAGGCAGCGTTAAAGCTTCTGCACTCAGCAGGCAGCACAATTGCTAAGGCACTTAAAATACTGTTGCTAAGCAATCAGAGGATGGAATGTTGACCCTTCCCACCTGGGACACAAGGATTATTTTTCAAAAAAATAAATCAAGGCTGGTAAAATGATTTTGTGTATATATGTTTTGAATAGAATTGTGAAGATGCACATATTTGTTGTATATTTGCACCTAGACTTCCCCCCAGGAGCTCAAGGCTGTGTACAATTTGTCTTCCCCTTCCTCCTTTTATCTTCACATCAGCTCTGTGATGCAGGCTAGGTTGTGCCTTGGTAGCTCACACATCAATGTTGCGAAATTGCACATACACAAGAGTTATTTTTTGCTTGTTTTTAATTATCAAGGTTGGCAAACTTTTTGTATGTTTGTTTGGATATTTTGCTGTACTGTAAATGTCAGCACTATGAAACACTGCAGTTAATAAAGCAAGGAGGCTGCTTTTCTGGCTTTCTTTAGATGATCTGTGAATGACATTGCACAAGAAAAGCCCAAGCCAATGGCGAATAGCTTCCTGTTCTCGCAATGGCCAATCAGATGCCTGTGAGAAGCCTGCAAGTAGGTTCTGTGTGCAATAGCACTCTCCCCTGCCTATGGTTTCAAGCGACAAGTCTTCTATGAATTTGTTTTATTCTCTTTTAAAGCCAAGTTGGTTGTCATCACTACCTGTACAGGGAAGTTCTCAATGTTTGATGCTTTATTGTTTTTTTAAAATATTTTGTTGGGAGCTGCCCAGAGTGGCCGGGGCAAGGTTAAGCAGGGTAGTGGTGTTGTTAGGGACCCAATCCACAGACATTGTACCATGCCCAGAAAGTGCTGTTGGCATCCCTCCTGGGAGAACCCATTGCAGTACCAGTATATTCCCCTGTATAGTTTTCAGTACACACATGATACATCTTTTAATTCTTTTTTTAAAAAAAAACCTTCCATGAAAGATATTTCCACATTAATGCAGTGCATGGAATTCACTCGAAAATGCATTTGTCAATAACATAGGGTTAGAATCCAAAACAGCTGCAGCAACTTTCCAACTATTTCTGCAGAAATTTGAAGGGCCTGCTCACCAAAAGTCAAACCAGACAACTTGCCTGTTGTCAGGGCAATATCCCAGAAACTGCAAGAGTCTCATTCCAGAGCCTTTTGTTCTCCATCAGCTGCAAACTCAACAATTTATTGCGCTACTGTTATGCTACTCAGAATAAAACAAAACGTGGGGTGTGTGATCTTACTTCATTAGCTCACCCTATCAATTCGAGAACTCATAATCCCTCATTGCTGCAAGCAGAAGGGAGATAATATTTCAGGATGGAAGATGCTCCCTACCTTTTTGATCGCATGTGCATCTCCTTCTCTGAAATGAACCGTTCTTTTGGCTTGAACAGGTTATCTAACAATTGGAAAACAGAGGTTAAATTGCACAGGTTGATTTGCTTCTTGTACATGGAATGAGTTTAACATATGAATCCAAGGAAGGGCCGTAGCTCAGAGGTAGAGCATCAGTGCCTTGCAGGAAGTAAGCCCTTGGTTCATTCCCCAGCATCTCCAGGTATGACTGTAAATGTCCTCTGCCTGACAATCTCGAGAGCTACTGCCAGTCAGAGCTAAGTGGACCAATAGTCTGGATCCATATAAGAGGGCTTTCTATGTTCACACACTACCAGAGCTAAGCTGTGCCTGCCAAGCTTAAGACAGCTGTCTGACTCTGCATGTTGATAAGTGCAATAATCCCACTGCAGCTACTCCTGTGAAAGCCGTGTCTGTTTACTGCTGTGACTTTTCATAGACCTTCTTCATTCATATTTAAAAGGGGGTTGGAAGGAGATTGCTGTTTCTTTAAAACATCAAAAAACATCTCTGCCCTACCTCCTAGCTGCTCCATCACTTCAAGCACATTTCTTGGCATTCCCTCACTTGTGCTCTCCTTTTGTTGTAAAATATAGACACCCACACCTTATTTTAGTTGTAATGTGAGTGTGGAGGACTTGGTAGGGAAGCTGGCAGGTCAAATCACATGCAAGTTGAGGGTCCAGGGTCTTGGACTAGATGACCCTCAGGACCCAACTCTACAGTTATGTAACCCAATGATTCTAAGGAACACGGGACATCATAGATGTGGTTAGCCCATTTTAACCTCAAGGGGTGCAAGCTTCTCCCATTCTGGGTGGCTTGTGGCTTAGTTAAGGTCTATAAGCTGATCTATGGTGAGTTTGAAGCCACCAGATAGTGTTATCTTTTGTTGCTTTGCATGGGTTTAGTTGTATGTTTTCTTTTAAGTTTTTTGTTTTGTTTTGTTTTGTTTTGTGTAAATAGTTATCCACTGTAAGCCACTTTGACCATGTAGAGAAGCAGCCTGTGCACATAATCTTCATCTAAAAGCTTGGGAAGAGGAGTGTTTAAACATGACTGTTGCTGCATCCTTGATGTTTTTGGATCTCCTAGAGTGATGCATATCCCTGGCCCTCCAGGCGTCTCATCCCACACAGCTACTCTGCTGATCTTCCTCTGTGCTTGAAGAGCTAGCGGGGCAAAATCATCGAGTGTGCAACAATCACACCCTGGCTTTTGTCTCTCTTGACTCCTAATTCTGCATTAGCATTAACCAAGAGATGGCTAAGCCAGAGAGATTGTCATCCCTACCCCACCCATATCAGGAATTTTGGACTATAATATCAGAGAGTGATGATATGGTACATTTATACAAGAAACATGAATATGTTTAAAGGGGTGGGGAAGGAATGGCTGTGTTAGGACTTGAGCTTATGTATTGAATTAGGGTGGAGGGAGCCACACCAAAAGGTTGGCTTTGTCACAAAAAAATGATGCTATTGTATCAGAGAAGAACCTAACATACATACTGAACTGTAAGACAGTGGACTGGGTTATCCCCCCTACTGCCTCAGAATTCCATGAATCAACATGGCTATTGATTCTAAACAATGCTCTATATTGCTGAAAAACTATGAGTGCCTTTGAAGACATTCTCTGGCTATGATGCTGTGCAAGAATTTTACTTGTGAGTATTTGGAGGTCCACAGGACCATCTCCAAAAATTAAACCCAGGACTGTTTCAAGAAGCCATTGTGGCAAGGAGACCCATGAGTTCCACGGTCATGCACTAATTTGTAGCAAATGAAAGTTGTTTCAGTGAGACTTGTTTCCAAATAAATATGCTTAGAACTGCAGCCATTCATTCTGCACCTGTTTATATTTACGCTGAAGTTCCATTAAGTTTAATGGAGCTGACTCCTAGGTATGTGTGGAGGAACGCTACGTTTATTACAGTCTGTTTTCATTTTGCGCTCTGGAAAAGATTTAAGCGACCTCTGATGCTATCAGAATGCAACTGTCGGGGTTCAAGGCCTTGTGCTATCACTATGTTTGCAAGCCTGTTTACTAGTAGTGACAGGTTCTGAAAGGGAGAGGGAAAGCCAATGGCTTTTAGTATTTATAGATGGGTCTTAGATTAGATAAATTCATTTTGATTCGCCAGGGGAACAGCAGACTCTGATTGGCTGGAGGTTCTAGGAAGAAAGGGCAGTTAATTGTAAGTGGCATAAGAAAAAGAAAAATCAGCTGGGAAAGCTGATGATAGAGGTGTGAGGCAAGGCCAGAAGAAAACCAGGGACAGCTGAAACTTGAATATTAAAGCTATTCCTTGCTGGTGTGGTAACAATACTTGCCTGTACATACAGGTTTTTATATCAGCTAAACTGTCCCAGACCCTCTAAGTGTCCCTATTTTCCAGGGACAGTCCTGGATTTACAGAAGACATCCCAGTTTCTGATTTGATCCCGGAATGTTCCACTTTTCTTTAGGATGTCCCTATTTTCATCAGAGAAATGTTGGAGGGTATGGAGTTATGTGACACCCAAGCCAAGGACATAAGTAACTATACATTGGACGGCAGCCCTGTATAGGGACGTTTTTAAATGTTTTATTATGTTTTTATATATATGTTGGAAGCTGCCCAGAGTGGCTGGGGCAACCCAACCAGCTGGGCGGAGAAATGTTGGAAGATATGCTGTCCAGGCACCCAGAAGTACGATGGGGTCAGCTTTAGTGTCAGAAGAAGATTGTAACTTGCAGCTGGACACAACCACTTTGTCCCCCCGCCCCCTTTTCTGGTCCTTTTAGCTGCTGTGCTGAGCTAAGCCAAAATCTGACAGTGACTCTAGAGTCCTTAGAAACTGCCATTAAGTATATTGTATGTACACAATATCTCTTTAATAAACATTTAACAGTTCATTAAATCTCCAATGTTGGGTGTTGTTCTCACATCTAAGCCTATTATATCCTCCAACACTCCTCAGGAAACAGGGGCATTCTACTGATGTACAATAGAAGCTCCCTATTTTCTGAGGAGGGGTTCTGAAAGCATTCTAAAGGAATGGGTGGCAGCAGAAAAGGATCACACTGGAGAAACTCTGAGTTATTGGAGCAGACCCTGAAATAGAAATACAGTGGTACCTCGGGTTAAGAACTTAATTTGTTCTGGAGGTCCGTTCTTAGCCTGAGGTACCACTTTAGCTAATGGGGCCTCCTGCTGCCGCCATGCCGCAGCGGCGCAATTTCTGTTCTCATCCTCAAGCAAAGTTCTTAACCCGAGGTACTATTTCTGAGTTAGCAGAGTCTGTAACCTGAAGTGTCTGTAACCCGAGGTACCACTGTATTGAAGAAGAATAAATATCTATACCATATTTAGGAAAAAGTGAGGACCAAGAGAATAGTTTTCCTTATAGTATGTGTGCATAGAATTGAAACCATGAAACTGATACCCATGCTCACTTACTCAGGAGTAAACCACGTTGAGTAGTACTTCTGAGTAGCTATGCACAGAATTGTGCTCCATGGCTGTAATATTTATGCAAAGTTAGCTGGGTGCAAGCCCCAGTGAGCACGGTGAGGGCTTATTTCCAAGTAAATATAGGCTGTAATCCTAAACAAACCTACTTAGAAATGTTCCAGTCAGCTTAGTGCGAATCTGCTTCTTAGTAAACAAAAACAAAAAAGAGGCTCTGATCCTAAATAGACTTAAGTCTTGCTCGGAAGGAATTGCTAAACAAATTAAAACAAATAGAGGCTGAATTGCACTTACTTAGAAGTAAGTCTCCCCAATTATTTAGAAGTCCTGTTGAAATCAGTGGATGTACTTAGGTTTAGATTACAAAAGTGCCACCTATTGCTTCCTTTCTTTTGAGACATACTGCTGGGGGCGGGGGGCGGGTTGTGTGTGTATTAAAGATAGTAAGACACCGCAGAGCTCCTTAGTTTGATACAGATGTCAACTCAGCACCCGCTGCCCTGAATACAGATCTTCTCTTGGCAGGTTCTGTTCCTAGCTTTTAAAGTCACCATATGTGTTTCATGGATATTTATGGAGGTTGCTCCAGGCAACCAGTGAATTCAGGCATTTAAAGGAGCCACACCTAGTATCTCAATTACATTCCTGGGGGAAAGGGGAAAGATGGCTTTCAAGGTGCTTCCAGATGGGGACTTAATATTGCAAACATGTCATTCAGATATTGCAAACAGGTTATTTGCAATAGGTTTAAAAAATAAAATAAAATAAATCTTATCAGATTTTCTGCAGAAAGGATAGATTTGGGTTAAATTGGGAAGGGGGAATATTGGTCGGCATTTTGATGCCAATGATGCTGCATTTGTTTAAGGACAGTAGTACCATTTATGCAAGTCAACATACAACATTCCCCATCCCATACTGATACTTTTTTAAGGGAAAGAACGGAATAAGCAAATATTTCCCCCCATGTTTTTCAAATGCTTTTTTAAAAAAACAAAACAGACATGTGGATATTTTTGATTACAAAACTTCCCCATTATACTTAAGCAACTGTAACAGACTGTGGGAGAAACTCTCAAATGCTGCTATAGACCGTAGACTATTATTATTATTCTGTGAACTATAATAGAGCCCTCCACTCTATATGTTGTGGGATTTCAGTACCCATAATCCCTGACCATTGGCTGGGACTGACGGGTGTTGGAGTCCCACAACATCTTGAGGGCCATCCTTGTGTTAGGGATCACACAAGGAGAGGAGGGGATTTAGGAAGTGATGAAATTCCTTTTGGAAAACACAGCCAACTATGTGTGACAACATATTTACTGTCCTAAGGCTTCTATCAACAAGTAAAAAAAAAACCCGACACAATATCCATTCCTGTAGTATTTCACTTAAATTTCAGGAGGTGGTTAAAAAAATTATATAGAACACTAAGTTAAAATCATAACTGATTATACAAGAGGAAGTATATTAATAGCACTTTCAAAGGAAAAACATGTATGCACTGCATGAACATTACTTTACGCTGCTTTCAGGTTACATATTTATTGAGCACTCATCTTGATTTGTTTGCACAAAGATTGCGGGAAAGTTGTATGACATTAGCTGCTTGTTGAACATTCACTCAGATCCGTTTGCGAGGAGGTTAGATGACACCAGCTCAAGCATTTGTTAACCCATATTTCCCAGTGCATTTACCCATCACCTTTGTTATCACATAAATCCTGGGGTCTGGGGGGAGAAGCGGACTTGTTGCACAACAGCACCAAATCCATTTTGATTGTGTGACTTGAGCATGCCAGTATGTATTTGCATCCCAACCAAAAGACAAAAACAGTCTGGAAGCATCCTTAGTCAATAACAACAAGCAGCTAAAGGCAGATCCAGCTGGAATTCTGTCCCTGCTGTATTTCAGAGATGACAAAAACCAGACAATTATAAACAGAAGAGTGATCAATAGGGCAACTGAGAGCTGCACTAACACTCTGAGAAAAACCAGTGACACGTGAAGCAGGCAATGCAAAGAGTGTAAGAGTCATCCCTTAGGAAATGACATTTGTAAGATTATTACAAGAAGGTTTCTATGAACATAAAGTAAAAAGTAATCTGAGGGGACTAGAGAAAAACAGCTCAAAAGTTGACAGCTTAAGAGAGACTCAGGTAGGAGGCATAAAAAGGCAACATGTAAATAGAATGAAGTTAATCCATGTTTTATTCAAATCTTTTAACCCTGCTGGGATTCTGGATTTTATCAAATATCCTGCACAGCAGTAATTTATTTGTGACAATCCCCTAGTGAGACAAGGAAGCTCCACCAAGATCTTAGGGCAGGAGACCAAAATAAATAGCTAATCTTCGTAATGTATTTTAACAAATGCAAATGCTGGCCCCAAAGAACGGAGATGAATGAGGAGCAAAACACATTTGCTAGTTGGAAAGCCACTTAAAGCCACAGGGAAGGCAGGCTGGGAAAAGAGGGAAAAAAGGAATAAGTTGGATTCCTGCCTACAAATAAAATTGCTGATGCACAGAAGTGAAGACTGAGCTTAATTTCCAACAGAAGAGCTGGTTGTGGTTGAAGCATGCCTGGGAGTTGCACTCTTTGACCTGGGGTTCTTTCCAGACCTGTCACAATTCTGCAGGAGATTCAACTGCATACCAGCAAACTTAGGCTTGCACAATTAAAGTGGATTAAAGTGCTCTGATGCAACAAAGCCACTTAAAAACAACCAGACTTTATGCACGAAGGAAAGTGATGGGGACATGCACTGGAAAGTGTGGGATAGCAATGGATTGGCAGGCAGTCGTAAAACCTCCAAGCCGATAAATCAGGGTGAATACTCAATAAACAGTGGAAGTTGTAGAACATCTGTGAAAGCTCAATAAAGAAGTCATCTGCAGACACCCTTTGTAGCCCTTCCTTCTCATGTTAAATATGTAGGGAATGGTTGCAGTTATTCAGTAGTGCCACTTGCAAATGCTCAGCGGCATTCTCTTTTGTATTGTCACTTTCCTGGTCCCAAAGCTCAGACTTTAAATTGGAAATGGTAGACCCTGGACCGAATTAAGCTCTGCAAACACCATGGCTTCCCTTTTTTCAAGGGTAATATTATTTGCTTGGAAATCGGACCCCAGTTATCACCAGAAGTAAATCCCATTTTTAATGGATGAAAATTCAAATGCACTGGGGCCTGGCTTGAAACGGGACAATAATTTTCAGATACAAAATACACTTCAGGATACTTTGAAGAAGCTACAAATTAACTCCTTTAAAAAGATTTCAGGAGTTCCACATGGTAAGCCCCAAGAATTGTGATTTGGAGCATCTTTCGGGTCAGTGAAGAGTTCTCAAGCCATTAGCTGCCCTTGCCATCCCAGACTGGAAGACCTATTGAAGATTTGTTGGAGCCTAGGCAACAACGGCTTTGATGTTCTTCGGTTTGTTTCTGGTTTTGTTCCTCATTCACTGAGTATTGGTTTGATGCCCACCAACCAGGCACAAATGTTGGAGACAAGGAGAGAACTGGAAGCCAACAGCTGTCTCCAACTCAGCTTTGTCCTGGACTAAATGCAACTATCGAGATAGAAGGTGCATACACTTAAAATCTACAAGCAGCCTGTAAAACATGAAAACAGTTCTTGACATGCCCCCTTCCCAGGTGAAAGCATAGAGCAAAGCAGCACATGCTAAATTCACATTAGGTAAGCAGTCCAAAAGTTGTGACAAAAAGGAATGTGAGGATGTTTCCTAAACAGTTTCAAACTTTTTAAAAGCTGTGTTTGGAAGGAAAAAGTACAGAAGATATTAAGGTAGCTAAGGAAATAATCCTGGTTGTAGTACAGTGGGGCTCAAAGAGTAAACATGTTGTAGGATTACACTGCAAGAAACACAGGGCAAAACTATTTAAAAGGCAGGAAAATGGCAATATCAAAGAAGATGGGAAGCCCAAGATGTACACGCATTAACCATAGAAGAGGATTGTTTATTGTGGAAAGACAAGCAAAGAAAAACTGCCTGGATAGAGGCAGAAATATAGAAACAAACATGTAGAAAACTGTAATGTGTGCCTATGAATGAAGCTGCAGACCCAAGCCATAGGATTTAAGTATTCTATAAATGAAATTAATGGGTCCCCTCCACGGTAAAAGGTAAAGGGACCCCTGACCATTAGGTCCAGTCATGGACCACTCTGGGGTTGCAGCGCTCATCTCGCTTTATTGGCTGAGGGAGCCGACGTACAGCTTCTGGGTCATGTGGCCAGCATGACTAAGCCGCTTCTGGCGAACCAGAGCAATGCACGGAAATGCCGTTTACCTTCCCACTGGAGCAGTACCTATTTATCTACTTGTACTTTGATGTGCTTTCGAACTGCTAGGTTGGCAGGAGCAGGGACCAAGCAACGGGAGCTCATCCCGTCACGGGGATTCGAACTGCCAACCTTCTGATCGGCAAGCCCTAGGCTCTGTGGTTTAACCCACAGCGCCACCCGTATCCCTCCACAGTGGAGAATATTATTTTGCATTTCAGGCATGTGTGAAGAATCCTTTTAGGGCTCAGTATATTCTTGCTGTCCTGTTTCCACCACTCATGTTTGCACACAGGAACACTCATATTCTCTTCCTTTATCCAAGATCCCCTAAGTCCTCATGTCAATATTGGCTACTTGGGGCCCCATCAGGTCCAACCAGTATTGACAATGATTAGGGATAATGGGACTTGTGGTTCAACATTTGGGGGGGGGGCACAGGTTTCCTATCCCTGTCTGAAAGAGAACAGCCTGTGGCATGTGTGTGTAAACAGTTTCAGATCCATGAAAAGTATCATAGAACTTCCAAAACTTCACAGTAGTAATTACTTGAACACACCAAGGGAGACCATCAATTCTGTTACTTCTAAATACTCATGAAAATATGGATTTCACAAGCTCACTGTAAGATAAATCAATAACAAGTCAAGAGAAATGAACAAATATTGAATGCAAAGTTGGATGGCAGCTTTATTATTCCCTATAATATAGTCGCCCCCCCCCCCAGTAAGGAAAGTGTCCCTAAAAGGAGAATGGGGAACTCAGGTGTATTAACACATAAAATCACATAGACATATGTTCTTGCAAATTAAAAAACATCTAAGAGTGCTTGTGTACACTAAGATCACAAGGCTGTTCATTATGAAGATTTAAAGTACTATAAACAGCTGGTAGCCCTGTCACTGAAGTAATTACATGATGCTTTTTTGAGATTTAAATCTGGTTATTTGAACATTGTTTCTATTCAGTTCATCACAGTGGGATCTCTAATTTGTTCAATGTAGTCAACAGCAAAGTAGTCTATCTTGGACTAATTAGCCTCCTTGAAATCAAACATAAAAAATATAGAAAACAAAAGGCTAGTAAAAGAATTTCAGGTTGTTTGCCACTAGAGTGCTCCTATGATGATAAAATCTTCTGCTGGCTAAACATGATAATTTTTTCTCAATTTACTTTTAGCACCTTGTGAAATCTTCTGCATGAATTACAACTGTCTCTAGTAAGAAACTCTTTAGGGGGCGGGAAGCTGAGAAGGTAAACAGGAACTGCACAGATAGATGCTGGTATTTATATGGAAAAGGATCCGGGATGTAGGCTGCTATTCTCCATAAATTAAGAGAACATTGACAAAATGGACTGTGTGATTTATGTATGATCTAATGATCCTACATTCTCAATAGATACGTTGTTCCATTTACATTAAATATAAAGGTCTCCCAAGGCATTTGATTTTGTTTCACAGCAACCCTGAAATAAAAATAGTGGGTTTGATGGCATATCATGGAGACCACTCATTTTGACCCCAGTTTGTTAATGACCTCACGCACAGAACTTCCAGAGGAAACAATAGTCCCCATTCACTGCAGTATCAAGGAAACCACTGTATGTACAATGCAGGTGCACATGCAAAGATGTCTCCAACAGCTGCCTGCGCGCATCAGATTTCACATAAGCGCAAGGAGATGCTGGCTAGAGATAAATGACTATTATATATAAATGCTGGGAACATGCTATGACATAACAGAGATGGTCAGTGCATTGGAAACCTGCCCATATTTTGTAAGACAGGTGTGCGGAGGTAGTTCCTCATTGTTTCCAGTGAGAAATTAATTACCTCTACCCATCTGGATACAAAGAAGTGGGTAGAACATGCGGGAAATGAGTGCTTCCTGAAGGGGAAGAGATTGAGACAGGAAAGAGTTTGTCCACCATCACATCTGAGCTGCACTATAGATTATCCTCTTGTTCTCAGTAGATGCCAATCTGTGCTTTAAAAGCCCTCTGTGAGACAAAGTCGCTTTGGAAAATCTCCATCTCCATGTTCATATAATATTCTTGTAATCCAGAAAAGGCCAGCTAAAATACTGATTAAACTGCCCGTGTTCACAATTAATTTGAAAGGTCCAAGAAGAAAGCCAACTCTGCAGACAACAGTGGGGCCAGCAGTCGGTGGTGCCAGCTCTAAATTTATTTCTGTTCCTACAAGATTTTTTTGTGTGGCTCCTCGGTTAAATGCATTGCCTTCTATCCACCACTGAAAGGTTGAGAAGAGGCCTTGGGGCAGATAGATGGATGCATATACGCCCAAACATTAATTATTCTTATTTCTTAGATTTGTATCTATCAGAACACCTTGCTCCTTATAGAAGGGTACCATATTGGCCTGAATATAAGCCTCACTCCCCCCCCCCAATTCTGACCGTGAAAAGTTGAAGTGTGGCTTATTTTTGTAACCTTATGGTATGCAGCCAGGAGAGTAGGGCAAAAAGCAGTGCCCGCCCCGCCAAGTGAGGAAGGAAGGGGAAAGGCCACCGGCATCGCGTGGCTCGCTGGCTCCCCCAGTATGCAGCCAGGAGCAGCGAGAAAGGGAGTGGCTTATATTTGGGTATTTTTTCTTCCCACCTCTCCAATTTTAAAGGTGTGGCTTATATTCGGGTGCGGCTTATATTCGGGCCAATATGGTAATTAAAAGCACTTCAATACTTTGGGCAAGATTTGGCTTTTCCTTTATAAATGAGACAGAAGATACTTTTATTGCGCTCACAACACAACAATCTCTGTGGAAAGGATACTTGAATTGGCAATGCATAAATAAACAAATTGCTTGTGTACTGTGTACGGTATATGAAACAAAATAAGAATGTACCACTGGACAAGTCACTGTAGTTACATGTTCTTGTATTTACATGAAAACCAATAAAAATTATTTGGATTAAAAAAAAGGTTTGAATATCGGCCTTCATCTGAAGATCACAGGCAGTCTACAACATAAAAATACAAAAATAAAAATCCATCCCTTCAATGGTTCACAAGCTTGTAGTGTTACACCATCTTTCACTAATAACGGAATCAAGTTCTTAGAGGATATGCTTTAACAAAGCCTTTAACGAAGTAATTGGGGAAATGGTGGAAAACATATTCCTCAGTATAAATCAGAAGGATACATGGTGAAGAAGATACAGGCCTTTATTTTTTTAAAATGTAAATTATACAGTAAATGGAATGAGGATGTTTCCATCACCTCACTCTGTTGTGGAGGGATTTTCTGTTTTTCAAATACTGATATTACAGCTATTGTTTTGAAATAACATATAGCTCTCCAGTGACTAAGAAACCTGCAGACAAATCATACTTGGCCCTGTCCTTGAAGTTTTCCCTGAGTTGCAGTGAAAATCTACACAAGGGTTGGATACGGATAAAGACTTAAGAACAAGCTGCGTCAACACAGGGCATATTCTCTCTCTTTCCTAAATGGTTCATGCTGCTGAATAAGATTGGCCCTGTTCACATTCAAGTGCCTTCTCAGCTTCATGATCTCAAATGTTTATATCTGAAATGTCACAATTCAATACTACCAAGCTGTAGAATTTCTACAGCAGGACATTCGCTTCCAAGAACACTGGGGGAGCGAGAGGAGATTTCAGGGTTATCCTGTTCTTTTCAGCTCAGCAGGCAGAGTAGAAGTGAGATCACGAAACTATTGCCTCCCATTTACCAGACGAGTACCCAGAGCTAATATAAAAGAATAATAACTATGCCAAGGGGAGGCTTACTGCATTTTTAAAAAAGACACAGGACACTTTGGCATGTTTTTTTTTTTTAAAAAACCATTCAAAATCCCAAGTTTGGGGATTCACAGAATGGAGTTAGATATGAAGAAGTATAAGACCATAAGAAGAATCTGCTAAATCAGGCCTATGGTCCAGCATCCTGCTCTCACAGCAGCTAACCACATGCCTATGGGAAGCCCAGGTTTTTTTTTCAGCCAGAACTCACTGGAATTGAGTTCTGGAACTTCTCAAGTGGGCACCATTGCCACTATAAGACAACAAGGGAGGCGTTCATGGTGAGTTCCAGCACCTCTTTTTCTAGAAATATAGCACTGGGGAAGCCCATAAGCAGGACATAAGCCCCACAGCACTATGCCCAGCCACTATGAGAGCCAGTGTGGTGTAGTGGTTAAGAGCAGTGGACTTGTAATCTGGTGTACCGGGTTCGCGTCTCCGCTCCTCCACATGCAGCTGCTGGGTGACCTTGGGCCAGTCACACTTCTGTGAAGTCTCTCAGCCCCACTCACCTCACAGAGTGTTTGTTGTGGGGGAGGAAGGGAAAGGAGAATGTTAGCCGCTTTGAGACTCCTTAAGGGGAGTGAAAGGCGGGATATCAAATCCAAACTCTTCTTCTTCTTCTGTCCAGCTGAGATTCCCAGCAACTGGTATTCAGAGGCATATTGCCTCCAACAGTGGAAGGAGAACATAGTAATTGTGGCTAGTTGCTATGGATAGCCTTGTCCTCCATGAATTTGTATGATCCTCTTTTACAGCTACCCAAGTTCATGGCTATTAATGCCTGCTGTGGGAATGAGTTCCAGAGTTTAACTATGCATTGTATAGAGAAATATTTTTATAAACTTCAGCCATATCACCTCTTACTTGCCGTTTCTTTAAACCTTCCCCCATAAATGCTATAATCTTTCCTTGCTATAATCTTTACCTTTTCCAACCTGAAAGTATTCATTATGGGGTGAGGTGACCAGAACTGTTCACAGCTTTCCAAATGTGGTCACATAATAGATTTGTGTAACAGTACTGTGATATTGGCTGTTTAATTTTCAATTCCTTTCCTAATTATCCCTTGCATGGTATCTGCCTTTTTCCACAGACGCCACACACTGGGTAGACGTCTTCACTGAGCTATCTATTATGACCCCAAGGTGTACTTCACAACCAGTTGTGTATTTGCTCTGTGAACAAAATGAGCTTCTCCCCTCAGGACAGCTTTTGTTTATGGAATTAAGCCCTTCTGTATGCAGTAAACTCTCTTTTTATGCATAGCAACTCCTTCAATGAATGGAATGAAGACTTAGGATCCTTCAAGACATATTGTAAAATGGCAACTCTAGCTCATAACTAGTTATTGAGAGATGAATGCTTTGGAGTATTACTTATCCATTTTAAGTAATCTTTTAAAAGTGTGATCTTGAGAGAGTCCACCTGAAGTGGACAGAATAGAAGAAGTTTTGAAATTGAGGTATATCAAATTACAGTTGGTGTTGGTATGCTGCCATATTTGTTAGAATCCTGAAAACTGCAGCTTTCACTTTGGGAACACAGGGGAAAGAAGAGCTTGAGGTTGAAAGGTTAACAGTGGACATCTATGGCTTGGTCAATGAAGAAGTATTCAGTTCCATGGGCACAGTAGTGATTTGCGTGCAAGAAGAACACTGAGCACTGATTCATGCCACTTCTGCATGCAGCCAGAGATGGTTTAATGAATCTTTGTCTCTTCACACAGCAGGTGCTTGAACTGCTTCTTCATTTGCTTGATAGGTATCTTTATGCACTGATGGAATAGCTGAATGAATGATTGAGTGATGGAATAACCACTGCGCTGTTGAACCAGGTTGCAAAATGGAAGTGATAATTTCCTATCCAACAGGGCTGCAGTTACGATTATGAGGAGCAGAGTGCTAAAGAAATTTATCAAATGCCTAATAGATACATTCTGAGAACATATAAAACCTCACAAAGACTACGTTATATTTTTATGAAGAATAAGGTGTGGCAGATAAATTATGGAAAAAGTTTCTTGCTAGAGACATTTATAATTAATAACCATGACAGGAAGGAAACTGCTGTTGCTTGAGTAATTAATAAATGTATTTTAAAACCACATTTTTATTACTCACATTGGAAGATAAAATTTATCTTTAGTAATAGCACAATGAGAAAGTTATATTTTTTTCTCTTTTTCCATGTGATATTTTGTTTCTGTGAAAGCATATACACTTTATGCATATGTTTTAATGTTTTGCTTTATGTTTTTGTAAACCCCTTAGAGGTATTCTTCCAATCAAGTGGTGTGTGTCTTTCTCTCTCAAATTCCTTCCTTGCATAAAAATAGATTTTAGGTCCTTAGGTTTTGTATATGAGAAAGTTTGAGATGTTCTTCCATGGCAAGAGGCTTTCAAATATTGTAAGTGCTACTAAGCGAGTAATGCTCAATGGCCTTCATGCGGGTTTTAATGTGGTTCTTAAATCTGACTTTGTAGAGGGACTTCGTTTTTCAGATTTATGTTGGGCAGTACTCTTATTCACGTACAAGAACTTCTGCAGAAGCTTTTGTCTCAGTGTGGGAAGGGTTGGGTGGGCAGCTGGGTGAGAGGGGGAATTGCTCAAAATCATGAGGAGGTATTTTGTACACTTCCAGTTGAAAGCAATTTCCCTCTCCCACAACAGCCCCTGTGCCTCACCCCTTGCTGCTCTTTGGGGTGATAAGTAAGGCGACTCCCCCAATATCTACTTTTACTAAATCAGATTTTCAGCAACAGTTTATTTGACATGAAAGGTAAGTCATCTTTAGATTTTCATCAATTTGTAACTGTAGCAAAGGGCACCTTGAAACTACTTCCTTTAGGGAGTTCTCCTGCCATGTCTCATCAGTAGAGAAATGAAGATTCAGTGCCTACTTTCTCTCTTCAGTGCTAAATTACAGATGAACAAGGATTTACCAAAGTTACAAAGTCAAGCAAAAGAAGAGGGGGCGGTGTTCTTCCCTTTGCATTTACTGTAGGGGGGACATACAGTTCTTTATTAAAATTCATTTCCAAGCTTTGCAGTTGCAATATATTCTTCAGGAGCAATGTTTTTTCAGTGTCAAATTCCTATGTAGTTTGATCCACATAGGCTAAATAAATTTAGCAATAATTCAGGACTTTTTGCAATGTATGGACATACACTCTTAAATTCAAAGAAGAATACAGTGGTATCTCGAGTTACATGCGCTTCAGGTTACACACTCTGCTAACCCAGAAATAGTGCTTCAGGTTAAGAACTTTGCTTCAGGATAAGAACAGAAATCGGGCTCCGGCGGCGCGGCAGCAGCAGGAGGCCCCATTAGCTAAAGTGGTGCTTCAGGTTAAGAACAGTTTCAGGTTAAGAACGGACCTCCGGAACGAATTAAGTACGTAACCAGAGGTACCACTGTACAGGACACAGATCTCAGGATGTTCATTGGGCCTCAGATTGCAATTTTGATGTGCAACATATCTCTAGATCTGTGTATTTATCACACATCTACCCCATACTTCCACCAAGGAGTAAAAGACAGCATACACGGGTTCCATTTATGACAGAACAACTTCAGATGGGAGGGTTAGGATGAAATATAGTGATGCCCCCCCCAGGTCATCTTGTTTCCCTGCATCCTAACTCATGATTTTCGCCTCTGCCTCACACTATACAAGTAGACAGATTGTCATAGTTTTAATATATGGTCACTTGAGTACATAATTTCTTAGCTCGTAAGAAAGACATCTGCATTTTTACTACCAAACATTTTGCCAGCATAATGCATCTAGGCAAAAATCTTATTGCATGCTGTTACTTAATGTGATATTTTCCCCCTCTACCTCAATATAATTTTTAGTTTCTGAAGTCAAAATGCTGTAAACAGATGAAAAGTCAAAACGATGAAATTTCCAGGCAAGAAAATAAGATTAGACAAAGTTGCATTTTTAAAGAAGGTACATAGTTTTAAGTACACATTCATTTGTACTTGTGGTACAAATTGTTATTATATTATAATAATAATAAATATTATGTGTACTGTGCAAAGTGTTGTACTTAGATTCAGAAAACCTGTTTCAAATCCTTGCTCAGGCAAGAGGTTTACTGGATGACCCTGGGTGAGTCTCTTAGCCTACCTCAAAGGGTGGTTGTGAGGATAAAATGAGGAAAGGTACACCATGTTTGCCTCCCTGAGCTCCTTAGAACGAAGGGCAAGAGAAAAATGCAACGTATGATTTTTAAAACTGTGTGATTTGTTAAGGTACGTCCATTATCCGAGCGAAGGGAAAGCTCAACAAACATAGCGATCTATCCAACTCTTTCTTGACCACTGTGGTCAGTAACATCCTGCAGCTGAACATACATAAAATGTAATTATGCTCATCATCCTATGTTCACTCAGGACTGAGTAATACGTTACTACTAGTACTACTGAGAGTGAATCCCACCCAGATCCTAGTCACTCATGGAATGATTCCCTAGCAACTAAGTGGAGTTAAGGGTCCTGTGAGGAAGTTAATTGCCTGCCACTGGAAGCTCAATATCAAGAGTGATTGACAGGCTCTGAGGGAGACTGCCAGCAGTACTCTGATTCACAGCTTGGTTTTTTGTTTGTTTGTTTTTTGTTTTCCAAAAGCTTTAATGCATGGATTGCTATGGTATATCAGTCACGTTACAAGGTGCATAGATCAACAGGTGCATGGATAAGCAGAAGCTAAGATGTTGTTCTGACACTTTACATGCCCCCCAAAGCCCTCCTTTTGTGCATTTGGTGTCCTGAGCCACGGGACTGAGCAAGCAAGCAAGCCCTCCTTCGGAGAGGCTTGGTTTGCTGAGTTTGTTCTCACCGGTACATCCATTGTGACAGAAAGCCAGCTCTGTCACATTAACTGCATTAATGGGCCAGCTTGCCATCTGATCTATCTGCAGGCATCGCCTTAACCTGAGGAGGCTTTGGGGGGAGGGCAGTCCTGGTGCAGTGTCAGGTACAAGGTCTCCTATGGCACAGAGGTGGACTTCTGCCCTGACAGTCCCCTTGCCCCATCTCTAGGGTCTGGGTCAATATTCACAATGGTCCCTCCTCATGGTCCAATTTCTCCAGTTCTCTGTTCTTCCCTTCCTCACCTACCTCTGCCCAGTCTTGACATCTCCACAAGGCTCATGCTAGCCAAAAGTGTCTGGGAAGGCACTGCAGACTTCGAAGAAGCATTAGTCCTGGGGCGCACTGTGGGGAGTCTAGAGTCTGCCTGCCTCCTCCCTCTCAGCTGCCCTATGGCTGGAGGGGTGGAAGCAGCAGGTGAACTGTTTGGGCAACACGGAGCCTGCACGCGCCCAAGCCACCGCGTCTCTCCCAGGAGAGACGTGTGGCTCAGGTGCACTGCAGGCCCCATGGTGAGTGCTGCCTGGCATTTTGTCACCCGCCTCAGTGGTGACACCCGGGGCGGTCTGCACCCACCACACTCCCTCCCTCCGTCCCTGCCTGCACTCCCACCATTTATTTGCTATGACATTGGCTAGAGTGCTTAAGCCAAGTTTTCCAAGCTACAAGAGGCAGTCCCTTCCATAGAATTGCTCTGACTTTTGTCTGAGAAAGACAACTTCCCAGTTGATTAATGATGTCCTAATCCTGACTGAGAGTCACCTGTCGAATAATGGTGAAGATGGAACATAGCAATAATGTACAAATTAAAGTCTGTTGTGAAGGTGCACTGGCAATAATGGAGCTGTGCTCAAGTTTGTGGATAAGTGGGGGGAATCATGTTATTGTGGAAAAGAAATAGCACATGCAAAATTATGCTTACAAAGCTTTAAAGCAAAAAGAAAAAGGATTTAGATTACAAGTTACAAGAATAAGCAGCATGCTTTGGGAATATAAAAAAATTAAGTATAGAGATGAAATTATTGCATATATATATGCAATAATTTCATCTCTATACTTATATATATCTCAAGAAAAAATATAATCTAAACTAATCTGTAATTGCTCAAGCATGACCATATTCATCCTTTTAAAGATCAAGCTTTTAAATGTTAAGCTTTACAGAGAAAGAAAAGTTCAGTAGGCAAGCATTTTCACTATTGGCTCTATCACTTTGGATTATGTTTGCTATCTTTTTCTTTTATTTGAAAGCAGGGTTCCCAGAAGTAAAGGGATTTGGGGAGCTTACAATGAAAAATGTCACCGGGGGGTAGCTGCCCTGCTTCCTGTGCTAAAGCAGAAGAATGCTCTTAAATTTTACGGTGAGAAAAATGAAAGAATGAATCCCTTAGGACTCCACCCTATACACCCCCCCACACTTTGTGCTGAGCTGTTAAGAAAAGGAAGCCACTTATCTAGCAAAAAGTTTTTGCATTGCTGTTAGATCTTCTACCTCCAAAAAATGAATTACAGAATAGACATGGCATGCTACTTTATCTCTGAAATAGAACAATTCCATCTGACGCTTTCTTGAGTTTATACACTGCAAAACATCAATGATGACTACTGGTCATTAGAAGTTGCACATCAGACTGGATGTTTCCTGAATATGTAACAGACAGCTACAATCTTGATTTTCCTAAATAAGGCATATATGATTCTTGTGAAGAAGGCACCATGTGAGGATGTGAGGCTTATCTCGTCTGCCCACCCTGATCAGAATGGATACTGCGCGCGCGCACGCACACACACACACACACACACGGGCACAGGATTCTTAAAAACAAAGTCCCGTTGACCCTCTTTTTCTTAGTAGAAATGAGCTACCCTAGGCCTATAATTATTTAGGGCAAGAATAGGGAACTGATGGCACTCCATGGACTACAACACCCATCATGCCTGGCTGGGGCTGATGGGGGTTGGAGCCCAACATCTGGAGAACCACAGGTTCCTCATCCCCAATTTAAGGAAGAAGTAGCAACACAACTGCTATACTATGTTAGAGTTTGTCCCTAAGACAGAGAAAACATTTCCATGAGATCTATGTTGCAAAGGCATTGTGGTACAGTTTGCAGAAATAAAGCTTACTTCTCCTTAAAGATATCCTGTGTGGTGCAATGATTTGCCCCTTTTGTGTAGTATGACTGGGGAGATTGGAGTGAATTGAACTGATACAACGGCAAAGGCTTTTGGAGAATTACCGTATTTTTCGCCCTATAGGACGCACTTTTTCCCCTCCAAAAATGAAGGGGAAACCTGGGTGCGTCCTATGGGGCGAATGCAGGCTTTCGCTGAAGCCTGGAGAGCGAGAGGGGTCGGTGCGCACCGACCCCTCTCGCTCTCCAGGCTTCAGGAAGCTCTGCGCAACCCTCGGGAGACGGGCTCCGAGGGTTGCGCAGAGATGCCTGCAGTCCCCGGCTCAGCACAGCTCTGCACGGGCATCGGGAGCGGGCGCTAAGTCCCGCCCCGCTTGGGATGGCGGCGCAGAGCTGTCTGCCGTCCCGGGATCAGCACAGCTCTGCGCGGCCACTGGGAGCCAGGGGCGAAGCCTGCCCCGCTCCAGATGGCCGCACAAAGCTGCCTGCAGTCCTGGGACTGCAGGCAGATCTGCGCCGCCATCCCGAGCGGGGCGCTAAGTCCCGCCCCGCTCTGGATGCCAGCGCAGAGCTGCCTGCTGTGCCGGGACTGAAGGAAGATCTGCGCTACCATCCCAAGCGGGGCGCTAAGTCCCGCCCCTCTCTGGATGGGCCGGAGTGTCTTATGGGGCGCAAAATACGGTATATATTGATACAAGAGCATGGCATTTAGCTTCGCCACAAATTACATCCGTGCAGGAATCAGTATGAAAGACTATCTCCGGGCTGGAGCACCAAACATTAACAAAGGAAGACTGCATATTCTAGCAGAAACTGTGATAATTTGGTTAAAGTGCCACAGGTGAACTTACCACTGAGAGGATGAGGAATTGTATACTGTTTCTTCTTACTCGTAATGGAAGACGTGGAAAGTTTGCGAGAAAGAGCAGCCCCTTGTTTCTTTCTTGAAGCATCACCCTGCTGGGTTTTCCTCAGCTGTACCATGTGTTTGAGTTTCTTTAGGCGTTCTTGTGAGCGGGAAATAAAGTGAGGCTTGTGAACTTCTAGCGCCTCCTAAAAGAAAGAAATACATTTCATTCGGAGTGAGAAACAGAGAGGGCATTATCAATTAGTTCCTCTGAACTAAGTTAATGAAAGTCCTATTTCTCAAGTGTTTAGGCTTGCATCCAACAACCATGGAAATGATCACATAATACGGACATGATAAGATGTCTCTCAACAGGACCTCATGCCTCAACAGAGGAACTGGCAGTCATGTGCCCTTTTGTTTACAAGCTCGCCTTTCTGCAGCACAGGAAAATCCCAGCTATCCACAAATGGATCAAGGATTTGTCTTCAGGTGGCTTCATGAGTTGACAATATACCATCAAGTTTAGAACAGGAATGGGGAACCTGCAGCTCTCTAGATGTTGATCAACTCATTCCAAACCCCACCAACCCCAGCCAGCATAGCGCAGGGATGATATGAGTTGGAGACAGGGTAGGATAGGACTTGCGAGCCCATCAACAGCTAAAGGGCCAAAGGTTCCCTGCCTCTGCTTTAGTAGATGGACATCTACCATGCTATATGGAAAGTATATACTGTTTTTTATGCCTAATCAAGAAAAGCCAACTTGCCCTATCCTACGTAGCTTAGACAGTATAATTGGCCTTGAAACTGATTGCCTGCAGCCTTTGCCCTCTTCATCCCTTTCCTGCACTCTTTCTAGCATACTTATTGTGCTGGTATGAGTGTTGTGTGGTTCTATGTCATATCAGTAAAAATTGAATAACATTATAAAAGTATTAACATAACAACTTGGGACATGGTTGAAAAACTGCTACATTAAGCAGGAGTGGCTATACTTGCAACCACACGTCTAATTTTTGCAGTTACCAGCGCCTGTGTACTTTAGAATTCCTTTTTGTCCTAAGTGTCTAAATAGGAAAACCAAAGGACACAATTAATGGCTTCCTTGGACATCCAAGATATATGGATTCAGGATAAGTGCATCTGCTGTGCCTCAATGGGTAAAAAAGCAGCAGAATCCATTTATCACTATGTGCTTGGAAAGAAAGAAAGAATAAAAAAGTGCAGTATACTCTTGGCCACTTCATTTAATTGTTTATTAAATATTTTTCTGCTGCCTAGGCTGTTTACTCCTAACTATTAACACACTTCTGTTGTTGTTTAATGTGCTGTCCTTGTTTGCATCAGACTCAGACCAGGGTAAGAGAAAAGTCCCTTTCATGGTGGGTCATGCATAGCTTTTTAACATGCTCAGTGTTTAAAAGGGGGACCAGAATGGTGTTATCAGTAGGAGATTTGAGTTGCCTGAAACCAACATTTAACCCTTATGTTCAGATTTAGGTTCATAACATTCTGCCAGTCTAGCCCTTAAAAACACAGTATCCCTTTTTTAAGTTCACTGTCCTGGCTCCCAGTTGCTGAAGTACGAGAACTCAAAGAAGGATTCTTTCCAAAGGCTTTACTGTTTAGATTGGTGCAATACATATGCACATCACTGATCTGAGAGAGCAGGGCACATAGCTGATCCAACGCTTGGGTACATAATGGCAGGTGATCTAGCACACCCCTTGCTTTCCTATATAAAGGAATGTGGCAGGCTCAACGTAGGGCAGCAAATGGTTCTGCTCCTTAGCAAGCAACCTAGCACTCTGCCTTGAAGGTGGGTTCTGCTCCCATCTGTTCAGATCTCCCTTGGTGCCTTCAGGACTTAGGTTTCATGGCTCTGGGGTAAGCTGTGAGAGAGGTATTGTGGAGGTGCTCAGACAGCTGTGGAGAGGAAAGCAGGGTTGAAGAGGAAAGCAGGGTGAACTGTCCTCACCCTGGGGGACCCATAGTCTTTTGGGGCACAAGAATCTTCATTTTGCTGCAGCAGACTAATACAGCTACACCTCTGGCCATTGGATCAGTAAATATGAGGGGAAGGAATTGATGGAAAGGTGAGCAAAAATGTTTGTGTATAGCAGGGGCTTCTAGACAGAGGGGAATTTCTGAAGTTGCTCATTTTCAACAGATCAGGCAATCGAAATCATTATTCAACAATGAACAGCAGCTTCAAGTGACCTCATTGTTCCATTGATCAAGTAAGAAAAAGAAAAAAGAAAATGTGACTTTCTGCCTCCATTGAGTTCCCAGGAAAATAACCATCACAGGACTGAGAGTTAACAGAGAAAACATTATGATATTTTACCCTGAGAGTCAGTGGGTTTTCAGGAATGTTCTCAGGCTCAGAGCAGACCTCTGGCTGCTGGAAGGCTTCATGTTTCTCATGAGTAACATCTGGCTCATGAGCTGTGAAGGTTGTTACCCTGTCGATTGTCTTGTTCATCTCACTTTTCTGATGCTCCTTCAGCTTGATAGCCAAACCACAGAATTTGTAATCACCTTAAGAAAGAGATAGACGTTTATTAAGGGGGAGCAGTTAATTTCAATTTGGGTCTTTCTTTGCTTCTGGAGGGTGGTTTCTGAAAGTTATATATTCTTCAGCATTTTAGTGAGAATTTATCCGGATAAACACATTTTTGTATGCAGTTTTGGATAATGTACATGTTTTGGCGCATTGAGGAAAAAAGCTTCTGTTCTAACGCACTTCTTGCTATGTAACTTTTCTACTTGCAAGGAAAAGTTTTCTCACCACCTCTGCCATCTGAATGCAAACTGCTTTCCATTTACAACCTTGGTCCCACCTCACTCCACTGCATGATCGTGGGAGCCTGAGACTGCTGCCTAATACATTGCTTTTCAGAGCAGGCGGAGGGAAATATATGTTGCTCTAATTGATAATTATAATTTCTATAATTTACAGTATATGATGCTCCTGGAGTATTCAAAGCACTTCACACAGATTATCCCAGAAATCTTTACAACCATTCTGTAAAGTACAATAGCATCGTACCAGAATTATTATTTTTAGTACCACCATACTGCAGATGGTGCAGGGAGAGGGGCAGAGGGTAACAACTGGAGAACAGTGGCTAGCCTAAGGCTACTTAGTGAGTTCATGGATGGGGGAGAACTAAAGTCAGAAAGCTTAGCTCACAGGTCACAGCCTTCGCTACATGACTCTCAATAGCTCATACACTTTGAACAAACTAAGATTTACTGCACTGATGATGGACTACAACAAAATATGTATATTGTATTGTTCCTCAAGTAATTTGAGTTCTTTTCCCTTTGGTCTTGCAGCTGTTGGTTTTTTTTTTTCATTGTTCCTGTATTGATCAGCATATTCAAGTCCTTATTTTACTGCAATTACTTTAAGATGAGAAACTAATAAACAAAATACTAAAATATTATTTCAGTTCATTAAAAATGTAATCAATATAGAAGGTTATTAAAAATGTTTTCCTCCTTTATAATTAAGCTTGATTGATTGCTCTTTGACAATCAATATTTCTTGCATAATTTATAATCCCAAAAAGGAGTTTGTGCCCAAAATGCAAATAGATGTTTTCAGCATTTTACAAGCTAAAAATACTGAATTAATCCAAAATGGCAAATTATCCTTCTGAAGAACACTGAGACATGCCCCTCTTACAAAAGTGACAATAAGCTTGTGTTTCCTGTCAAATGGTATGATTCGAGATATTAAATATCTGGGAAGAAAGCCTATTTCAGATTGTTTCAAATGATCAATTGCAGTAAAGAGAAAATACTATTTCCTTGTGTCATGGCAGAAGCTTGATACTCTTTTTTTCCAAACAATCAAATCAAAATATAAAGTTGTTTTCTGCACCTGTTTTACCAAGTTGCAAATCCTCTCCCATATTGATTGTTTGCCTTACTTGCACATACTTTTGCTGAGCCAAGATTCTGAAAATATTTTTCCCTGAAGAGGGGTTTGCAAGGTAAATTGAAAAACTGAACATTAGTTTCAGATATTTTTCCAGACCAAAAGCTCCATGGAGGCTGTAGTTGCAGTTGGTGAGCACAGTGCCCATGTACCAATTATCGTGCATATATTTCCATTGTACACAAAGATCTGTTCTGAATGCTGCACTGGAAGGAAAATACATAATGTGACCTGGAGCTGCTGGGCAGCAAGGTCCTCTTGATTCAGGAATCCTGGGGTGTCAGAGAGGTGAGATGGGCATAATTTTTATATATATGGATGAGAAGAGAAAAATACATGAAGTTGGTGTTATCAAGATAATGGAATTAGAATAATCCCTAATTTATCTTTCTCAACTGTCTAAAATAAAATAGTTTGTCCACTGGGCAATTTTTCATTGGATACAAAAGGAGGGTAAAATATATGGATAAAGCAGAAGGGAGTGGGAAATGCGGTCAGCAACCCCAAGAGTATCCTTCTATCAGCCTATAATACAAGCTGAATTGTATCTCAACACTTCGAACAACAAGCATTTACAGGGATGGAGAACCTGTAGTCCTCCAGATGTTATTGGACTGCGGCTTTCATCATCCCTGAATAATGGCCACACTGGCTGTGCTAAAGTATGCATGTTTGGGGATTCAATACAGAAACATGGGACATCAAAATACAATATATGTGTTCTAACTACGTTGTCTTATTTCTTTTTATTTGGTCTCAATAGGCCATGGCCAATGTTGAGAAATGCATTAAGTGAAGCCTGTTGCTCTCCAAACTACAGTGGTACCTCAGGTTACATACACTTCAGGTTACATACGCTTCAGGTTACAGATTCTGCTAACCCAGAAATATTACCCCTGGTTAAGTACTTTGCTTCAGGATGAGAACAGAAATTGTGCTCCGGCAGCGCGGCAGCAGCAGGAGGCCCCTTAGCTAAAGTGGTGCTTCAGGTTAAGAACAGTTTCAGGTTAAGTATGGACCTCCGGAACGAATGAAGTACTTAACCTGAGGTACCACTGTATTTTCCTACCTTCAAAACAAAGAACCAACAACAGACAAATGCAAACAAGTTGCCCAGCTCTGCACCTTTTACTCTGATCATATTTTAACACGCCACAAAAGCTAGATTCCTAATACCCAATGAAAGATTTGCAGCTTACCTTTTGGGAACGGATCTTTTCTGTAGATATCATTTTCGCCCAGTGCCCTTTTTGATAAAGCCTTTATATGATACCCGTGATCAGAAAAAGATGTTTTTGGTTTCAGAAAGCTTTGGGTCTGACTCTCTTTGGACTCTGAAGTGCCTTTGGGTTGATGTTTATCTTTCAAAGAAATGCCACCTTCCACCATGAGTTCTTTCTTGGACGATTGCTCCAGAAAGGAAGTAAGTGCTGTTTCATAGTGTCTGTCTCTTATGCACTGTTTTCTGTTACTTCCTGAGGATGCTTGTGTGCCTATTAAAAAGTAAGAGAGGGAGAGGAGAAATAAAAGTAAAGCAATGCCTGAAACATAACTTCACTGTCATGGTTCCTTCTGCAAAGATCATTCCAACATTGTTTGCAGCACTGCATGAATTATTATTATTATTATTATTATTATTATTATTATTATTATTATTTCATAAATGTATCCCCACACCCTTGAAGCAGTGATGCTGTGCCACTGCCACCAGAAAACAGTGTGATATCATTAGCCTCTTCACTTCCTTGTTGTCTAAACTGCTTTTAATCATGTTATCCTCTTTCCTAACAAGACTACCTGTGATTACAAATTAATAGCTTCCTAACCAGCCCATATACAACATTTCATTTCCACAGCACAAGATTGTATACTATGCAACTCTAAGAAACCCACTGGGGAAAATAATTGCCAAGAACATAGAGCACGCTTCATAAAAGACGCATTGTTGGTATAAAGCCAAATTGATTCCGCAAACATATTTCAGTAGTCCATTGAAGGCTTGATCCAGGTATTCCATTGCAGTGTGGTTACACTGGCATCTTCCAGACATACATTTAACACAGAGAAAACATGATCTGCAAAGTTGCCCTATAGGGCTTCTTGGCAAGGGAAGAAAGGAAGGTTAGGTGAACAAATACCATGTCAATGAATGAACGGTGATCCACCAAGACTGTTAAGCACTACTGGGGCTACTGTGAAAGAAAGATTGCAAGACCCCAGTCTAACCCAAAGTCCTCCACCCCCACAGTCCACACAGGATCATTCAGTTGAGAGTGATTTTGAGTCCAAGACAAGACAAAGTCTTGTGTACTTGCCACACCCATCTCCTCCAGAAGATTTTCCATGCTGACCTGGAGCACAAACCACAGACCATGGCATCCGTGGCAATCCTAGTTGCCCCTCTCTGTGGGGCCTTTTTAGTGTGCAGCTCATGCAACACTAGCAACAGGCTTATAGGTAAGTTTAGAGATGCTTCAAAAATTAACTGTTCAAATGCCATCATTGTTCATGAATTACCACGCAAAATTCTATGGCTTATGTTTCCCACTTTCTGTAACCAACTGCAAGGTTCCTAGGTATTTCTATTCTAGGCTACTACAAATATACACCCCCCCCTCTCCCAAACTTGTCTTGCTAGTTTGTGCACACATGATTATTTGTGTGTGAGAGAGAGTGCACACACGCACACACAAAAGTGGTTGACTCCCTATATCCTTTTCCTAAGCTCAGCTTGTCAATGTGTATCCGTGTGGAGGGAATGACCATACTATTTGAGATGACCTGCATTGTTGGGCTAATAAACACAACAGCCTCTCAACAAGGCATCTGCCTTACAACAAAAGCAGCAAGAAAGGGGAAGTTTGCAAGGTTCGATTATGGAATTAGATAAGATCTGGCCTGAGATGGGCATGGGCATGCATATTTTCAAGGTTCACAAACTACCAGTGAAAACTTGATGGGGAATTGAAAATGACATTCAATTCGTATGATATCTGTTCGAATCTATTTTCTTGAAGTTGGCTGAAATGAACTACATGGATAAGACTGCAGTCACCCTTATATGTGGCATCTGATGGTGTTGTTGTCTAATAACAGGGAGCATTCCTCAACACCAGGCAAACTTTACAAGGTGGCCACACCACACTCTCAATTCACAGAAGAAGATAGCTGCACATTTTGTCCCATAACTAACTTTCTAGGAGGGCTAATGAGCTTTAAAATGAAAGCTCAGGGTCTTGAGAACCTGGCAAGGGTTACCAATGAAAGCATTCATGGGCATCATGGCACCCATTGGCGCCAGGATGGTGACCTCTGTTGTATGATAATTTGCTGAGGATCTAACATGTTAGTTCATACATTTCTGTTATTATCTCTGTAACAGAGATTTCAAAGTTTCCCTGTAACATACATTGTTATCTCTTGATAACTGAAAACTACATTAGCTTTCCTATTTCTCTCCTTCTCCCCCACTCCCGTTTCTGAAACATATCTAATTTATTATCTCTTTCATTAGAATTATCCCAGTGGGAGCCACAAGGAGTCACTTACTGGTTCAATGAACGTCCTGGTAATGGAATTAGAACGTTGCCCCTTAATTACAGCAGCTAAGCTAAAATAAAACTTTTAAAAAACCTCTCTATGTTGAAGCTCATTCTGCTTGGCAATAGGAGTCCTTTCCAGCTGTGATTTCTATTAAATTCTGGTGGTTTCGCTGCAAACTCTTTTCTGCAATCAGGACTGGTTCAAGTTATCTGGAGCCACTCAGCTGGAGCCCAGATTCCATGTAATCGTTCACTTTCCTGTCTCCTATGTAAGTCTAATATTAAGATTGCACAATCCACGTCTTATTCACAGATCAGTAAAAGGTAACGGGGTTTGGGCACAGAAGCATAGAGTTTCACTGGGAAAAGACAGGCAGAAGAATACATGTACAAGATAGAAAATAGGGACCAAATACAAAACCATAGGGACAGTGTTGTAACTTACGGTAGTCAACAAAACAGTGCTAAATGGCAAGGTACACACACACATCCCGCAAATGAAAATGGAGGAGGGGATCTTCAAAAGTCGGAACTGTGGGATAATGACAGCCTGACATCCCTGAACTTGTTAATTAACCAATTACACACTGCATCCCTAATATTAGACACTTCCAAAATATCACCCACTAGTTATAAACACAATAGCAAGACTGTACTGCAGCACATGTATAGGTTGGATCTCCTATTTTAGTGAAGAAATATCTACATTTGAGTTGTTAGCCAGATAATCGTGTATTTGTATCTCACGCAGTCTGGCAAGTTGTTGAAACTGTTCCCCAAGGAATAGATCTCACAAGGGGAGAGAGTAAGGAACATGTGTATTCACCGAGTTATAAAGCAATGTCAGTTCCCTATCCAGGGGTTGATTACGCAGAGACAGACTGTGCTGTAGTTACTAGCTATAGCAATTTAAAGTGTTAGTTGCAAACACAAGCGAAAATCAAACCCCACAGTCTGTGCCATTTATCTGGCAAAGATGTGAAAACATTGAGTAATTTTTGGAGCTACATTTGATAAATATTTTCTTTTACCAATTAAATCTTTCAAAAATGGACCCAAATCTGGCTCTTCCTTTCATATAAAGAGCCAAAATAAAACACAAACAGCTGTCAATTATTTACTGTTGAGTATGTTGCAAATAATTTACAGGAAACTCACAGCCACACACAAAACAGAGAAAGGGGTGCTTAAAAAGCTGAGATCACACTGCTCACTTTTCATATTCTGGGAACATTTTCATTGTATTGTTTAGGGAATAAGGCATGAATCTCTCATTAAGAATATCTAGAGTGGTATTTCTAGCTCTCCAAGCAACAAACTGGAAATATATGCAACCCACAGAGAACAGCTCAAATTGCAATTGGATGGAGATAGGGTTTTGCTATTATCCCAGTTGAAGGAATACTTTAAAGCTAATGAAAAAAGACATGAAAGTCTAATGCAGAAGGAAACCTGTGAGAACAAAATAGCGGAGACAAAAAGAAACGCTTCCATTAGCAAAATGTGTGTCTGTATGTGTATATATTAACATCTGCACAATTTACACAATTTGTTGATGCAGTAAGATACAAAGGGGAAAAAACATAAAGGTCGCAACATGCTTTCCCCCCCCCCACTCAACTCTTCAAAGTTTCATATATCCCAAATGTGCCCATGCTATTTTTTATTTGGGGTCCCCCCCCAAATAAACTAGCCATGCCTCGAACCAACTTTGCTGCCTTCCTTAAGATGGCTTTTTGATCATGCTGTAGAAAAGCAATCTCTTTTACAAAGCAAACATTGCCAGGCAGCTGGTCCTTATTCTGTGAATTTTTTTTGTAGGAAAGTAATTGTTAAAGGAAAATACTGTCGTGGGCAGTTATGGGTCGTCTTTTGTTTTTAAAGGGCGCAACAGTGCTTAGCACTTCTCCCTAGGTGCCTGCCCAAACCTTTCAACCCTCCTGTTTGTTTTTCTTAATCCTCAGGCAGCAGGGCACATTTTCCCTTTGGTCCCAGAGCTCTAGCACACATGGGAGCAGGGCTGTAGGTCAATGGGAAAGCAACTGCCTTGCATAAAAAATGCCCACCCACCCCACAAATCTCGGGAATAGTAGTTAACACCCCACAGAGCTGCAACACCCAGGACCCTTAAACTATAGTTCTGCGGTTTCTTTGGGGGAAGTCGTGTGATTTAAATGTGTTATGTGCATGCTGCTATCAGCCTTCGTTTCTAAGGCTATAACCAAGCCAAAATGCATGTAAATTGAATCATCATATAATCTTTCCCCTTTTACCCGCTGCTTCCTCTTTCTTCTATTTCCTCTGTGTCAAATTTTAGACTGTAAGCAACTTAGGGCAGGGGCCTTGTCCTCTGTGAAGTGCCGCCACACACATTGATGGTGATATATAAATAATGACCACTCAAACAGAAGACCAAAGGATGGTACCAGAAGCTGTATAAATGGCAAATTATTCAGGCAATGAAAGTGTTAAGAGCCTAATAGCCATGAACAGCTGTGTTAGCTTGTTTGCACACCTAATACTAATTTGTGCCAGGAGTGTGAGTCAGCAGATTAGTGTTGGACAGCTGGTAGGGAGGATGACAAAACCTCCTAATTATTCCTGATGGTTGCATATGTGTGTTCTGGAGAGCTGAGGTTTTATTGTTTTAGTCAGGTAAATTAAAGCCACACACATTGAGTCAAAGTTACAGGATATTAGACTAAGAGCCTACTAATGTGAACCATCTAAAAACACAGTAAATGCACCATGTGACATGCAAACCTACTTTTAAAGCAACTTAGCCCCATTTGTAAGAATGATACTGCCAATTTATGAGTCACTCAAGACAGATACACACCATCATTGCCTCCAGAGCTATAGTGATACCCTCTTGTGAACACGGTCTCCTGTGGTAAACTGGAACACACTGATAAACTTGAGCAAAGTGAAAATTCCTATGTCATAAAAACCATGATTCAGGGACTCTCCATGAGAAATGTTCTGCATTTACATGGGGCTTAAACTCTGAGCCTGCTGTGTTAAGGTATTTTTATTTTCAAACAGTAAGAACTCAACATTAGCCTGGATCACACATAACACCAAACCATAGTTTATTAAACTAGTTTCATAAACCATGGCTTAGCATTATGTGTGAACCAGACCAGTATGGCAGACTGTGGTTGCCACTGAAACTGCAGCTTCATGTTTCTCCTCCTCTATCTCCCATACTGCCCAATGACACAAGATGCATGTGGTGAAAGCATCTTGTGAAGGGTTTCTTTGTCCCCCTTCCACAGCATTTTTTGCCTGGGTAGGATAGTGTCATTCCACACGTTTTGTATTAGTAGATGTTACTGGTGAAACCATGCTATTTAGCAACAACCACTTCTGGTCTGGTTTTGGTCTCAAACCACTGGGATCTGCCCCTCTGCACAGCCGCCTTGGAAGCTGCTTTCTGCTATCCCAGTCTCCTGTCTCCACTACGCCAAGTTTTTCCATAGCTTCTTCTGTCACCCTGTGCTGCCATCTCCTTAGGAAGTTAAATTGCAGTGCAACTGAATGACAACAGTGCACTACAACAGCAGCAGAAACCCATAAACAAGTGTTGGGGACCCTGTGATGGGGGCATCATCAAACTAATCTCGGGTGCAGACAGGTTTAGAGATCTGGAACAGACACTTAAGTTTTATACAGCCTGAGCATTTGTACAGTAAAAGTGCTGCTGTAACAGATCTATATCATGGATCAAACTTCTACACAAAACTCAACCGCCACCTTCTTGCGAGTTCTCTAAAGGCACATTATATGAAATTGGTATTAAGGCAGCTCCCCCAGTGGGAAAAGCCAGAACTGATTTCAACGTTGTAAACATACCCATTGCTCATATATTTCATATACCCCTTATTTATATTAAACTCTAGCTACATGCTTTTATTGTTCTCGAAGCTACCAGTGGAAGACATGAGTGCCTGGTGTCCTCTGGTCCATGGGGTAACGAAGAGTCGGACATGACTAAACAACAACAACAACAACATGCTTTTATAGTTATGACTTCAAGATTGTAGTAATGGTTCCCTTGTGTTTGTCCTGGAAGCTGCAGTTAGTGCAGAATGTTGCAGCACACAGGAATGAGACCCTGCCAGCATATAACACCTCTGCTAAGAGATCTGTAGTGGTTGCTCATTGGCTACTGGGCCAAGGTCAGGGTGTTACAAGTAGTATATAAAGCACTTAACACCTTGGGGCCAGTTTATTTGCAGGGATCACCTTTCCCTATAAATGTCCACTCAGCCGCTTCAGTATGCAGAACTAGTGCTGTTACAGATGCCACACAATACTTTTTCCATGCTTGTAAGAAATCAATGTGTAGCAGGACCTACACTTTGGAACACCCTCCTTATTGACAGGATGTTTTATCTCCTTATGTGCTTTAGCCCTATGCAGTTTTTAATACTCTTTTGATTGATTTTAAATACCAGCTATTTTTAATCAATAAATTTAATGCTTTGTTTTATATATTTGCAAACCACTTAGAGGTTTTCTTACAATCAAGTGGTATATAAATTTTGTTAAACATATAACAAATATAATAACTATGGGGACCTAGAGTTTCATCGTTGTAGGTGTTCGTGAATCCAAGTTACAATCAAATCGGCTCCTATTTTCCTTTGAGGTTAACTTGAAACATTTCCTTTTCATGTTTTCCCATTGTCCCTGGTTTGCTGGCTCTGATACAAGGTCTCTGTTTTATGGCTTCTTGAAAGGGAGGCTAAACATGAGATGCTTAATCATTTTGTTCATCACAGCATTGCAAGCCTTAGCTAGAAAACTGTAGAAGTAATGCAACTATAGAGAAAAGAGGATGCCCTACAATCTGTTAAAGGTAAAGGTAAAGGTACCCCTGCCCGAACGGGCCAGTCTTGACAGACTCTGGGGTTTGTGCGCCCATCTCACATCTATAGGCCGGGGGCCAGCGCTGTCCGGAGACACTTCCGGGTCACGTGGCCAGCATGACAAAGCTGCATCTGGCGAGCCAGCGCAGCACACGGAACACCGTTTACCTTCCCGCTGGTAAGCGGTACCTATTTATCTACTTGCACCCGGGGGTGCTTTCGAACTGCTAGGTTGGCAGGCGCTGGGACCAAGCAGCGGGAGCGCACCCCACCGCGGGGATTCGAACCGCCGACCTTTCGATCGGCAAGCCCTAGGCGCTGAGGCTTTTACCCACAGCGCCACCCCGCGTACCCGTGTGATGTAACAATCTGTTACATCACAACAACAAAAGTTTTCCATGAATGCTACAATCATCAGCACAAAGCTAGTTTGAGAGTAAGGAAGAACAATCCTAACTTGGGGCTGGGCAGGAGTAGAGCAATGGAATCACTGTGACACTGAAAGCTGTCTCATGCTAGCCAGGGTGGAAGGGGTTTTTGGTGGTGTGTGTGTGTGTGTGTGTGTGTGTGTGTGTGTCTGTTGGTGCTGGTGATAATTCTTTGCTATTCCAGGTGGGCAATGCTGAAGATCTGTGAAGCTTTGAAACATATAGATTCAAAGCCACACTTGCTACCAGTGGCAATTACACCCACCCACCCAACTTTATCACCATCATGAATAAGATTTTTTCCCCACAGAACTTACCGCTTACCCAATATTTACGAAACATCTGGTAAACGTCATCCCATTGGCCCGGTTCTGTATCTTCTATGTAGCGCGTTTGTGCTTAGGGTAGGGCAATGAAAGACACTGACCAAGCTTTAAAATGTGAACACTGTCCATTTGGAGCAAAGATTATGGCATAAAAGGGCACTGATGTCAATGCAGTATCCATGAGAATGGGATTGAAAGACATTGTGATGACATCCTCAAAATAAGTACAATGTGGCTTGGTGGTCAGAGGCTAGTGACCTTAAGGGCATTTGCTTGGAAATACTGAATAGCAAGTCAAGGTTCCTTATGTGAGTTTCTCATTGGGATGTAATAAAAAGGTCGTGTTTTTTGTCGTTTGCATCCAATCTAGATTCAAATCTGGTCAAAGGTGTGATTCTGTATCACACTGAATATATGAATAACATGCTAAAGTACCATAAAGGAAATTGTCCATAATGTCCATAGAACAAAACAGTTCCTGATGTGACAATGGAGGAGGCTGATGGTTGCAAAGGCAGGTTTTTGCCTAGCAAAGATATCTGCATTACCATAAAAAATCAACACCTTTAATTGTAAGGCTGGGATGTACATGGAAACAAGCTAATTCAACCCATAACAATGAGAGAAAGTCCTTTGCCAACTGCAGCATGCCAGATGAGTGAACCCATATATTATCCATATTGTTGTGCGGCCAACACAGCAGCACACATGAACCACCAGCTACATGGCAGAGGTTCTCAAAGGACAAATTATGAGAAATGTGATGACAGTAAATGTACTCAAGGGGGGAGAGTACAATGGTCTCAGCATCATTACGTTCCTTCATAGAATAATTTTCTTTCCAATGCCCTTTTTTCTTGCCCTCCTCCTCAGCTGTGGCCATTTTAGATGCGTCAGAGAAAAATAATCAGGGTCATCATTATTTAAGAGAGAGAGAGAGAAAAGCAAAGCAAACTTTCTTATGTTTTCATCACTGGGAAAAAGAAAATGCTCAATATTCCTGGCTTTTTTATTATTATTAACTGGGAGGTCCATTAGCACTTTTCAGTTTTATATATGCTACTCACAAACTCACTCAAGCAACATTTACCTATTTATAGTGTGCCAAAGAAAGTGATCAGAACTTGGAGATCCATCACTTTACATATTCTCCAGAATCAACGAGACGTATTCCTAACTGACAGATCTTCAGCTGCCACCTGTTATTAAGCTCCACTGTTCAATTGCAAGTCAAACTCTGTTTGCAAGCTGTGGAGTCTACTGTCAGGAAATGTGACAATAAAAATTAAATGGAAAGCTCTGGATAAAATAAAATTGCAAAATCTGGCACCTGCTTAGCATATTCAGTTGCACGGCACTACTGATTCAGAAATCTAATCTGAAGTACCTCTAAGAGGCTGCTAACTCAAGGTTGTTGCACAGCCAATAAATTCCAGTGTTTCAGGCACTAATCTCCCGACTACTACATCACTACTTGCCTATAGCTGCACCTAAATTTTCGAACTTTTTATCTTATGCAACCCTTTGGGTGTTTCCTCTTTAGGGCAGATTTTTGTTTTATCAATAGATAAGTTTTTAGCCAATGATTTTCTGTTAATTTGCTCCACTTGCCTGTTTCTATTATACTGTATTTATATCTTAGATAACAGTGTGTTGGGGACAACGATGACTGTAGTGGGTTTTATGGTGGGTTTTAATTGTTGTTAGACATCAGAAGGGCAGAATACACATTTTGTATGAATAAATAAATACTGTTTTCACCCAGAAGATAGGAATGGGAACAGCCACAATAACAGGCTTAATGGGTTTAGAAAAAATTGCATAAAACAGAAGTTTGGTTATATAATTATGATTGAAAACCTGTACTATATAAGCACAGGTTATAAGTGTATGTCATAGCAATACAAGTTTAGCTAGTTAATGTTATGTTGAAATCTCACATTAATAAATAATTTCAGCTTCTGATTGTTCTAGCCTTTCCGATAGTTCTCTAACTAGAACCTACTTTTCATGCTCCACAAATGTAGCCCCCTAGGAGTATCAACTTATATTTGAAATGCCCTTTGTTGGGTTTATGTTTGTGTTTTTGAAGGGGCACACTCAGAGATGTCCTACCGCAAAGCAGAAAGACATTTGTCTCTCATACTTAACATCAGGTCTGCATTGCTGCAAGTAATTAAACTGTAAAGCCATACAGCATTTTATATGCAGATTGGATTGGATGACCTAATAGATCTTTCCCATCTCTCATGTGAAGGTATAATTCAACACCAATTCTAATGAAGGCTCATGAATATTACTCATTTCCTACAATTTGTCACTGCTAAACGGCTGACAGGTAATTGACTACTCATTATTTTTTTGATCTCAACAAGAAAGGCCATGACCTTTTGAGTCGTTATTAATTAGTTCTATTTAAAATGTTAAAAGCAGGAAGAATGCAATAAGGGGACCCAAAAATCATGCTACTGGGTGGGAACCTCTCAGAAGGCATATTCACATTTTATACCATGGGAACAAATGACACTGATTTGTTAGGTGGATTTGTAGCTGGTTGACTGACTGAACCCAAGGAGTACTCATTAATGGTTCCTTGTCATCCTGGAAAAAAGTGACAAGTGGGGTGCTGCAGGGTTCTGTCCTGGGCCCGTTGTCATTTAATGTCTTTATAAATTACTCGGATGAAGGAAATGAGGGGATGCTCATCAAATTTGCAGATAACACCAAACTGGAAGGGGTAGCTAATGCCACAGAAGACAATCAGAATTCAAAATGACCTTAACAGATTGGAGAACTGGGTGCAAGCTAACAGAATGAATTTCAATAGGGACAAATGTAAGGTTCTGCACTTAGGCAGGGAGAACCAGATGCACAAATATAAAATGGGGGACACCTGGCTTACTAGCAGTATACGTAAAAAGGATCTAAGGGTCTTGGAGGACCACAAGCTTAACATGAGTCAACAGAATGATACAGCAGCAAAAAAAAAAAGCACAAAACACACCCTAATGCTATTCTAGGCTGCATCAACAGAAGTATAGTGTCCAGATCAGGGGAAGTAATAGTACCACTCTATTCTGTCTTGGTCAGACTACACTTGGAATACTTTGTCCAATTCTGGGCACCATAGTTTAAGAAGGATATTGACAAGCTGGAATGTGTGCAGAGGAGGGCAACCAAGATGATCAAGGGTCTGGAAACTAGGCATGATGAGAAGCGCTTGAAGGAGCTGTGTATGTTTAGCCTGGAAAAGAGGAGACTGAGAGGAGATATGATAGCCATCTTCAAATATATTAAGGGCTGTCACATGGAGGAGGGAGCATGCTTGTTTTCTCCTGCTCTGAAGAGTAGGACTTGAACCAATGACTTCAAGTTGCAAGAAAGGAGATTTCAACTAAACATTCACAAAAAATGTTCTGACAGTAAGACCTATTCAGCAGTGGAACAAGACTCCCACAAGAGGTGGTGGAATCTCTTTCCTTGGAAGTTTTTAAACAGGTTGGACAGCCATCTGTCATGGATGCTTTAGCTGAGATTCCTGCATTGGACAAAATGACCCTCGGGGTCCCTTCCAACTCTAAGATTCTGTGATTCTATAACAATGCACAAGAGCAATGGTCCAACAAGCCAAATACTGTCTTCTCTGCCTGGTAGCAGCTCCCTTGGGTCTGTCAGAAGTTTCCTAGCACTACTACCTAAAATCCATTTCACATAGATGCCAGGGGCTGATCCTGCATCCTTCTGTATGAAATGCATGTGCTCTGTCCCTAAGAAAATGATAATAATTTAATAATAATAATTTTATTATTTATACTCCACCCATCTGGCTGGTTTCCTCAGCCCCCCTTTAGAGAATAAAGGAAGATATCACATTAGCATAGCTAAAAAAGAAAGCCAACCAAAATTTTGTAAACTGTTACTTTGAATTTATACAATTTCAAGGAAGGATGGTACCATGGGAGGTCACCTTGTTCATTCTATTGTCCTTAATGCAGAAGCCACAGTGTTTTATTATCCTTGAACAAAGTTAAGCTGACTTGCTTTTTGAAACTTTCCTTTCCAATGCACATGGTTCCATTACTGAACTATCATTACAGCTAGCAAACATTTCTTAAGACTTAAAACTGCTGTATTTTATTAACTGCATGCAAATGCAGAGTTGCATGGGTTGTTTTCACCCTGCCTCAAAGAAACTGCAACTTCTATGAACAAAATTATTTTAAGATATATTGATTCCAGACTCTTTTAAGGAACACCAAATGCTACGTCTAGCATGTAATAAACCATAAGAAGCAGTCCTACAGCCACACAGAATTCTCTTAATTATGTTTAACATTATGGGGCTAAAGGGTGCAACCACTGAGATCTGAGCTCAGCAGTTCATGTTGGACCGCAGCCAGGATTCATACTCACAACAGTGTATCAGCATTATTAAAAGAGACTTCACACACAAGCATCTTTCCCATGTGTCTACGCAAAGGAATGAGAGGGTAGGACAAGCTGACACTGAGCGCTGTGCAGGGATCTGACTGAACATTTGACCCAGACTAGTTCCAGGTTAGGAAGGAAGAGACATGACTTGCCTTTTGACCTCCACTGCACACTAGGTGCCCAATTGCTTACACAAGTGAGTACAGCCTATCTAAATTCTCTCTGGATGTTCTTTACACATATTGCAGCATACTATAAAGCATGCACCTCACCAATCAATACCTGCTGGAATATGAGACAGTGAGTGATTAAGGATGCAATGCAACACACACGTACCTAGGAGCAAGTCCCACTGAAGTCAAATGGTACTTACTTCTAAGCAGACATGTATAGGATTGTGGTGCATAAATTATGAGGGGTCTCCTACTGTATATTTCCTTACCTTTTCTGCTTTATAAGCTTGTTGTGGATTAATAATAATAATAATAATTTATTATTTCTACCCCACCCATCTGGCTGGGTTTCCCGAGCCACTCTGGGCGGCTTTCAACAAAATATTAAAAACAGAATAAAACTTCAAATGTCAAAAACTTCCCTAAACAGGGCTGCCTTCAGATGTCTTCTAAAAGTTGGATAGTAGTTTATTTATTGACATCTGGTGGGAGGGTGTTCCACAGGGCGGGTGCCACTACCGAGAAGACCCTCTGCCAGTTGTTAGGATCATTCTTTTACAGACTGCAAATGAGTTAGCCTCTATTGGGCACCCCCCTTTTTGCTGTACCAGGAGCCATCCTTTGCCATTACTACTGTAATAAAAGGAAACCAGAGCAAATGTAATTCTGGCTTTTCTGGTGTGGGAAAAAGTACAGGAGGTGTGAGCTGGTGTAACACTTGGGTGCATAAAGGAGGACTTCAACCTTGGGATCCTGTATGTACTGGGGGTTCCACTTTAAAACAAACCCCAACTTTCTACCCTGAGCATGGACCTGCTTTCCAGGTTGTTAAAATGTTCTGAGATATAGTTCACAGAACTAGGTCAAGATTGTGCTGACCCTGGAATATCATTATGGACTTCAGCTACCAAAGATACAAGTAGGCCAAATGATAGCTTATCAAGACGATGCAAACATGAAGCTAACCAGAGGGTTGCCTGCAGCCACTTTGCTGCTCCCATGGCTGTGTCTGCTGCACGACCTTGACCTAAGCCAAGATTTGGTTTAATCAGTCATCAGAACCGTGTAAAGAACATGTGAAGGTGTGTTCTTGGAGAGAGTGTAAAGAGAGATAAACGATGAGTCCCAATTCAGACAATGAGCTAACAATGAGCCACAGGAGCAAAGCAGTCGCAAGGTCCTTTCTGGGAGACTGCACAGTCAAAGGTGTCAGTTGGGAACAGCAGCAATATGCTTGTTGTCCGAAGCATAATCTCATAAGGTAAAGGTAAAGGGACCCCTGACAATTAAGTCCAGTTGCAAACGACTCTGGGGTTGCGGAGCTCATCTCGCTTTACAGGCCGAGGGAGCCGGCGTTTGTCCGCTTCCGCAGGCAGTTTTTCTGGGTCATGTGGCCAGCATAACTAAGCCGCTTCTGGCGAACCAGAGCAGTGCACAGAAATGCAGTTTACATTCCCGCCGGAGCGGTACCTATTTATCTACTTGCACTGTGTGCTTTCAAACTGCTAGGTTGGCAGGAGCTGGGGCCAAACAACGGGAGCTCACCCCGTCACGGGGATTTGAACAGCCAACCTTTTGATTGGCAAGCCCAAACGGCACAGTGGTTTAACCCACAGCGCCACCTGCATCACTAATAACTAGCCATTTAAGTTTGTATTCAGGGCTACTCATATTTGGGGCAAGCCAGCACTATTCTTCATGTGAATGTTATATATGAAGTGGCCCTCAGAATCACCATATGTTTATTTATTTTTTAAAGGCACTTTAAAAAAAGCTAGTGGCAGCGTTAAAAGAATGGTGGATGAATTCTGTTCTAGATATCTGATCTAACAAGAATGAGTTTATTTAACCTACTCACCTTCATCGTAAGTCCAATGAGGAATGTGAGGAGACAATGTACTGTGATTGTCACTTGAATTCCCATCATTACTCTGTGTTAGCTTTAAATTATCATGTCCTTGAAGGCTATCCACAACTGGCAGGGTTTCAGATGGAAAGGTACCGTTCTGGAGATATTCAGTCCCCAACGGTTCCTTTTCCGATGTCTGTTTTTCATCCAAGCAGTTCTCCTTGAGATCTGCATTCCAAATTGTTCTGTGTGGAGCCTTGTTCTCCTCTGGGAGCTTTGTCTTAAGTACTTCTGTGATTAGCTCTCCATTAGCTAAACCATCCACTCCATCTGGCGTTAAAGTGGGGGAACTGCACTTTATATTGAAAGACATGACTGACCTATGCATTTTTTGGTTCTTAGTCCGAGGTTGATCTACAGGCACTGAGAGAGACTTGTCTATGTAATATATTGTGTTTGGACACCGCTGGGAAATGCTGAAGTGAATGCTTGAAGTGAAGGAAATTGGTGCTTGTTTCTTGTGGCTGTTTCTTGGAGGGGTCCTTCTGTTCTCTTTATTTTCAGTGCTAGATGTGCAGCCAGATTGCTCCGTGCATGGCTGCGGACAGGGTTCAGAAACCTTTATTTCAGTGGCATTTCCATTTTGACAACATCTTTGTGCGTGGAAAGGTCTGCAGAGATGATCTAGCCCAGTCACATTTGAAGCAGGAGCAGTGTTCATTAGCAGCTTACTTCTTCCTCGGCATTTCAAACAAGCAGGGTCGGAAGCATCCACCTGCGTCATGCTGTGAGAAGGTGGAACGACTCGTCTAGCGGTGATTGTGATGGAAGCAAAACCTTTCCTCTGGCTCTGACACTGCGTCTCCTCTTTGGTATGGCAGTCTGTTCCAAATACATTGTCATCTGAAGAAATCTGAATTCCTAATCTTCTGGGAAGCAATATGAATGCTCTATTAATGTTGACTGAACTATGATTAGCCAAAGATTGGCTCATGCGATAAGCATCAGACTGGGTGATTACAGACTTCATAGGGAAAGGAGCCTTATTTTCTTTTGATTTATTCTCATCAATCATCTGTGAAATGAGTATAGACGAAATCATTTTTGTGTTTTGTGATGGCAGAGACTCCTGCAAAGGAAAATATCCAAATAATTAAAATGCTCTACAATAGCCACACACACACATTCTTTCCCTCCCCCTCTCTCTCCCCCCTCCCATTCCCCCCTCTCTCATGCACAATGATAACTAAAAGGATTTTGTGATAACATATAATAGTTCCACATGAGTCTTCTTACCCTATTTCCTGCAAATTTTCCTGCTTCTGCAGTTTTTACTTCCTACAATTTCACTTTTGGCCGTTTCTAAAGGAAAGGTGGCTAAAACCAACTGAGAAATGTCTGCCAGAACAAGAATGAAAACATGACCAATTTCATGTGCAAATTATACATTCATAGAGCAGTTTGAATGATTAATTGATTTGCTCAGCTGGGTATACGGCCCTGTGTTTGTTTAACAATGTATGTGCCAATAGTAGCTGTCAATTTCAGATTATAACCTACGCCACACTGCGCTTTCATGCCGATCTGCTGAAATATTAAAGCGCTTTAAGCACTTACGGCCTCCAAATGCATTGCAAAATGAATTACGTAGGTGGGCTGTGATTTTCTGTAGAGCATTTATGTGGGAGTTGGGTCAGTGTTGTTGAACAAAAAGCGTCAAGTATGACCAAGGCAGGGGGAAGGATTCTTCCACTCTGCCTCCCACAAACAGCATGCACATATTTCTATAGTCATTTTGGGTACCATTTATTTCATCAGCTCCTTATTATGCAATATTCCTTGGCTGAACAAAATATCCATAGTGACAACGAGGAGGCATATGCCCAACACTTACTAAAGGTCGCCTAGAGCCATTTCCCCCCCAACAATCACCATCTCCCTTGACAGAACCAGGATTTCCTTTAGTGCCTAGTTACCCTAACGCTATTTTCTATATACAGTTGTTATAACAATAGGCAAGTGACATGCTCCACAAAGCCAATCAATTGAATGCAGAAAAAAATGTTTTCAAATACTTTCCTCCCTATATCCTAGTCCTATAATTCCCTCTCAGCTGAAATGTGACATAAATGGGTAAAAAAAGGCAAACGAGCATCTACATCAGTAGATATTTCCTTTATTTCACTATTCTTTTCATCTCGCTATTTGCAGTGAGCTGTGTTTATTTTATGCTATATCTAGTCTTCTTTTATGCATGCTGACCACCACTGTGATATCTACATGCCTAAAACCAAGAAAGGAAATACATTGCTAGAATTCATTTACTGTTTTGCAGCAGCAATCTGACAGCCACCTCTGTAGGTTTAAGGAGCTAGTTCAATAGGATTCTATCTTAAATGGGTTTGCCCCACTTTAGGCCTCTTTGGGTGCTGTATTTATTTGTACTGTAAACAAAACCAGTGCTTTTTTCTTGGGGGAGAGGGGACACAGGGGTGCGCATACCCCTAAACATTTTGTGAATCTAGGTTTGGCCTCATTGAGGGGCAGTATTTCAATATGAGTAAGAAAATGAACATTTTTTAAAAGAAAAAAAAAGCACTGAACAAAACCATGGGGTAGAGTGGGGGCACACTACCAAGCCCACTCTCTCTGGTTTGTCACCCTTAACTGAGTTTATAGCCCTCCATGAGAATGAGTGTGAAAGTCTGAAGTGGGAACTCTGCTCACAGAGCCTTCCTTCTTGGTTTAGAACCCTGATTGTGGAATGCTTTTGATGGGATAAAGATGAGGAATGGGGAGAGGAGCACCTCCCTTTCCCCCTCGCATGTTTATCTTCCCAGGTGTAAATAGAACGCCCAAATGCAAAGAGTTGCTAGTTTGCAGGGAAACCTGCTCCATTGCCTTCCACAGTGATTTTACAAGTAGAAATCTAGCAAGTAAAGAATGCAGCTAAATGTTGGGGGGAAGCCTAATAGGAATAGAGCTCAACTGAATACTCAAAATAAGACATGGGTTTTCTTCTTCTTCTTCCCAAAATCACTATGCGAATCTGCAGTGAGTTCAAAATTAAAATTCACATTTTCAATGTGAAACTTTCCCCTCAGAATCAGTATGTTTCAGGCTTGCTGGTATCTCTCTCAATAGTTCAGGTGTTGGGTAGCCTTTAGTGTTCCTCAATGAGAAGATTAGGAAATTAGACAAGTTTCTTCAGAGACAGGTTGGTCACCACTACTGATCTACTGTGAACAGCCACAGCTGAATGTTCAGATGATACATTAAATGCATGGTCAGGTTTGTATGGACACTTTCTTTTTAATGGCAGCAGTTTGGGGAGGTGAGGGAGCCTAACTCTTTCCCCTCACAAACTTTTCGGGGGGGGGGGTATACTTTTCCAAAGCTTTTGTTTACTCCAGGATGTTGCCTTCTGGAGATTTCTATTGAAACAGGGATGGGAGATGTTAACTTGCTGCTTCTGCTTAGGGCACCCCACAGTTGTTATTTATTAATATTTTTTTAAAGAAGGGAATGCTGTGGACTAAACCACTGAGCCTCTTGGGCTTGCTGATCGGTAGGTCTGCAGTTCGAATCTGCAACGCGGTGAGCTCCTGTTGCTTTGTCCTAGCTAAAGATATGCAGATGTGTTCACTGATTCAACCAATCATCTAGCTCAGCTACCAAGTTTTTTTTGGCAGACAAGGGAGTGAAGAAACTCTGCCCTGGAGGTAAAAAGGTTGAAGGTCACTACTACAACAGTCCTGCCAAATACAAAATATAAACCATTAAAGAGCAAACATTGGAATGAAATACTAGTGGTTATTAAATATAGTTATTAAAATACTTGCTCAACGTTTTATAAGCCAGAGATCATTGGAATAGTCAACTCTGAAATTTGCTGAGGAGACTTCTGAGAAGTTTTGAATGAAAACTCATTTCAGTCAGATCTGAAAACAAAAAGATGGCATGACCACCAGCCTCCTTTCAACTGCCCCTTTGTTGTTTGCTCCTTCTGTATGTCCCACACAATCTACTGGGAAATTATGCAGGGCAACTCCCCTTTACACTAAACTCATCTCAACAGGGTTTATGCCAAAGAATTTCCCAATGTTAAAATCTCCTGTTAAAAAAATCAGCATGCAATGCAGCAGTAAAGAGTGATGCAGTGCAGTGATTTGGTGTGGGCGGAGGGGAGGTGACTGGAAAAAAGGAAAGGAAGCAAGCCCTGCTGCTTGTATGCAAATCTTTGCCCACAAATAAAGGGCCTTGTTGGTTCAGAGTCCCTAACCACTTGTTTTATTGTTGTGCAGTATTTATAAAATTGTAACAATTAATGAAAAACCCTATTATGACAACACAAAGTTCAACAAAACAAAACAAAACCTAACAAGAAGACCACTTACAGGCAAGCAGGATTCTAAGTGAGAATATCATTATAACTATTTTTTTCCCCTCGGCTGCAAAGCTAACACACAAAGTCATAGAGGGCAGCTCACTTAATTCTGACTGTCTTGCTGTGAAAGTGGGATCATTAACAGCTGTTTACATTCCGCTATGCAACAGTAAGTTACATTTTGCTATTTCTATACTGTTACCCATTTCTTCACAGAAGTTACCCAAATATTCTCATAACTGGCGGTTAACACGTTGCCTACGAGTGGGTCATGTGGGCAACTCATTCTGCAAAAAGTTTGTATGCATGATGCTGTACAGTCCTAAGAATCACTCTGCATGCTACCCTTGAATGCTAAGCATCTCCAGTGATGGCCAGTGAGGTGACACATAGGGAGACATCATGTCAATAAGTGGTGACCGGAGGTGGGTGGCTGCCATACCCTTAAGGACCAAAGGCCCAAGGTGGTAACCAAAGAAGGAGTTGCTAGAATCTGTGTACTGCGCAAAAGGACCAGCAGTGCCCATGTAGACCACTGACATCATCAACTGCACTATCCCTGGATGCTGCTGACAAACAAGTCCTCTCAGAGATCCAGAGAGGCCCAAGCCACTCCCAGCTTTTGAGGCTTCTAGCCATAATAAAAACTAAAAATGACAACAGATTAAAACAACGGTCTGTCTAAGGCAGGGGTTGTCAGTCTGCCATCCACAGGCACCATGGTGGCTGTGAAGGCTTTCATTGGCACCCCCAGCAGGGGCCCCAGACCCTGAGCTTTCGATTTTTTGAAAAGTAAGTTTCTAGCCCTTCTAGAAATAAAGTTATGAAGCAGTATGTGCTGGTATGCTTTTAAATGATTACTGTGAAATAAGCCAGGCTGTCTGCTTCTGGCTAGTAGTTGGAGATGCGATTGGTAAGTGAACTATTTGGACATCAGGCAATAGGAATCCCTGGAGTCCTAAAGAACTGCTGTTTCTCCCTCTTCTTTTCCTGCTTGAATCCACCCATTAGTTTTGTTTTGCTGCCTGTCAGCCACATGGAGCCGTTTAGGGTTGCCATATTTCTAGAAGTAAAACTCAGGACATAACAGTTGTTGAACTTTTTTTTTAAGGAAACCCAAAGTTTCAAAATCCCAGACAGTTTACTGATTTTCAAAAATTCCCTCCTGGACACTATTTTCGATCATTAATTCCCGGACATGTCCGGGACATTCTGGATGTATGGCAACCCTAAGCAGTTGGCAGGCAGCATGGGAATCACCTATCACTCATTTTGCTGCCTGCCAGCCACGTGGTACAGACAGCGGGTAGTTGCTTGATAAACCTTTTGAAAATGTGTGGGAAGAAACTGGGGAATCCTCCCACTGCTGCTGTGTTTATTTTGCTGTCTGTTGTCATGTAGAACAGGCAGCTGACTGAGATAGGCCTCATTTGAAAAGGAGAGGGGGAGAATAAGGCAACGCTTTCTTGTTTCTGCTGCATGCCCTATTGCAAGGATTGTTCCTAAGTTGTTGCAAGGGGCAGACCAGTGGTGTGTGGTGAAATTTTCCATGGGGAAACAGTTAGTTCCACAGGTGCCAGCTTGCAAAGGTGATGGGGGATGGGTTACATCACGCGCATAAGCATTGTGTGTCTTTCCCTAAGCCAGGCAGAAGCTTCCCAGGTTTTGGGAAGAAGGCGGGCAACATTTAGGGGACTAGCTTAGTCCCCATAGTCCACTGACTGCACATCAACTGGGACAGACCAGTGCAGAAGCATCATAACGATGATAGTGATAATAACGATCATATTTGTCTGGTAGTCACTGCTGCTTTGTGGGGAACCCATTTCAATGGTGTCATTGTTATCATCAATTTTTTCTTCCTGCCTTTCCTATAACAGGGATTGTTTCCAAGTTTTTTGGGGAGAGGAGAGGAGGGTGTAAAAGCAGAAACATTATTATCACCTCCCCATTCACCCTTCATTTTGACAAGCTTGTAGTTGACATTCAGCTTCAAACATCACACTAGTCTGGGCCAGTATTGTTCAACTACTATTCTGGCGAGTTTGTAATGTGTTTTCAGTGTGTTCTCTTTGTATTTCTATTCTTTTCTATTCCACAAAAGATAGCAAAACAACAACAACAACTTGCCAGCGAGTCATGTCTTTCCTCAATTCAAAAGTATTCCTGGATTCAGTTATCTTTTATTTCCTAGCTGTATTCTACAGCAGCACACCAGTAGGAGACCACAGTAGCAGTGTCTGGGGTAACACAGTAGCAGTGTCTGGGGGGCAAAGAATGTCCTTCCAACATATTTTGCTAACAAGAAGAATAAGAATATGTTTGTCCATATTTGAACCTTTTTATCTTCCCAACTTTTCTTTTTCTGCTGTTTTGGAGGGGGCAGTTATTTACTGTTAGGCTACATCTTTGGTGGCAGCCATTTTGTGACCGGCATGTTGGCACTTTCTTGAAATTCCCAATGTGCACCTCGAACCCAAATATCTGGCAACCACTGGACTAAGGGAAGAATCTCTTCTTATACACTGCATTACCTCATCACCCATGACCAGGTTGGCCAGCAAAGGACTGCTGCTAGTAGCTTGTCTCCTGGCTATGGTGTTTGGAAGCTGTCTCCTGATGAAGTGGTGAGTGGCAAGCTCAACACCTACCCACCCACTTGTGCTGCTGAACTATTCAAGGAACCTGTCTTGGAAATTAGGAATCAGGACTGGGAATGTAATCACTCTTTCTCTAGCAGTCATTGAAGAATGAAAACAAGATAGCTGACCCAGAACTACACTTAAGTTTCTGACATGCATTTTCGTGCAGCTATGTGCCATCTGTGCACACATTTTTTGCTATTGCCTTGAAAGGGTTACTAGCAAATCCTTGTGTGGGGCTGCACAACAGTGTGACTGTAATTGCAGCTGTGGCCTCAGTGCAATATTTTACTTATTTTAAGCGTTTTCTACCTGCTTTTCACTTGACAAGGCTTCCAGAGCAGCCTACGTATAATCAATACGAGCAATAACTTATCACTAAAAGTTTTTTTTTAAAGACTATTTGAAGAGGTGCAATGAAGGGAGTTTACTTCTTCCTCTCCTTGCTTCTAACAGCATCTTTGAAGAAAGGAGCGACTCTATCCCAGCTGGTGAATACTCTGCCTATTTTGTTGCACCAGGGCAATGATCAACATACAGCATCACAATGGTACTTCTTCTTTTTGTCTATCAGTTTTCAATTGGCTGGGTAGTCAATGATACATCAGAATCTTCTTGAGAAGGAAGAAGCCATTTTGGTGTTTGCAAGTTAAGTCACAGCAGCTTTTGTGCAACATGATGTGCCCATAGCTCTGTTCTCTGGAGAGAGAAAATCCATACCTTTGATAAAGACTGTGATGTTTCACTTTACTTCAAACTTTCTGCCTAACTAGGAACCTGGATGTTTCGTTTAAGGTTTGGGACAGACCTGGGTTACAAGCCAGACTTCTATTTAATGTAATTTCTCAAGAAATGGGGAGCAGCTGTTGCTTCTTTGTCATTTCACAGAAATCAGCCTTTTCATGCGGCATCACTTATGCTTTGGAATTCCCTCCCTATTAGCATCAGCCAAGTGCCTTCACTGTACTCTTTTTGTACCTGTTTAAAACATTTCTGTCTAGGCAAGCCTATCCAGATATGTAGATGTTTGTGTGTCTTAATCTTATAATTCTAATATTTGTCATAAACCACAAAGAGGTTTTACTACAATAAAGTGGTATATAAATTTTGTTAAATAAGCAAAATAAATAAATCCCCAAATTCCAGATGGGCAACCTAATAACCCACAGAACTTGGGAGAGACATTGGGCACTTTCAGACTGTCACTATATTTGGGTGTCAATCACAAATCAACGAATTCAGGTTGCACATAGCTGATTGGGAGGCCTTTGCACAACAAATCTTTGAAAAAGGTAAAGGTAAAGAACCACTGACAGTTAAGTCCAGTCATGAACAACTGTGGGGTTGCAGCGCTCATCTCGATCTTGCTCCCCCCCCCATCAGACTTTTTGCAGTAAGGAAAGTGAAGGGAAAATGCACCGGAAAGTGTGGGATAATGCAGTATCATTTAACCTCCCAGCAAACAAATCAGAATAATGCTCATTAAATAGCCAAAGTTGTCTAATCTCCCTGAAAACAAATCAGGATGAATGTTCATCTGCAAATACCCTTATTCAGTCTGCAATTCCCTTCTTGGAATTGAGTTTACAAGATCCAGACTAATTTTTGCACATAAAATAATAATCCTTGTCCCTCCACCCCACTGCTTTGTGTAATTTCTTACCTGATGAATAATACAGGGAAATGCCACACTTCTGTGACATTTTGGTTGGCCCTAATAAATCTATTGCCCAGCTGCGGATTTTGGAGGGGTTTTTTTTCTTCTTACGGACCACCTTTGGCTTCTGAAAAATAACCCATTCTCTGGAAGACCTGCCAAGGCCCTTGTAACACTGGACCAGTGATGTTTTTCAAGACTGTGATTTTCCTTCAAGTGCACTTATTGCTTTCTTTTCCCCAAGAACGTGGAAAGTATATGAATTAATAAATATCCTGCCAACAGAATTGTAACATCTTAGCTGCCACTTTATTTGACTTTTCTGCTGAGTAAGTGAAATCCAACTAAACACAAAACAAATAGCAAAACACTGCATACAGATAAATGATCATTTTTTAAAAACCTCAGTAGATTCCGCTGACAACTATGGAAGGTTTTGTGTGTTGTGTTTTGTTTTTACCTTTGTGAAGCTTGACTCATTCTTTGCTGCTGTGTTATACTGAACAGTTTTGCATGCTTCCCAAGCATTAATTCCATATTGGTTTTCTCTTATTCCTAGAGAAAAGAGTGAAAGATACAATGTTATCTAGCAATCACATGAAAGTATTGTGAAATAAAGTTCATTTCTACACTTATGAGTAACATCATCTAATGGAGAAGATCTGGATTGCATTTCTCCGAAAAATTAGGGTGTATTTAGCCATATTTGAAGCAGTTGAAATCCCGCTAGGAAGCCTGTGTGGTAATTTCTCAGTCTGTTTTTAAGACACTCTTCCTGTGAACCAAGAAAATTTTCTCCTGAAGATTCTCAGTGGACAGCCTTTGTTTTGGGTTTTGGGTTTGAAAAACTACCCTATTTTACACCAGGAACAAAGCTGGCCCAAGGTGAGGCAGAACAGCAAATGTTGCTCCAAGCTCCACTCTGAAGTCAAAGTGCAAGGCTAGTCAAGTTATCTTGGCACTTCAGGCACAAAATCTGTCAGATTTCTCTCCCTGATGGTACAAATACATTTAAATCATGAAAAATTACCTGCGCTTTATTGACAACCAAAGTCAGGATGGTCCACAGACCTGAGGTGAAAATGAGGTTTGTAGAAAAGTTCAAAGTATTTTACAAAAAGAATAAAAAAATTAAATTAAGTTCATAAGTTTATTGTTCTAGCCAAAGGCCACAACAAACTTGTACTAGGCAATAGTATTAATGAAATAACACAGAACATACATCCATAATATAAAAATCCATAATATAAAGAAGACTTGGCAAAAAAAATGGATAAAAGCAAAACTATTTAAAATATTAAAAAAATTAAAACTGGCAATAAACTAAAAAAAACACATATTGCTGGGTAGGCTTTTCTAGACAAAAATGTTTTTAGCAGGCACCGAAAAGAGAACAGCGATGGGGCTTGCCCGACATCAATAGGCAGGGATTTCATGCTCACTCCCCAAGAGTTATGGTATGCACAGCACTGAGGCTGTAAAAAATCAATAGCAAAGGCACAGGAAGCAACTCATAAGCATCAGGTACCGTAGTTACTAAGCACTGGTGTCCACATAACCTTTGACTCCACAGCCATGTCTTGGTGATATACTAGTACAAAATGTTATATCTGAATTGATGGCACAAATAGGGTTTTGCCCCACTAGACAAGGCTTTTGAGTAGGGTTGACTGGAACACCTCCCTCAGTGAGGCATCTCAGAGACAAGACATGTTTTTTGATTTGCTGCACTGCTTTTTGCTATGAGGAATAAAGACAGGCCTGTCAAAATGGACACCCAAAGCAACGCTAAGGGGATTTTTTATTTCTTAGCCTATTTTCAGAAAACAAAAACAGTCCATGCCAAAGAGAAGCAGTTTCCAGTGTCACCTAAGGTAAACCCCTCATTATACAAAATTGCAGCTACCTTCTCAAATGCCATGTGCAAAGCAGAAAAGGTGACTCAATAAAAAGGATGACCACAAATTTCAGGCATACTTTAAATGTGCTTCAAAAGTATGCTGTGTATTCAGCCATACATACATGTTTTTGCCCAAATAGGACGATCCATCTTGATACAGGGGGAAAATAACATGTGAAGTGTGACTCTTCTAATACATTAGGGCCCATCTCAAAAACTACTTTTTTAAAAGAAAGAAAGAAAAAGAGATAGAGAGGGAGAAGAGAGAGAACATGGAGGAACATGCAACTGTTTCGTTCCCCATTGCTAAAACTGTAAGCTCCTTGGAGAACTGACTTATCTTTGTTTTCAGTTCTGCAAAGCATTTAAAGGCACTATGCAGTTAATAATACTAGCAATACTTCCCGAGACTGTTTATCTAGAATTCAAGAGTATTTATCTTCCTGTCTAATTCACAGGAGACTTTGGGTGCTTTATAAATTACAGAGGGGAGAGTAAAGCTCACCTTCACAGATTTCATGGATCATATTTCACTAAAGATTTAAGGACCACACAAGGCAAATAAATTGTAAATTCAAAAAGAAGTAAAATTGTCACAGTTAAAGATCTGGGATATTTCCAAGTAGACAATATAGGTTTTCTGCCTCTTGCTACTCTGGCAAAAGCATATCAGTGAGGTTTGAGTTAGGATAGAATGTTTACCTTCTATGTTACCATGACACTTGCACTAAGATTCCATTTTCAGGACTTGCATGATAACAAGGAGCCATCATTTTGCTTTGACTCTTATGTCACAGGAAACTTTTAAAGCAGACAGTCAATGCTCAAAGCTAGAGTCAGACTTTTTATTTCACAGACAAGGGTCATTGCTCAGGTATAGAGTATCTGCTTTGCATACAAAAAGTCTCAGGTTCAATCCCTGGTATCTCCAGATAGGACTGGGAAAGACTTCTTGCCTGAAACCCTGGAAAACCCCTGCCAGTCAGTGTATACAATACTGGGCTATTCAGAATGATCTGACTTAGTATAAGACAGCTTCCTATGTTCCTAGAAAGCCACTCCCGAACTATGGAGGGGGGGGTTGCGGGGACTCAGGGATCCCATCAATATTCATATATGGCAGCACCAGCCAATGGGCTGCTGCTGGGGGCGGGGCTACCTGAGGGCACTTAAGGTCAGGGCAGCCCGGGCTCGCCCCTTTTTCCTCCTTTGCAGCAGCCGCGGTTTCCCACCCACCCACCCTTTAGGTATGCATTCGGACTTTGCTGTGGGCTTTGGCTGGTTGCCGCAAGGGGCCTGGTAGGAGTTTTTCCATTTGGCTAATTGGCTGAATTTTGAAGCCACTTGGTTTTTTCGCCTACCTCGTAGCAAAACGTCACAACTCTTTGGTTTTGGCGGTTAGGCATTGGCCGGGGGATTGTTATGCAAATGAGGTCGGGGGGGGAGGATCGCCATCACCTCCCCCAATGCTTGGAGGGTAGTTCGTTAAAGGACTCCGGGGGGCGTCGCCTCGTCCGAAACCTACGGAGGCTAGGGCCTAAAGCGCGCTCCCGAGCGGTAACCCCTTGGGGAGCGCCTACGGATGTACATCTGGGAGGCTCCCCCTGTTGGTGCTTAACCCTCCCCGGTTAGAACCGGATAGACTGTTAGGGCCAATGCCTAAGGCCAATACCGCTCTTACCTGTAATCAATAAAGTTGTGGCCATTTTTCGCCCATCAACCTAAATTCTGGTGTCCGGTGTCTTTATTTATTCCTTCTGGGGAGGGGGCGGGTATCGCCACGCAAATACTTCTTCCATCCATAAAAGGCTTTTGATCCAGCAGATAGATCCTACTGGCAGAGAGGGTAGGGGAAAACTTTTTCCAAATCCCCCTTCCTTGCTCCAGACACTGTTGCTACCTCCCACAACATTCTGGATTGTCACCTATGCCCAATGTCCCATGCACCAGTACTGCAGAATAGTTGCAAGAATAGGGCTGGGACAATATCTGGTTTTCAACATCGCAATATATCACCAGCTAAACATCACAATATGCCAATACATCACAATGGCTGAAATAAGGATAGAAAACTACGTAAAGGCAATTTTCTTTAAGTGGAATTTCATGTTTGCAGGGGTGAACTTTTTGTGAGGGTTTGAGTGTTTTCAGGCTTCTGTGCTCTGCTCACGTTAAGCAATGGGAAACAGCAAGCAGGATAAAGGCTCACTGCTTTACGGAGAGAAATTGACTGAAGATAAACAACCTTGCAGAAGAACGGGGAGACAACCGCACTCCCTCATGCTGTAGCACTCAGCATGTCTCTGTGCCTGTTGTTGTCAGAACCTGTACGTCACATGGACCTAAAGGCCAGCACATGTGTATCTGTTTGTTACACAGGGACTTCCTTTATAACATCTTAATGCTGCAGTGGTTAAGCCTGAGGGGTTCTAGATAGCACAGAGAAAGCCTAATGTACAAACTCCCAGGTTGATATCTTCAAGAGGAGAGCTTGGCATTACAGCAAGGATTATGTGATAGTGAGCTAGAGAATTGATTTTTTTTTTAAAAAAATTAAACTCTATAAGTTCCCCCCTCCTATTACATCTTTCATACAGCAAGTAATAATACAGGATTACCAGGCAGTTTCCCTGCGTTCCTTACATATCCTCTCTACCCCCTGTATTGCCGGTCCCAATGCAGTCTTTTCTGTCTAGCATGTCTAGCCATCAAGTATTAAGATTAAATAAAATATCAATGAAATTACATTTCCGGGAATGGTTTTTGGCTTTTCCAGAATAAAGTGGAGACCATGGCAGGAAACAAAACAAACTAAAGCAACAAGTCTGTGTACCATAGGCAATTACAGCACTGAAATGCTATCATCTGCAGTTACACTTCAGGAGGACATATTAAAACAACAACAACAACAACAGGTCCCCAAATAACAATTCAAACAAAAAATTCTATAAGACATAGTTCATTAAAAAATCTTTTTACCACAGCTGAACAACATTGCCTATCTAAAAGCCAACTGAAGCAGCTTTCTGGGATGACTGGCAGACGTCTGGATGTCAACAGGTAAGTAGTTCCAGTGTGTGTGTTAGGGAAAAACATCTCAGTGTAACCCTGATCTTATGAAAGAAGATGATGTGGAAAACACTCAAAATAACAAGGGAATGTGCTTCATTGACAACATTTTCCTGAGGTATGAAAGTGAGAGCTCTTGGTAGAGCTACCATATTCTGCTTCAAGCCACACAGAAATATTACAGATTCATTTACAAAATTTCTATAACCTACAATTTTGTAAGATGCAAACAGTGGTCTTTCAGGAGTTTACAGGACTACCCATGTCAGCAGAGCCTGCATGACGAAGAACTGATATAGTATGACCAACGGTTAACACATGTGAACAGCAAAAGGTAATGGAAGGAAGCGGATTTCTTACGAGGGTCTTCTCCCTAAAATTAGATGTATAACTCCCACTCATGCCCCACAATCTCAAGCTAGAGCACAAGGGAGAGTTATGGAGAGCAGACCCTCCATTTGTACCTATTTTCCAGGGACGTCCCTGATTTAGAGAAGATGTCCCGGTTTCTTATTTGATCCCGGAATGTCCTGCTATTCCTTAGGATGTCCCTATTTTCATTGGGGAAATGTTGGACGGTTAAAAGTTATCTGACTCCCAAGTCGTCTGAAGGCAATCCTATATAGGGAAGTTTTAAAAAATGTTTTATTATGTTTTTATATATGTTGGAAGCTGCCCAGAGTGCTGGGGCAACCTAGTAAGATGTGTGGGGTATAAATAGTAACATTATGATTATGGAATGGGATGTCCCTATTTTCATCCGAGAAATGTTGGAGGGTATGAGGGAGTGGTGAGGGAAAGGTCAGCTGGACTACTCAGAAGCATTATCGTCTCTTACTGTTGTAATAAAAGGGAGAATCAATGCAGTGTGAGCTTGAGTAGGGAAATCCCCAATTCAGCTCATGGTTTAATCAGGAACTTGTTTAGTGGCCCTGAGGAAGCCACTACCCGTCTATAATAAGGGGATAATAAGGTAGGGTGGTTAAGTATAGGCTATATGTGTGAAACATGTTAGCATTCCAGAAGTATTCAAAAACATGAAATATTATTAATACAGTGGTACCTCAGGTTAAGTACTTAATTCGTTCCGGAGGTCCGTTCTTAAGCTGAAACTGTTCTTAACCTGAAGCACCACTTTAGCTAATGGGGCCTCCAGCTGCCATCGCGCCACCAGATAACGATTTCTGTTCTCATCCTGAAGCAAAGTTCTTAACCCGAGGTAATATTTCTAGGTTAGTGGAGTCTGTAACCTGAAGCGTATGTAACCTGAAGCGTATGTAACCTGAGGTACCACTGTATTTCATGCATTCTGAGGCTCAGCCTAGGCACCAGAAACAAGTTCTGGGGCAAAGGTGAAATATACTTGGAGTCAAGAGTGGATTTCATGCTCTTTATTCAGCTCATAGTGGTGAGGAGGAATGGAACTTCCCCCAGAATGTCTGCCTTATACATTATTTACACAATGGGCCCCCCGTGATTGGCTAATTCCGGGATTCTCCTGTAGGCCAATCAGGTTGCGGATTCCCTTCCACCTGGAGCTGGATTGGGTGGCTCCTGTGGACCAATCAAACTGCTGCATTCTGGATCCTATTGTTCTAGGACCAATCAGACTGCTGCCTTTTGGATCCTACTCAACTCAGTAAATAACAAAAGGCATCCTTGGTAGGGCTGGAGAAATCATTTCCATCTAATAGACAACGAGGCAACCTTGAAATAAGTCCTGCACAATTCATCACATACATGTTGTTGCTTTTCCTTTGGATGATGTCTAGGTGGCTTTGCCTCTTTTCTAAAGAACATCATGAGATCCGTTAATGGATCTTGGGCATCTTGAAGCAATAGCTTACTGCCTACAGAGATGATTACAGGATCCACTGCAAAACAGATAAATGAGTTCTCTTCAGACTGAACTTGTAAAACCCTTTGTAGTGGGCAGCATTTGAGACCAGGTTCTTACTGGGGGGGAGGGGGAGAGCCCACTAAGAATGTCATTGGCTTAGGTCCCGTTTACAGGATGCCCTTGGAAGAAAAAGCTAGTCTTACTCTACATAGCTGGTTTCCTTTATGCTAGTTAGTAAGGAGGACAAAATAAAAATAAATTACCAGCAAAATATCAAATATCCCAGAACATCTGGACAAAGTAGCCACTCATTTTTCAAATCTGTATTTAGGGATGTGTGGGGGGGGGGTTATTAAAAAATTGGCTTGGTTATTTCTCATCCATGTTCAGCGTTACGTTCCACAAGCTATAAGCTAAGCAACGAGACATATTTAAACCTAAATACAGAATATAGAAAGACTTCAGATTCAGGATCAAAGCAGTTGGCACCATTTATTCAGTAGTGAGGGCTGCCTTGGTGTAACACAGCTTCGCATTTTCAGGAAGGGGAGACTAAGAGCACAGATGCACTTAACCCTTTCCCCATCTACTATTTTCCTGCTCTGAATTCTCCCCCACCCTCACAAGCTGCAACTGTAGGAAAAGTTGCTTGAAGGATGATTTGAAACTGGAAAATGACTTGTGGGAAACAGGCGAAGTAGTACCCCTTTCCCACTAATATTTATGCATTCAATCCTCCCCAAGTCGCTTTAAGAAGAGGAAAATCAGTAGTGTACAGTTCAGCACATTTATGCGTTAAATAATTCGGCCCCCAAGACATGTAAAGTCACAATGCACTCTAAGTGATTCCACTAAGAGCCATTATCCCACTCAAACACATTAGGGCAGTCCTGAAGTGCCAGCATATACTTAATAAAAAAATGCAGTTGTTGGGAAATTGAAGGACAAACTGAGTTTGAATGGGTCCTTTTAAAAGCAAAGTAACCGAAAATGATTTCTTCTGATGGCTTCCTAAACTACCATAATAAGTTCTCGCAATTCACATTTAAGGAATCAGAAACATGGATGTTATACAGAGATTTCAGATATAAAGTGCAATCTCAGACAATTCAATATTGCATTGGTTCTGTCTACGTACTAAAAGTTGAGTTTGGGACCAAGATGTGGTTAACCCACACAAAAGAAAATCAGCCTGGCAAAGGACACATTCATTATCAACAGCCAGAGTGTTGGCATAGGCCTGACACGATTTCCATTGGGTAACTATAGATTCTTGGTACCAGAAGATATGGGGAATAGTTTTACTTGTGAAATTGACACAAATGTTTAAAGTAACGCGCTGCCAGCATACAACTGAAGGGAGGGGGGAGGATCAGGGAGTATGGAATGATTTTATTGTTTTTACAACCATGGAGGAATATGACCAGCCTCTGACTGTGTTTCTTCACCTGTGGGTTTTATGAACAGGTAAAGAAAAATATTAAAGTTAAGTGTAATGGTCTTAGTATTGACAGCCCACAACAATTCCTCTGTAATTGATTTCAAATATTATCCAGGATTATTTGTTCTTTGTAACACGTATCGGCTCTGTTTATTGCTTGCATTTTTTCTTTAGTGTTTCATATAAAATTGTAAAATGTAATGTTTTTTTTATAAAAAAGATAATGTACACAGGTTGGAAGAAAATGTCACATTGTCTTCATGAATCCATACTTCTTACTGCATAGGATGTTTCAGTGTCTTGCATAATAGGAATACAATACTTTATCATGGTTCTTGGGAGGTGGAATAGCTACATGCTAACACTACAGGTGCTAGGTTTTTCTTAAGGCAGGTATATACCTTAATGAAAGAACACCTGCAGAACACCCCAGGTTTAATGCCTGGCATCTCCCAGTAAAGCTGCAAAAGGTCACTGTTTAGAACCCTGGAGAGAAATTGCCAATCAGTGCAGAACAGAGATGGGGAAACCTGTGCCCTGTCAAATGTGACTGGACTCAAATGTGACTGAAGTACCTTCAGCCCCAGGCAGAATGCCCAACAATCAGGAATGATGGGAAGTGTCCCAATGACATGCAGAGGTGTCATTGGCTTCTCATCCTTGATGAAGACATATTGAACTAGATGAACCAAAGGATTAACTCAGTTTCCAGTGTTCCTATGGTGGCTTCTTATATACCTTCCTATGTTTCTAAATGGAGCCCCAGTGCACAGTCTTCTTCTACAGCCTTATTATTGCATAAGACCTGCTAGATCAGACCAAAGGCCTATTTAGTTCAGCATCCTGTTTTCCAAGAAAACCAACCAGACGCCTGTGAGAAGCCCTCTCCTGCCATTGTTCTCCAGCAAAGGGTATTCAGTGGTATGATGTCTTTTAAAGTTGCTGGTCATCATCACACCTTGTGGTAGCAAGTTCCATAAAGTGATTATGTACTGTGCAAAACTCTTCCTCTTGTCTGCCCCAAATGTCCTACGAAAAGGAGAAAGACTCTCTATCTACTTCTCCCTCAGGAAACAAAATTATATGATGTCCTTTTTCCTAACCTAAAAGGCCCCAAACACTGAAATCTTTCTTCATAAGAGTGTTGTTCAATCCTCTCATCATTTTGATCACCCTTTTCCACACTTTTTCAAGCTCTACAATATCCTTTTTGAACTTCACATGTATGTCAAGCAGTCAATATGGCATTATGCCCAGCTCTCTCAGAAACTATAAACCTTCACACCTGCAGATGACAATTCAGCCACTATTCTTAGAATTCTGACAGTCTTCAATGTGATAGCAGCCATAGGCTCAGTCAGGAGACCAGAAATGCCTAAAGTTAATGTCTGTAGGTAAAGATGTGAGGAGATAAATTGTACAAAATAAACCCAGTTTGCACTAATTTCCCATCTATCAATATGTTCTTGAATTTGTGGCTTACGAATAAAAGTAGAGTTGTTTTTCCAAGGTCTGGGCTGGCAGAGACTTTGAGACAGAAATAATGAGTTTCGTGGCACACTGTGGCTACTAAATGCTCTACTTTTCCTCTGTTTTCTGAATCAGAGAATCAGACATAAACCACACATCTATATTCTCCCTTGCAACAACAAGGAGAGTTACTTGCTTTCTAAAAGATGCCAAATACTAGCTGGCTGCTGACAGTGCTTATGGGGTGAGTGGGTGTTTGTGTAGGTTCAGAAAGCAAATCACCCATGAGACATTTTTATTCTCTGAGCCATTGTAGATGGAGAAAAAATCCTTTGATCTACTGAAAACGGAAGCTATATTTTAAACACTATAATCAAGTCTTCCATTCTGCTGCCTGAATTGGTTTTCCAGTGGCGGCAAATTTGGAAAGTGCTTTTTGTTTTGATTGTATGTGTGCACTCTCAGTAGTATTTTAATTATGGACTTGTATCTTACTCCAATTTCTTATTGTGAGCCAGCCTGGGATGAATTTCTATTAAGGGTGGTATATAAGTATCTAGTATCAGGACCAGGGAATCAGTGCCCCTCCAGATGTTGTTGGACTCCAACTCCCATCAGCCCCAGCCAACATGTCCAATTGCCAAGGGTGATGGAGGCTGGAGTCCAGCAACATCTGGAGAGCACTACGTTCCCCACCCCAGCCTTAAATAAAATAAAAATAGTGTGCACTTTGATTAAGTTAAAACAATTTTCAAAAGCACTTAGGTGCTCTATATTTCCTGCACCCCTACTGGACAAGGTGTCAGCCCATCGTTGTAAGAGTACTGTATAAGCTTTGAAGCAGATCTGAAGCAGGAGATGGCATGTATGCAGAATTTTGGTTTAGAATTTTTTTGTGAAGATTTATTAAACACAGTTTGTTTACCGTCTTCCTTTCCAATACATGCTTTGCTTTTAATATGCAGCATGCAACTCTGGAATGGTTTAATCTTGGAAATCATCTATTTTTCCATTTCACTGCAACTGGTTAGGAAGCTCAGATGATTTCAGAGATTAAACAAAGCACAATTGTATAGAAGTAAAGTAGAATGTAAGCAGATTTTGTACTTATCTCCAGTTTCAACAAAAGATAGCTGGTAATTGCTTTTTTATAACTTGAGCTTTACATTTGGAAGTGGAGGGCAAAGAAAAGCTCCGTATCACAGCTTAAACACTAAAGCCGCAGATCTTTAACTTTCTATTCTGATAGTGAGCCAAACCATCAACCAACTTTAATTTTAAAAGTATATTTATACTAGATTCACGGGTGACAAAGGAAGCAGCAAGGATAATGTTTTTGGTCACTGCAAAATCCTATCTGGCCTACAATCTGCAGCTGGAATCAAAATAAGGAAAAGTTTTAAATGGTTAGCCATTCTGACTGTGTCTGAGCAGGACAGCTTGTGCCCAGCAATAGGAAACAAATCTAGCTTTATCAAGAAGCAAGAAACCTGTTGCTTAGCAACAAATAAAATTCTCACAATTGTACATTCTCTCACACACACAAAGTACCCAGAACCCAAGCATTCAAAGATGAAGGGGCAAAAGATAGATGCAGCACAATTTTTATCTATTTACCTTTTTTTAAGGAGGGACTTCCCTTCTGCATTATACATTAGCCTCCTTCATAAAACTTTAAGACCTTTCTGACATACTACATAGAACTCAGATCTCAGGTGTGGTTGCAATTTCAGTCATGGGCAGCAAAAACTATGGGTACATATGCCTCATCTGTTTCAATGGAGCTGTGCCCTAGCATAGCATGGCTTAGAATTCCACAAGCCTCTGAGCACTAGTTGTGGAGTCTCATTGGAGAGAGTGCTGTCACTCTCAGGTTTGACTTGTGGGGTTCCCATGGGCATCTGGTTGGCCACTGAGAACAGAATGCTGCACTATAGGGGGGGGGGGCTCTTTGCATGAAACCAGAAAGGATATTTCAGACACCCCCCCCCCAAGTGTCCCTATTTTCCAGGGACAGTCCTGGAAGTATAGAAGCCATCCCAGTTTCTGGTTTGACCCTGGAATGTCTGACTTTTCCTTAGGATATCCCTGTTTTCATCAAAGATGTTGGAGGGTATGGTATTTGTGACTTCCACAAGCTATAGAAGGGGTAGTTGGCCCTGACTGCCTGCCCAACCCCTATGCCTCAGAAGATAAGTTATATGGAGTTCAACAGCTCACTTGGATAAATATGTTTAGGACGGAGTGATTTAGAATTAATAGCCTAAGTCAATCATGCAGTAGTAGGAAAGTTTGGTGAAAATGTACTACGTATATATTTGGGGAAAGCTGACTGTCTTGCTCCAGTGCTGCTCTTATGAGCTGTGTGCTCTGGCATTCCCCATGGTGTTTTTGCCTGGACCTTAAGGTTGCAGCTGAACCCAGCGGGCAAGAAAAATCAAATATATAAGCCAGGCCCTTGGGTTTGTAACTTCCACAAACATTTCATAAGAAAAATAAAGTAATCCACAAACACTTCCAGCATCCCCCTCAGTAAAGAGTAAGACCTTTTCAAAAAATGCAAACATTTTTCCTGGGGGATGTTCCTCCTAAGGTCAAGCTAGCAAAAACTCACAGACAAATAAGATATGTAAGGAACATTTAAGAATTTGAAATGTTGGCCATGAACATACAGTAAAGCCATGGTCTAGCCACTGGTTGTGCTATGCTGATCACAACAGCAAATAAAACTGTGTTTTAGAAGTCAGCATACCCTCCAACATTTCTCTGATGAAAATAGGGATGTCCTATTCAATAATAATAATAATAATAATAATAATAATAATAATTTTATTACTTATATCCCACCCATTTCTGGATAGCCTTCAACAGATATAAAAACATAATAAAACTTTAAACATTAAAAACTTCCTTATACAGGGCTGCCTTCAGATTTCCTATGTCTTTGACTCAGGGGGTCACATAACTCCATATCATCCAACATTTCTCCAATGAAAATAGGGATGTCCTAAGGAAAAGTGGGACATTCCAGGATCAAACAGAAATCGGGACGGCTTCTGAAAATCTGGGACTGTCCCTGGAAAATAGGGACACTTGGAGGGTCTGAGTCAATAGTGCCTTAAGGCAGCTGCATATTGGTTTTTAACCCGTTTCTGCAGAAGTTGATAGTTTTGGGCTAATGTAACACCGTTAATTGCAAAGGGACACATTGAGGTTCTTCTGAGGTAGTGGGGATGCATACCGAAGTGCAAAGTTTCCTTCAAAACTTGAGGCCTCTGGGGAATTAGATGCAAAACAGTGCATTTCAAAATAATGTCCTAGGGAGAGTCTCAATGTCCAGGTGGAGAGGCCTGGAGAGCCTCTCCATCCAGTCCTCTTCCCCAAGCCTGAGATTCCTCACTCCTGCCATAGAAGAGATGTATCTTGCCATGTGAAAGTTGTAATCTCCCTGCACATACTCATGAAAGCAAGAGGCAATCTGAGTCGAAAATAGCCTGTTGATTGTTTTCGAAAATATATTATCAAACCCACAAAGGTGGAAGGAGTATAATAATGTGCCTCACCAAGATTTTTCTCAGAGAGAGAGAGAGATACAATATATGCACAAATAAATCGTTTCTCGGAAGAGTTAATAGTTAAAACTGATGTCAGAGTTGCTTTGTTTTTTAACGTAATGATTGCTTTCACTGGAAACTGTGATGAAAATGAGAAAGCTAGGTATCTAAATGTCTGTGCTCATTTAATGTGAGTCATGCATGCACAAACCAATGATCCAATTTATTCTATTGTAGTACTCTCAGCTAAGTTCACCTTCCACCTTCCCTTTCGGCTATCTGAGTTAGTCGTGTTCCTTGTGTTATCCTGATCCAGCCTTGGCTCAATTTTCTCTCTCTGGTTTTATTTATTATTAAATTAGTATACCGTGACTTCAGGGTGAGGTCCACAGCATAAAAATGCAAGATAAAAACACTAACTATATAATGACAACACGAGAAAGAACAAAAACAAACCAACAACCAAACATTCATCTGTAATATTCAGGCTGCAATCCTATATATACCTACCTGGGAATAAGCACCATTAAACAGAATAGGACTTAATTCTGAGTAGGCATGCATAGGATTGCACGGTCAGGAGATCTTTTATCATGTGGAGTGCAGCCTTCATGTATGTATCTTCAGACCTGGTTTCAGTGTTCCTGATGGCTTCTGGGCAGGGGGAGATCCACATTATTCTGTGACCCTGATCTATAATAAAAGGTTAGGAACTTGCCATTTTCACTGGTTTCCATGTTGCATGACGAATATATGTCTCAAATCTAAAGCTACTCAGGTCTCAGCGGTGGTGAAATGTGCTACTCATTTAGTCAAGAACTGAATCCACATTTCCCAATTCAAAAACTAGTTCCTGTGCAACAAGGAAATATACGCCAATAGTTATTGTTACAATTAAGTACTTAATTGTTCAAAAAAAGCTGAACATCAAGCACTGCGTTTTTCAGTGGCAATCTTTGTTTGTTGCAAATTAAAATCTCACTAATTAAAGTCACCTTGAGTGGATTAACCTGAAGTTCAGGAATTATTTTGATTTTAATTAAACATAAAGACTGAGTTCAAATAATGTGAGTAGCCTGGCAGACTTGGAATAGGAAAAGCTAAAGCTTACTGTGTGTGCTTCAGACCTTAATGCATAATACTATGCCTAGTACTGACAGCACGCAATAATGTTATGTAAGGTCACATATTCTTCAGCGAAAGCTACAATAACAGACACAGCAGAAGAGTTAAGGCTGAACCTCAGCCATAATGGAATTCCCTTGCTTTTGAAGTTGCATCACCTCCTTTACTCAAAACAACACGTCTTGTTTGTTAGATTGGACAAAAAAGGGTTATATTTTGTTAAAATGAAAGGCACACATTTTTACATGCACGTTCATATAGATATAGATGTGCTGCATTTCTGTTTAGGGTACATGACATGAACAGACTGGTAAAACCAGTTTTCTTTATATGCAGCCACACATGAAAACTACCTGCTCTCAAAAGTTTCCTACCTGCTTTGCAAAATAAAATAAAATAAAATAATTTTTAATTTTTTAAAAAATCACCAGCATTATGTCCAGTTCAGTGGTACCTCAGGTTACATATGCTTCAGGTTACAGACTCCGCTAACCCAGAATAGTACTTCGGGTTAAGAACTTTACTTCAGGATGAGAACAGAAATCGTGCTCCGGCGGCGCGGCAGCAGCAGGAGGCCCCATTAGCTAAAGTGGTGCTTCAGGTTAAGAACAGTTTCAGGTTGAGAACGGACCTCCGGAACAAATTAAGTACTTAACCTGAGGTACCACTGTATGGGACTTGTGTAATAGCAAAATTGGAACAAAATATATGAGAGACCCAGCTTTGTCCCATTTTTAAAAAAAGGTTTGGTACAATTGGTACAATTCACCAATGGAGACAGCTTGCTTAAAACAATTGGGCACATGCTTTGGTATACAGTGGTACCTCGGGTTACATACACTTCAGGTTACATACGCTTCAGGTTACACACTCCGCTAACCCAGAAATAGTGCTTCAGGTTAAGAACTTTGCTTCAGGATAAGAACAGAAATCGTTCTCTGGTGGCGTGGCAGCAGCGGGAGGCTCCATTAGCTAAAGTGGTGCTTCAGGTTAAGAACAGTTTCAGGTTAAGAACGAATTAAGTACTTAACCTGAGGTACCACTGTATTCCAAATCACTTTCAGTGCAGCTAGCCACCCCGTGAGGCAGTTGGATTTTCCATTGTTTGTATTGTAACTCTAAAAAAGTAATTATGTTCAGGCAGTCTGGAGAGGTGTTTGGTTCTACTGCAAAACCAATGAATACATGGTGAGCCATCGGGGGTGTTGAAAAGTCCCATTATCAAGTCCCATAGCAGTGAATCTGACAAGGAAATAGACATGAATGGTTTCCAAGGACAAGATATCCCTCTGGTTTTTCTGCAAGCAATCAGGAAGGATACATGTAGCAAAAATAATCTATGGAGAACATAAAATATTCCCTTTTGCCTGCACTGAAGCCATGTTCTGCATCACATGAATGCACAGGCTGCATTATTTACAACAGCTATGAAAATACTCATATAAGAACCTTATATTTTTCAGAGATGAATAGATGCTAGGATTCAGAGTCAATCTGGCAGCCCAGATTTTCAAATTCTGCACCCTTTTTTCCATACACCCAATTCCTCCAAATGCTATCCTCAATTTTGGAAAAAGTCTAGTAGTGTATATTGACTCATTTCAGTAAAAGTTAGAGAAGCTAGATGAAGGAGATGAGTTTAGTTCAGAGCTCAGAACTTATAAAACAGTCGTACCTCGGATTACATACGTTTCAGGTTACAGACTCCGCTAACCCAGAAATAGTACCTTGGGTTAAGAACTTTGCTTCAGGATGAGAACAGAAATCGTGCTCTAGCAGCACAGTGGCAGCAGGAGGGCCCATTAGCTAAAGTGGTGCTTCAGGTTAAGAACAGTTTCAGGTTAAGAACAGACCTCCAGAACGAATTAAGTACTTAACCCGAGGTACCACTGTATTTATATTCATTCTCATTACATCCATTGCATCGTAAATAAATTAATAAGAGAATCTGCAGTGGTGTGTCCTATGCCTGAAGGGTTGGTCAAAGCCTTTATCTTTAATTATGTTCTTAAAATTCCTCTGGCAAATTTAAACTAAGGGGCTACCATCTGATCTGGCATTTCATGGATTGCAGGATGAGCTGAAGAGTCATCAAGGTCAATTCTTAGAGGTTCAGCATAGTTGCCATACCATTCTGGTAACTCGGGAATGTAGAAACCACCTAGAAGGTATGGGAACACACAAGAGGAATCATTCCAGTGCCAACCCATGACTCGGTTTCCGTCAGTTTAGGACTTTCACTTTTTCAAAGGTCTACTAAGACATAGTTCTTCAGTCTACTGTAAGCCAGGTAACTTATTTTGAAGAGAGAGAGAGAGTGTGTTCAATAACTATGAGAGTCTTAAGGCACTCTAGAAATGGGCCCAGTTAATCCCCAACCTCTGGAAGAAGAAGCTAAGATACTGGGGGAAAGGAAAAGACGATAGACCAACTTTGGGCTGCCTGCTGACTATTATTGGGGAAAGAATGCTGGACTAAAGAGGGGCAGGGTAGGATGGTTCAGCAAATTCTTTGTGTTGTAAATCTGGAGAGATTTACTAACATTAAAGAGGAAATGTAAATTTAAAAATACATTATTAGTTTTTTAAAAGAACCCTATAAATGTGATCTTTTTATTTCAGAAAAAGCTAAGTTATAAAACAATGCAGTCTATATTTTACAATGGCTGTTGTAAAATGTGTGCTTGCCTAGTCACTGATGATAAAAGAACGGAAGCACATAAAAAAATTCTTTAGGCCAAGCAAGTCTATATTATTCAGATATGCAAAATATCTGTACTTTTTTCCTCTTTCATTTTTGTTAACAAACTGATATTATGCTGCTTGAATAGAATGGAATATCATATTAGGTACTGATTACATTATAGACCTCATAAATAGAGCTTGAGAAAAGAGGCTGCATAAAACTTTAAATTTCTCTCTCTCTCTCTCTCTCTCTCTCTCTCTCTCTCTCTCCACTCAGATAGAAAAGGCTTACAGCTCCTGAAAGTAGAGCTTACATGGCTATTACAAGGAATCACTGCATCTCTGAAAGTGTTTACAATTGTCAGACATCCTTAAAAGCATTAGGTGTTTTTCTTCATCCTTTGTGTTAGGACAAGCGACAACCAAATGAGCAGTGATTGGCCTGGCCTGTTTGTTATCTGCTTTTCTACACTTGTACAGAAGACTATAAAGGACAAGGCACAATAGGAAGAGCTCTGCTGGATTAGAACAAAGACCTATGTCAGCTAGTACCCAGTTTCCTACAGAGGTCCTACAGAGGATTAGAACAAAGACCTATGGCAAGCCAGAAAGGAGAACTTGGTCGCAAGACCACTGTCCCACTTGTGTTTCCCAGCAACTGTAATAGTCAGTGTCATTCTGCCTCTGATTCTGGAGTTATTATAACCAAAATGACCAGTAGCCCTCTATAACCATTGTCCTCCATGAATATGTCATATCCTCCATTAAAGCTGAAATATACTCAGAGTCGCAAAGTGATTTCATGCTCTTTATTCAGCTCATAGTGGTGAGGAGGAATGAATGAATGTCCCCTCACAGTATCTGCTTTATATACATTATTTACACAATGGGCTGCACATGATTGGCTAATTCCGGAATTCTACTGTAAGCCAATCAAGTTGTGGATTCACTTCAATCTGGAGCAGGATTGGGTGGTTCCCGCCAACCAATCATACTGCTGCATTGTTCTAGGACCAATCAGACTGCTGCATTCTGAATCCTATTGTTCTCAGTACATAACAAAAGCCATCAATGTTAGTGGCCTTCACCCCAGCTTGTGTTAGCTGTGTGAAGAATTACTTCCTGGATCTCTCATCATTCAGATTCACTGGGTTCTAGTACTGTAAGAGAAAGAGAGAGAAAATCCCTCTGCCCACATTGTTCAAACTACAGTGGTGCCTCGCAAGACGAAATTAATTCGTTCCGCAAGTTTTTTCTTCTTGCGAGTTTTTCGTCTTGCGAAGCACGGTTTCCCATAGGAATGCATTGAAAATCAATTAATGCGTTCCTATGGAAACCGCTTGCCAGGCTGGCGGTGCGGAGAAGGGCTTTTCTCCCCACCGCAAGCCTTCAGGACAGGTACGGGAACAGAGGGGAAGGGGCGCAGCGCTTCTCCTCTGTTCCCAGGGCTTGCGGTGGGAGGAGGGTTTTTCCTCCCCACTGCCAACATTCAGAACAGCATTCTGAATGTTGGCGGTGGGAAGGAAAACCCTCCTCCCACCGCAAGTCTTCAGGACAGCCATCCGAAGGCTGGCGCGGGGAGAAGGGCTTTTCTCCCCACCGCCAGCCTTCGGAGGAGCCTTCCGAAGGCTGGCTCGGGGAGAAGGGCTTTTCTCCCCACCGCCAGCCTTCGAAGCAGCCTTCCGAAGGCTGGCTCGGGGAGAAGGGCTTTTCTCCCCACCGCCAGCCTTCGGAGGAGCCTTCCGAAGGCTGGCGCGGGGAGAAGGGCTTTCCGCCCCACCGCCAGCCTTCGGAGGAGGTCCGAGGACAGTGGGGAAGACGCGCTGCGCTTCCCCGCTGTCCCGGAGATTTCCCTATGGGCTTTCGTCTTGCGAAGGAAGCCCATAGGGAAATTCGTTTTGCGAAGCGCCTCCAAAACGGAAAACCCTTTCGTCTAGCGGGTTTTCCGTCTTGCGAGGCGTTCGTCTTGCGGGGCACCACTGTATACATAATTTTGTACACCTCTATCAAATCTCCTCACTCACTGTTTTTATAAACTACAAAGTCAGAACATTTCTCACAGAGGAGTTGATCCAACCCCCAGTTTAGTTTGTCCTTTTTCTGCACCTTCACATTCTACAATATTGTTGTTGAAATAGGGCAAACAGAATGGAACACAGTATACCCAGAATAGTTATGCCATATATTTGTATAAAGACATTATCATATTGGCAGTTTTCTTTTTCGTCCCTTACATGGCATGGATTTCATCTTATCCACAGATGCTATAAACATTTTCATTCCATCATAACCCCCAATATTGGTTAGGCAGGACATATTTGCTCTAGCCATGATTATTGCTCTTCAGCAAGACTTCTTCTGCTATATGCTTGGCAGTTTTATATTTAATCATGCTTTCAACCCAGAATAGATATTAAGCTAACTGACCAACAATTTCCTGGGGATTCCTCCTCTGCTGACCCATCTTTTAAAAACTGGTGTTACACTGGTCAACTTCCAGTCCTCAGTTATAGAATAATATTAGGGAAAGGTTTCTTTTTCTTTTTAGAAGGTCAACAGTTTTACTTCTGAGTTTTGTTTTGTTTTAAGAACTAACAGGGAGATACAATCTGCTAACTTCCTTCAGTTAAACAAATTTAACTACTCTGGACATGTAAGTAGTGGCGTCGCAGTGGGGGTGGGGGGGCAGTACGTTCCGGGTTTCATGTCTGCGGGGGTGACAAGAAGTCACCCTGTGGGGGCTCCCGGCGGTGCAAGCAGCCACAAGCAGAGGATCCCGGCACCGGCAGCAAACTAAGTACAGCACATGTGCATTGCACGCATGCGCTGTACGTAGCGACACCGCACATGAGCTGTATAGTGGTTTGCCCCCGGCGCTGCTCCAGCGCTGTATGGTGCTGGGATCCCTCCATCACCGCTACAGCCATTATGCTGCCGCAGCTGCCTTTGAAGGATCCTCCATTCATGGCTGCAGCCACGAGTAGAGGATCCCAGCCGGCAGCAAACCGCTATACATGCGCCCTACCTAGTGACACCCGCCCCAGGTGTCACGACGCCTTCCTTCTCCCCTGCATGTAAGTGAAATTAGCATCAAGCTACAATGGTGGTTATTTCTCTCCTTCTACCTGAGTAATGTCTAATGTTGCAGAAGTTACTCACCATGCATCATAAATACGGAAGGGGAGGAACTGCAAGAGAAATAACTTTTTGACTATGCTTGAGTCAGTTTCACATACTAATCTACCATAAAACTGCTATGAAATTATACAAAAAAAAAATTGTTTAATGCTTGTGAAGCTGTAAATAAAAGGAGATCCATTTGTCATTGAGAACTGGTCAAAGAATGCCAAGTTCACCAGCTAGCTAGAAATCAAATCAAACATTGTGCCATATAGTTCCTCCCTCTTCTGTCCAGTTGTACAGCTGTTCTCTTTGCAGCATCACTTTGAACTAAGCAACCCCAAAGGTGTCTGCACGATAGCTGTGCTTTTTATTCTTTTAAGAGACAATATTTTTAATATAAAGAACTGCCCTAGAGCCAGGTTGTCCCCTGTAACCCAGTACTTTCCACTCTGATAGGTAGTACTTCTCATGCACAGGACTTGTTAGAACCTGCTACTCAAAAGTTTAAGTAAAAAAGCAGATAGAAGAGGAGGGTCACTTTCCTCTTATGATTGCCCTTGTAGTAAGAGAAACCTCTTACCTAGATGAGAACATAGGTAACCTATCACACTCTTCACCAGCCTGCTGCCCTCCAGATGTTATTGATTACAACTCCAATCAGTCCCAGCATCATGCAGCTGCACTGGCTTGGGCTGATGGGAACTATAGTCCGAAGCATTTGGAGGGCACCAGCTTGGAGAAGACTTGCCCATCCTAACTAAGGCAGTCCTTTTCTACAGTGGTACCTCCGATTACGAACTTAATTCGTTCCGGAGGTCTGTTCTTAACCTGAAACCGTTCTTAACATGAGGCGCCCTTTCGCTAATGGGGCCTCCCGCTGCCGCCAGACTTCCACTCACATCCCAGGGCAAAGTTCACAACCAGGAGCATCTACTTCTGGGTTAGCGGAGCTTGTTACTCGAAGCGTTCATAAGGAGGATGGTATGTAACCCAAGGTTCCACTGTAATTTGAATTATAGTGATTTCAGAAATGCATACAGTGCACAAAACTCATTGAAGTTATGTTTGTTCTCCCTATTTATAGAGAAGTCTATAGCTGCTGGAAAAATGTAAGTTCAACTCTGCCGGCTAAAAAGGGTGTGAATTTAGAATCTTCGTTATTGGGATCCTACTCTCCAAACATCCACCGTAAGAAATAAGTCACCAAATCATGCTGTTATGACAATTGGGTCAACCGCCAAGTGCTGCATATCAAGCCTACTGACTTGCTCACCTGCATTTTGCACTAATGATCCTCCTTGCCAAGACATTGTAAGGACCCATATTTGTGGCATGCACTTAACAAGATTCACTCTGTGCCAGCTAGAATGATTCAAATTACTCTGCAAATGTGGCTAGAAACTGGGTTAAATGAGACGTGGCACACTGGGTCCAATATCCTTTCAGGGATACTTCAGTAACCAGGCAAAGTTATTAGAAATTGTTTCACCAATGAGCAGCAACATGTGACATGTAATAGCTCTCTCTCTTCCTTGCCATTCATCTTAGAGCTTCAGGATGATCAAACCTACCTGCTGCCAGCTCTATATGCAAGTTAACTGCAAGTGGGATACTTCCCCCCACACCAGTTACTGAAGTCCACAGAACTACCAGCTCCTGCTGCTCCACCAGATGAACTCTTATTATCGCTGTGCTCTGGTGTGCCCAACCAGATTCTTACTCAGTTGAACTCGGCAAGGAGCACTGCAGGGAAAGTACTTGTGCTTAGAAGCTCAGCACTAATAGACTTCTGTTACAGCTGCCAGCCTGGTTCAAAGGCAGGAGAATAAAAAGTCAGTCCAAAGAAACAAACAGCAGAGAAGTGCCAAAAAATTAAGGGTTTGGAGGAGAAATTGAATGCACAAAGAGGCCTTAAGCCAAGGAAAAGACCAGCATGGGAGGAATAAGGAACAGGTGCACAAAGGAGAGCGTTGCTTCTCCTCATAGATTTTCTGTCATATAGGAAGGATAAAAATAGTCATTGAAATAGGAGACAAAGAAACCCCCCCCTCCCAAAGGTAACCCATAATCTGCAGCCATGTAATGGCCTACTAAAACTATATTTGTATCAGATTGTCAACATGTATTACACTCATCAAGATCAGAGATTATTCATACTCTCCACTACTACAGTCTAAAACTACAGGGATCAGATAATACGATTTTGCATAGTGCTAAAAGCTGACAGTACTAATTTAGGATGCATTTTCCTGACTCTACAATCTCATCTTGAGGTTTACCCACCCACCTGGTTAGGGAGTCTTGCAGAGCTTGTGCCATATTCCCTTGTGCACTAGTGAGTCATTCTCACTTTCCTTTATTCGTTTCTGTCTTGGGTACTGGATAAACTTCTGTTGGGGTGCTTGAAGTCTAATGTTACCATTTTAGGTGATTGAATTAGAAGAGTATTGTGATGTTTCTTAGCTCAGTGATACTGCTGTCAAATGTGATTCTGCTGCCCTGCAGTTGGGTGCATGTGCAACAAGTTATTTCAGACAACCCAAAACTATGGTAAAAGACAACAGTGAAAAAACAGAACGAATATTATACTTTGATTATTGGGGAGGGTGGGCAGACAGAGACTACAGGCAGAAAGGTTAAATGGCATGCTCTGCTTAGGCCAAGGGAGAAGGTGAGAAAACTGTAGCATCTCTCTCTCTGTAATCAATGGATAAGGTCCCAAGCACTGCAAGGCTGTACCCATCCCTTTACTAAACTAGGGGGTGGAAGTGGGATAGAGGGAGAAGGCCAATATATATTTGGTCAAAGCAAGTAGTCTTCATTCAGGCAATCACAAACCTGGTCAGCAGCAAAATCTGTAGCTGCAAAACTGGAATAAATAAGTGCCTATTGGCTTACCTGTGGTGGATAAGATCACATACCACATTTGTTCCCACTAGTGATGTGAAGTGAGAATATTCTCAAGAATATTCTCTGCTAGAAAATTATCCAGAAAATATTCTCCACAAACTGTAAATTCTAATGCAAGAACCAGTTTTACAACCCACATTTAAAAAATATAGTAAATAAGTTAAGCTGTGATATTGCCAGTGTAAGTAATGAATAAGGTTGTTGTTTTTTAAATCCAGATACATTACTGGGTATTGTATCATTCACCATTGGCAGTCCTGAAATGTGAGCTATAGAAAACATTATTATTTTTTAGTTTTAAAAATGCTATGATCTCACAGATGATCAGTGTGGAACTGAAAGCTCTGTTACCAATGGAGATGAAGATGGTGACTTATCCTCTTAAGATGTTTGAGGAGTCAATATAAATTTATAAACATTTGAGACTTGTTACTTAAAGCCTATTTTTTAAAAAAAAATTCTTGTGACAATTTATCAGTTATAATTTAAATATGTTGTGTGTTGCCTTACTTGTCTAAGCAGATAGTAATTTGCATTTCTGATGTTATGCAACTTGTCATTACTGATTATTTGTGTTTTATTCTTTGGAAATAATAGCATTTATTTTAAACTTTTTATTGGTTTTATTAGTATTGCACTAAAAATACTGTACGATGTAGATATGCTTATTAAAGAACATACTCATGTAGTGGACCTGAGTTTTTTTATATATTCCTTTTACTTTAAAAGCTACATTTCATACACACACAACATAATTAGAATTCAAAGTTGATGGTAAGTTGCAGGCTTAGTGATTAATGTGAGTCATTCACACTGAATTTTCAATTTCAGTTTGGTGCAAAAAATCAAAGAATTTGAATTCACTGCATTGCCCTATTGAATAAAAGTACAGTGGTACCTCAGGTTAAGAACTTAATTCGTTCTGGAGGTCCGTTCTTAACCTGAAACTGTTCTTAACCTAAGGTACCACTTTAGCTAATGGGGCCTCCCACTGCTGCCGTGCAATTTCTGTTCTCATCCTGAAGCAAAGTTCTTGACCTGAGGTACTATTTCTGGGTTAGCGGAGTCTGTAACCTGAAGCATCTGTAACCTGAGGTACCACTGTATCTGTACAGTTTTTGGTTGCCATCTGAACAAGTTTACCCATGAATAAACATGTACATTAACTAAGTATATCATTTACAATCTATTAAAATGAATATTCTATTTTAAATGAAAATTCTCTAATATTCTCATTAATCGAGAATATTCTCGAGAATCTAACATCACTAGTTCCCACATGTGCCTCTCCAAGTAAGACCAAGCTTGCTATCAGGGATAAGAAATGGATTGGGTGAACTGGTAGGGGAACTTAAGGAAGAAGGGCCACCACTCTGGGGTAGAACATCCAGAACATTGCCTTCCATGCAAAAGGTTGTCTCCAGCATCCTCAGGTAGGGCTGGGAGAAAAGCCCTGGTGAAATCCTAGAAAGCCACTGCAGGCCAGTCAGCTAGATGGGCTAATACTTTTGTTCAATATAAGGCAGCTTTCTATGTTCCTGTGCAGGCCTCAGTTTGGTTGCTGTGTAGAATTACGGTATACAGTGGTGCCTCGCAAGACGAAATTAATTCGTTCCGCGAGTTTTGTCGTCTTGCGATTTTTTCCGTCTTGCGAAGCACGGTGTCGGGAAAGTTTTGGAAAAGCTTCAAAAATCACCAAAGTCTCTAAAAACCTCAAAAAAGGCTACCACACCACATTCTATGAGTTGCTCCTCGAAGTCAAGTCACAACTGTATTAACGGTGTTAAGAAAAGGGAAACAAACTTGCAAGACGTTTCCGTCTTGCGAAGCAAGCCCATAGGGAAAATCGTCTTGCGAAGCAACTCAAAAAACCAAAAACCCTTTCGTCTAGCGAGTTTTTTGTCTTGCGAGGCATTCGCCTTGCGAGGTACCACTGTATCTTGATGAGCCCGGCCAAAGATTCTGCCTCATATAACAAGATTTTGTGTGTATCAAGACGAGCAGGTGATGTATGTTGTGAGAGAAAGCCTCTCCTCCTACCAGAGGGGAGGTGTTGTGAGCGGGAGCCGTTCCTGCATCAGCAGGGGGGCGTATTTGGCCCCCTGCGTCACTTTCCCAGCTGCTGTGCCGCGCCCGTCAGGCCAGCCAATAGGGCTGGCTTGGGGGCGGGCTCTAGCTGCATTCAAGCGGCCATGGCAGCCCTGTTCCTCATTCTGCTGTGCGGGGTGGGGTCATATATAGATTGTTTGATCCAATGCCTAAGCCAATACCACTCACATGCTGTAACCAATAAAGTTGTGGTCTTCTTTAGCCCATTAACCTAAAATACATGTGTCCTTGTGTCTTATTTATCCCTAAGTGGGTGGCGTGTCCTCGACTCACAAGGGTTAGAAACATTAGCTGTCATCTCTGGTCTAGGATAGTCTTGGCTCGACAGAAACGGAACTGAAGAGATCTTGAGTTTTCTACATCTTTGCTTTACGGTGCTTTGTCCCCAATTCTAAAAATCAGGTCTGCGTGGCTAATTCTCCATACATCATTCAAACTGCATTAAAAGTTTCAGTGCTGCTTTGAGATGATTCCATGGTGATGAAACTGTGAAAAGCCAGAACACCAGAAATGCTGAAGTCACCTAAGGATCCTGTGGGTGTGAAATTGTAGGCAATTACATCTGATCACTGTGTCAGACATTGCTGCTGAATTTATTCAAATTTGCTATAGAAATTGTTTTGAAGTACTTCAGAATACCAAGAGCCCTGATTAAAGCAAATTGTGTCTACTATATGCAAGGCTGCGGGAAGAGAATCTAGTCCAACAAGAGTTGTACATGATTAGAAAATGTCAAACACCAGAACAACAACAACAAATTAAAGAAATGAAGTATCTCAGAAAAATACTGCTCCTGAGTTTCAAAGTCTTCTGGAAGACAGTCACTAGCAACTGACTCAGGACAGGTGAGAGCAAAATGGAATTATGTAAATGGGACCCATAATGAAGATGAGGACAAATTGTGTTGACCAAGTTAAAACTATTTTTTGCAGGAGGTGGTATAATCTGACAATGTTATATATTGGTGTCCAGGGGAGAAGATTCCTGAAAAACAAGTACAGTGCTGCATTTTAAAATATTGAATGTTTAGGAGATGGGGCACAGAGAACATCCTTTTCCACAGAAAATATTCCATTTTCAGTCCTTGGCATCTCCAAACTGGGCTGGAAAGACTCCCCTCAGAAACTCTGGAGAGCTGCTAGCAGCCATTGTAGAGTAGACAATACTGGGTAAGTTTGACCAATGGACTCTGTATGTATGGATATGAATATGGATGGATGGATGTATCAGCTGTAAGCCCATATCATCACAGTTCTACTTAACAACTAAGTAAAACAACAGCTTCATCGTCACCTGCACCAGCCCTCAACTTGTGACACTCAAGATTAGATGGTATTTCTTGCTCCTTTCCACCTATTTGACAGTGATTCTGTCTAACTTGCAGCACTGACTCTGCCTCAATAGGCTGCACAAAAGCTAGAATTATAAGATGGTCCAAAGTACAGCAGGGAACAAATCATCCATCAATTTTGCCTCCTCACAAAGGCCGTTGTTGATAGCTGCCTTATTCAAAGTTGCTGCCACCCACCCTGGATACTGGACAAACAGCACAGAGAAGCAACATAATCAGGTTTGGGTTTCTGTGGGCTCTTAGCAAGATAGCACAAATGAAACTACAACCTCTCATATGCTGTTCTTGTCTGAAATGTTTAAAAATCATGTTATCACAAGGGATTCTACAGCATGATCTTACTTACTATGGGGATCTGGGCAGATCAGAAGTAGCATGTGCTGTTTCCTGACTATGGAGGTGGGCAACTATTGTCCCCATCTTCAAAAGGGGGCAGGGATAAGACTCAGGTAACTACCAGCTTGTAAGCTTGACATTGATACCAGGAAAGGCCCTAGAACAGATAAATTACGCAGTCAGTTTGTGAGCACTTAGAAAAGGATCCTGTGATTATTAAGTCCTAGTATAGATTTCTCAAAAACAAGTCATGCCAGACAAATCTCATTTTTTTTTTCTTTTTCTCTTTTTGATAGAGTTACAAGCTTGGTGGATCAAGGGAATGCTGTGGACATGAGTCACGGATTCGAGCACCACATTGAGCAAAGGATTCCTGCATTGCAGGGGGTTGGACTAGATGACCCTTGTGGTCCCTTCCAACTCTACACTTGTATGATTCTATGCTTCTGCCGATGGGTCAGGACTTGGAAATTGTTACATCCAGTGGGGCACAGCCTTCCCACTCAAACTGTCAAGCAATTAAATAAAACCCTCAATATCTCAAAGCCAACCACTTTTCCTTGTCTCCTGCCCCCCCCCAATTTTCTACTTGCACAGAAGCCTGTAGACGTATTTCTGTTAAACTCCCGTTCTCTTGCCTATCAGTTCTCTGCAGCACTTTGTCAATCCTACTTCAAAAGTATAGCAATGGCAAAGAGGCATTTATGTGCATCTAGGCAGAAAAACCATGTGACCAATCAGACTGCTGGGAAGTCAGTCCTGATAGGAAGACTCTTACTTCATTTGTTGTTAATGGTGCCTGTTCAGCACAGCCACTACTGTATAGCAGATATTGAAGGAGTCAGAACTGCTTCCAAAACAGCATTAGCCTAGCATGTTTAGAGCTGTTTCCCTGAAGGCAAGAGAAGCAACAGGGTGTGTTTCCTACTTTGAGGAACTCCACGCCACCCATGGTATTTGTTTTGTGACCTTGCTAGAGAGAAAGATCTAGCAAGCTCTCTGTAATAAATATCTACTGTTCTACTTGATCATTCTGCCTCTTTTTAAATTGGGGAATTGGGAGGCAAATAGTGGTTGGCTTGTGTATGTGTTGGAACATACTCTGTATTAACTATTTCCCTCAAATTTCCAGAAAAGGTGTGTGGATCTGCTTCCAACAAGCCTCTCCTCTAGCAGGGGATATATCTTGAATGCATAGGAATGAATAAAATGCTGTCACTATATTTCCAGCTTGTTCTTAGTAAGTTTGTCAGTGAACTTCTAAAGTGAGACATTTGAGCTCTGTGCCTGTCTGGACACGACTCTGCAATAGTCCCCAAACCTGGAAGATAGTGTCCCAAATCTCTGATATAATAGAGGCCAATTATGATTAGCCTGGTGTGATGAACTCCACACATGAGCAGAGATTATTACTACTCATTTTCAGAACTGAGCTACACATTATAATTATGTTCTGTTGTGCTCTGATGTGCCCTAGCCCAAATGAAACAATCATTATTATTTTTTATCTATTGGTTGGAACACTTTGTTCTTTTAATTTTAAAAAAATGTTTTGGACAATGCAGAGTTGGTTTTTGGAGGGAGGAAACTGCACGCACCTGAAAGCAAGTTTTTCTCACATTTTAAAACTTTTTAAGTGTTCAGGGTTTTTTTTGGGGGGGGGCAACAGATGTATAGGTTTTAACCATACAATAACTGAAAAGATTAGGTCATGTGGTATGGTTTAATTTCTAAATAAGAGGTATTAAGTCAATCTTGTCTAAGAATCATACTTGGGTCCTCTTACCTTGAAGTTATTTCCCTGTCCCCAGATATGCAGAGAATAACTGAGGGAGGGGGCATTTTTTAGACAAGAGGAGACAATGCACATGTGTGATTGTATACTTTCCTAAATAAGTGCTATACAAGTTCTTCTAAGATGAAAACATTAAGGTTAAAAATAGCAGCTCTACCAAGTAAAAATGTTACCAGCTACCACTGACACCTAAACCATGTAGCAATTGCAGTGTTAAATAGGCCCTGGGAGCCCAGTGTCCCAAACTCCACTCTGCCATAAAGCTCACTGCATGAGCTTCAGCCAGTCACTGCCTCTCAGGGTTGTTTTGAGCATACAGTGTGGAGGAGGAGAGCCATATGTATGTCACCTTCAGCTTCTTGGTGGAGGAAAGGTGGGATAAAAATGCACATTAAAATAAAAATGCAGGGGGAGGGGGAATAAGCACCAACACAGAACAGAGTTTTGGAGGGAAGAAGATTCAAGAAACACCACTGGGTGTTATTTTATTTTTCAGTTATTCTTATGATTAGGAAGCATCCTGATCCACCTCAGTTTCAAAATGATAATCAAGACTGGCTTTATTTTGAACTGTGCTGTGTGATGATAAAAACCTTTAAAATTGCCAATAGATTTTAGACAGGGCGGAATGGGCACGGACACCAAACAGGCTGCTTAGAAGAGACAGCGAAAACTCCCCTTTAAATAATATGCAGAAAGGACAGATCATCCACATACTGATTACCAAACAATACTGTACTTCAAAAGCATGACTACCATTTGAAACCATATTCAGCAGGGCCCCCAGGTAGCCACCTTTATGAAGATGGGAAATTGCTTATTTCACCTGCCAGAAAGGTACCAAGAGCAACTTCATTATCTTTTGCAAGGACCCACAGGCATTTCAATAAAACCTCATGATTGGCCGTATGAAAGGCTACTAAAATACCTAATAAAATCAGCATGGATAGTTGACCCCTCTCCACTGCCAGAAGGATAGCATTAGACAAAGATAGGAAAGAATTCAATAGTCATAATGCAATTACAATGGAATGAACATAAAACTGTGCCATCTCTGCTGATGGCTGTACTTTCACAGCAGGATTACAGCTGGCCAAAGCAGGGAAACAAGTTGTTCAAGTGTGCATGTGGCTGGTGCTAAAAGCCCATGTGTTTATTATGATGTTACGCTGCAAATTTATGCACAGAACAATCTTAGGCATCCGCAAAACAAAGCAAAAAAACCCATGATTCCCAGTGCACTCTGGTTACTTTTTCAAGGGCTGCATGAGCCCAGCTGCGTCTGAGGAGTTATGCAAACATCACATAGGGGAAACTGCATACGAAACTCTATTCTTCTGCAACGGCATAGATTAGTTAAAACTCTCAAAGCTGGGAAACAGTGATCTAACTGGGAAAGAAGCACACATTCGTAATCAGTCATCATCCGCCCTGCCCGCAATGAATTTGACAATACATGTGGCCAAATGGATTGGTCTTACAGTAAAAAAAAAAAAGGGTAAAGGACCTCTGACAGTTAAGTCCAGTCACAGACAACTCTGGGGTTGCGGCGCTCATCTTGCTTCACAGGCTGAGGGAGCCGGCATTTGTCCACAGACAGTTTTTCCTACCAATTTCAAAGTTACTTATTCTCTAGTAGGTGTCCATAGGATTGCAGTCATAGAAACCTAATGCCAAAAACGGTTCATTAAGTATCCAGGTAAACTGTCTCCGGGGTTTCTGGCAAAGAGAATTCTCAGATGATTTCACATTTCTATTTTGTATCCTCAAATCTATGGAGATTAGTATATTTTTATAGTAAAGGTAAAGGGACCTCTGACCTTTAGGTCCAGTCGCAGACGACTCTGGGGTTGCAGCACTCATCTTGCTTTATTGGCTGAGGGAGCCAGCATACAGCTTCCGGGTCATGTGGCCAGCATGACTAAGCTGCTTCTGGCGAACCAGAGAAGTGCACGGAAAAGCTATTTACCTTCCCACCGGAGCGGTACCTATTTATCTACTTGCACTTTGACGTGCTTTCAAACTGCTAGGTTGGCAGGAGCAGGGACTGAGTAATGGGAGCTCACCCTGTCGCGGGGATTCGAACCGCCAACCTTCCAATCAGCAAGCCCTAGGCTCTGTGGTTCATCAAGAGGTTCAATGCTATCCTTTGCGCACTGAATCAAGACAAAAGATGTTTATCACACTACATGTGTTAATTGGTTTACCAATGCCAGGATGCCTTTGTTGTCAACAACAGTTTGCCCCCTGCATGGCCCAAAATTATCACGGTCTGCATTATTCAGCATTTCATTTCCTTCTGATCTCATTGTTTACTATTTCTTCGCCCCTATACAGTCATACCTCGGGTTGAAAGAGCTTTGGGATAAGTATTTTCAGGTTGTGCACTGCAGTGACCCAGAAGTAACAGAGCGCGTTACTTCCTGGCTTCGTCGCTCGCGCATGCGCAGACGATCAAAATTACATCATGTGCATGTGCGGAAGCGGTGAATCGCAACCCACGCATATGCGGACACAGGTTGCATTTGCTTCTGGATGTGAAAGGAGCTCCGGAATGGATCCTGTTCACATCCAGAGGTACCACTGTACATACATGCACACACACACACACACACACATATATACACACACATATATACCTGTAACTAAAAATATATATTTAAAAAATGTATATCCCACTTCCCATCATACAGGCCTCAAAGTAGCTTACTACAATAAAATATAGAAAATACAAAATAATTTAAAATCCCCCTCCACCAACAAAAAAGAAAAGAAAAGCATTGGATGAAGTAAACTTCAGTCCATGAGAACTTATGTCATAATAAATTCGATAGTCTTTAAGGTGTCACAAGACTTTGCTGTATTTGGTAATGGCTGTGTCCTAACGTCACAATTCCACGGGTGTTGGGGTACCCTGAGTTCAGTGGGGCTTGATGTTTAGTCACTGAAGTCACTTTAAGACTGAAGCCTAAAGCAACAGGACATCTTTATTTTGATTGACAAGTAGTAACTCTTTCCCACCACCAGGTAACAATGCTGTTCATTGTCAGTTCATCACCATGTTATGTTCTTTCTGTAGCTGGCAGTGACACAATTCATATATTAGGAATTCTATGTTCTACTGCTGCCTGAGTTCTGGAAGAAAGACCGCTGCTGAAAGGCCCATTTCCACCTGGCCTGGGGGGCAGGGCCCAGACTCCAGAGTGAGCTAAAAGAGGCTCCTGGGAGGTCACTGGGACATTGCTGGAACAACTCTTGGGTTGCGGCAACTGGCTAAAATGTTTTCAAATGTCATAATAAATTTTGATAAGTAAGGATTTGCTGAACAATTAATTAGAAATTGGAATACAGAAAGGGGAGGTATGAGGAAGTCGAGAAAGTAAGATACAAGAAATTAAGGGTCGAAATTATATGTGTTTTTATGTTTTTATGTTTGTTTTGTTTATTGTATAGTTTTGTTTTGTTTTTGTTGTGGTTAAAAAAAACTTTTGAAACTTTCAATAAAAAATTATTTAAAAAAACACAAATGTTTTAAATGGTTCTAATTTTGGTTCCTCTGTTTTGTTTTTGTCGGGTTAGTGTTGGTTAAATGTTTAGTTGGAGTTGGTGGATACTTTGAGTATAACTGTAAACTGTTTGTTATTATTGTTATTGGTTTTTTTTTATTTATTTATTTATTTATTGGTTTGTTTGTTGCTTGTATAGGGTATCTCGTCTTTTAATGTTTGATGTTTTGTTGTGTTTCATTTGTTGCAAGCCGCCCAGAGTGGCTGGGGAAACCCAGCTAGATGGGAGGGATATGAATGAATTATTATTATTATTATGCAAAGTAAAAGAGGCATTTTGACAAAGGCCAACTAAATCCACTCAAGTATTAAAGTCACAGTACTAACAAGTTTCTTCAAATGTAGCAACTTTGTACTTAATTTCCCCCTGAAATCATCCTGTACATGTCTACTTGAACATAAATCTCATTAAATTCAACACGGCTTACTCCCAGGTAAGTGAGTGTATTGCTTTTGGCTACACTGCCCTGTTGTTAAATGATTGCTTCACGTTGCTGCAATACATCATAGTCAATATTACCAGTATTTTTATCTCTCTAGGTAAAACATATATGTATATGTTTGTGAATTTTTTTTAAAAAATGTATTTTGTCATGAGGAAAGGAGAGTTGTCATAGATCAGAAAGTCTGAGAGAAAATAATTACATTTTAAGCAGGGTGCATGCTAATACTGTTTTCACAGAAGAAAATTAGCCCCATTGTGATTTGTCGTCTTGTCTAGGAAGTTATTTATTCCAGCCTTTCTTTTAATGGGGTAAAATCTATTTTGCAAGCTGGCATGTGAGTTGAACTGAATTAATGCAAACCCATTATTTACATTTCGAGATACTTGTCTTTGCTGTGGCAGGGCATATGGGAAAATGTTAACAATTTCACTGGTGTTGACTAACAAATCAAAACTTTCAGGAGGTTTTTTTTTTTAATACCCTGACTAATGGAGATAGATGCCTAACACCGCTCCCCCACTGTTTTGTGTCTCACAGACACAGCATCTGTCTTTTTTGCCATTGGAAAAACAAGATTCATTAATAACGTTGCTTTCAAATGATGTATAGCCGAACATACGTCCTGCAACACAATCCTCCTAGAAAGCAATAATCAGACTACACAAACAACACTCCTAACAAACACAGGGAAATGTCTGGGGGCCATGACCTAGTGCTAAATATATGTTAAAAAAGGAAATTACACACAAACCACATGTGTAACTCTAAACCTCCTTACAAGCTGCTGCAATCCTTTTCTGACATACCTGGGCGTAAGACCCATTCATCTTAATAGGACTTACTTCTGACTAGATATGTATAGGGTTGACTATAATATCTGGATTCCTCTTGATTACAATTATTTTGATTACATTTTGATTACAGGGATCTACAAGAACTTGGGTTTTGCAAGAAGTGGAATGTTGAATATGGTTTCTTTTATTTAATTTAATTTTAGCTTAGAATAGTAATTTATATCCCACTTCTCTCCATTAAAATTGGACCCAAGGTAGTTTACAGAAGTAAAAACTTTTTTAAAATGTGACACCGCATCACGTTCTGTGTAGATCAATTTACAGATAGGTAGCCGTGTTGGTCTGCCATAGTCAAAATAAAAAAAAGGAAGGAATTACTGGAAGGAATTTTTTTTATTTTGTGTAGATCAATAACATACATGTAAAAAACACACGCTACACCGCAAAACTAAATGCAAGTTACAAAATACAAAAACACAATAACAAAATCCAGACACCATTGTGAGCCTTTAGTTAGGAACAGCAACTGTGTTGCTGTATACATTCAAGTTTATTTTATTTTTTTAAAGGCTGCTTGAAATGTATAGAAAATTACTGAGACTGAAATCCTATACACAATTACCCGTAAGCAGAATTTGTTCAACTCAAATGGAATTATTTCTAGTAGACACATATAGGCTTCCACTGTAAATCCTCAAGAATTGTGCTCTTTAAATTCTGCTTTAAATGCAGGAGCCAGCCAGGTCTTTTCAAAAAGTTCATCAAATGTTGTAGTACCAACAGAAGCAAAAAAAACAAAACAAAAGCAAAGCAAAGCATTGTTCAACTACTGATGTGGAAAGCCTAGAAAACTTGTACCAAACTTACCAAGGCAACACGGTTTCCCCCAGGAGGCATGGTTAATCATGAAGCAAATTTGAGATATGAAGGGCTTTTTTTCCTGGTTCCTTGCTACAAGAAGCTTTGTCCTTAAATCCATCTGGTTGTGCCCTGCGCAGCTCAAGACCAGGGGTTTCCTTTTCTGAGAAGGCATATTTCATGTTGGTTTCAGTTTTATAAATGTTTCCCTTGGCTTGCTTTCACTAGGCCGGCTGCCACTTGTTGCAATGGTAACAGGGGAAGCCAGGATCTGCTTTCTGCTCAGTCGGCTGGAATGAATAATTAACTCCCCCCCCCCTCATTAGCATTCCATTCAAGCGACACAAATGAAGCAATTCATTTCTCTTTTTTGTCCTCAGAAGCTCACTGGATTAATGAGGGTTATCTAGGAGATAAGGCCCAGGCCTGCTGATTTCATTTAGCCTGATTGGTTAGAAACGGTGTATCCTAAATGCAGGGCCCCATTTGCCCGCATATCAATTTTTGGCTGCTGCATTTTTCAACCTTCTTCTGGCAGGAGATCTTACATTCAGACAGGGAGGATATCTATCTGGCGGACGCCGCATGAATCTTTCATTTTTGCAACTTTAATATTTTATGCTGGCAGTGTTCTCTGTTTATAGGTGCTTTGTGGAGCCACGTGAAGGACAGGTCTAGCACCAGAAAATGCCCTTATATGTAACTTCCTCCTGGCCAATTTGGCACTCCTGCCGGTGAGTTTGCACCGCAACTGAATTCACCCCTCCAGCAGCTCACCTGCTGAAAGGTTGGGTAAAAGTGCCTCCACCTCACCTCACTGTGGACATAAACCACTTACTTTTCTGTAAGCTGCTTTGAGACATACAGTGAAAAGTGGGGTATACTTTTTTAAAAATAATATGTAGGATAAATAGGTAGAGGACACAATCTGTATTGGCCGGGTGTGCCATCCCCAATGAAATGAATGGGAACAGCCCAAGAGTATACTTGTGTTTTTTAATGGATGCTGCATCTGTAATAACAACAAGGTAGTGTGCCTTATATACAGTCAGGCAACCAGTTCATTGAATTATTTACTGCAGTTGGGAAGATCTAGGAGACATCTTTCTCAGCCCACTATCTGTCATCTTTCGGACCAAAGATTGAACCTGGGACCATCACTTTTGCTGCTTCCTTCCAATTTTTGGGTTTTTTCTATATCTTTTCCAGAGGTTTTGCAGTCCTCAGGTGCACTAGATCAGAACACTCTGTTCCTTCTGATATTCAGCAAGCCTCATCCCTTGTAATGTTTTCAAGAGCACTGAAGACCAATTTCTTCTCAAAGACCTTCAGTGGTTAAAGCATACTGGGGTCTTTGTGTTGTGGGTCTCCTGGATTTTATTGTTGTTTTTGATGTTTTTAGCTTTAGAGCAGCAATGGAATGAAGTTTTAAACTACGGTATTTAAATATTTTAAAATATACTGAGAAGTTACTGTCACTGTCCTTTTAGATAGAGTTGCAAGTCGCTTTGTGAAAAAGATTTCTTGAAAAGCAGGATATACCGTATTTTTTGCACCATAACACTCACTTTTTTCCTCCTAGAAAGTAAGGGGAAATATCTGTGCGTGTTATGGAGCGAATGCCTGCGGGTGGCAGGGGGGATCTGCTGCAGTCGTGAGCAGAGGATCCATGGTTCCCTTTCCTTCCCTCCTCTGTGGTTACAAAGCATGGATCCTCATGGATCCTCAGGATTTTTGCATTGGGCTACTCCAAACTCACTGTCAGATCACATGTCTGTGGCCACAGCATGAACCACAAAAATCATATATCCACTATTTTGTTTAGAATATTTTTTTTTCTTGTTTTCCTCCTCTAAAAACTACGTGCGTGTTATGGTCTGGTGCGTGTTATAGAGCGAAAAATACGGTACATTTATGTGAAGCCATAAAATAAACCAACATTTGATTTCAGAAACCCTATTTCCTTATATGGGGCCAGGACAATAGCAGCTGGCTAGAATCAGAGAAGAATCTGGCACGTCAGGAACAGCATCTGAGAGAGTGGAAGAGGAGCTTGGAGGAATCTTAGCAAGTCAAAGGGGCATGGCACTATGATAGAATCTCGGCAGAGGTGAAACCAAAGAAGAGGAAGAAGGGTGGGACCTAGTAGAATCTAACAAGTCTAGCACAAAGCCTATGACAAAACCTTGGTTTTATTGCCTATGCAGAACCTATATTAACTAGGCCACATATTTGTACATAATAAGAGAAAGAGGAAGGAGCAAGACTTACAGGCTTTATGGATTTAAATATCTGTTTGCTTGTTTTTAAATCACAACTATGGGGCAAGTGAAATAGCATTATTTTATACACCCATAAAGTAGAGTCTGTAGGACTTTATGATTTCTGCCATAAATGTCAATGGTGATCATCCTATCATCCAAGTACAAATGTTATTACTGAGCACTGAATTCAGGGCCCAGCATGTTCTTAACACTTATCGCTGAAAATATCTGGAGCACTGCCTGGTGCCATCTCAGAGCCCACACATTGGGGGCAGAAAGAGATATCCAGGGCTGAGGTAAGGCTGTGTAAAACGTTTTGCCCCCAACATGAGGCAAAGTGCTCCTTCATGGGTAGGAGAAGCAGAATGAATTGTGCAAACTAAGCCAATTTATACATAACTTCCTTAAAGTAAAATCTGGTGTTTGTTTACTTATTTTGTTAATAATGTATACTGTCTTAAAGGTTGTCAGTGTTCCATTAGCCAGACATCATCAAATGGCAGAAGAGGCAAGAACAATTCCCAGGCTTGGATTCTTCTTCTGAGCAGCCGTACACTACTAGAGCCTAGACTGCCACAGCAGGTTTCTCATGCACCCCTCCTTCTGTGCAGGCTTCTGTTTACATTAATTACACAACCAAATCCTTTTAGTGTACAAAAATTGCTTCCTTCTTCCCACAGATGCTTTGGCCACTGTCTAGACAAGGATTTGAGTACACTGATCCTTGTGTTTACCACTACTCCAGCATTAACGTTGTGCAATGCTGTTTTTGTCTTCATGTGCATCATACATGAGAAACAAATGTCTTTGCAAGAATGGGCAGAAGGGAGATAGTGGTGGGTTGCTGGATGACTTGATATATATTGGCAAGGGTTTCTCAGTTCCAGTTGTTTAGCAATAGCAACAACAGAAAGGCTTTTTGAATCCAAATAAGGCTGTTGAAATCCCTGATTTGTATTAATTCAGATGCAGATTTGTATACTAGCAGCCTCCTAGCCAGTGTTGCTTGGGAATTCTAAGACACACACACACACACACACACAAAACCAGGGCAGGTTTGAAAATAGTGATTAAAAGGTTGAATCTGCTGACTTAGTTCAATATGGTGTCCTATTATATCTTAACATAGATGAAAACATGCTCCTTGATCTTGGGTAAAGGTAAAGGGACCCCTGACCATTAGGTCCAGTCGTGACCGACTCTGGGGCTGCGGCGCTCATCTCGCTTTACTGGCCGAGGTAGCCAGTGTACAGCTTCCGGGTCATGTGGCCAGCATGACTAAGCCGCTTCTGGTGAACCAGAGCAGCGCACGGAAATGCCGTTTACCTTCCCACCGGAGCGGTACCTATTTATCTATTTGCACTTTGACGTGCTTTCAAACTGCTAGGTTGGCAGGAGCAGGGACCAAGCAACGGGAGCTCACCCCATTGTGGGGATTTGAACCGCTGACCTTTTGATCGGCAAGTCCTAGGCTCTGTGGTTTAACCCACAGTGCCACCTGCGTCCTTGATCTTGGGTACCATTGTGCAAATTTAGTTACAATATCTTAAGAGAGCTCCAAATGCACAATGAAGAATTTCACGACCATTATAGTAGATATGCAGGTCATCTCAGTGTACAACAGGGTAGAATAGGAAATTGGCTGTGCCCCCTTCAGCTGCCATTTTTCATCTGGCTGCACACATCCAGGCTTTTTGCAGGCTATTGATGGTAGGGAATCCCGTGAGCAGTACTTCCACACATATTTGGTGGGTGAAATAGAGAACTTTGAATTGGCTTTTTGTGTGTTTCTGCTGAATCTTTGTTCATGAGCTGGCACAGACTCTCCCCCTGCCCCTATCCCTTTCAAAGTTTTCTGCTGCCTGTGGGAGCTGCTTATGGGCAAGTCCATGCCTGAGTTGTGACTCAGGATCAGGGACATGAGAAGAAGCATTTCATACATTTTAAAATTTCATTCACTTTCCTTTTTTAAAAATGATTTTAAAAAAGGAAAGAAATAAAGAGACACTTTACAATGTTCAACACATTATATGGGATATTAATATCAAATAGAATTGAATAAATAAAGCATGTTTTATTCCACAACCATCTTCTTAAACAGTCTTATCTAAACCAAAGGCAACCATATCCCTTCAGCCTTCTTGACAGATACAAATAACTGCAGTCTGTTAAAATCTTTGCTTTAATTTAATCAAAGGAGGTATTTATGAAGCACTTTGCAACCTCCCAGAAGTCTGTGACACAGAAATTGGGCTAAATCAAATTAGCATTCTATATAAAGAGACTTGTGCCTTAATGATTGCACTCATAAGCCATTTGTACAAAAGAGGGCAATAATTTCCTTCCGTGTTATAGTTCTCCATAATAAGTAAGAGAAAGAGTAAATCAAGTCAGCATTTATTGTCTGAAAAGATAAGGCACCTGAAATAGCCTCTGTTTATTAATTTATTTTTCTCCTGAAAGCCTTTAAATTTAATACGAGCCATTTAATTGTCTAGTAAACATTTCTTTTCTAATTTGCTCACATCACTTTAGCAGAAATACATGGCACGGGAGAAGAATGAAATGAATGCCAAGGTCCATGGACATTCCCTGGTTCCAACGGGATCTTTGTTACATTTGAATGACATTCTATGGTTAGCATTTGTGAACTCTTACAGCCCAGAAGCTAACAAAGGGGTCGCTTTCTCAGGTTATGTTATGATAAAGGAAAATGAATTATGATGTATATGCCTTTTATCAACCACTTCTGCAGTGCATCAACGGCTATTTAACTGTGATGACTATCGATCAGATACAAGGCACTTGCATTCCCCTACCACCTCTTGTGTATGCTGATGCTCTTGCAGTCCCCACTGGCTTTGGCTGCTGTTACTCCAAGCCTTAATTCCCAGAAAGCATTCTCCTGTAAGTTGCTAGGAGCTGGATAAAAAGAGTCTGGAAGGGTAAGCCCAGAAATATGTTTGGCACATGTACCTTTAAAAAGCTGTAGAAACCATTGGAAGAATAGCTGTTCACTGATCCTTTGTATCCAGCATGCAATTTCTTCGGCGCATTCCTGGCATTACTCGCAGCTCGTTTGGTACTTATGGGCCCACATCAAAGCCCTCTCTGTACAGACATTTTTAGAGCTCCTGCGATGGTAGTGGCAGGCTCTGGCCCTCCATGCAGGGGCGAAGGAAGGGGGTGCGGTGGGTGCGGTCCGCCCCAGGTGTCACCACTGAGGCGGGTGACAAAATGCCAGTTGGCACTCACCACAGGGCCTGCAGTGTGCCCGAGCCGCGCGTCTTTCCTGGGAGAGACACATTGGCTTGGGCGCACGCAGGCTCTGCGCTGTCCAAATGGTCCACCCGTTGCCTCCCCCCCCCCAGCTGTAGGATGACTGAGTGGGAGGAGGCAGGCAGACTCCAGAGGCCCCACAGTGCGCCCCGCCCCTATGGGTGGCTTGCCCTGCCCCTGGGTGTGTCGCCCCACACATCTGAGCGACTTCCTCCACCGCTGCCTCCATGCACCATGTACGGATTTCAGTTCCACAACCCATCATTCAGTTTTTCTAGTATGTTAAGTCACACAGGTTGTGTCCATGCACACAGGTCATTATACAGATGTTCAAACCAACAGGTAGAGACTGGGCATGGAGAGGGAGCAGAGTCTACTGTCTCAATCCTTTTCTCCATGCATACAGTACAGTATCAGCTAAAATGAATCTCTGCGCAGAGATGGTATGACTGATATATCTACTGAAACTGACCCGTTGGTCCCTGAGACCAAATTAAATGCTACCCCAAGAACTACAAATAATAATTTAAACAAAAGGGAATCTCTAAACCCTTAAAATAAACAACCTAAGTGGAAATCCTATACAGGAGCTGTTTGCTGGGGGCTGTAGGCATGGAGGAACCACCACTATACTGGCAAAACACAAGCTATGCTAGGCCAGTGGAAAGCACACCAGCAGAATACCTCAGGTATGCAGGTGGAACAAATGTACATCCCCTGCTATAATGGGATCTTCACAACCTGGTTCAGTGACAGGGAATAGTTTTTAGCCTGACAGCCGCATTCCTTTTTGAGCAACCTTCTGGGAGCCACTTGCCAGTCATGGGTGGGGTCAGAGGCTAAAGTGGGTGGAGCAATGAATGTCAATGATCTTTTCCTACAGTAGGCCAGCATCTACACACACTCATATTCACACTTCTCTATTCTCCATCCAGGCAAGCAAGAGGCTCTATCAGTGTTCAAGGACACATTCCAGCCAAGCAAAAACGTTTGTCGTGCAAAGCAGGGCCAGTGAGGAGGGTGATAGCCTGGAGAGAAGTGGGGTGGCCTGGGAAGAGTTCCAATGGCCAGATAGGGTGGCTTGGAGAGACACACTTGGCCTGAGGTTTGTCACCTCTGCCTTAACTAACAGGGTAGTGCCAGCCCAAAATGTTTTGCTGCTTTAACTGAAACCCAGATAGTGCCTCTTGCACTTAAAAAGTATTGCTGTGCTATTCAGGCACTGATTTCTGCCTACATCTATTTCCATTCCTCGAACCCACACCATGCTGCCTGAAACAGGTCCCTTTTTTCTGCCACAGTACTGCTCTGGCCCTGAGCAAGGGTGCATCCAAGAAGAGTGAATAAAAAAAGAAGGAATCATACAATCATGTATAGGTAATCGCTTTCTTTTGTTAGCACCATCCCCTGGAAACATTCAATTATGGCCTGCATTTCCAGTGTTTTCAAATGACGCTTCATGAACACATGAGAAATCCAGGAACAAAAAAACAAAAACTAGCACAAAATTCAGCCATATATATTGCACAAGGCTTGATCTACATTTCCTTCTGTTTGGCACTTTCTGTCTTCAGTGACCAGTTTGCTAAGCTTAACTCTGCACTGTAACCCAAGGCGGAAAAATTCCCTTGAACCATTCCTTTAATTGCACACCACATTTTTAGGGTCACAGATAATTAAAGTATTTATTTCATCATGTTGTGAACTTTGAAGTTTGCCGTTCAAATAATGAAATGCATATGAAGCTGCTACAGATTCATTTTTCCCCAGAACCCTGTTAAAGATACCGAGCCAAGCCAGGATTCCTCAACAGTGCCTCAGTGTTTAAATTCTCCAAACTTTATGCCTTGTTTCAGCACTTTGTGAAGTTTTATTACTCTTGAAGGGCAGGACGCACTATACTTTGCACGACAATGGATGAATCCAAAGGCTATAGCAGTGTGAATAAATAATACAGCTAATAGTCCCAAGGACCTTAGAAGCAAGAGTGGCACCATTATCAGACTGCCTTTTGATAGCTTTCCCACATTGTTCAATAAAAGCAATTTGCTACTGATGGCTGGGGCATCCCCTAGTCACTGAAATAACAGGTAAGGTACATGATTCAATTTTTAAAACCTGTGCAGTTGCTCCATTTACAGTTATTGCTTGGAAACCTCATTGACACAATTTGGTGCTAAGGCAAAGCTGTGTGTTTTCTCTATCCCCACTCAAAATTTACTGTAAACTGAGATGCATCAGATAGAACGGGGAAAATACACTAAATTACAAAAGAAATGGATCAATCTGTTTGTTCTTTACTCCTCCGGCATCATTAATGCATCATTCGGGGGGGGAAACATTACTCCCTAAAAAGCTTTAGAACGCAGTAAACTGGGAACTTCTATGGGACAGACAATCTACACAAGGTGTGAAATATGTGAGAGAGTCTCTCTATTATTATTATTATTATTATTATTATTATTATTATTATTATTATTTAAACTACTATAGAACCAGCTCTGAAGTGGATCGGGGCATTGAGCTGGTGGTAGACTCTTCCTCTAACACTGTTTCCCCAATTGAAATCATGTTCTCCCTCCAAAAGCTGCTATTGGATGGAGAGATGGGAATTACTGATACCATTGAAAACTAGTCTTCCTCTCCTAGGGATGCAGGAGAAATATGATTCCATTCACCATTAAAAGTGAATGTATCGAATCTGAACTTTCTGAAACATGAGAACCGAAACACAGCCTCCCTTCAAAATTTGCAAGCATTCAAATTTTGCAATGCAGTTCCCCAATTAAACAATGTTTACAAAAATGGTTATATTAGGTGACAGTATACAAAACAATAAAAATATTGGTGAAAGCAACATACAAAATGCATTGTATTAGGAGAAAATGCTTGCAAAAATTTGTAGAGTAATCAATACAGCATACAAAAATGTGTTGGCAGGGGTATTGTGCACTAAAATGCTGGTGAATTTTCACAAGGACTTACAAAAAAAATCAGCAAATAGTTGCAGAAATATGCAGAACTGGATTTTAGACTGGAAAATTGGCAGATCCTTCCATTGCTGGACTTGACAAACTTAGATCCATTATTTTCAGTGGGTCTGAGTCTGAATAGGACTTAGTCAGACCCACTGAAAGTTCATAAAATACAACCCCATTATATTGTGCCTTTTCCCCTGGCCTGGCCAATAGAAGCTTGAAGAGGAAGCACAGATTTCAGCTGAAAAACTGGCACATGGACTTAAAACTAACCGCCAATCCAATTCACGCCTCCTCTCTCACCCAAGCTCTCAATGCCTTGCCCCTATGTGGCATTCACCCTGAGACCTATAAGTGAGAATGGATGCACAACTAGGAAACACATGTGTTTTGCAGAAAAACTTTTGCCTAAGAGTTGGAGGGCAGGAGTTGCTGACAGTAAAAGGAGACAATCCAGGGTCTGGAAGGACAAAGCAAAGACTCTCAGGATGCTCAGAGTGAAAGGCAAGAGAAAAATGAAGATGATGATCAGGGTTGTGGTAAATAACAAACTGAATGCGGTGCGTTTGTCCCACTTCCCAGAAACACGTTATAAAAACATGGCAAATTCTCTGTAGATGGTGCCTCTAGAGACGTGATAAAAGCAATGTGTTAGCTTCATAAATAAAAGGGAACATTATGAAAATCACTCTCCCACCTCTTCAGTTTCAAAATTTCTGATCTTTCACCTTTCATGTATATTGGAAAGAGGGGGTGGAATTTATTTATGGGTGCTTTCCTATACTCAAAAGCAACCTTTGGATCTGTGAAGCAACAGGAAAGCCTAGTGATCAAGGACTCAGAGCAACAGCATCATGATTCTTTTCTCTGGTTTTTGCAAATACAGCTACCATGTGCCACTCTCTACTATGTGCCATAAGAATATACTTTCTTGGAAGTTTCTTTATCTGCCGTGAATCTGATTAACCCTCTCAGGCCCCAAAGCTATTGAAAGTGTTGGCACTGTGGAAAAGTTCCATATGACTGCTAATATCTATCACTTCCAGATATTCTGTTTCATGGCAGGTGGTACTTACAAACCAGGTGGTTTTCTTGACCAATAACAGTAATGGAGAAGGACTTCATTATTCACCATAACGGATTTCTCTCTTTTGTTTTGATTGTGGTGGCATTTCTCAGTGTTACCATCTTTATGAGAGCATTGCCCTCATAAATAAAATAATATTGGCACTCTGACCCTGGAAACTGCTAAATTTGGGGGAGTAGATGGAAAAAGGAACCAAAAGATTGCCACGTCTTAGCTGATGCTGCAGTTGTTGCTAGGCAGAGAATAGCTTCCCAGGGAGTTCAGATGGCTGGAAGGTCTGTTGTAAATTAAAAACTTAAAACAGGTCAATTAGGCTGAGTGATAGGATTATGTGCTCAGATTTAGAAAAACAAAACACCAATTTAGAGGATAAGGCACACTTGCTGTTCCCACTCCTATGGGCAGTTAATTTGAGAATTTCAATTCTTTCCCTCCTTTCATAGCATTACTGTTTATACCTATAGCTTTATACATGTACATGGCACTTGGCAAAAGCAGACAGATTCCCACCCCAGAAAGCCTAAAGTCTAAGCACCAAACTAGATGAGAAATGAACGGTTTCCCTGTGTTTTAGTTGGGGTATTTGGTTTGTTTTATACTGAAATGCTGTTGCAGGGGACTGTGGCATCAATCACAGCAGTGTGCGGGGATGTGTGCTTAAATTTCTCCCTGTGGATCACTCTTCCTTTCACCCCTCAGCTACTTTCGACCCACGGGGGGCAGATCCAATTCCTTTCCTATGTGGGGAGAAAAGCACCTAGAGGCTAGTTTGATTGGAAAAAGAGATTGCAAGGAAAGAGTTAAGCATGTCTTCCTCTCCCCACTGATACACTCTTCAAATTTATAGTTTTATATTTCTTGGTTAAAACTGGGACATTACTCCTGTATCTTGCCTAATTTGGTCCTAAATTTTGAAAAAAGGGGCTTCAAAAGGCAGGGAGCGATAAAGGTAAGGGTAACAGGAAAAGAATATGCAGAAACGCCATTGTATTTAGTTAAGCTTAGTTTCTAAAGGGGTGAAAAGGGATAAACATTTACGCTAAAGATTTGTGGGAAAGGTGTGCTGACAATTTGAAATAGCAGTGAATTAAATAATTTTAAAATTAAAACATATTTCAGTTCCTCAACCTGTGGGTCCCCAGATGTTGTTGGACTGCAACTCCCATCATCCCTAGCTAGCAAGGCCAGAGTTCAGGGATGAAGGGAGTTGTAGTCCAACAACATCTGGGGACCCACAGGTTGAGAACCGCTGCCTTAAGCAGTCAGGAATATGCATCATAGGAACGAAGAAGCCACTCCTGCTGAAACTCACCAAAATGTCTAATAACTATCAGTTGGTTGTAAATGTCCTCTCTTTGGGCAAGCTGCTCAAAAAGGTGGTTGCTGCAGTGGCGGAGCTTCATGCTCCAGCACCGGGGGATGGAGAGCAGGCAGGGGCGGGGGGGGGGGCAGCTGCGATAGCACGCTGCTGGGGGCTGTGCGCTCCCCCCGCATTCCTCTCCCTCCGCCAGTGGGTTGCTGTGGAACTACAGGTGCTCTTTTTCAATCAACCAACCAATCAATCAATCAATAGTAAGTTTCATGTAATGTGTACAGGTAAGTAATTCAAAATGTATACAGGACTAGGAAGTATAACAATGTAAATCCAACATCAATAGACCAGAAACAAGAACCCTCGCACCTCCTCCTAGAGTTCCCGTGGATGGATGGGGGGGGGAATCACTGTTGACATGATCATACTTGTGTGTTATGGGTACACTTAAACAATGTTGCTCTTGGTTGTCTTCCTTTTGAAGGTAATTATTAGTCATGGTCTCAGAGTGTGAGAAATGTAGCTGTCATGGACACTGAAACACAATGTTCCTGAACACACATTATAAACATGTTCCAAACAGCCTAATAGTCAGGGCTTTTTTTCCAGGGGGAATTCGCTGGAACTGTTTCGGAACCTCTCAGGTGGGTGCCATTGCCTTTCTAAGAGAAAGAGGGAGGCGTTCATGGTGAGTTCTGGAACCTCTTTTTCTAGAAAAATAGCACTGCTAATAGTCCTTTGCTTTTGCTGTGCCCTTCACTAAGTTTACTTGTAATGTCCGGGCTTCTTTTCTGCCATGGCAATGTGCTACAATTATTTCAGGCATGCCTCAGCTGTCTTCCAGTTCTTAGTGAGTTCCACTGGAACTACTGGCACTCTGAGATGAATCTGATAAACTGGATTCATTTCAGTTTGCTTTTAGACCCTGTTTTGGCACAGAGCTGCATTGGTTGCCCTTACAGATGTCTGATACCAGGAGAAAGACAGGGAGATGCAACCCTGCTGAGTCTCCTGAATCTTTAAGTAGCTTTCAATGCCACTGACTACTTAGCCTTCTGGATCGTCTCTCTTGACTCAAATATGGGAATGGTGCTTGGATGGTTCTGCTCATTCCTGAAGAGCCAACACCAGAAAGTGGTGCCAGAGGACAACTATTCAGCCACAAGTCATTTATATTATGGAGTTTCACATGGTTCCATCTTGTCCCTCTTGATTTTTTTCATCCAAGGCTTTAGAATAGGGTGTCCTCAGTGTGTAGATGACACACTCTCTCCTTTACAATTGATTGTAAGTGTTGAATCGCTACTTGGAATCAGAAGGAATTGCTGAATCTCTGCTTGGAATCACATATATATTGTACAAGGGCCAGTAACCACAGGCGGGGATATTAGCAGCCATACCAGAAATATCAATATATGCTGTGAGAAGGTGTCGAAGTAAGTAGAAGATGGAAGGATTTATTAACTTATTTGTTATAGACAGATAGCTTGAAGATAGAAATTCTTCAGGTCCACTTATAGCATATTGAAAATAAAGCAACAAAGAGGAAGAAGAAAGAGAAAGAAGGTAAAAATCAGGAAAAACAGTCAACTGCAAGAGATAAAGCAACCTTTTAAAAAGCAGCAATAAAATAATGCGGCTTTTGCAAAATGACCAATTGGTTTGCTCCAATCATCTGCTTTTATTTACATTATTTTAAAAGAGAGGACAGAGCTAGCCTTATAGACTTCTATGGATGTCATTCCATTGGAAGCATAGAAAAGAACAGGATGACAAAGTGTCCGATCCAGGGCTCTGAAACAATGACAGATATTGCAGTACACCATGTATGTGTCTTGATATGGAGCAATGTACCAGTCCCAACTATGGTAATGCAGAAGTAAATCCCATTGTTTTCAGTGGGATTTCTTTCAAGTAGATGTGCATCAGATGATCATCCATATGCTCCTTGTTTCCATTAATTTACATAGAACTATAGATCAAACGGGACGCGGGTGGCGCTGTGGGCTAAAGCCTCAGCGCCTAGGGCTTGCCGATCGAAAGGTCGGCGGTTCGAATCCCCGCGGCGGGGTGCGCTCCCGCTGCTCGGTCCCAGCGCCTGCCAACCTAGCAGTTCGAAAGCACCCCCGGGGGCAAGTAGATAAATAGGTACCGCTTACCAGCGGGAAGGTAAACGGCGTTCCGTGTGCGGCTCTGGCTCGCCAGAGCAGCGTTGTCACGCTGGCCACGTGACCCGGAAGTGTCTCCGGACAGCGCTGGCCCCCGGCCAATAGATGTGAGATGGGCGCACAAACCCCAGAGTCTGTCAAGACTGGCCCGCTCGGGCAGGGGTACCTTTACCTTTACCTATAGATCAAAACTGGGTACTGTAGGTTGAACTCTAGAGAGTCAGTAGCATTTCTCAACCTACCTCATATATAAACTTTGATACAGTCCTTTTGCATCTCCATTTTCGTTTGCCTACAAGTATGTACGGTTTTTAAAACAACAACAACATGGTTTTACACCACCTTTTAAAGCACTTATTTAATTAAGTGGCTCTTTTCAGTGCACTGTTCCAATTAGGGTTGGCATGTGAGTCAGTCTTTTGGAAGGAAGCAATCATAAACTCTAAGATGGGTTTATTCAGCTGTAGCATTTCTAAGCTGATTTAAGCAGTTTGTCAAAAAGTGAGTGAAATTAATTAGTTTACAACACGGTTTTACTGTTATCTAGCATTCAGCAAAAACTGATGCAAACTAGTGAAATCTCATCCATCTAAATCTACATTATTCAGTTCTCCCCCTAGTACCTAACCCAAAGACCGTTATTTTGTGCTGGAAGCTTAGCTATGATTTGTATTTAGAATTAGCATAATTATGATGCACTCTCATATATCAATCAAATGAACACACATGAGGCTCAGTACTAAAATGCAGTCATTCCTAGGTATGCTTGGGCAAAATCTAGAAATATTCACCCTTTTAGGTAAACACAACAAGCACACATTCTTTTCAACTGTACAATGCCACCACGGGAAAAAGGAAGGAATCTATCCTTTCCTCTGAATCTCCATAGCAAAAAACAACGTGGCATCCTCAGACAGCTGCCAGAGACTCAGTGGGATTCCATTTTAATTACAACCCTTGAGTAACACTGCATCAGGGGCATTGTGGGGAAATTAAAATGGAAGAAGAGCACCATCACTGCATAAGCCTGCCTGAAGGTGGGAGAAGTTAGCTGGCATGGGCTAGGGCCAAGGAAGTGCTCAAGACTAGAGCCTGCCCTGCTTCTCATTTCTAACTGACACCTGTCTTCTCATCATTCACCTCTCAACCAGCTCATATGAGCTCTCTTCATTAGCTTTTTATCCATTCGCCCACAAAATTCTTACCTCCAAAATCCCACAATGATTGTGCTTACTTCTTGGTTGGAGGAAGAGAAAGGAGATTGTTAGCCGCTTTGAGACTCCTGAAGGGGAGTGAAAGGCGGGATATCAAATCCAAACTCTTCTTTTTCTTCTTCTTCTTATCGCTCTGTCTCATATTCCAATATTCCAATTTTCCTGTCTGGGGCCTTTCCTCCTCCAGCTCTACAAACCTCAACCACTCCAAGGTCTTCTACTCATTTATGACACATACATACACGTCTGTCACCTTGAGCCAATTACAACCTCTCAGCCTAACCAACCTCACAGGACTGTTGCAAAGAGGAAAAAAATATGTGAGGAAAGGGATCTTGTACAACACCTTTAACAGATAAATGGAATGAAATAAATGTCTTTGTTTCCATTTGAGAAATGTTGGAGGGTATACCTCTCCCTTCACAACCAACCTCTTTCATGGAATATTTGGCTCAAGCCTTATCCTTACTGAAACAAAACCTAAGTAGACCAAGCTGATGGAATATGCAGAAATGGCAAAGACTGACAGGAAAGATCAGAAACCAAGACCAAGACCAAGTATTCTTAAAAGATTGGAATAACTTCTTACTATCTTAAAAGACCACTGTAGACAGTTAAAATCATTGGCAGGGATACAATTATACTCGTAATGTGAAATGAACTTTGCTTACTATGATTACATAACAGATGGATAACAGTAAAAGATGCAGGGAAAAAGAAAAAGACAAAATCTTTAGAAAAGGAGCCCATGGAGGGAGGGGAGGAGGTCCGAAGGTTCGAAACAACCTTTTTATTTTTATGTTTTGGAATGGTTGTAGTGATTGTGCATAAATTTATGTAAAACCAATAAAATTCTTGGGGGGGGGGGACAAAACCTAAATGCACAGAAGTGCTCCCCAACCCACCCCCATTGAGGTTTAGATTGTAAGCTCCTTGAGGCAGGAACCTGTGTGCTTATTACTCGACAAAGTGCAGTGAACACTGGTCTCAGGATATGGTCAGAAAGCACATGCTGCACGGAGCATTACCTTGGATTCCACAACTGAAGAAAGGTGGACTATAAATGTAAGAAAAGAAGAATTAATGAGCCTGGAATAAATAGTGTGATATAAGAGACTGTCTCGGGGCAAAACGTGAACTGGGCAGTTTTGAAAATGCCCATTCAGCCTCAAAATCTGTCCCAACACAGTGATTTGTACGTTGTCCCTTGCATATTTACTTTGACTACTTGCAACACAGGTATCGAGAGGGACGTACATAAATTCACAAACAGTTTATAAATCATAGGTGTGCCAGCTAAGGAAAAAGTGGTGTATAAACATCAAGGTACAGAAGGGAGGGGGTATATGGGGAAATTCAGACCCTCCAAGTGTCCCTATTTTCGAGGGCATTTTCAAGGCAGCCCTGTTTAGGGAAGTTTTTAATATTTGATGAATTATTGTATTTCCATCTTTTGTTGGAAGGTGCCCAGAGTGGCTGAAGAAACCCAGCCAGATGGGTGGGGTATAAATAATAAATTATGATGATGATGATGATTTAGAGAAACCATCTGGGTTTCTGATTTGATCCCGGAATGTCCCACTTTTCCTTAGGATGTTTCTATTTTCATCAGAGAATTGTTGGACCCTGAGCCGTCTGAAGGCAATCCTGTATAGGGAAGGGTTGTTTTTTAAAAAATGTTTAATATTTTATTGTGTTTTTATATACGTTGGAAGCTGTCCAGAGTGGCTGGAACAATCCAGTAAGATGTGTGGGGTATAAATAGTAACATTATCATTATGGAATGGGATGACCCTATTTAATCGGAGAGATGTTGGAGAGTATGGGAATATTGTGGAGAGATATGCAGAGTATCTGGAGTTGTTTGTTTCCCCTCCCCGCCTTCTCTCTCTTTTCTGCTTCTTAGAGACAGGAGGATGTGCAGGAGTTAAGACATTTTCCCTTTTATCCTGTTCCTAGTCAGGAACACTACCCATGGCTCTCCTACAAACCAGAATGTAGTGTAATTGTTTGCATTTCAGGCAGAGTCTATTTTATTTTACCTTTTCAACATTTCTTTGTTTTGTTGTTTTTTAAATGTATAAACTGCTTAACATTAAAAAAAAACAAAGCTGCATATAAAAAGAAGCAATACCTAAGATAAAATCATTTTAAAACACAGCAATCCCAGAGTAACCAGCAGTCCATTTTACCCACAGAGATCAATCTAAGAAAGCCTAGAATTAAAAATAAAATGAAAAAGATAAAGGATCCCTGACAGTTAAGTCCAGTCACAAACGACTCTGGGGTTGCAGCGCTCATCTCGCTTTACTGGCCGAGGGAGCAGACATTTGTCCACAGACAGTTTTTCCGGGTCATGTGGCCAGCATGACTAAGCTGCTTCTGGCAAAACCAGAGCAGCGCACGGAAACGCTGTTTATCTTCCCGCCGGAGCGGTACCTAATTATCTACTTGCACTTTGACATGCTTTCGAACTGCTAGGTTGGCAGGAGCTGGGACTGAGCAATAGGAGCTCATCTCATCACGGGGATTCGAACCGCCGACCTTCTGATCGGCAAGCTCTAGGCTTAGTGGTTTTAGACCATAGAACCACCCACATCCCTAAAAAAATAATAAAATAAAATAAAATAGCACAAACCAAAAACAGAGTAATTGACACATGCTCGATTTCCAGGGTCAAGGTGTTCCAAATGGGAGGTACCACCACACTGAAGTCCCTGCTCTGAGTAGCAACCACCTGTATCATTGGGGTTTGCAGTACCACCAAGAAGGCTTCATTGGATGAACACTGTGACCAGGGTACATTCAAATTGTCCTGTTTTTTGGAAGATATGTACAGCTTGGTTACATTATGCAAAAGAGTAATGGCTGATAGTTTAGTGGAGCCCCTTTCCCCATCTACTTTGCTGATACTGGAGCAGACAACTGCCTTCTGGCTCTTATGAAAGCTTTTCAAGATTTTAAGTGCTTCATTGATAGCTTGGTACACAATTATAGGTGGATTAGAGAAACTGCTAATAGGGGATTTTTGCTCTAATCTTCTTTCAATTGTTAATATTAATTAAAGTGCACTTTCCCCCTTCATTATGCAATAAACACAAGCTGTTTCTTAAAAGGAGCATTATAATTTAAGGCTGCAATCCCAACTCCATTTACTTAGGAGCAAGCAGCACTGAATTCAATGGGACTTACTTCACCCTAGGTACATAGAGTAGTCAATTTACTATATATTTTATACCGGCTTCAGTCTGGAAAGGAGCCATGCAGAACCAAGGGACGTTTTAGTAGACTGGCCTGGGATTCAACAGAACAAATAAAGTTCAGGATAGCTCAGTCAGTAGAGCGTGAGACTCTTCATCTCAGGATTGTGGGATTGAGCCGTATATTGGGCAAAAAGATCCCTGCATTGCAGGGGGTTGGACTAGATGACCCGCATCCTCCCTTCCAACTTGACAATTCTGTGACTCTACGATCCCATCATCTATTCAGTATCATAGTACTTTGTGTTTTTCCCTAAGCCTTTCCTTCATACTTTACAAAATCCTTGCAAGAAGAAGCAGTAGCCTTGGGATCACAACTCCTGAACTCATTTGTTTATAAATTCAAGGGGTCAATCAGAAAACGAAGCAAGTTGTAAGTGAATCAGCACCTCCTGAATAGATCAAGTGGCTTTGACTAACTTCTTTCTCACCTTGGGACAAGTTTGTCAAGAAAAGAACAGCAGAGTTGTTAACCATGGAATATGGAATTCCTTAGAGTAGCATGGTGCCCTGCAGATGTGGCGGAGCCAGCTCACCTGTGAGGCAAGGTGAGATGACCACCTTGGGCAGCAGGAGCAGCAGACCTGGCCTCCAAGAGGTGCATTGCTCAATGCTTCTGCTGCAGTACTAGCAACAACAGCTGCAACATGCTCCTTGGAGGCTGGATCTGGCCCCTCCTTGACACCCTCCCATGCTGTCTCTACAGCGGCCTCTTGATGAATGGAATCCTCGCTATTACATATTTTACATGGCTGTTTATTTGTCTATATTTTTATATATGGATGTTTTATGATGGCCTATACATGCAATGCCTAATAAAGGTTTGACAAAGTAAGTAAGTTGAAGGTACCGGTGGTCTCCTCCTACCCTTGTTTCTGATGTAGATATTTATCTCCTGCTTGTTCCTGATGTAGATCTTCACTCATTCTTACTTCCCTGGTGGAGGCAGAGGGCATTTTGTGGTTCGCCTCAAGTGCTAAAATTTCCTGGGCTGGCCCTGCTTACAGGAGTTGTAGTCCAAAACACAGGGACGGCACCAGGCTGACAAACTACAGTGTAGAACAGGGGTATTCAATATGGCGTCCTGCAGATGTTGTGGCCTACTATGAGCATTAAATCCAGCCAGTATGACTAATGATGAAGGATGATGGGACTGTGGTATGCATTATCTGGAGAACAGCAGTTGGCTATCGTTCATCTAGAGATTCTCACCCACCATATTGGCCAGCATGTGCAATATGCTGAACGAGCTTTCACAGAAAGACATCCACTATCCTGGTTTTGCCAGTGATAGAAAACAAACCAGTGACTTTTGCTTTTCAGTCCATGGTTAATTTGTATTATTTCCCCCTCGGCTGTCTTGCTGCCATTGCTTGAACTTTTCCAAGCATCATTCTGTCAATCGCTTAAGAAATTCCTAATTATATGGCAGTTCTGGGGTACTATATAAATTGTCTCACATTTCCAGACATGCTTTATTTCCCCAGCACTTATATATATATTTTCATCCTTTTTTCCAGTGTCATGTGTGAGAAGCATTGCAATATCTATAATTATAATTATTACAGCTCTATTGTTATTACTTTTAAATTGAATTGATTCACAGAATGAGAACATTAGTCACTTATACAAAAGAGGGAGACAATATTTTAAAGCTCTAGTGATTCAGGCTTGTGGCTTCAAACACAACACAGAACTTTCCTCCTCCTCCTTAGATAATACATCTCACTCCTGTTTTGACTATTTGAAACAAAGCTTCAGCTCTCTTTTCCAGTCTACACCATAAAAGAGTTTGTAGCTATAATAAGCTCTTCTAAAGGTGTGCTCGTGGCTTTCTCAATAAGGAGTAAATTCTGGACTGATTTTTATTATATGTTCATACTTGATTAGAAATATAGATTTTCCCCTTTGGCAGAGCAAACAAGCAAAAATATGTTTGCTTTGAAACAAGGCATATCCACAAGAGTGTCATATACCCTTTTCTTCTTATCCTAGGTGAAGTATGAGCTTGTGGAGAAGTATCCAGAATTTATTTTTTTACAAAAAACCACCAACCGTATTTTTCTGTGTATAAGACAATGCCTTTTGCTTAAAAAAATTAGGGAAAAATTGGATGTCGTCTTATACACAGATAGTGAATGCAGAGGGGGGTACGTGCGACTTATGGCAGAAGCAAGCAGGAGATTGGCAGCAGTGATTGGGCAGGTGATTCATGGCTGCGGCAAGGCCTGCTGGTGATTGGCTGTGGCTGCGGCAAGTAGGCGGGTGGGCTGTTGGTGGCGGCGAGTGGGCAGACAATTGGCGGCTGCGGCGAGGTGTGCGATCGGCAGAGGCTGTGGCAAGTGAACGGCAATGGCGGGCAGGCGGGTGAGCGATTGGCGGAAGTGACGACCCCAAAGCTAAACTCCTGTTTAATTTCTTAATTTTGGGTTTTAAAAAAATAGGGGGCATCTTATACATGGAAAAAATACAGCAATTATAAAGTTTCAGACTTGACAACTAAGTGCTTGCTTGTATAATGGTACAAAGGGTCTCCCAGCACTCTCACCCACTAGCAAGGCTTCTGTCTGGTGCACACTGAGCTGCTATTTGCATGGTGGAAATAGAAATTTGGGAAGGAGGGTGATTTCATATGGGACCATGGCAAGGAGGGGAAGGATTTAACACCTCCTTTCACATCCTGACCCGTGGTTTCTATTTGCATTCCCAAATCTCTGGGGACCAGAACCTTCTCAGCTGCCTTAGCCTTACACTAACATGGGATGTCCAACAAAATCAAACAGCCTGCTCTTAGAACCTTTTACATCATGGACATAAAAGTTACCACCTTCTAGTCTGAACAGCAAGATGCTGGTAAAGGCATAGGAGCATAGGCTAGGAAAAAAATTAATAAACAGTAACATATGCAGAATAATTTCTAGCTAGGATTGCTAAGCCACATCCACCAAAAGGCATTTTTTACTGGATGATACCCCTTCCATCACTGAGATCAATAAATCATATTCATAGGAAATCCTTTACTCTCCAACTTTTATAGGCACAGGGTTGTCTTGCCACCTGACTTTACAACCCTACTCTCCAGACAAGACACATTAATAATCATCAACACTTTATAACATGCTTCATATACATTATCTCTGTAACCCTTCTTCAGACCTTATAACATAGGTCAATATTATCATCATCCCACTTGGGGTGGAGACAGAGATTGCTGAAGCCAACCCTAAGCCACCTAGTGAGTTCATGGCAAATATAATATTTGAATAGTGGGCGCTGAACATAGTCACGGCTCTATATTTAGCCCAAGGGTAGTGAACATGGGCCTTCCAGATGTAGCTGGACTACAAATCTTAACATCCCTGACCATTGTATATGTTGACTGTGGCTGATAGGAGTTGGATTTCTGTAACATCTGGAAAGCTCAGTGTTGGCAATTCCATCTTAGCACTACCTGTGTTGCATCAGTTCTGCCTGTGTCTTCCACAATCATATGTGTAAGTGCAAAATTTGGAATCAGGCACAGAATTCAATAGGCAGCCAAGAACCTCTGCTTCCATATATTTATGTGCAGAGATATTTAAAAAGCCAGTGGTGCCACTGAACAGGACAGATCCCTGCCATATCCCCATGGCAGCTGTTTTTAAGCCTAGGGTTGCCTGCATATGAGACACTGAGAGGGATCCTGTGGCTTTCATTCTGCATGTTAGGCAGATGCTTTCTCCCACGCCTGCATCTTCAAAGCAGCACCTATTGAATTTCTGCATGGAACACAGCCATAAAGGGCAGAAGAATATGGCAAACCTGTTTTCATCGAAAGGCATTTGGAGCACATGCAATGGAGATGAACCTCAGTGCGTTATTAATATTTTTACATTCCATTTGAAATCTCAGTTATTAGTTTTTGCCTTCTTACACAGGTACTGGTGAACAGGCATTTCCTCCCCATCTAAATTACCTTTTTCTTTTGGTTCATAAATCACTAATGTTCCTAGAGAGATACATAACTCTCCTTCTCATTGGTGTCCTCAAGAGCCCTTTATTCCGCTTGCTCTGAGGGGCTTCTCCTTATTGCAATAATAATTAAAGTTGGATTTATAGACAGCCATGCTCTACTAGGAAGATGAAAGAGATCTGGATAAGACAAGAGCACTGCACAGAGCAGGTGGGATAAGTTTCCAATGGCTGGTTTTCATAGAGTAACATTTGTTGGCTCATGTTGTGCAAAATTAATTGCAAGATATTCATTGCATCTCGATTACCAAAGTGGGCCTTATTTTCCACTTTTAACTATGCTTGCCACATACCTGAGACATTAACCCGCTTCAGGTGTTAACAGACACCGGGTGAAAATCATGCAAGGCAGAAGAGTCGTGCTGCACACCCATGCTCTGTCTGCCTTGCCACATTCCCTTTTCCATGCATCTCCATAGGCTGAGAGCCTGCAGTGAGGCAGTTTATCCAATGCACACAGACTGTCCCCACGGACTGGAACTCTGGAGAGTCATGGGGAGGGGATTGCCATGATTAACATTGGGTGTCTGTGGACACCTGAAGAAGATTGTGTTCTAGTGAAAAACTGGAGACCAGAAGCGAAAGAGGAAGAGGCTAAATTAACTACAGATTCTGAATAATCTGTTATTTCTTGCTCCGTCTTAATTTTTCAATTTTAGGTTGAAGGCAGAAGGAGGTTCAAAATAAGGACCGCTGTCCATGGTGCTTTCCTCCTTTCCATAGGAAGCTGCCTTATGATGAGTCTGACTATTAAGTTCATCTAGCCCAGTACTGTTGGCCCTGAATATAAGTGGCTATCTAGGGTTTCAGGCAAAGGTCTTTCCCAGCTGCGCCTGGTTATGCCAAGGATTGAACCTGGGACATTCTGCATGCAAAGCATGCGCTCAGATGTTGAGCTGCAGCCTTCCTCACTCTCACATCTTCCCATCAGGTCTGGCAGGTTCTTGCATTGCTTCAGAAATTGAAAGAGTTGTTCAGCAAGGGGCAATAGATGAACAGCTTTTTAAAAGATGGGTGTACACACTGGGCGGCATCTCAAACTACTTTTGGTTCTCTTTTTAAAAAAGTATTGTATTTCTCCAACCTTGCTGGGAAGCATTTCTGGCTTCTAGGCTTCCTGTGTCATGACTGGCAGATGGTGTGCCTGTTTGTTTTTGAAAAGGTATCTTGGGTTATCTGGGGAAAGGCAGGGAAGTTAGCTCTGCTTTAAGAAAACAGACACCTGTGTCCATCCAATTACAGAACATGCCTTGCCAGCTGTCCAATTTCTGTCACAGTCAGTCAGTCCCAAATGCTCCGTACCACCTATGGGTGTTTGCAGATCAAAACAAAATGTTCATTTTCTCCCATCCTTTCCTGCCACAGCTGCTCCATGCATTAGAAAAGCAGAAGTTCAGCCAAAAAGAAGAGGAAAAGTGAGAGCGCTTATATGTGTGCTTTCCTTTTCTGCAACCAGGATGTAGCTCATCATTCCACAGAGCTAAAAGGGTGAGAAAAGCTGTTTTGCCCCCTAGATTCCCACTTCTACACAGCTGTGCAAGGCCTCCAGGACTGCATCTTGACAGCCTATCCAGAAACTGGAGGACTATATATTATCCGTTCACCTCCCCACTTCAAGCAATAGCAGTCAGTGGGATGGCCGTGGGGGGGGGGGCAACATTGCCAGTTTTTGAGAGAGGGTGGGGTGAGGCATGGCAAGCAAGACATGGGGTGTGTACAGCAACCAAAGCATTGGATTAACTTCACTGCAACACACCACTACCCTCTGTCAGGAACCAGCAGTGATGCTTGGTGCTCAGAAAGCAGGTGAGCAGTGCCACCCTGCTTGTGCTACCCCATCAACTGCTAGCATGGGGATCACAAGTAGAAGAGTGCTGTTGCATTCATGGTCTGCTTGTGGGGCAAGTCACTTCACCAGTGGTGAACTTGGGTACTCTGGCGCCCTCTGTGCAGGGCCAAAATTTGATGCCTCCCCCAGCTCTTGTGTTGCCTTTCTAAAGTTGGGTAAGGAGGTGCCCAGCTTCAGGTAGGAGGTGTGAGGGCTCCGGCAGGGTTCTAGAGCCCTATTACAGTGGTGCCCCACAAGACGAAATTAATTCGTTCCGCAATTTTTGTCGTCTAGCGAATTTTTCATCTTGCGAAGCACGAAATCCCATAGGAATGCATTGAAAATCAATTAATGCGTTCCTATGGTCAAAAAAAGTCCAAACAAAGCCAAATTTGGTACAACAACAGTTTATTAACTGCTCTTTAAAGTCACACATACTGTAAAGAGCAGTTCAAAAATTTAAGGGAAAATAAATTAACTTCATAAACAAAACATGTCTTTGTTTTTAGTCAAAGAAAAAAAGTCGCGAGACGTTTTCGTCTTGCGAAGCAAGCCCATAGGGGAAATTCGTCTTGCGAGGCAAATCGCGAACGGAAAAAACTTTCGTCTAGCGAGTTTTTTGTATTGCGAGGCATTCGTCTTGCGGGGCACCACTGTACCTCCTTCCCAAAGCCCAAAGTGCAAACTACGCTTTGGGGAAGAGGCAGGAGGACTCCAGGAGCATGTCAGAGCCTCACACCTCCTTCCCAAAGCCAGGCACCTTGCTTACCAGGCTTTGAGACAGTGCCCCCTTGGCTCAGCACCCAGGGCATGCACACTGCTCATACAACCCTAAATCCACCTCTGACATCACACTGAACTGAGGAATAGTTAGAAAAAAAGCTGTATGGCAATTTTTTTCCTGCACCAGCTGAAAGCACAGTTAAAACATACATGCATCTATTAATCAAGCCACTGCTTTTAATAATGTGAGTTTTTCGGTGAAGTGAGATATCACATCATTTTAATCATAAATCAAGTAATTGGTTCAAAGTGCCATTCTCTATGAAGTAAAACAACAACAACAATCTCTAATTGGCTGATAAGCTTTTCTGTCTGTCTTAGTAGATCTGAATCTGACCTTTCCTAAGCCATGAAGGGAAAATGTTTCTGTCATGCCCTGCCTTGCCTACATCTTTTCATGTCAGGACTGGCTGGGCCCCTCAAGTTGATGCTTGTGCTTTGATTTTCATAAATGCAATGATCCTGACATTCCTCGCATCAGGGTTAGGACCTCACCTCCATTCAAAAAGCATTTCAGAGCACTCAGATTTGGAGATCATCTTTCCCGGGGAGAAAATCGTTTTTGGGAGAAACAAAATGAATGCATTTCCTCTCCCACACCCGCCTTTCCCCTCTTCCCTCTATCTCTTTTTCTATTCGCTCACTTTCATCAATCACTTCAGTTGTGCCAGTCAACCCCTTCCCATTGTGCCCCCGCCTTTGTTTTTTCTGCACACCTTTATCTTTCTTGTCTCCTGACCTCCTCTGTCAGATAGCGGCTGTGTGCAGCACGACCTCATTTCACTGTTGGGTTGACACAAGATCACCTAATATTGCCTGTCTGCTGTCCAAACACCTGCTGCATGTTTCCTTCTCATTGAATCGGCATTTTGTCTCCCTTGCCTTTGTGTCAAGCCCGTCTTAATTCTTGCCTTCAATTCTGTCACACTTCTCTGCCCTACTTTCTACCTGCACTTCCCACAGCTCCATAAGGAGGGCTGGCTTGAAATGTATGTTAATATAGGAAGGTTAGGGGGTTTTCCTTAAGTACCCAATTTACTTGTGGATTTTTGTTTTTTGTGATAATTTTCAAAACGCTGTCAGATAGTATTGCCTGGCCTCTGTAGCTAAGCAACTGCTAGTCCAGATGAGTTCGATTTCTTTCTTTTTTTAATTAAATGTGCAGGCATACTTCAAATACAGATGTTTCTGCAGAAAAGGAATATCATATCCATGGGATAACAGGGTTGAACAAGCATGAAACCTCTTTGGTCCAATGGCAGGAACCTTCACATAAAAGCATTGCAAAACGAGGCTGCTGCAAAACCATATTTGGGTTTCTCTTTGAGAGTTCCACATTAGGCAAAGATTCATCTCCCTCAGGTCTGAGCTATGTTTTATATTCTGAACACAGGTGCAAAATGACTTGTTTATGGCATAAAACATTTAAATGGCCATGTTCCACATTCATAAAACAAGGATTGGGCCCTTGCTATTGAGTTTGTTCAGAGGATATTCATAATATCGACTGGCAAGCTTTCTTGCAAACAAACAAAAAGCCAACTAAAATGAACCTCAATCTGTGCTAGGGTAATGTAGTGCTACTGTACTGCTTTATGGCAATGGGGGGGGCAGTGGAAGGGGAGTTTTTGCACTGTGGTCAGAGGTCGCAGAGCACGGAAACCCTTTCTGCGTATTTGGGAAAGGGGGAACCTGCTGTATGTATAGCAAATGAGATTGTAAAAGAGAAGGCAGCAGATAAATGACCCAGAGGGCAGCATGAGGGAAGGGAAGCTACTCCTTGGGTTGCTACTGTAGTCTCCCCTGATAGGATCTAGAAGCAAGAGCTGGAGAAGAAGAGGGTCCATGTCAAAAGGGAGTATGGCCCTGAGCAACTAGAACTTCAAAAGGGGGGGGTGACAGGGAAGTGTTTAAATACAAGGGATCTGAAGAAAAAGGGGAAGGAGCCCTAATTAAAGAATGTGAGATTGGAGCCTGTAATATCCACCTAAAACAGGACCGTAGCAAACCTTTGGCTGCTGGATCTTAGTGGGTTCTTGGCTCAAGCATCTGCATAAAGGATGTTAAAGAGAAGCACTGGGGGCTGACGGTCTCAGCCCAGCAACGTCACTCCCAAATAAGCATGCAAGCAGCTCCTTTTGACCTGGAACACTTGGGGACCCCTCATTGGGTATGGGAGCATGCTACTAAGTTGGAAGGAGAGGGGGTATTCTCTGTTATGATGTCACATATTGCAGAGATGAGGTCTGGCATTGAAAACCTATGTTAGGGCCAAGCCTAGTGAGCTCTGTCTTTGATATGACTGTACCATTCAGTTTCAGGAGTGGTGACCAGGACCCTTGTAGCCTAAGAATAAAGTGGTATTTAAGAAGCACATTTGGGCTATTCAGACAACAACTACCAAACTTTTAGAAGACATCTGAAGGCAGCCCTGTTCAGGGAAGCTTTTAATGTTTGATGTATTACTGTATTTTAATATTTGGTTAGAAGCCACACAGAGCGGCTGGGGAAGCCCAGCCAGATGGGGGCGGGGTATAAACAATGAATTATTATTATTATTATTATTATTATTATTATTATTATTATTATTTTCTAATTTCAACATCCTTTCATTGAAACTAGGCAGAACTGGGATGTTGTATTCCAGTAAGCGCATCCCTTGCAATGCTTTTTTGTACTCATGTTCAGGTAGGTACTCAAAGCATGCTGACTGCAAAAGTGAACAGAGCCATGTGGACATGGCATTGATGCTCAAATGTCCTGGGGGTAATTGCAGAAGAAGAGGCACAAGCAGAGGATTTGGGAAGCACAAAGTATTGTGGAATGCTGCCAGCATGAATCACACTTTCAGGCTGTATCCTTGAAATGTTAGAGCGGTAGAGCAATCTGAGGATTTCAGATCAAAACATACCCAGATTTAGATAATATCCAGACTACCTTGTGCCAGAAGTAGCAGCATGTTGGGTCACTGCCAAAGACTGTGAAGCTGAATCTAATCACGTCCCTTAAGTTCCAATGTCCTGCACAGGCAGTTTGCCTTCTTGTTTTCCAATGCAGCCAGGTGAGAGCAGTGAGAGGGGCAAGTTACTTTTATTTATTGAATTGCTTGCTGGCACAAGAGCTTAGACTGATCCCAGCATTATGCTGGCTGCTTAATATCAGGTCAATTCATGGGATTAGCAGATTTCATTTCCCCCCTCAGATCTGCATGCCAAAGTACCTCTTTCTTTTATCATATCACTTTATCTCGGCTTTAAATCTCCTTCTTAACCTTAAGTAAGGATTACTCCATCTTTGATATCACAATTAAAATGGATCAGAAGGAAGAAATGCTGATTGATCCTTGAACTGCTGTGCCGAGCTGTTAAATGTGCTGACTTGTGCCTGGAAGTGAAACCTCTGAATCACCAGGATCAATAAACATATCTGGAGCAATGCGAGTGCTGCAGGCTGCTGCTATAGCTGCGTAGAAGCAATTAAGGAAGCCAGTTGATTCAACAGTAGCCTGAACAGGAGCCCTGTTGTAACCTTGACTCACTGTATATCAGCGTCCCAGGAAGCTGCCAAACTAGCCTGTTGCTATCGTATAATAATACCTGGAGGTAGAAATATCAGCTAAGTGTGCCAGGCTTTGGTTCAGAAACTGCCCCGAGCTTATAAAGCCCCTCCCAAAACCAAGAGGAAAAGTTTGCAAGCCAACATTTGTCTACCACTCAGATGAAAATCTCAAGGAGAAGAAATTTACAGCTGTTTTCCTTGCTTATATTTTCCCCAAACCAAAAAACTGTCCCCTCACCACCAACTTGTAAACACACTTCCCTGCTTTCCTTCCATCCTTGAAGGTGGTGCAGGGAGGAGATTTTCTTCCTGCCAGTGGTGGCTGGTCTTTTAGGGAAAATGGGGCACTTTATTGCACAAGCCCCTGGAAGAACCTGCATGACAAGAGCAGTGGAGAGAAGGGGAAGATGTAAGAAAGAGGGGAGTGTGCTTGAGGGGTGAGCAGAGCAGCATAACAAATGGGCTGGAAGTGGGATAACCATTTCTCAAGTCCATGGACTGGCTCAGGAAATAATTTCCAGGTTCCCTAATCCCCCTTCCCTGGAAAAGAAAACCTTAGTAAATAGCCAAGCCAACTGAAGAAGAACCTTGAGGGTTCACAAACAATATCCTCTTAGCCTTTTGCACTCTCTATCTGCTCCAGTTTTGTTGATTTCACTGTGAACCTGCTCTAATATCAGAGAGGCTAGCCCAGTTGTGGCATCTGTCAGGGCACCTGTTGAATTTCTGCCTGCCACACTGTTGCTAAATGTTCAGGAGAAAGTGCCAGGTTGTTGTTGTGGTGGTTGTTGTTGTTTTAAGGTAGCAATACACAGCTGAGCTGAACTAGCCCTGGCTGCTCCTTTCGAATTTATCTCATATGGTGCAACAAAAAGGGAGCTGGAGTGTTGACTTGGAAAACGTTTTATCGCACACCACGTTGACTAGAATGGTAGTTTACTTTTTTTCAAAATAGCTATAAATAACGTGGCAATCCTACACATGCTTACCTGGGAGTAAGCCCTATGAAACAAAAGTCTTTTCTATAGATGGACTTAACCGTCCAGGGGTCCTTTACCTTTACCTTACCTTTACACACATATGATTGGACTGTGAACCCTTTGACTCTACACTCACCCCTCTAGGCATAAACATTGCTGTACTCTTAATCTTTGTGTTTCTTGAAGCCTTACTGCTTTCAGAATATCCCACTAGCCCATGTGAATTTAGGATTCATTTAGTATTTGGTCAGAGGAATAAACATTGCCTTGCTTTCAGAGCTGCGTTAAGAGGTAAATTGAATTCATCAATATTGGAATGCCTCTGGGAACTGCCTATAATTCATCTGCTAATTCAAATGCATGTTTTTCAAGACTACAGCCATCTATCTGAAGAAGCACCTATGGCTGCAGGTAGGGATGGCGGATGAATTTGTTCTGCTCATGTTTAAATGTGAACTTAATTAATTTGTGCTTTCTGAACCAATATACGACCAGAAATGTATCTCTCCACTGAAATTTGCACTTGATGCTATTTTCCAACCAAAAACTGCATGCTCACATGCACACATGCATTCACACACACACTGATATACTAGGGGAAAGTGTGCACAAAAACATGTATATTAGTTAAAAGAACATATTAAAATGCATTATATTAGAGGAAATTGCTTGCAAAAATGTATGCAGGAAGAAAACTGCACAGAAAAATGTATATGAATTTTCATGCAAACTTTTTTAAAAAATAAATGTTTGCAAAGTGTTGACAAAACTTGGTGAAACTGAAATTGACAAATTCTTCCATCCTGAACTGCAGAACTGTTTTTTTTAAAAAAATATGTCATATAGAAAAAGAAAGAAACCCCCTCCTCCTTACTGCACATGGTTTGGAGCAGAGTGTAAAACCTGGCTCACATTAAGGTTTTCAAAGCTCCTAATCTCCAATTATTTTATCTAACTGTGCCTCCGTGTGGCATCCTTCTCTCCTACATTGTCACCAGTCTCAAGCTTTGGGAGAAAATAATTACCTCAAAAATTCATTTAAAAAAATATGATAAATAAATGAATATTGTTAACATATTCTGAATTCTTTGAAATTCCTAATATCAGATTTAACACTCATTATGCAGTTTCTACATGTTTCTTAAGCTTCTGCAGGCAACATTTTCTAGACTGTGTGCAGAGGAAAGCAAATTCAATGGAGACACTGTCCCACTCTCCATTTGGGATTTCTCCCACTAACTTTAGCAGGGCACAACAGTAATGGCAGAGCAGTGCTCATGGACTCCTCTGTCCTTTTCAATTATTGTTTAGGAGGGACTGGGAAGCTTTCCCCCAATCTGCCCCCAACACATCCCTTTTTGGCCCTTACCAGTATCAGATCTCCATCAATGGTAGGACAAGCACTACGGAGGTCTCTGCAGCAGCAGGGAGGAGGCATCCATTGTTTGATCTCTCTCTCTCTTTCCATCCTTACAGAAGGAGATCAAACACTTATTATGGCCCTTAGGATGCCATCCCCTGAACCACTGGATTGCATTTCCAGGGATGCTTCACATATTTTATTTTATTACATATCTATCCTGCTGTTCCATACCATTCTACTTTTCCAAGATAGAAAGCAACAATAAAGATAAAATACAAGATAAAGCAAGAGGTGAAAAGTGTGTAGAAATAAAAAGGTCTTTGCTGGATGTCAGAGGAAGACCGCCAAAAAGGGAAGGCTACATGAGGTTCCCCGTGAAGGCATTCCAGAGCCTGGGTGCAGCTACCCAAAAACACCATCTCCCAACTCCTTGCCAACCATGCTTCTTTAGACATCAGCCCTGCATGAAGGCAAATATATTTTGCAAAATGAAAATGGCTATGTACATGCTGTGCTTCACTGCATCTGCAATCATTTCCAATGCATGCAGGGCTGGCCCAAGACATTTTGCAAAGGATGTGATGATGCTTCCCCTTCATGTATATAAGCTGGTTGCACTGGTAGCTGAATCAGTGTTGGTGATGGAAAGGCATCCTCCAGTGCACTCGAGGGAAGCAGGATGCATGACAGGCCTGTGGCACATAGGTGAATGGCCAGGGTTCAATATGAATGGTTGTGGAAGAGGAGGTAGCAGCAAAAGGCCTCACTGAACCTAATGGACCTGCACACATGTACATTACACTGAAAAATGGTACATACACAGCTACTGCAACATTGAATTTGCAGTTTATATGAGTAGGATCTAACGTATGTAACATGACAAGCAAACCTCTCAAGATCAGGTGCAGCTACCGAATTCCCACATTTCTTTTAGCTGGGGATATTTACACAACTGCATTCCAAAAGCCATTCTATTACTATTTATTAGCATCCCTCAATGAATCAATTTGCTCTCCATCCTACCAGCAATCTAGAATATCTTGCTAACTTTGGATACTTAAGTTATTCTGTAGCATTATTTTTTACACCATGTTATACACACATACAGTTTTGTGCAGTAGCCACTACAATGTTCATTTGAAAGAAGAGGAGGGGGTTAGGGTTGTATTTTCAGCAGAAGCAACAAAGCAGTATTTTGACGTCGTTGGTTTGTATCACATGAACCTCTTCTGGGGTGATGCTTGTTTTGGAATAATCACTCACAAAATGATCATTTTGGCATACGAGTCCCAGAAATGCACACCATTAGCTCATCAGAAACTCTTTCCAAGCAGCGCACTATTATTAACATTTCATTAAAACAAGCAATCAAGCTGTAAATAACAGGAGACTTTTTAATGACTTGTGTACAATAATTCATTCTCTTAGTCTCTCCAAACTGTTTGTAAAAAATGAAGCAGCCACTTCTGAAGCTTAATCTTTGAAAGTTGGAGGGGTGGGGGCTGTTCTAAGAATTCACTCTCTCTCACACACACATTTTAAACGCACTTGTTCAGCCTATGGGGAAATGAGTCAGAGAATTTCCTTTTTTTTTATAAAGGTAAAAAGATCAGTTCTGTACAGCTCAGTAATAATTGTCTTCCAATATGCTCAGTCACCTACACCCTTTAATTAAACCTTACAATACTCTGGAGGAACTAAGACAAGGATCTCCTTGAAATTTACAAAAGGGTAAATTGAGACTTGGAGAGATTAAGACCCTAATCCTAAACATACCACTTGATTGGCACTTACAAATTCACATGACCATCTTTTAGGTGATGTTTGTACAGTGAAGCCGCTGTGAGATTACTTTTGTCAAAATGGTGACTATAGCCATGTGAATGCCCTGAAGATGAGAAGATGGGAAGATTCTGATACCACACTTGATACCCTCACCTGATACTCCAGGTGAGGGGTGCCACTTCTTGATTCAGTCATAATGGTTGCTGCTTAACTGTTTTCTGCTTCAAGGAGCAGCATTCAAGAATGTTGTTTCCTGCCACTTTGGCTTCTGTCTGTTGCAAAGAGGGCTCTGGTTTTTCATGCAAGAAGAGCACATTGGTGAACAAAATGTCAAACGTACTTTTAAAACAACAATTCTGTGCCTGCATATAGAGAGAACAACCTTATCCATTGCTCAGCTCACAATGAATATTTTTTTAAAAGGAGATTGATAACATACGGCAGACTTGCTCCCATTCCTTCCTGCTCATCCCAAGTCATGTAACCATATTAAAAATGGTACAGTGGTACCTCGGGTTACATATGCTTCAGGTTACATACGCTTCAGGTTACAGACTTCGAATTAAGTACTTAACCCAAGGTACCACTGTAATGTAGACTTGGATGTGATATTTCAGACTGAAATATTGGATTTAAAAAACTTTGGCGGTGACACTAGTTGCACCATGGCATCAACAAGGGGACTCATTGCCCCTGAAGATAAGGCCTGCTATTTCCTTGTGGCCTTTGGATGATGTGGTCTTGTCCATATCAGAGGTGGTTCTGTCCCAGTTATCTAATCATTTTGTATTAGCAAAGGAATAGGCAATATAGTACCTTCTAGAGGCTGCAGGCTACAACTTCAGCCACAGTCAACCTCAGCCACAGTCAACATGTCAAATAGTTGGGAACGGTGGAAGTTGTAGTCAAATAATTAAATATTGGCTATACCACATTGGCTATACTTACATCCCATTAAATTCCTGTTTTCAAGAACCACAAGCGGAATGCTTATAGGTGGGGGACAATGGTGCACTCTTATGTGTGACAAAGAATAAGTTTTGCAACAGATGCCCAAGGGTCAGTGTCCTTTCAACATACTCCTCTGTACTTGGGATACACAAGAGGTAGAAGAGGAGCCACTTACCTCATCAGTTTGTTGGCCTTTTCTAGTGAAACTTATTTAAGGAAACTAATACGGATTATTCAAACAAGCTTTCCAACACCTTACAGCATGTGTGGGGTGGTGGTGGTGGCAATATTGCTGAACTACAAATCCCATCAGCCCTAGCAAACATGGCCAATGGCCAAGGGTGGTGGGAGTTATACTTCAGCTACATCTGGAGGGTGAAAGAGTGCCCATACCAGCCCTACAAGCAGTGATAGACATGGCACCTCAAATTTCAGTGGCACCCTGTGTGATGCTAAATTCTGGCACACACCCCCCCCCACGTCCCTCACCTTCTATTGGTCTTTTGTGGTGCCTGCTGCAGTGCCCCAGAAGCTCTGCACCCAGTGTGACTGAACGAGTTGTACTCCCCTAGTTCTGCCTTTACTACAGGAGGGGGCTGACCACCCATTCTAACTTGAGTCAAAATTTACTCCCAGTGCCTAATAGAGCAAGTTATTATTATTCATTGACATAAAGGGAATTGTAATAGAAGTAATTCCCATTACTGCTTTCAGAAATGAATGGCATAAAGCTCTTTTACCTGGTAGATTGCCAGATCTAAATGCAGCTATACCTCACTCTGATCTGGGGAACAAAATGATGTGGATTATAAAATGAGTCATTACTTCAGCATAAGGATTCTTGGACCAATCAGCTGTATAATGCCTTGCCTTTCATTCTGCACATGTAACGTATGTATAAGTGAAGCTTCCTAAAGGAAGCTGAACTCTCTGTGCCTGTTCATGGGAAGCTGCATTCCTCAAGATGTTAACTCAATCTGTGCAATACATTATATAATTACGAAAAGTAGGCCAGAAATTATATCCACTATTCTGAGCACTGCGCAGGCCTTTGTCTTTGGGGATTTAGCAAATGGAAAGCAGCACAAAAACATGCAGTTTTTTCAAAAGTTGGACTATTGCAGACGCTGGGTTTTTCTGGTACTGGAATATTTCAGGAGTTCAGCAATGTCAAAGCCATGTTTGGAATTAATGTCAGGCTTGCCTGGCAGCAGAGTAACAGAAGTCTTACTGAAAGACTGCACAAAAATAACTGATAGAGTGATGTGCTCACCAATGCTTCCTAAGAAAACCGGGGTTTTGCTTTTTTATATTTGAGTATGTAGACCTAATTGCTACAGCAGGTATTCAGATACAACACAGCCTGCTGCATATCTTTCAACATACGTGCATTTACACAAACCATTGCTAGCTCCTACCTTAGCATTAATTTTTATTATACATTTGTCACATTTATAGGAATTACCGGTATATTAGAAACATGAATAACTAGGATTTAATTTTTTGAACAACAACAACAACAACAACAAATAATAATAATAATAATAATAATAATAATAATAATAATAATAATAATAATAATATTTATTACAGTCCCGGACCAGGGATTGTTTTTGAGCGAATTCTAGAATAGTAGCTATGTTTGTCTCTATTGGGACGCTGGTGGCGCTGTGGGTTAAACCACAGAGCCTAGGACGTGCAGATCAGAAGGTCGGCGGTTTGAATCCCTGCAACGGGGTGAGCTCCTGTTGCTCGGTACCTGCTCCTGCCAACCTAGCATTTCAAAAGCACGTCAAAGTGCAAGGAGATAAATGGATACTGCTCTGGCAGGAAGGTAAATGGCGTTTCTGTGCGCTGCTCTGGTTCGCCAGAAGTGGCTTAGTTCTGCTGGCCACATGACCTGGAAGCCGTACGCCGGCTCCCTCGGCCAATAAAGCGAGATGAGCGCTGCAACCCCAGAGTTGGCCACGACTGGACCTAATGGTCAGGGGGCCCTTCACCTTTACCTATCAGCAAAATGATAAAGAAGGTTATGACACCATTGACTCTAATGGGTAGGATGTATGGCAGCCAATGTCTGCGGTGTCGGTTTTGCCGATTCTCCATAAAGGTAACTCAAAAATGTTGAGGGTTTTTGGGGGTGGTTTTTTTTTTGCAATTTCAACAACTTTTCAATGTTTGGAATACAGCAACCCTACCAATGGGACTTACTCCCAAATAATTATTCTGTAGAACAGCAGCATAGGATCTCCTGCATGCAAAATGCTGTCACATGGCGACTCCTTAAAACTACATTCATGTCGCAACTGCTCTGTTCAGTAAGTTACCCATGTACAGTAGCCTGCCATGTATATTAGGTGCCATGCAGTTTCCACCACTGTTTCCACCTACACACAGGAATGCTCTGCTTTACAGCAACTGGTCCACACAGTGTGTCATTGACTTGCCACACAGAACAGGTAATGAGTCGTTATCTTATTTGAATGATCATTTTAGCCTATAGCAGCTCCTAGCTAATAAAGACTATGGGTGAATTCCAATATACAGCAGCCACAAAATAAAGCCTTTATGCAAACATGTTGTGCAATAGCATCATTAATTCAATTTGGTTCAAATTTTAAAACAACCCTACCTAATTCATACTTCCCAGAACAAAACATGAACTGAAGCACTAGCTGCCCTTCAGAATTCATAGTTCCATGAATTTTGTGATGCAGTTGTCCAACGAAATAATGTGTAGAACAATGCATATATTGGGGGGAAATGTGCATAAAAATACATGTGTTACATAAAATGCTTATTTAACATGCATATATTATTTAAAATTACCTACAAAAAGCATTGCATTAGAGAAAATTGCATACCCAAATGTGTATATTAGGAGAAATTCACACTAAAATGCCCACAAATTCTCACGGGGACTTAAAAAGAAACCCAGGCCATTGCAGAAATGTGTAGAATTGAACTTAAGACTAGACAAATAAGAAACTGAGCGAAACTGAAATTGACAGATTCATCTACTCCTACCTATGATATTCAGCTCGTGTTCCTTCTGTAGGTAGACAAATGACCCCTTACTGAAGACCAGACATCTCAAAACGACTGTGCCTTGCACACAAAGGGGGAAAGATAGTTCTCCAAAGCAGACCACGCTCTGTTAACTTTAAGAGCCAGAGGACAGAATTGAGGCAGCCTCTGTATATCCAGCACACCTTCCTGTCCTCCTGCTGCTATGTTTATTCCAAATTTATTATTACATGAGTCTCTGAACTGAGAGATTTCATTAACTTAAAAGCAACACATGGCTACACATAAGACAGTTTGGCACACAGACCTTCAGCAGAATCTCATTAAAGACACAATCTTGATTTGTGAATAATTTATACTGACATCATCACCTAAAATTATTAATTGTATGGCTCTAATTTCAAGATTTAACCTAATGCAGTGGGGGTGGGTGGGACTTTTTTAAAGAGGGTATGTAAGTTCAGAAGACTGCTGCTCCAATCTGAACAAGCTGTGCATAGCTGGGCAGCACGTGAATTTAAATAGCCTGAGTGCAAATTCAAAATGATTTTTTTAATAAAATAAAATATAATAATTAAATTTCTATACTGCTCTTTAGCTGAAGATCACAGGGTGGTTTACAATAGAAAAACACAAAAATACATTACTTAATAACAATACTCCCCAGTGTTCTTATTTACAATAAGATATATCCATTTTTAGCTCTATATAATACAGGGCAAAAGAATAAAGAAACAGCCTTCCTTCTAATACTAATCCAAGACCTATTTAGAATAAAAGCATTTGTATACCACTTGCTCCCTGCTGAAAGTGTTTTACCTTTATTATCTTATTTACTACAACAAACCTGAAATACAAGACAGTATTATTTTTGCTATTAATAGTTTATAAAAGTATTAACAGTATATAAAATGATAGAAAAAAACTTTTTCATAAATTCCCGTAACTTTATAGTATTCTGAACCAGCTCAAGATTACTGATTTACTATAAAACAAATGACACCCGATTTTAGAGACAGTGTTTTTTGTTACTCTATTTAATATTTGGCAATGGACGTACAGGACCTGCAACAAAATGTCACATTATGTGGTGTAGGAGCATCTCTTTATCAGGATTTTTCATAATCTGTAACAGTGAATCAGGATAGAAAAGAAGAATAAGAGTGACAAGCAACAGACCAACTTTACCAGCAGTGCAGAAGGTGGGGGTAGCTCTTTTTCTCCCATATATATATATATATATATATATATATATATATATATATATATGCTTTCGTAGATTTTCACGGGTACAGGAATGCAGGTTTTGGTGTCTTCGGGTGTCTTCCCGTGTAAGAGTCGGGGTGTCTGGGCGACGTTTCGACGAGGTCTCACTCGTCATCTTCAGGCTGGTGCTTTCGGCTTCTTGTTACTGGAACAGAGCAGAGTCTGGTATTTGAGTTCCTATAAATACTGTTGAGGGGTGTGGTGTATAGCCTCCAACGTTCTGGGCAGAGAGGAAGTTCCTAGATTAGTGTGCCTTTTCTTCTTTTGTTCCTTAATTACTTGAGGGATATCTTGGGTGATTTCATGAGTGATATTCTGAATATCACTGGGTGGGTCATTAAGTGTAGATTAGTTGCTAAAGCTTTCGTGTCTTGACCTCTTGAGCTTGTGAAGAGTTTTTCTGAGAAGATGGCTGTGCTGCATTTAGTTGTGCTCTGGCTTGGCTTCGTGTATAGGGGCGAGCTATGGTTTTGTGTCTTGTGCCAGCCAGATCTGTGTAGGGATTGCAGGGGGGTGCAGCATCCGGAGGTGCCACTATAGTTTGGCTACTGGATGGAGTCTGTAATATGTCTGTGGAGAGGGTCTGGGTTTGGGTCTGGTGTGGTTGATTGGTGACGGCGTTCTGTGTGCCTCTGGTTCTGGTGTCGGTTTTTGTGGGGAGGGCTAATTTCCAGATGTCTGGCAGGCGGGACGTGTCGTCACGCTTGTTCATGTTGTGAGGGTGTTTCTCTATCTCGATGGCTTCCATGATTATTCTCTTGTGGTGATGTTCCATGTTAAAGAGCAATTTGGAATCTGCAAAATTAATTTCATGTCCTGTTTCTTTCATGTGTTGGAAAAGAGAGGAAGTTTTTTCTTCTTTTTTGACGGCATTCTTGTGTTCTGCGATACGTGCATTTATTCGTCTGTTTGTTTGTCCAATGTACGTGGCTGGGCAGACTTTGCAGGGTATTTCATAGACCCCTTGGTTTTCCAGCTGGATTTTGTCTTTTGGGTTTCTGAGGATTTTGTCTTTTGGGTTTCTGAGGGTTTCCCTTCCTTATATCAAGGGCACTACAGACAAAATCAGCAAAATCCTCCATAAACACAATATCAAAACAGCCTTCTGCACCAACCAAAAAATAGCCAATATCCTCAGAAACCCAAAAGACAAAATCCAGCTGGAAAACCAAGGGGTCTATGAAATACCCTGCAAAGTCTGCCCAGCCACGTACATTGGACAAACAAACAGACGAATAAATGCACGTATCGCAGAACACAAGAATGCCGTCAAAAAAGAAGAAAAAACTTCCTCTCTTTTCCAACACATGAAAGAAACAGGACATGAAATTAATTTTGCAGATTCCAAATTGCTCTTTAACATGGAACATCACCACAAGAGAATAATCATGGAAGCCATCGAGATAGAGAAACACCCTCACAACATGAACAAGCGTGACGACACGTCCCGCCTGCCAGACATCTGGAAATTAGCCCTCCCCACAAAAACCGACACCAGAACCAGAGGCACACAGAACGCCGTCACCAATCAACCACACCAGACCCAAACCCAGACCCTCTCCACAGACATATTACAGACTCCATCCAGTAGCCAAACTATAGTGGCACCTCCGGATGCTGCACCCCCCTGCAATCCCTACACAGATCTGGCTGGCACAAGACACAAAACCATAGCTCGCCCCTATACACGAAGCCAAGCCAGAGCACAACTAAATGCAGCACAGCCATCTTCTCAGAAAAACTCTTCACAAGCTCAAGAGGTCAAGACACGAAAGCTTTAGCAACTAATCTACACTTAATGACCCACCCAGTGATATTCAGAATATCACTCATGAAATCACCCAAGATATCCCTCAAGTAATTAAGGAACAAAAGAAGAAAAGGCACACTAATCTAGGAACTTCCTCTCTGCCCAGAACGTTGGAGGCTATACACCACACCCCTCAACAGTATTTATAGGAACTCAAATACCAGACTCTGCTCTGTTCCAGTAACAAGAAGCCGAAAGCACCAGCCTGAAGATGACGAGTGAGACCTCGTCGAAACGTCGCCCAGACACCCCGACTCTTACACGGGAAGACACCCGAAGACACCAAAACCTGCATATATATATATATATATATATATATATATATATATATATATATATATGCTTTCGTAGATTTTCACGGGTACAGGAATGCAGGTTTTGGTGTCTTCGGGTGTCTTCCCGTGTAAGAGTCGGGGTGTCTGTGCGACGTTTCGACGAGGTCTCACTCGTCATCTTCAGGCTGGTGCTTTCGGCTTCTTGTTACTGGAACAGAGCAGAGTCTGGTGTTTGAGTTCCTATAAATACTGTTGAGGGGTGTGGTGTATAGCCTCCAACGTTCTGGGCAGAGAGGAAGTTCCTAGATTAGTGTGCCTTTTCTTCTTTTGTTCCTTAATTACTTGAGGGATATCTTGGGTGATTTCATGAGTGATATTCTGAATACCACTGGGTGGGTCATTAAGTGTAGATTAGTTGCTAAAGCTTTCGTGTCTTGACCTCTTGAGCTTGTGAAGAGTTTTCTGAGAAGATGGCTGTGCTGCATTTAGTTGTGCTCTGGCTTGGCTTCGTGTATAGGGGCGAGCTGTGGTTTTGTGCCTTGTGCCAGCCAGATCTGTGTAGGGATTGCAGGGGGGTGCAGCATCCGGAGGTGCCACTATAGTTTGGCTACTGGATGGAGTCTGTAATATGTCTGTGGAGAGGGTCTGGGTTTGGGTCTGGTGTGGTTGATTGGTGACGGCGTTCTGTGTGCCTCTGGTTCTGGTGTCGGTTTTTGTGGGAGGGCTAATTTCCAGATGTCTGGCAGGCGGGACGTGTCGTCACGCTTGTTCATGTTGTGAGGGTGTTTCTCTATCTCGATGGCTTCCATGATTAATAAATAAAAGCCTCTCCTATCAGTGAAGAAATCCAGCTAAGAATCATCCCCAGAGAAAAATCATCCAGATGCCCCAAACTCTACGGTCTCCCCAAGATACACAAAGAAGGAACACCACTCAGACCAATAGTCAGCTCCATAGGCTCACCTCTACAAAATCTCGCTAAATTTCTCGCTAAGCAACTTCAGCCCTATGCAGAATCCATCGCTTCACACGTTACTAACTCCTTCCAGTTCATAGAAACAATAAAGAAACAATACCTACATCCCGATGACCTACTTGTGAGCTTCGATGTTGTATCTCTCTTCACTCAAGTGCCATTAATGAAGCCTTGACAGCCATTCAAAACAAATACAACCCCCCCAAATACATCCTGGACCTGACCAACCACTGCCTAACCAACACGTACTTCATCCACAATGGACAAAGATACAAACAGATAGAAGGAGCACCTATGGGATCACCCCTCTCACCGGTCATCGCAAATTTGTACATGGAACACTTTGAAACCAATGCTTTAGACAAGTCAGAACACAACCCAAACTTTGGCTCAGATATGTTGACGACACCTTTGTAATTTGGCCACACGGGAAAGAAAAAACTAGATAGCTTCCTCACACATCTCAACAGCCTACACCCCAAAATACAATTCACTATGGAAATAGAAGACAACAACCAACTCCCCTTTCTTGACGTCCTAATCTACAAAAAACCTGATGGCTCCCTAGGACACACTATCTACCGGAAAAAAACACACACCAACCGCTACTTACATGCACAATCACACCACCACCCTGCACAAATAAACTCCGTAGCCAAGACTCTCATCTCCAGAACCAAACGCCTGGCTGACAAAGACCACTTGACAACTGAGTTACAGAATCTCTCAAATGTGTTAATCGCCAATGGATACCAGAAAAACAGGGTTACGAAGCTAATCCAAAAAGAAACACCCCCCAAAAACCAAGACACAGAAGAAAACAATGCCATGGCCCTCCTTCCTTATATCAAGGGCACTACAGACAAAATCAGCAAAATCCTCCATAAACACAATATCAAAACAGCCTTCTGCACCAACCAAAAAATAGCCAATATCCTCAGAAACCCAAAAGACAAATCCAGCTGGAAAACCAAGGGGTCTATGAAATACCCTGCAAAGTCTGCCCAGCCACGTACATTGGACAAACAAACAGACGAATAAATGCACGTATCGCAGAACACAAGAATGCCGTCAAAAAAGAAGAAAAAACTTCCTCTCTTTTCCAACACATGAAAGAAACAGGACACGAATTAATTTTGCAGATTCCAAATTGCTCTTTAACATGGAACATCACCACAAGAGAATAATCATGGAAGCCATCGAGATAGAGAAACACCCTCACAACATGAACAAGCGTGACGACACGTCCCGCCTGCCAGACATCTGGAAATTAGCCCTCCCCACAAAAACCGACACCAGAACCAGAGGCACACAGAACGCCGTCACCAATCAACCACACCAGACCCAAACCCAGACCCTCTCCACAGACATATTACAGACTCCATCCAGTAGCCAAAACTATAGTGGCACCTCCGGATGCTGCACCCCCCTGCAATCCTACACAGATCTGGCTGGCACAAGGCACAAAACCACAGCTCGCCCCTATACACGAAGCCAAGCCAGAGCACAACTAAATGCAGCACAGCCATCTTCTCAGAAAAACTCTTCACAAGCTCAAGAGGTCAAGACACGAAAGCTTTAGCAACTAATCTACACTTAATGACCCACCCAGTGGTATTCAGAATATCACTCATGAAATCACCCAAGATATCCCTCAAGTAATTAAGGAACAAAAGAAGAAAAGGCACACTAATCTAGGAACTTCCTCTCTGCCCAGAACGTTGGAGGCTATACACCACACCCCTCAACAGTATTTATAGGAACTCAAACACCAGACTCTGCTCTGTTCCAGTAACAAGAAGCCGAAAGCACCAGCCTGAAGATGACGAGTGAGACCTCGTCGAAACGTCGCACAGACACCCCACTCTTACACGGGAAGACACCCGAAGACACCAAAACCTGCATATATATATATATATATATTCCTTCTCATTACAGTGGTGCCCCGCAAGACGAATGCCTCGCAAGACAAAAAACTCGCTAGACGAAAGAGTTTCCGTTTTTTGAGTCGTTCCGCAAGACGAATTTCCCTATGGGCTTGCTTCGCAAGATGAAACGTCTTGCGAGTTCTTGCGAGTTTGTTTCCTTTTTCTTAAAGCCGCTAAGCTGTTAATAGCCACTAAGCCCCTAAGCCTTTAATAGCCGCTAAACCGCTAATAGCGCTAATCCGCTAAGCCACTAATAGCCGTGCTTCGCAAGACAAAAAAACCGCAAGGCGAAGAGACTTGCGGAACGGATTAATTTCGTCTTGCGAGGCACCACTGTAGTTCCATTGAGAAGGAAAATCAATATGTCAGCCTCCAGGCAAGTGTTCTAGTCTTGCCGTTCTGGGAGTTTGTAAGGAAAATGGGAGAGCTTTGGATGAGACTGAACCAAAGCTTCCTTCAGTCTCCACTGTAATCAGGGCCAACCTTACCATTAGGCGGTGTAAGATGGCTGACTCAGGCAGCTAGGGTTTTTTTGTGCCATAAAGATGTACCAAAGATGTAGAAAGCCACTTGTGAGATTTTCTGCCTCAACTTGGCTGGCTCAGGGTTTTATGCACCTTGACTTGAGGGTGGTGGCGGTGGCGGCGGTGAGTGCTATTCACTACCCTGCCACATG